>NC_133044.1:5731250-6344375 GCF_048771995.1 Taeniopygia guttata | reverse complement strand
TAGGATTTATATCCCACCCATGCTGTTGAAATGGTGAGGGACTTTGTCAGGACTTCTTTGTAGGAGAAAGAATTTTTTCTTTTCTTTCATTTGAAGGAGTAAAATTTACAGCCCTGCTCCCACACCCCACGGCCTGTCTCTTGCCCCGCCGTCCTCTGCACGTGCCTTATGTCGCCTGTCACAGAAATATTTCTTTGATATTCTTAATATACGTAAAATCTTCAGCCTGGCTGAGCTGGGAGTGCAGTGGAGTCTGTGGGATGAGAAATATCTCCAGGTTTTAGGCCCATGCTCTTACCAATAAATTCCAGGTTCTCCAGGAGAAGTCCAGTCAGTCTCCTGTAGCTGTGTGCAGGCGTAACAAATACTCACAGTTTACAACACACGCTGCAAGGAGAAGGAAAGCAGCCAGCAGGAATGTATGGCACTGGTCTTTGTCACTCTGCTTCATTGTGTTGCTCTTTTTTTCCCTTCTCATCCTGTGTAGTCTGCCAGGTTGGGCAGTGTCCATGGAGGGTTGGGTGGGTATCCATGGAGAGCTCTCCTTTATAAACAGCCATCAGTGTTCATTTATCACATGTGTTGCTTTGCCTCCGTGTGGCTTTACATATCTTTTGACCTGTTCATTTGGTATTTCAAATATTTAGGTACACTTTTAGCTCCCCAATGCTGCTGTGTTTTCTTTTTGGTGTGAGAAGGGAGGATGATGTTTGGGGGAAGCTATGCCTGGAATGCTGCAGAGTGGTTATTTAGCATTAAGCATCGCTGTTACATGACAAGGGTGCAATTTTATCAGACTTTCAATATCCTTTATAGAACCATATAATAATTGCAGCTGAAGTCTAATTCCCAGCAGCCAATTTTATGGTTCTTGAGGAAAGCGTGTATTTCTCTCCTCAGTAATAATGTGCACACTTTATATAATTAAAAAGGGCTTCTATTTTAATTTTACTATAAAATGATCTGTATTGAAACTCCAGCTACAGTGCTTTATGGATTCAGCAAAGTTTAATCATTTTTTTCCTGACCTGACCAGAGTTTTCACTCAGGCTCACCAGTAAGGAATTTGTGGGAAGGGTGGTATTTTACTTGTAAATTTTCCTATGTACATCAGGGGGTTTCTCTTTAAAAGATAAAACAGACCTTTTATATATCTCTCTCCAGCTTTATGATGCTGTTAAAATAGCATTATCATTGCTTTGTGCAGCAAAATTTATCCTTCTTAAAGGAAAGCACATGTCAAGGAAAACATATTGGTTTATGTTCATTTATACAGCTAAGATCGTTCTGTCTTGCTCGAGACTGAACATTTTTAATTAATGGAATTAATTTTCTCATTTAATTGCCTTATTTTCAGTATGCAGTACAGAGCAAGGGAAAAGTGAATCCTGCCACATGAATTGCACTAATCAACAAGGTTGTCACAACTTACCTTTAAAAATAATGTGAATATATTTATTTTGAAGTAAAGGGAGGTTGGGTCTGTGTTTTGAGGAAGCCTTCTTCCATCTGTTCAAGATTCCTTTGTCTCCAGTTTTATAAAATCAGTGTATTATGTTAACACCCTTGGCTTTTAGGGTCTTAATCTTGCAAGCACTTAAAGTGAAATTGGAGCCTTGTTGTGTGTTTGGAGGAGCGGTGTTGCCTTGCAGAAAGAAGCAGTATATTCAGGTTTTTTTTCCCTCCTAAATCTTTAAAGGAAAAATAGTAAGCATTAAAAACGCTAAATATTTTTATTTCAAAAAGGAACTTTGTTCACTACTTTTTTTTTTTTTAACAAAACGTCAGTGTAATTTTCAAGTAAAAGTTAAAACATGGAGACCAAGTGAATGCCAGGTGTCAGTGTCTGGATAAAGTGGTTAAATAGAGTGTTCTTTCTGCAATGGATCACTGCAATTACAGCCCAGTGCCACGCTGGATTTGCTCAGTTTTTTGTCTCAGCATTGCTTCTGTGTCGGCAAAGAAGAAACAATTCTGCCTTTAAACACAAACTCTGCTCTCTGGATGTGGCACAATTAAACTCAGTTGCGTTCAGTCAGTAGAACAGGAAAAAACACAGAGATTTTTCAGCATATGGACGTTGGAGAGTGAGGGAAGATTAATGCAAACTGTTTTCTCTTAGTTTGGAGGGGCTGTGCTGCCTTCCAGGGGTGAGCTAGAAATGGGTTTTGTTTCTCCTTAATGGGAATGAGAAAATTCGTAAGGAAACAAAACGACTCTCAGGGTGTAAAAGGGGATGTGTTTGTGGTTTTATTGGAGACTCTTCCCAGGTCTGTGCTGTGATCAGATTGGGTGCTATATAATGTGTGTGATGTGGGTTTTAGCTCAGAGGATCTGCTATTGAAGGGAAATACAAAAAACAGAAAAGGTAAAAATAAGATTTTTATTTTTTTTTAATGTGCCCTGTCAAAACAATCAAAAGCAATAATAGTGAAAGATGGCTGAAGTGGAAATTTTATCTTTCCCTTGCTCCTTGCTGTCATAAATTGCAGACCCAGCCATAGGGGCTGTGTGTCACAAAGGGGTTTGAAGGAGGAGCAGGCTCCTTCCAAAGGAGTTTTCCACACACCCATCACTACATGTTGTATTTTAATTACACACAACCACAGTTCAGCATTACAAATTCCAACTGCCCTGCATAGGGCATTGTTTTTCCAAAGAATGCTTTACCTGAGAAAACACAAAGTTCTTTTTGAATAAATGATCAGTAAAGCGCTAAATAATTGTGAAGAAATTACTTCTAAAGTAATTAGAAATTATTTGCAGTTCTTGCAAATAATCAGCCATTTATCAGCCTTTGCTTTTTGATTATTTACAATTCACTACCCTCTCCTTACTTACACTGCTGCTTGGGCTATGAGAAAATTTCATTTAAAGTGTATTTGATCAATGTCCTGATGTTAAATGTGATGCAAGAGAAAATCAGGTTTGATTTTGGATTTCGTTGAGGTTTCTTTTCCCCCAGAAAAATTATCTGCTGCTTATGTTGGAGGTGATAAATGTGTATGAAGTTGTTGTATTTATGTACATTTTTGGGAAAGTGTAATGTTAGGCAGAAAGGTTAATGGTAAGAAAGTCTGTATAAAAAAGACATTTACAGACCCAGATGACTCATGATGTACGAAAATTTCAACCTAGGTTACCCCCAGCCTTTTCTGCTTGTGGGGAGAGCTGGGTGAATGTAAATTTAGGGGATAATTAAGAAAGGTGAGGGAAAAGAGGTTCACTCTGAGGGGCTGCTTAAGCACATCCCAAAGCAGAATATGAAAAAAGAGTTTGAAAAAGTTAATACTTGGAGTACTTTTGTCTGAGATAATGGTTAATTGGTTGGCAAAACTGTCTAAAGAGAAAGATCAGGTCATAGTAAATGCTGAGTTTGTGGCACATCAAGGCTGGAGAGCACAGATCATTTTTGAGAAATGTTTGGTATCACTGCAGTGTGAAAAATTTTAGGCAGTTCCTCATTTGTTAATAATACATGTCAAAACTGTCACCCCTTTCCCAATAAAATACGTTAGAATAAAACAAAGGATAGACCCATAAAATGAACAAGTTTATGGTTTTGCTGCCCCAGACTGTACAAGGGAAATGCATATTCATAACGTGCCTTTTCTCAACCTTGGAGGGAAAGGAAAACAATATTACAGTGAGTACTCTCCGGGGGAAAGGAAGCAAAATGAACTTGCTCACGGACACAGAAGTGGCACAGACACCCCTCAAACGCAGCAGTCGGGTGTCTTTCTAAACACACTTGAAAATCTGATAAAATTAAGCAGAAAATTGAGCATCGTTAATACTTGAAAGAGTGAAAAGCCATAAACCCCTGTGGCTGCAGGCAGTGATTTAGCTGGTGAGTGGATCCCATCTGAAGCCAAAATCCTTGATGCTTTCACCTGCGTGCTTAGAACAGTTAAAAAGAAGGAATTGCACAAACAGGGAAACCTTTAAGCTAAGTCTGTACTGTAAAAAATTACAGACTGTAGAAATTTAGTGATTCTCCCCAAAGTGTTCTGTAAATCTGCAAGGGGTGCCCGAGTGGGAGTGAGAGGGACAGTTTAAAGTCCCGACTGCAGAGGGGAGATTTGAGCAGTTCTCAGAGGGGCAGAGCTGCCACTGTTTTGTGTTCCAGAATTTCCTGGATCGCCGGGATGCTGCTCCAGCCTTGGCAGTGCAGTGCTGGGGAATGTGCAAGGAGCTCATAACCACTTCAGCCTCCTTCCCCGTGGGGCTGGAATTGCGAGCCACAGCACAATGTGCAGTTTGGGATGTGTGCAGGGTGAGAGCACGCTGGTAGGGCAGCACTGTTAGTGTTACACAGCTATTTTCAGATGGAGCACAAAGTCCTGGCCAGTTCCCATCTTAATAACTCATTCACTTTATCCTTCTGTTTTGAAACCCATGACAAAATAACTGAAAATATTTCTGTTACCTGAATACGTGGCTTGAAGCTGGGCTTGTCTGATCACATACTTTTTTTCTCTAGTTTTTCCCGTTGAATTAATAAGTGGATAAATTCCTTTGTAAAAGCCGGAATAAATATTCAGAGGACGAAATATCCCTAAAGCATTCACTTTAAAAAATTTATTGTGTGGTTGTCAAGCCCTATTTTACTTGGTAGGCTGGAGGCACGGAAGGAAGAGGGAAGGTGCAGATAAGGGGAAGGATGCAGTGAGCAGGGACAGGAAGAACATTGGTTAGAAGAAGATATCCCAGCAGATATCCCTGCGGGAAGGGGCTGTGTTCACCTGCAGGGTGTTACCCTTGGAAGATGTTGCTGCAGGGAGAGATTTAGAGCAGCCCCAAGGCCGTGACTGGGAATATTGGACTTTCCCTTTCTCGGTTGCAGGAATGTGAGCTGGAATTAGGATAAACCCCAGCTTTCGGAGGGTTTATTGCTAAGTCTGTTCAGAGGCTTTTAGGAGAAAGAAGGGATGAATATAGCAGAAATGCTTTCAAACATAGTAGAAGGCTCTTTTTTCTTTTATAATCTCAAAGTAGGAGAAATGAAACTTGAAGTACAAGTGTTTTTCTGTGACTGTCCTTTGCACTGAGCTCGAAGTGTGAGTAGAAATTCCACTGTCCTGGGCCATTACTAGAACATTAACAATCAAATTGGAGCCTTTTCAGTTGCAGTGGCTTCTCTTGTAATTCATTAGGTTCTTTTTCAGCTGACAAAGCGCCATCAAATACTGCCCTACCTATTATGCAAACCCCACGTTTAATATTAAAAACTTTTCTGAGGATTTACTTCGGTTACTCCTTTGAAAGTAGAAGGAACTGCAGTGTAGTTCACGAAGGAGTCGATGATTTACTCTGCCGTACATGATTTTTTCTGACTCTAAGATAGTGATGCATCTCAATCTGGGGCATCTTTCAGGCAGTAACCGTTCCTGAGCTGGGAGATAAATAAAGGATGTTATTTAAATAATAGCCCACAAGATGTAAGGACCACACTCTGGGAGGGATCTGTCTGATTGTGGTCACATTGCCTGCACACCATCCCGTGCTGTTTCATTTAACCCTGCAAGCTTTGGAGAACTCGTGCCGTGATTAATGGGGAGGAAAGGCGCCGGTCTGCTGCCGCTCCCCCGGTCCCATGCAGGGGGGTCCCATCAGTCTGCCTTTGCTGCTTCCAGAGGTCGCCAGAATTTGGGATTCCACTTTTTTTTCCTTTTTTTCCCCCCCTTTTTTTTTCCCCCCTTTTTTTACTATTTTTTTTCTGGTAAGGAAAATGAGAGTTCCTCACCCTCTTGTGGGCACTTTGAATTCCCCGGTTTAGCCTGCACAGAATGCTCTGACAGCTGGAGGGTAAACAGAATGCTGTTAAAAAGTGGAAAAAAAAATAAAAGGAAGTCACAGATCCCAGTCCTGTGGGATGGGAGAGTAAGAAAATATGTATAATTCTTGATTGAAGGAAGAACCTTTTCATGGTTTTTATGAAGTGAGGAGTTGGAGAGATGATGAGCTTTGTTTCAAATGGAATTACGGCTATAACTCTTCTGTCCCTGGGCTACCAGAGTCATAGGGGAACGGGAGCAAAGCTATCATTTATTCCATGAAATCTTTGTCTCAGTCTCTCTAGGCTATTTCAATTTACCCCTGAAATTTCTGGGGAATAATTAATGAATTAATTAAGTATGCTGTGAGGTGTTTGAATATTCAGAAGCTACAGTGTAATTATTATTTTTTCTAAAACACACTTTCAGATTATTTTCAGACATGCAGTCTCCCACGAAAGCAGTTACTGCATCAGAAGCTCGTGGAGCTTCTCCGTGTCTGTAATCCAGGGATCATTCTCCGGCAGGAACACTCCCTGCAAAGAGCAGTGTTGCATTTAGGAATGGGAAAAAAAACTTCCTTTACTTCGTGACCGAAGTATTGTGACAGCGGGGCTGAACTCCCGGCCCTTTCAAAAAGTTAAATGGCATTAATAAAGTTGTGTTTTAGGAGGATTATTATTTTTTTCCCCTCCCTTACCGTTTCATGTGGGCGTTTCTGGTGAGCAATCACCGAGAGCTTTGCTTACAGTGGGGTTTGGGCAACAGAAATTCAGTCGCGTTAAAAGAGACGCGTTGCCTTCCTTGAATTATTTTTAGATCCCAACCTTAGGAAACACATTTCTAGTGATATAAATTATTAATTGCCTCTGTAGTTCTGGCACTGTTTCATAACTTGCTTTCTTATCGTTTCCAGTGTTACAGGCCTGTAAATGAAGAGGGAGGAGGGGGGGGTTATTAAAAGGCAAGTCCTTTGTTTTGGAAGAGGCTGTTTAGGAGCTCCATGTTATGATACCAAACGAATAGATTCAAAGGAAAAGAGGTTTAATTTAGCTATTAGGAAGGAATTGTTCCCTGGGAGGGTGGGGAGGCCTTGGCACAGAGCAGCTGTGGCTGTCCCAGGATCCCTGGAAGTGTCCAGTGTTGGACAGGGCTTGGAGCAACCTGGGCTAGTGGAAGGTGTCCCTGCCCATGGCAGGATGCACCGAGATGAGCTTTAAGCTCCCTTCCAACCCAAACCATTCTGATTCTGTGATTTCTATGACTGTATTTTGCGAATAAGCCGAGAACGAACCTCGGGCAGCGCAGAGCGGAGCGCTGTGCTCTCGTGGAGCCCCTGGCCCATCCCGGGGAGGGTCTGACCGCAGGGAAATCCCCCGTTTGTGGTGATTTCACAGCGTGTGGGGAGCCCCCGCCACCGCACCGCACCGGCATCCGCGGCCGCCGCCCGATCCGCCCGCGCTGCGATCCAGGCCGGGCTTTGCCGCTCGCCCCGCCGCGCTGAGGGCCGGGGCCGGCCGGGGGTGCCGGGGGTTCCTGCGGGGTCTGGGGGTTCCTGCGGGGTCTGGGGGTTCCTCTGGGGTCCCGGGGGTTCCTGCGGAGTTCCGGGGTTCCTCTGGGGTCCGAGGGTTCCTCCGGGGTGCCGGGCAGCAGCGCCGGGGGTCTCTGCCTTCCCTCCGGGGGTCCGGGCCGTTCCTCCGGGGTCCCGGTGCTCCCTCCCGGCGGGGCTGTCAGAGCCCCGTTCCTCAGGACTGCTCCCGCCCAGCAGCGCTCCGCAGCCCCGGGGTCAAATAAATAAATAATAAAAACAAATAAATAAATATTTATTTATATGGGGAGAGAGGGTAATTTGGCCCTGCGCGCTGCAAATCGTACATTTACACAATGACACAGTTTTCCCGTAAACCCCACCATCAGCCCCCTCGGTGTTGTTGGGGGTCCTCACCCCTCACGGCAGCAACAGACACGGCCGAAGGGTTAAACATGACTTTAAATATTCCCTGTCCCGCAGGAGCTCCTTTTCCACGAGCCGAGGTGGGCTTTTCCCCCCTCTCCTTAAATAACGAGGGTGGTCCCAGCATACTCTATATCGAGACAGCTTTTCATCAGTTGCTCATCAGCATGCTAATTGCTGTATGACTAATTATGCCCTGAATTCCAGTTGATTTTCTTAATGAGACAGCTGGGTTAATTATGTAATCGTATGATTACATTAGCCCAGAGTGCCCTGGCGAAAAGGAAGGCGGGCGGGAGTGGGATGTCAGCGGGCGCGGGGCGCGGGGGCAGCCGCGGTCATTTTGGCCGGAGCGATCGGGAGGGCCGCGCCGCGGTGCGAGCACCGGGATGGGATTGCTGGCACTGCGTGCTGCGCCTGCCTCGGCTCGCAGGGTGACGGAGGAATGGGGATTCTTAACAGAATTCACTTGGGAAGTTCAGGCGGTCAGCGTGGCCCTGTTGTAACTCGGGGATTGAGGCTGGGTTTGGGCTGAGCAATGTGGGGTGGGGGCTAGAGTGTACAGTCATAGAATATCCCGGGCTGGAAGGGCCCCACGAGGATCATCAGTCCAGCTGGCACCAACAATCCCACCCTGGGCATCCCTGAGAGCATTGTCCAAATGCTGCTGGGGTTCTGGCAGCCTTGGGGCCGTGCCCATTCCCTGCAGAGCCTGGGCAATGCCCACCACCCTCTAGGGGAGAACCTTCTCTTGATATCCAACCTCAACCTCCCCATACACAGCTCCAGCCATTCCCTCCTGCTGTCCCTGCTCGCAGAGAGCCGAGATCAGAGCTGCAGACCCCAGTGAGTCTCTCCTCAGTCTCCTCCAGCTGAGCAAACCAAGTGCCCTCAGCCCCTCCTGACCCTTCACCATCTGCTGTCCCTGCTTTGGACACTCTCTAGCAGCTTTATATCTTTTTTATATTGTGACACTCAAAACTGCACCCAGGGTGTTGAGGGACTGTCTCCTGTAATGAGTAGTTCAGGCAAAATCAATCGTAGTGTTTCTTTTAAAATTGTTTGTGAAGTCACTACTTTACATACCTAAACAGCAGGGAAAAAAAAGGTTCTCTTTTTCTACTATTGAAAAAAGATAAATCGTCAGGGCATGTGCGTGGTGTAAGAGCAGCCTGAGAGGTGTTGCTGCGGCTGCGTCGCGCCGGCTCGTTTGATGTGAAGTATTAACTGCTATAAAAATCACTTCACATTTGTAACATTAATTGTTTTCGTGTCTGTGTCCACTGAGACGTGTCCATCCTCCTCCTTTGTGGCGAGAGGAGCTCCTCTGCCAGGGGACAGTGAGGTGTGTGAGCAGCGAGCTGGGATGTGCCCAGAGCTCTGCAGTGCTGGGGAAGGAGAGGCAGGAATGGGCTCTGCAGGGTTGGAAATTGGCGGTTTCTGTTTCTGCTGTGGTGGCGTGGAGGAAACCTCGTCAGGGATCGGATCCAGATGTGCTGGGCTGCCTGCAAGCACAGGATGCAGGGGGCTTCTCTGTGGGTATGGCACGCAACAAGTGGATTAGGAAAAACGAGCAGAATAGGAAGCAGGAGGGGAAAAATGCGCTAAATTTAGTGTAAAAATAGACATCTCAATCTACTCTTGGGCAGTAATGATCTTGCAAAACACTTCTTCAAGTTCTGGATGATCAGATCCTTTTTACTTATTTTCTCTCTGTTTTTTATTTATCCTGTGCCCAGCAGGGATTCTGGAATTTCACAAGAGAAAATTCAAAGCAAGGGAATAATGTATGATGAGGTTTCCATATTTCAGTGTTCAGCAAGGTGATTTTTCTCCGTTACAGACCACAGAGAGGGCATTTCCTTTGCTGCCTCTCTCCGTAAGGCACGGCCAGTTGATTTTTTTGAGCCGTGCATGCCTGTTGTTTGTGTAATGAATCGAAAGTTTTGGTCCATTGCTTGTTTAAAAATTCAGTGACCTCCTGTTAAATGACATGAAACATACTTTGCAAACCTGGTTAATATAAAAAGGTATGCTTTTCCATGCGTGCACGTGTTGGGAAAAGGAGAGTATTTTTATTTACTTTTAATCCACTCCACTCAGGTAGGAAAAAAGCCATTGTGACTGTAAGGTTTATACTTGTTTCAGGTTAATTGGTGTTTATAAATACTCCAGAAAGAACAGGGTTTTAGCTTTTTCAAGCTAAAAGAGCATGTTGGAGCTTGCCGTGAGAAATTATTTTTCTCTCTGCCCAAAATGTCGTTGTTGGTCACTTTATTATCGTACAGCAATTAGTTTTCTTGAATGCAGTTTATAAAAATTAAGTCTAAGAGGTGCTTCACCCATGGGTTTTTTTTACATGTCCTCTAGCAGTATTTGGTGGCTGCAGGCCATTAGTCCTTCAAATAGGCTCTAGTGAAATTTGAAGTTTAATGCACAGAGACTTTTTTTACATTTTGTTTTTTCTGCTGCTGTTTTGCTACTTGAACATTAACCTTTAATAGAGCTAAATTAAATATACATGTCCTGATAAATAATTATGAGATTGCAAGCATTTTCATTTTGTACATAAAGCTTCTCAGGGATTGCAAATTTGACTAAAGTTTTAGTCATTATTCATTTTATAATGCCCGTGTTATTTTTGTCTTTTAATTCTTTGCTGATTTCAATATAAAAAGCCCTGTGTATTAGGAGCAAAATACCTCTTGTGCATGTCCTGACTTTTTACAACGAATGTGGTAAAATGAGAGCAGGGGAAAGTGCACCCACAATTTTGTCAAGTTCAGTTTCTTTCATCGTGGCACTGTTTCATAGAAATACCCATAGAAATACAGCTGAAGCTTAAGATCCCGGGCCTGATAGATTCGTGGTTTCTGTAACAGTTTAAGACGTGGCCAGAGCGAGACAATCCGGCCTTTCTTTGTGCTCAGCAGATGAATGTCCCGGGCTGGCTCTTTGGGGATGCTGAGCTGCAGGAGTGTGACAAAACGCTCCTTGCAGAGGAAGGTCAGGGACCTCCATGGGAGCAGGAGAATGTTGTGACAGCCCACACCGTAACAGGACCATCCATAAATACTGCAGAGCCTTCACCTTGTGCTACTGCTGCCACTTCAGCTCTCTATTTAATTCCTTACCTGTACCCCCCTGTCTCTGCCACAATAACATTTTAAGTTTGATTTATTATAAATATTTTAATACAGATAATAATAACGAAAAGTATTTGGCCTAAAAAGCATAAATGAAAAAGCTATGTAGTCATAAACTATGTATGTACAGAGAACAGATGACAAGCAACCTAGATTTTGTATTATGAACAGGGTAATGCCATAAGCTGTTGAAGAACCCAAGTAACAAAATGCAGCAGGCTGCTACTTAGAATGTCTCTGAGTTCAACATAACCCAGTGCTATTCTTTTATAAACTATGCAACAACGCTGGCATATTGAAAAAACACACAGGCTCATGCTTAATGTGTTAACAGAGGTACAATAGACTTATTATGTGTTTCCAGAGACTGGAACTGAGGGTGGTCTGAAAAATTAATGACTGTGGTGGTTGAAAATTAAGTGAACTCCCTAATATATACTGTTGTTGATCCACTGAGTTTGGTGTTTAGCATTCCTCAACAGGAGACTAAATCTTTGCAGCCGTTTCACAAGAGATGCTGGCGCCCATAGCAGAAATATATTCAATAATCTTTTATAAGTCCATCACACACCAGAGTTTTCCTATCCTGACTGGGAAGAAGTCCCAGAATAAATCACACGTGCATATGTCAGGTGTGTGCTGAGAACCCTCTTTACCAGAAGGGGATGAACATCAGAGAATTAATACTCAGAGGACATTTGATTAATAGTGTAAGAGAAAGAGAGACCCAAACCCAAGGTTGATTACATCCACACAACATTTCTGATTGTTATTGATCGGTCAATTAGAAAAAAGTTCCACTCAGATCTCCATGGTCACAGAACTTGTTTGAGCTTTGCTGTGCAGGATGGCACAGTTTGCTTCAGAAATTCACTCCCACAGAAGCAGAGGCCTGTGAGGGACAGTAGCTGTCAGTCAGCTGTGCAGTTTGATTGCTTTTTACCCCAAAATTCTCGTTTTGCAATGAAAAATGTGAAGCTTAAAATTCTCACATGCTTTTGTATCATGACTGTCCTGGGAATTAGTGCCAGGACGAAGAAGCTGTGTCTAAATTTCATGGAATCACAGAATGGTTGGGGTTGGAAGGGACTTTAAGGCTCATCCAGTTCCATCCCCTGCCATGGGCAGGGACACTTCCACTATCCCAGGGTGCTTCAAGCCCTGTCCAGCCTGGCAGTGGACATTTCCAAGGATCCAGGGGCAGCTACAACCAGGGCAGGCTGTGCTGGGACCTCAGCACCCTCACAACCAAGATTTTTTTCCCAATATCCCATCTCTCCCGGCCCTCTGGCAGTGCAAAGCCTTTCCCTCTTGTCCTGTCACTCCAGGTCTTTGTCCCAAGTCCCTCTCCAGCTCTCTTGGAGCCCCTTTAGGCACTGGAAGGGGCTTTGAGGTCTCCCCAGAGCTTTTTCTTCTCCTGGCTGAACACCCCCAGCCCTCTCAGCCAAGCTCTGTATTTAAAGGGAACATAGATAGAATTAAATATTTCTGGTTTTTTTAAGTTTGCAGGATATATGACGTGAGGAATGTGCAGGTCTGATAACTCAACGTAGGGCCCTGCTGGCACCAAAATGGAGAAAAAAGGACATTTTTACTCTAAACTGCTTGGGTCCAAGAAGTGCTCCTGTTACATTTTATTTTACTGTTTCTTTTTCAGATCCGGTTCCAGCCTTGGATTTAGGACAGCAGCTTCAGCTGAAGGTTCAACGCATGCACGATATTGAAACAGAAAACCAGAAACTTAGGGAAACTCTGGAGGAATACAATAAAGAATTCGCCGAGGTGAAAAATCAGGGTAGGTTGCAACCATATTGTCAGCTCTTAATGCACACTGAAATTTGAAGACAGAAATTGCATTCAGTTTTATTTCTTAAAGGTTGAGGTGAAAGTAGCATTGAAATTCAGTAGAGAAGGTGCAATAGTCTATTAGGGCCACTTCTGTATTTGTGTGTGGCGATGGGCTTTGGGCAGATTCTTTGGATTTCTTCAAATTTTCATTTACTGTAGCACCAATCAGAGGATGGAGTTGTTATTCTGCATATTTGGTTGTAGCCTTCAGCACTGAAAATTACACCTGACTGACGTAATTTGTGACATTTTCTGAGAGGCAGTGCTGGTACTGACATCAGGCTGAACGTGGGCGTTGGTACTTGCAGGATGTGCAGCTTGCAGAGACAACACAAAAATTCAGTATTTTGTACCCACATATGAATCTGTACAAAATGAAACTTTTTCTGTACTGTTTCTCCTTATCTAAATGTACTACTGGAGTACATTCAGTATATGCACTTTATTTTTACTCTAGAGACCATCCATAGAGCAATGTAAATACATGCTATTACTGTTAAATTATTTAAGTTTTAATGAGACTAAAGTACATAAAAATACATGAAAATCTCAATGAGATTTAAAGCCTGTTGGCTTTAAGACTGCTTAAGTTTTCTTGTGATTCAGTTTCCTGCACCAGGAAAAAAAATTTTCCCAGCCATACACTTAGTTGCCCATCCATGGGACTTTACATTTCTATCTTTAATGCCCAGTTCTGGATGGTGGAAAGGTAAATTGTCTTGGTATTTGGAAATCTGGATATTTTAATTTGTTTTTTGTATTATGGAACTGGTGCACTCGAGTAATGTTTGAAAGCTGCATTAGCAGCTAAGTTGATTTTGTTAAATCTCATTTTTGCTGAGGGAACATCTATTAAGTTATATATTTTGGAATATACATATTTTTGATGTAGAGAGTGTGACCCCTGGAGAGGACAGGTATCAGCATGCCATAATTTGGGCTGGACTGCAGGAGATGTCATGTTGGAACTGTAATGCTCTAAGCAAAACTGTATTTTTTGCTGGAAATGTACAATCATTGCAGTTCACTGTGCAAAGTTTTCCTGAGGCTGTGCATCCAGTACATCCGAGCATGACATGGGGGTTCATCCCACAAAGTGGAAAAGCTCTTGACTTGTAGAGTTTTTTTGCTACAACCACTCATAACTGACATTTTTGATTTTCCCTGGTGTGCTGGAACTTCCTTTCCATTTCCCCACTGTAGCCTTTGTGTTGTTTTTCACTCCAGTGCAGTGGTTTTACTCTTAGTTTCAAACAGGGATTAATAAGCTATCCAGGGAAAAGGCTGTTGTTAGCTGAGGGTGCTTTGATCAGTTAATCTCTTTGTTTGGAGGGCTGCTATGAGCTCTACGGTGCCTGTAAGAAATTCTTCCAAAACTGGTATAAATGGCAGTGCCTGAAAAGCTGTAGCTGACCTGAGCACTGACAGAGGCACTTAGTGCTTCAAGCAGTGTAGAGGATTCAGCTGTACTTGTCCAGCACATCCATTATTAGGTGCTTAAAGGTAAAATCAGATTTTATTATGAAAGTTTTTCTCCCCCATGTTTGTGCACTTCTTGCATTCGTTTTTGTAGTTTTGTTTTCTTTTAAAATGAATAACTGAAACTTAGTCAAGATGCAATTACATGAATTTCCATGAGATTATTTTGCTCTCTGCTTCTCCATATACCAGAATATTTTTACAGATTTATATCTGAAAAATAGAAAGGTGTTTATATAAAATACAAATACCTGGAGCAGAGGTGGCCCAGGAGGGAGTGCAGCCCCCTTTTGCCACAGGAGCAGCATCCTACTGTCAGTGCAAAGGAGCATCCTTTGCTTATTCAGGAAGAGATCAGGACTTGTATGACTCCCCAGATCTCAGGGAAGAATTTCCCTTTGCTTAAGAAAAAAAAAAAAAAAAGAGGTGACGTGTCCTTTTCACGGCCTGTTACTCAGTAATGAGCCTCAGCTGATTTCTGCACAGACAGCAAAATCCTGCTCCTTCAGGCAGAGGCAGCTGCTTTGCTGGCAAGCATTTTTACCACTCTTCCCCCCTTTTCTGTGGTCACAGTGGCTCAAGCTGCCTTTGGTAGTGCCCAGACAGCAGATCGTGTCACCAGCTACCTCCTGTCTGCTTCCCAGCTCCCTGCTCAACTCTCAGCATCAGGATTTTGAAAAGATTATGTGTGGGTTTGTGTAATATTATGGAGGGTTTTTTTTTCCCCAAGCCCATAGGGTTTTATTTTTCATATTAGGGTTTGTCTTCCTAGGATGTTTCTGCAGAATATGAAACTTTTCACATCCAGAAGTTTTGAAGTTTTCATTTTTTCCTCAACAATTATTAATGGTATCTGTTAATAAGCTGATGTCTTTAAACTCCCCCGCCCCTGCATCCTAGTGTGAGTTCTCTGAACTGTGTTGCTGCTGTGAGCATTCTGGCAGTCCAAGGCTTTTTCCAAATTCCATTATTGTTACAAAGCATACTCTGGTGGATGTGCTGCTTTTCCTCTTCGGAGCCCTATAGTGATTCAGTCCTTTCCTGTGGGTGGGATCACAGGGCTTTCACGTAGGAGCACATCAGAGCACGTAAGGAGATGCTGAGCTGTAGCTCTGCAGGTTTCTACATCTGTTCCCATCCACTGCTGGGCATAGGGAAATGTAGGAGAGCTCCTTTATCCTAAGGAAGGGTTCTGCAAATTCCCTGGAAGGCTGCAAGTGCCTCAGAAAGTTAAAATAGTCAATGTTTGTGTGTAAACCCTGGGGTGGAAGACAAGGCAGCGACAGCAACTGGGACGTGCAGGGCCCCAGTGCCTGCTGTGAATGCAGCAGTTGGATCCCAAATGCCAGGTTTCCCATCAGCTGGGAAGCAGAACAGAGCTGTATCCCAGATATCTGCTCAGTTAGTGTGAGATTGCATCTGTGCATGAGCCATGGTGGGGCTGCCTCTTAGTGCATGAGCACGGTCAGGTGAATGAAGTGTCCTGTGTGTAAATGCATACTTAAACCTACACTGGGACTTTATTAATCTTCTCTCAGCACTGAGCTAATTTTAGGCTAGTCAATAAGGTGATATTATATTTTACAATTGATTTTTTTCCTTATTTTTAAAAAAAAATTCATGTTAGAGGAACCTTCTTCACTCTGCTTTCCAGCAAACTCCATTGATCCTTCTCAACCTAAACACTTAAAGTTCAATTTAACATTTAGGGAGTAAAAGGTCTCCAAAGGGACTCATAGCCATTGATTTTATGTCAGAGTTGAAGAGCTAAAGTTTAAAACACACTGAGCCTACAGGGTAAAGCAAGCCTTGTGTTGTGGAACCACGTGGAGCTGTGTAAACTCATTCTTCCCCTATTGTTTTCCTGCAGAGGTTACAATAAAAGCACTTAAGGAGAAAATCCGAGAATATGAACAGACCCTGAAGAACCAAGCAGAGAACATAGCCCTTGAAAAGGAACAAAAGTTACAAAATGATTTTGCGGAGAAGGAGAGGTGAGTGAGTGTGTGTGTGTGTCTGGGTGTTGGGGAGGAGCAGAGAGGTATTTTTGTGTTTAATCTTCCCAGCCAGGACTGGTAGCTGGAGACAGCTCATCAAGGCAATTCATGCCTTTGACACGGGATTATCTGATACTCAGCTTTGCCCAGGAAAACAGTCAGGAGAGTGTGGAAGTGAAACTAGGACAGATTGTCTCTTCTCTGTGGTGTGCTGGGGGGTGTCACGTTCAGGAGGGTGCAAACCTGCTTTTATTCCTCCCTGGCTGCACTGTCCTCTGTGGCACCCATCTGTCTCCATCAGCCTGTGTGTCACAGGCTCTGCAGCCCTGACTGGGGCAGGTGAGCCACTGCACCCACAGCCAGGGCCAGGGATGCACCACCCCTGCTCCCCTGGGAATGCCTGGCACAGGGGATGTCTCCCTGAATTATCCTGGGGAGGTTTGCATCTTCCTCCGTGCCAAAATTAAGAAGGATTTTCATTATTTACTATAGATTAAAAAAAAAAAAAAAAAACATTTTGGATGCATTTTTGATCTTTTGCAAATGAGCAGGGAGCGTTTGATTCTTTAGGTTGGTGGGCAAATAAATCAGGCAGGAGAAAACCAAGGGGCTAAAGAGGGAGTTCTTTCAGGCTGCATTCCCTTATTTCTCTTGTGGAGCAATAACACTGAAGCTATAATGTGTTCAACATAGCGTGGAAAACCTTCAGTTCACGTGAGCTTTTTAGTTGGAGGGTTGATTGTTTAAATTCAGGGCTGAATGAGGAGAATCTACCAGTGAATGCAAAGTTTTTTTTTGATTCATCAATACCTGTGGTCGCTATTTGATAAGCACCTTGTAAGCAGTGGTTTTAACAACTGCAATTTCAATGTACTTAAAAATAAAACAAAATGGCAGGTCATGGAATGCAAATAAAAGTGTGTGTAAGAGAGGTTCTGAAGTCTCAAAGTATATGGTTCAA
Organism: Taeniopygia guttata; assembly: GCF_048771995.1. Taxonomy (NCBI): domain Eukaryota; kingdom Metazoa; phylum Chordata; class Aves; order Passeriformes; family Estrildidae; genus Taeniopygia; species Taeniopygia guttata. The sequence goes on along the minus strand of NC_133044.1, from coordinate 6,327,213 downwards.
TATGAAGGGGACTGATGCATGATTCTGGCTATAAATAGTTATTAACCTGGTCAGCAGTGTTGGAGAAGAAATTTGTGCACCCTATGGAGTGCAGGCAGGATGCTGGTAGTTTCATAAGCCATTTCACAATTCCGAGGTCTGCAGAATATCCTAAAAGCAGTGTTGTAAAAAGCACGGCTCCTGGGATATGTTGGAGCAGCTCCTTTCAAAGATGAGTTTTGTAACTCCTGCAGCCTGGCCCTTAGCAAGGAGTGCAGTGGCTGCCTGGCCAGATGATGTAAAAATGAGTTTGACTGACACAAACAAGAAAATGTTGCCTGTGGACGTAAGAAATGTGAGCATATTAAAGTTTTGCTCATGTTCTGTAGAAAATATCACTGTGAGATTTGTTTTGAAATATGTATGTTTTCTTAAAGAGTAGCTAATAATATTGCTGCATTTGGCACCCATTACAGCTCTGATGAAACAGCTGCTGCATCTATTCACTCTATCAGTTATGGCAACAAATTCCTTCATTATGACACTAAAATGGAAATGTATCATTCTTCTTGTACTAACTTTGTACAACAGAGGGTGCTTGGTGACAATTTTCTCAATGTGTGTGACATTTCCAAAACAAATTATGCTCAAGAAAACCTTCCACTGAAGTTGTCATTTATATAGCAGTCAACTCTTTATAATGTTCACAGCTTATGTTATGAGGTGGCTACACTGTTAAAATTTTAATAAGTGGGACCACAAAGTAGGAGCAGCATCTCACAACGTGACAGCATTTATGGGTCCCACGGAAGCACCTTGGAGCCTCTGTGGTGTTGGCAGTTGTCTCCTTCCAGTTGAGACATTGAATGGCTCCATCCCCCAAATCTGCAAGGCACAGATGAGTTGTTTGCTCTGCTCTCACCTCTCCTCTTCCCTTCACAGAAAATTGCAGGAGACCCAGATGTCAACAGCCTCGAAGCTGGAGGAAGCCGAACACAAAGTTCAAGCTCTGCAAACAGGTTTGGCATGGCTTTTGTGACCTTTTCCAGGTGATCAGGGGGGAGGTGAGAGGATCGTTGGGTGTGTCAGGAATGGATGTGGAGCAGCTCTTGGCGTGCAGGGAGGTCCAGCAGAGCTCAGATGTGCTTTGTGAATCAGAGCAAACACTCCTGTTGCAGCTGTCAATGGCAAATAACAGGGGCAAGGCCATGGAGCACACACACAGCATCCCTGGAATTAGAGCAGGCCATGGAACTTACCCTCCATGTGTGTTCTGCTTCCACACATTTCCAAGCTGTGATAAACATCTGTACTGAGCTGTGTGAACCCCATTTCTTGCCATTAATTTTCATCTCTGCACACTTCGAAATTCCAGGTTTGGACACATTTGCCTTTGTTTACTATGAGAACAGAAGAAATTTTATTCCCTGAACTACTGCAATAAGTATTTTAAAGGAATAAGCAGTTTAGCCAGCTTAATAAGAAACTAATAATGTCTAGCTTGGTTAAGCAGAAACTGGACATTTTTGCAATGTAACAGAAATACTGTAAGAAATAGTGAAAAAAGTCAAAACCCAATGTTTTTTTCTAAGCCATAATGGTTTGCCTAGGTAGAAAGATAAAGCTAAGGAGGTGTATAGCTTTATTTTTTTTCATCAGGAGATGTACAGCCTTATTTATTACTGAATACTGCTATTTCAGTACTGTAATGCTTCATGTTTATGCCTTTTAGCCTTGGAAAAAACCAGGACAGAACTATTTGATCTGAAAACAAAATACGATGAAGAAACTACTGCAAAGTAAGATTTCCCTGTTTTCTTTCTGTGTCTTCCTTCAGGGTACCACTGATTTTTTTGTTTTGCATTTGTCTGTTGGAGAGAGATGAGATGAGGGAGGCTCAGGCATCCAAGTTTTTGGAAAACATGGTCATAATTTGGCCTCCTATGGAGAGATTATTAGTTTTTATATTTTCTTCTCCCCAACAAGACACTTCTCCTGGCACACACGCTGCTGCATTCCTGGTTTCATTCTCAGGTGCTTCATCTGTGTATCTCTTTCCCTGTAAATCACTTGCATTTTATTCAGAAATAGAGCAGGTTCAGAAATAAGGTATTCATTGTGATCTTCCCATCTTGGTGAAAACAAAGCTTCATTTGGGAAAGGATTTCTGTTTGATTCTTAGGCACCCTGGTTCTTTCTGCTTTTGGGGTAGTAGTCCTTGTTCTGCCAGGTTCACCCCTAATTACAGAGAGCAGCATTTTGGACAGATTTTCCTTGTTTTCAAGTAGAACATGAAGGTAGTATTAAAAAATATATATTCTTGTCTTCTTAATAGCTACTGTTTCCAATTATCCTCTGGTTTTATTAACCATCGGGGCAGGGAACAACAAAGGAGACAGACTGCTGCTGATTTCCTTTGAACCCTTCATATTTAAGGAAAGTTAATAATGAGAAGGAATTCTCATGATCAGTGGGATTAAGCACAAAGAGTCATTTCAGTGTCTGGAAATGGGATGGGAATGAAGCAGCCATTTCAGATGGCTGGGACACTCAAGGGAAGGGCTGGGACTCTGTCACCTCCCTGTGCCCACTGCCCAGGGTTAAAAGCCAGTCAAACTGGCACCAATTTTAAATTTCTTACCCTGTGGTTCTGTGCCTGTTGAGGATCTGATTCTCCACTGAGGATGTGGGGAACCCCTGGAGCTCAGAAAATTCAGGCTATGGTAGTTTTAACAGTCAGCACTTGGAGTTTAAACACCTTTTATGTCCTTCAGGATAATCTTTCAGGTGAATTTTGGTCTGGCTTTGGAAGTCCAGTTTCCTTTAGGCTCCATGTAGGATGAGTTCCATGCAAGGGGATCAAAAATATTTTTGTTCCCTCATTGATTCATCCCTCTCTAAGGGATGTAAACAAATGCTGGTTCAGATGGAGCCTTTAATTCCTGCAGATTGGCTTTGGTTTTTCCTGCACATAACTGATATTGTTGCTGTTATTTCATGTTGCAGTTACTTCTGGGAAAACAGGCAGAGATCAGTGGTTGTAGGCACTGAACCTAATAACCTCTCACCTTTTTAATGTGTTTATCTGCAGAGTGCTTCATTTTTTAATACTGTTTCCCTAGATGCTGTAATTTATCTTACACTGAGCAAAATCTGTTATCTCAAATATTTGTTTGCATTTCTAATCTCACTCTTTTGGGGAGATTCACACAGAAATATTTGGTTTTTATATGATCTTGAGAATGACTCTTACCTAATTTATATAGAATTACATAAAATTAGTGGCATCTACAGTAACAAGAAGTTTATTGTGTTCTGTAGCAGAATGATTATGGAGACTGGGTCTGGAATATAGTGGTCATGGATCTGAATCCTGAAGCAGACATTAAGCTTGTACTTTATCTTCCAGACTAATGTACTGTGAAAACAAACTTGTAGGTCCTAATAACAGCAGAAATATTTTATCATTGTTTTGGATATTTATGGCAGGAATAGTTCTTGCATAACAACAGTCATCTGTAGCATTTGCAGCCCAAATTTTGCAATATGAAAATCCAGAAGAACATGAAAAGGGAACTGAATGTAGACAGTGAAATTGAGTCATCTATTTTAATTGTAAAAGCTGGGAGAAGGGCTGAAAAAACACCAATAAAAAGGGTGAAAGACAGTTTGATTCTTTTCTTAAAAGAAGCCCTCTTTGATCTAAGTCTGAAAAGCTACTTGTATTGCCAATTTTAATTTTATGTTTTAAAAACATGTGATTTTTATCTTAGGCCAGAATTGTTAGTTTTACAGACGCTTATTTGATGCAGATGAATTGGAGTGCCTTCAGGAAAAAAAACAGATAATTGTCAATATTTAAAAGCTAACAGTCCTTTCAAGATTTTCAGTCTCAGAATAAAGCTGTCTTTCAACTACTTGAAACTTTGAAAATCTTTCAAACAAGGCAAAAAACCCCCAAGAAGCAGAAGAAATACAGAGTGAGAAATCTTCATTATCAGCATTAAGGAGTCTGGATTTCATCCTGGAGACCAGTTGTGGTGATCTGAAAAGTTGGGAATCATTATGTCAACTTGTTTGTTTTATCTTTTCACAATGTCCCATTCAAAGTACTCTAAGTGCAAAGGGAGGGACATAGGCACAGCCAGGCACCTTCAGATGAGATCAGTGGCTGGAATTAAAATTTCCAGCCCAATTCTGTCATCCCCACGTACAGAATTCCCAGCAGGTGGGTGTGTGCTGCCCCTGCCCCTTCCCTGAGCCCCAGCACAGCCCCGGGCCGGGCACTGAAGGTGTTAATGACAAAAAGAAGTTTATTATGTGCAGTCATTGCAGTCTGTCAGCTGGAATATCAGAAGCTGCCTTTGACAAGATGGCAGGAGCAAAGTTTTCCATGTGTAGGCTTGAAGTAAAATGTAATTAGCCTTTATGTGCAGAACAAGGATCCATTGATGAATACAGCTGGTCTTTGTTTTCTTCTGTCATTGAGTGTGGGAGGTAAAAGTGTTCTTCTTCATGTTTATTAATACAAGATTCCTTAGACAAATGGCAAGCACAGTTTAATATTTGTTGGAACACAGAGGGGCTTGCCAAAACAGTTGTTGTGTAAGAGGATTTCAAGGTTTTCAGATTATAATCATCTCTGGGTTAAATAAATGAATGATTACTCTGCCTTTTTCAATTAAAGGGGCACATCCTCTCTCGAGGCCTGACACTGATTTTGTTTGCTGTCCCACACGTTCCGATCAGCAAAACTGGGTTTAACCAACATTAATGAGTTTGATCTGGAGATTCTATCAGACCTGGAACCGAAAAGCAAACGCTGACTTGAGTTTCAGCAAAATTAAAGAATATTGGGGTTGTTTGGGTTTTTTTTCTAGTGCAACAGACTTTCCTTTTTCTTTCTTTCTTTCTTTCTTTGTAGAAAAAGAAACATTCTGTCTACACTTCCTCAGTTTTCCAGGGACAAACTGTTCTCTCTAACGGTGCTCTTTCATTTCTGGTTTGCTGCAGAATCCAAGCAAGTGCTTGGGATTCCCAGCTGAGTTCCCGGTCGGAATGGTTGGATTCCAGTTTTAGATCAATTCCAGAGCCACCTCTTTGCTCCGACCCCTGCTCTCCCCCAGCCTAAATGAATTCTAATTGGAAAAGGACCTTGGGTTGCAGCACATACAGTAGGCTTGTTACATTACTGTTAACATGTGGGTTGAGGCTCCCTGCCTTTGATGAAAGAAAATATCGAATTTCACTGAAATGCTCCATTTTCACCAGCCAGCTTTAAGTAGTCTTGTGAGGATTTCGGGTACTGCCCACTCCTCTCTGTTCCCCCCACCCCCCCACACAGTTCTGCAATAAAAAACCCCCATAAACAACACAAACCAGAAAATGTTTAGGTTAAAGTTGTCAGTCAGAGCAGCTCTGCCACCACCAATTCTATTACCAGTGGATTTTCTGTAAGATTCAGACTTTTTGTCCTTCTAAAAGTAGCACAGGAATGCAACGGGGAAGGAGCCTTTTCATATTTACTGAAGCAGTCATCCAAACACAGCTACTTTCAATAACTTGGAGAAAAACATTTTGCCTCCAGTATATGGGCAGAGAATTGTTGTCCTTCCATAGATCAGACTGATTATTGTTTATTTTGGCAGCACAGCTAAGGATGACACAGGAGGATAATGGGAACAGGAGGAGATGCCTGTGGTTTTTGGCTCTCTGGGGTAAACTATGCTCTTCTTCCACATTATCAAACAGACCTGTCCTTCAGGCATCAGTGTAGAATAAAGTTCTACAGATGTGCTTTTCAGCATGGAAGGAGTGTAGGATTAGGCTTGGAGACAGGCGACCAAAAGTTTTAGAGAATTCCTGAAGAGTTATTTCTGCCTGGAGTTATGTGCTGGAATTGAAGTATGTGAAATCTTGTATTATTTTGGGGCAAATCTCAGTTAACTTGGACTTCAGGGGAATAATTCCCAATATATAGTGAGAATTGAATTATTTAATTTTATTTTAACAAATCTTTCTTGTTTAAGTGCTGGCTGGTGCCAATATATCACTTCTCAAATGTTTGTAGTCTTCCATTTTGATGGTGCTCAGGGTCAAACTGAATAAAAAATAAAGTTGTGCTCCCTCCAGCGTCACATAATTACTGTGATAAATGGTCTCAATGCTGCTTCCCCCCATTGAGCCTGAAGTACTGTAGTTAGGGTGGTGGTGTTGGACATGACATGAAATAGCTTCTATCTGCTGTGCCTTTAAGGTCTTAAAGTTTCCTATTTCCTGTTCCTTTGATGAGTCATTAACTTCTGATGCTCAGCTTTGGAATTACTGCTGTATTTAAAGTGATTTCCCTAAAAACAGGAGATGGAGAACTTCATAGGCCATGTCTCTTTTCAGAGCTTTTCCCTCAGTTTCCTAATCCTACTGCCCCCAGTGAAACCCCAGGATTGGTGGCAAGGAGAGGATGATAAACTAGGGAAGATCTTACAGACAGCTATTTTTTTAAAGAAAAAAAAGAGTGAAGAAATATTGAATGTTTTGAATCTTAGAGAAAGCTCTGTCTGCATTTAACATTTGAGGTTCAAAGTTTTAACTGTGTCTTACGCAAAACTCACCAGGTTGAAAGTCACTATTATGACATTATTATTTTGCTTAAAAAACCTACAAGTGAAGATGAATGGAAATATTTTGGAGATCTGCTTCTTATTTTGACAAAATCTTTGGTGTGAAAGAGGGCTTGAGAGCCCATGTGCAAACCAGCTCTTTTTGTCACGTTTTTCGTTCAGCCTGCAGTCACACCAGAAAAGTTGCAAAGTTGTATGGGAAGACAGTTCAGTGTTCCTGTAAAACACTTGGCATTAACCTTTACTTTTGGATAGGGAAACTGAGGCACAAGGAGTGTGGTTAATGCTCAAAGGCAACAGTCAAGCCTTGGCTGGCGTCTAGAAATATGCAGACATGCAAATGATAGACCACAAGCTGACAAAAGGGTTATTTATTTTCATTTTTCATTTCTAAGGCTGCTTTTCTGAGAACTCCATATAAATGGAGCCACTGGAATCAGGAGTTCGTGCTGTAGCTGGGCTCTGGTGCCTCTTTTGTTGGACTTGTAATGCTTGCAAATTAGTTAATGTAACTGTCTGACTGCACCAAAGTGCCCTAGGTCCTCTCAGGGCTTTTATTTTGTTTGTGTTTTAACCTCCAGTGAGACTGTTCAGTTCCTTTTTCTAGCATAGCCTAAAAGCTGGTGTTATTTAACAACCCAAACTAGAAAAACATAGCCTTAGGGTATTCCAGCATATTCTACTCATCACCCTGTTATCTGTAACCTTGGGTTGACACGAGATCCTTAGATGGGAAATCTTTAAATAAATGCAAAACACTTTGGTTCCTGTGCCAGCCAGGCTGGGGGTCATCAGGCAGGGCTTCTCCATGGGAGTGCAGCTGCATGGAGAGGATCTGTGTGAAGTGACAAGGGGCAGGAGTGTCCCTGTGTCCCTGTCCTGTCTGTCCCCACTTGCTCTTGCTGAGCCAGACCTCTCCAGGCTGGTGCAGCTGCCTGGGTCCAGGAGCAGAGGGACCACCAGTGTGTCCTGCAGTGCCAGCCTCCAGCAGGGATGGGCTTTCCCTGTGAGGCCAGCCAAAGGATATTGCAGCTTTGAGCCATCTCACCACAGCAGGTCCTTCTACCTGCAGCAGCTGAGCTTTGAAGGTGCCTGGCAGGGCCGTGCGAGGAAGAAGAGGAGCGAGTCAGAGGGAAGGAAAACCTCCTGGCAGAGGCACGTCTGCCCCCAGCAGGGACAAGGTCCTTGGGCTTGCATCTGCCAGTCAGCTGAGCCTGGATTCCACTCTTGCATGTGTGTCTGCAAATTACAACAGTCTCTTTTTAACTTTTTTTTTTTTTTCAATGCAAAGTAGCAAATCAACAGAGTTATTTTGGTGCAGAACTGCTTCCTTGTCTGTGACAGCAGGAGGGCACGTGGCTGTGCCTGCTCCAGCTCCTGCAGGGCTGGGGTGGTGGGGGGGAGGCGAGCAGAGAAACCCTGGGATCATCAAAAACAAATGTTCAGCTGTTTCCAATCGGGCCCTGCCCTGTGGGGTGACCATTTCCAGCCCAAAGCAGAGCTCTGCAGGAGGTGCTGAGTTAAACTGACAGGTGCTGCACTGCTTGTCTCTACCTGGCCACGTGTTTAATGGGTGACTTCCTGCACTGGGGTGTGCTGGAAACTCTCCTTGTGCTCCAGGGATGGATTCCAGCTGCTTTTCCCACTCCCACGCAGGCAGAGAAATTAGTCAGGAAAGTGCACTGTGCTCCCTCGTTTATTGAGAGAGACAAGAACGTCCTGAGCGAGATGGGAACTTCAGGAAACTTAGTGACACCCCAGGCACTAAAACTCTGTATCCTGGAAAACAGCCTCTTTCTTCTGCCTGGATCTTGTGTCCCTTTGGAGATCCAGGTGTTTGCTGTGAGAGCTGGCAGCCCTGCTCCCCAATCCCAAACTGCTTCATACAGACAACTTTCACATTCCCCCAGTGCTTTCATTTGGGTTTTTTGTTGCCTTTTCCAAGAACAGGAAGGTGTGGGCCATCACTGTCAGAGGCTGCATCTGGCACAACTTGCCTTATGGAAGTGTCCCAATGCTGTTTCCTCGTTAGCAAGGTTTTTCAGCATCTCGTTAAACCTACACCTACATGTAGGTAGGTCTGAACTCATCCCTGCCTTAAAAAGTTGCTGTGATGCCCCAGCTATCAGCCACCTCACTGCAGAAGCAGAGATATTATCCTTTCCACAGTGCCTTAAAAATAAAAAGTATTTCTGATTTGTGTCATCAGTTCATACTGTTGATGCTGAGAACTCAGGGGTGTTCCCATTTCTCAGGGTAAAGGCTACAGAATGAAGTCCTGTGCCTGCATTGCTGTACAGGTCATCCCTGCTTTAAAACTCCCAATTTCTCCTGCCCACTCCAGTGTAATTATTTGAGTTCCCTTTGGGCCCTTTTCCTCATGTCTGTGGCAGAAGCAGGGCTGGGAGGGAGGTGTCAGCCCAGACTTGCACCCCTGCATTTGCCCTGTGCTCTGGTTGCAGGAGATAAGGGGTTTTGGTCTGCAGACCTGGGGCAGTTTTGGCAGCAATAAGACCATAAAACAGTGGCATTTCCAGTAAATCAGACTTTCCTGAGGAGCAGTTGGAGTGTGGGGCAGGTCAGTGCGAGAGTGTGGATGTCAGAAAGAGTGTTCAGCCCCCTCTCATCTTCCTGGAGACATCACTTAATGGGACCTAAGAAATATTGTCTCATTTACATATCTCTGATCTAATTAAAAGACAATAAGGCCATGTGGGATTGCAGTTTTGTGTCACAGAAGATATCTGGTGTGGGGGAACTAAAATTGCTTTATCTTGATGAGAGTTTTTTTTAAAAGATAATGTTTTAACAAATAAATTTTAAAAAATACTGACTTTGATCAGGAAACTGAGGATCCAGGATAGAACACTGATTCAGGGATTTGGAAGAGCTGGGTGTTGGCCAGCTCTTGGAACAGAAGGGATAAAGCAGGATGGTGCAGACACTAAACCCAAGAAAAACAATAGACAACATGCAGGCCTGTTAATAACTTCATTAGCATTCATGTAAAGCATTAAATAAACAAATGCATAATACACAAATCCTGTAAGCCTGAGATTATTAACCCTTAACACTTCTCTGGTGTTTCTGCAGGAGCAGAACAGAGCAGAGGCTGTGATTTTGTGCCTTGCCTCTCAGAGTTTTAATACCTTGAGAAACTGAGTCACAGGGAGATTGCTCAGGGGCTGGAACCCTGGAAGGCAACCAGCACTACAGCAAGGATCACAGCTGGGAAATCAAGGCAGTACACAGAGGAAAGCACTTCTGGTTCCCCTGTTTTGCTTGGATGCAGCTGCTTGGAACCCAGAATAAACCCCAGCTGATCAAGTCTTGCTTGCAAGCTTTAAGTGCCTGTTTGTAAGAAATTCTGAGCAAAAATTAAATTTGACTGAAGCACTGCCTTGGGGTTACTAACCTTTTGTAGCAGATTTTCAGTGCCTTTTAATAGCTGATCTTTGGTTACTCGTGGTCACCAGCTCTCCAGCCTGTCTTCATTCCTTCATGGAACTAATGAACTTTCAGCTGAATAGTGGGGGTTTATTCCCTCCCCCACACAGGTTTTTATTAGTGAGGAGCTTTAGGCTAGTCTGGCGTTGATTTGTTTTGTGCTGGGCATAAATCTCCTGGGTTCCCTGGGGACTGCACCCTCTGGATTAATTTCTGCCCCCCTGTCCATCCTCATGGGGCCGAGTCCCTTGAAATCCAGATTGCTGGGCTGATGTCACTGGGTTTTCAGCTATACTAAAAAACAGATATGTTCATATATATAAAAAAATACAGATGAAGTGCCATGGTAACTTTTATCCAATGGTTTCTGTTTTCTTCCTTTCCTTTCCTTTGAGTCAAAATTCAGCTCTGGGAAAAGGGAATCTTTCTATTGGTGCTAAGCAGAGTTGCAGGGGAGGATTGGGAGCAGGTAACTTTTCTTTTGCATGGTTTTCTCAAGAAATTGTATTTACTGACGTTTCATTTCCTATGTATTTCCTCATTTATGGGATGGGGATTATTAACCTGCCTGAATACATCAGACAGATAGCCTGAAGGGCACATATGGCTTTCATAAAAGTATACCACCCATTTCCATCATTGTGAGCTGTGTCATCCACCAGTTGGGCTGCCATAAATCGCTGTGAAATGCACACAGCCTTAACCAGTAGTGAGGAGCACATAACTTAACCATGGAGTAACTAACCATCTTAATAAATCTAAATTCACTCTTTGCTGGAGACACTTCAGGGAAAGTGGGAACAATTTCTACAGCCTCTTATCCCACGTGGTTGTGGTAACGTAAAGGGTAAGTAGAGTTCTTGTTGTGCAGAGAGATCCCTATACCTGCTCTCTGTTTCACCCTCTGTGTTTGGGAATCTGTGTCTCGTGTAAAACAAATAAAAAGCCCTGCCAAGCAGCCAGCTCTGCTCTGCAGCCAGAGTGCCCAGCACCCGTGTGCAGGGCCATCATTAAAAGATTTCATGAAACAGCCTTAAAAATGAAAAGTTTCCTTTCCGAGAGAGAGCGAGAGATAATTGAACTCATTGATTTGTTTCACGGTTTGTTTGCCCTTTCATTCCCTTCCTGAGGTGCTGTTTGTTGAGGAATGTCTCCAATTGCCAGAAAGACAGTGGGGTGTCTAATATTTCCCCGCCAGCTCTCCTTTCAGCCAGAGCAGAGTACTGTGGCAAGCCTACGATATGAATTTTTAATGCAGAACTTTATAACATAGCCCTTGCAGCACGGCTGCACTACTCTCTTGAGCTTTCAGATTTAATGCTCTGATGAACAGAGCACAGACTTGGGGCATTCGACAGCAGTTGGAATTAACCCCTGCCTTACCCAGGGTGTAGCACTTCATTTCCCTGTAGATTAACACACATGGGATGAAGGTTCCAGATGCACCCGCACAGCTGGGATTTTGACTCCCAAAATTATCTAGGATGTTTTCCCTCTTTTAATAATGAAAAATTTTGAGGCTGTTCCCTTTTCCTGGGCTCAGCAATGCTGCAGTCATTCTGTAGTGGATAAAAGGACACTGTCTTGCCCACTGTCTGGGCTCTGATAACAACCCAGGCTCGATGGCCAGAGAGGGAAAAAAAGATTAAATCAGCTCTGTAATGCATCATGGAGATGAATTTGCCATAGGTTCCTGCTCTTCTAGGTTGGATCATTTAGCTGTTCATGCAGTGAATCATGATAGTCCATCCAAGGGGATTTTGCTCTGTTTGGAACCTTAACTAGATGTGGGTGTGCCTATTAGCCCATCTCCTGATTTACCTAGCGAGAAGTGGAGGGCCCAGAGGTGGAGAAAAGTAGCCCAAATACTCTTCAGGGCATTAACACATGTTTATCAGTGTTGAATTTCATCTGTTGTAAAGCTGCCTCTTCACCTGACTTGGTTTAATATCTGGACTTTTAGCTCTTCTGTAGTTGTGGCAATAATAATTCTGCTTTTCCTCAGTTAGTGCTGCAGTGCTGATCATCAGCTTTTCTGTATCAGCCCTTCACTTCTTAAATAACACCACTCCTAATGCATTATCTAGAGGAATATTGCTCTCAAAATCCTCCCCTGTGTCTCTGTGTAGCCTTTGGGTTTTTCCTGGCTGGTTCTTTTTGGCAGCAGTGTCACAGCCAGCACTGGCCTCCCTTGGCTGGATTTTTTCAAGGGAAAATTTGTATTTGTAGGTTGAACTTTGATAATGAAGAAGGAGCCTGATGTATTTAAATTGTGATAGAACAGGTGAAAGCCACAGAGAATTAGCTGGGACACAGGACAGGCAGAGGTGTCAGTGGCATTTGGAGAGAGACTTAGGAGCTTGTGCTCAAGTGCTGTTAAACCATTTGCTTTAAACCTTTATGAATGAGAAACACAACTTGTTCTTAACTGATACCAAAATAAGTACATTTACACTGTCTAATCTTAAATCAGCATCTGAGCCTTGGTGAGACTTTTGCACATTTTTTTCAGAGGAGGTCTTTTAAACAGCTTGTCTTATTATTATAGACCCAAGATTGGCTTGGCTTCCTCCACTGTTATTACTGACTCCCAAGATTAAGGTTTTCAAAGCTTGTTGCTAAATGCAGAGAGATCCTGTCGGTTCATTCAGTAGTTCTAGGTATCTATTAACTTCGTTTCTATAAAAAAACCACTGGATTTTGATAGGATTTCAGTTTGAGACTGGCTTATGAAAAGGACACTCCTGTTTTTATTGCTGTAGTGGTAATTAGCTCTACCTCTTATTTTTGTTGTGTCAATCACACTACCTCAACCAAGGGGGATGACTCAGTTGTGCCATACGTGAAAAGGGCACACAGGGTAAGGGCAGACTTCATTAGTGTGGGTAGTCTTTCAGCCCTTGGGTAGGAAAGTGGAAGTGCTGTTCTGGTGCTTGCATTGGGGCTGTGGAAATAAAGGTACATAAATAGAAGCACATAAAATGCATTTGCTGATCATTCATTTGGACATCCATTAGGTCATTCTGTGGCGAATGGAAATATTCTTCTTTCCTGGAGACCACACCAAAGGAAGAGGATGCAAATGGCATCTGCCATAATACTAATGCTGTGTTACCACTGACTGCTCCATCTCAGGGACTGGGATGGGCATTTTAATCATTCATTCTACCCTTTGTCATTGTTTTACCTGCGTGGTGCTTTATTGTGGGAGTCCTCTGTCTTCACTGAGCTAAAGTGGAAATATTTATTTAATGAGTTGTAGCAGATTTTTATACGCAGACGGGTAGAGTTGAGGAACATGACTCATAGGAAGTAAAAAGATGGACAAATTAAATTTAACCATTTCTGTTCCTCACCACAGTCTTTCCCATTTAGGGGAAGGGAAAGAAGATTGCAGAGGAGAAGAGGCAGAGTGTCCTACCATGGATTCCAGAGACACCTCTGCCTGATGCTCCCTGTCTTGACCCAAACCCAAGTGATAAGCAAACAGAGTCCTTTGGAATGTCTACACTTGGATTCTTGGATGATCACTGTCCATGGCTTGGAAGGTTGTCTGCATGGCCAGAATGATTTTTTTTGTTACTGACCCAAGATAAAATGTTGATTTTTAAAAATTTATTTTTTATTTGCATGTAATCAGAATAAAGTAGCTGCTGTACTAGGTTATGCTTTTTATTATAGATTTTGATGCTGAGATCTGCAAGATCTAAATCAGCAGGCTGTATCTGGACTTGCTTAAACTTGGGGCTCAAAGCCAGACTCGATACAGAAGTGATTGTTCTACTTTTTAGGATGCAAGTGAATGCCTGGAATGGCTCATATTTCTAGGGCAGAAGTTTGAAATAATTAAATTGCAGCAGAGTACACGATGTGGGTGTGTTTGAAGAAGGTACTCCGTGGTAATATGCAGCAGCACTTTTAATAACTTCCCTGTCCTGGGCTGGTTTGGATCTGTGGAGCCAGTTGGGAAATGTGCATTAGCATTGGAAGTTGCCATCTGAGTGACAACAAACAACTCCTGCTGCTGGAATGCTAACAATGACAAGTCATTTGGTACAGCCATTTGCCAGTTTAATGGCTTAAGCAGCTTAGTTTTAATTAAACAGCAGCTTCTGTGTATGATATCAGGGAAAATAATGTTCTGCTTACAAGTGCAGTTGTTTAGTGTTGTCCCTAACTTGCTGGAGACACCAACAGCCTCTTTGTTCCAGCATTCTGCCAGTGCCTTGTCTGCCAGTTCATATCAGAATTTGTCTGCAGTAGAGCAAACAAACCCTTTTGGGGTGTGGATGAGTCCTAACCCATTGGTTTAGTGCAAACACAGCCTTGCCTTAGTGGCAGGAGCTGTTCCTTGGGTGGGAAGAGCTCCAGCCACAGGCTGCAATTCCAGGGGTGGTTCCCACAGAGTGTGTAGGCTGTGGGATCCTTCACCTCTCTGCCAAACTCTAGGAGAGGTCTGGGGACTGACTCCTAAAGGGGTAAAATTCCTTCCTCCTGGCAGAGGGTGCACCTGGCATGAACAAAAAGTGACCAAAGTGTTCAAGGCTGAGGACATGGAAGTGTCCCTGCCTGTGGTAGGTTTTGGGAATGAGATAATCCTTAAGGACCCTTCCAACCCAAGCCATTCCTTGATTCTGTGCTGATCTGCTGGAGGAGAAGTCAGTGGTTTGGTCTGAACTTGATTTCACAGAGAGTAAATGACAGGAAAAGCCCCCACATCCTTGATTCCCTAGAGCCTGGAAGCTAGAAACCCAGTTTTGTAGGATAATCGTGCTGGAAGTGACAACCTTGTCACCCCCAGGAGTCATTTTGCAGGTGGCAGAGTACAAGTTTGGTGGGGACTAATGGAACAGGGTGGCATTGCCACTTGGAGATACAGTTCCTGTTCTGAATCATGCTGCTTTTCACCTAATACCCTTCCAAAAAGCCTTTTTTAATTTGCAAGGAAGATGTGGTGTGGGCTCACTGTGTTCTTTGGCTGATGCTCCTTGCTCAAAGAGATTGGTGTGACTTGGAACTTCTGTGTGGCAGGTGAAGGTCTAACACTTGTACTGTGTAAGCTCAGACTTGTAACATCACATGTAGACAACTGATCATCAGCAGCCTTGGTTTCAGAGTCGTTCCCTTGGATTTCTGCTACCTGCAAATGTCAGCCCCAGAACTCACTCCATGTTACCTGCTCCTTCTGTGTGCCAGGTGCTGGGAGCTCCAAGGAAGTAAAGATGTTTTGAAGGAATTTTCCCACTTTCCTTATTTCTCTTTTTCATTTCCCATCCCTTCCTCTTCAGTCCTCACGTACCTTTGAATTAGTGTGGGCAATTTATGCAAAATCTGATGTTACTCCCATGTTAACAACAATGAGGCAACCAGAGGGTTTTTGAGGTTAAGAAGGTAATAATGCACAAGGTTTAGCTCAGTTGTGCTTATTGGGGCAAGTATTGCACATCTTGAATTAGAACCTCTTGAGACTCAATACAGCTTTACAGTGTCTGATTTATTTAATCACATTTACATGAAATCAGATACATTCATCAACAGGGAGCATCATGAGCAAATCGAATGAAAGCATTACTCAACACAATTTCTGGTGGGAGAATGTAACCTGGAAGTTTTAGGTAGTAAATAATCAGCAGTTTTGTTGCTTATTCCAGTTTGTAGTCACTTAAATTCATCAGCAGTCTTTCCTTGACTTTTCATATGGATTGAAGGCTGGAAGTATGCTGTGACTTCTTGTGTAAATAGAAAAAAATTACCCATCGTGTATCATTCTCACAAGAACACTAAAGATACAACATTACTGTTGGAATCATGCAGGTATCTGGCATTCCCAAATTGGGCATTATTGGCTTTTCATCATCTTGGTAAATCAAGGACATGTTCTTGTCACCAGTCACCAAAGGAAGATATTACAGAGCCCTTCTTCATGTCATGTGCTCAGAGCTGATGTTATAAAGCAGTTTATCCTTCCTTTCCCAGAGCTATCTACTTTTAAGGGCTTTGTTTTGGACACTGCTGCAAATACATTTGCTGCCTGCATTAGTCATTTACAGTACTTAGATCCTGTAACTATTAAATTGTTAACATTTGGAGCCAGCTATAATTATCTTTTATTAGTAGTAGTATTAATGGGCATAGTGCTTTCTTTCCTCTCTAGCTTTCCTGAATATTTGAGGGGTCTTTAATGTATCTTACAGTGAAACAGCACCTTTGATCCCTGTTTAGACAGTTTGTTTTCTTAGCTCTCTAAAATGCTCACCAAGAATTTTTTGTCTTCATTAAGTTTTTGTTTCCTTTGGATGTGCAAAATAGATATCCCAGGGAAAAATACATGGCAAAGCTTTGGTCCTGCAGAATCACCACCTTCCAGGACTGCTTTAAACAAGAGCTGCTGTGGCTGCACACTCATGTGAAGCAGCTCTATAAACCTCATGCAAATCCCAATTTCTGCAATTACTTGTTGGGTTTGAATCTTACTGTTAAACCAGTAGTTTGTACCCTATTGTTAAAACAATAGAAGAAAGTGTGGTTATCAAGTCCAGTCACTGGCTATTCTACTAAATGTTCTTTTTATCCATGTTCCAGTTCAGAACAGGGAGTTTTCTCCCACACTTATATAAAAGGGTAGAAGCCCTTAGTTTAACTGTTGGTTTTTCTGGTGCCTTACTTGAATTTTTCCAGACCTGAACCCATAAAAACTAGAGGTGCTTGGCTTCAGCATGAATGGCACTCTTTTTCCCAGTGTTTATTGTTGGGTGGAGAAGCTGGAGGGAAGATGATCCTGTTGATGGTGATGTTGTTCACATCTGGGTGAATATCCATGGACAGATTTTCCTTTGAGCTTCTAGTGAAGAGCCTGTGGATCTCAGGGGTGGAGGAAGGCTCTCTCTCAGCTGTGCCATGGCCAGGCAGGCCAGGTATCAAGTGAGCTCTGTGCTGATGGCCTTAATCAGTGATTTTCTGTGGGTTCTGCAAATTCCTGCAATTGCATTGGTTATTGCTAAGAAATCACAGCAATAACTGTGAAAGGCAACCAGTCATAAACTGCAAATGTGCTGTACTAATGTTCCATCCTTTGATGGAAAATTCCAGGTAATCTGGAAGTTAGAAATGACTGCTGGAGATCCCCTGGTGTATAAGCTCTGGCTGGGGATCCTTTTAACCCTACAGATTTCTGTCTTTCCCCTATTTGTTGCCTTTGTACTGTCATAGTTGTTGTAGTTTTAAATATACAATATCGTGGTGTTAAGCATGTCTGACCAGCTTAACTCATCAGAAAACCATTTCAGCAGAGGGCTGGTAGCTGATAATGGGTGTACTTTTGCCCTCCTCTCTAAAACACATTGGCCACTAAATATAGCAGCACGAGCTATTTTTGATTATGTAACATCTCTATCTGTCTGTACTCTGATTAAATAATCCATTTTCTTGGCAAAGGAGTGCAAGTTCATTTTCTGTTATTGATCAACACCGTATTTTAGCTGTGATACAGATGACTTATTTGTCTTGCTGCCTGTTGGATTGATTTCTGTCACTGCCTTGCCATCAAGGGAGCTGGCAGTGGTGGGACCTGCCAGGCACGTGCCTGTCCTCACCCAGGGCAGTGCTTAACAATCCTTCTGTGCAGTGTATGGTGGATAACCTTAACACTTTTTGTTACTGTTTTTCAGTCAACATATTGTCTGGTGTCTGTATGAGCTAAACTTTTATTATTTATCATTTACACTCACATTGTCTCTAGTTAATTCCTGATCTCTTGTGCCTTCTACCTCCATAGCAGTGGGACTGAGTAAGTTTAGCTGTACCCTTAAATAACCTACATGGCCAGGGCCTGTGGAAGACTTAATTATTGACTATTTCTTGGAACAAATTTAATAAAAAGCATCCCTGGATTAAATTTGTGAGCCTTATAATGTATTTGTGCATCCTGCCCATACAGACCTCTCCTCCCACACCTTTTATTTCTGTTATAACACCCAATAAACTGCTGAAAGCTTCAGCCCATGGCTTGGGAAGATGCTGCAGCCACCAGGAAAGGTGATGAGGAAGGAGGCAGAGCCAGAGCGCCCCATCCTCACTGTTTAGAGAACACTGGAGGAGCAAAGTGAGGTTCCCTGGAATAATGATTTACTACCCAGTGCCATAAAAGGAGCTGAGCCCAGGTCAAACAGCAGAAGACTAAACCAGCTCTTTTTGGGAAGTTCCAAAGCTTTACACACACAGCACAGGAGCTGCTGGCACAAAGAGTGTGCTTTGGGAAGAGAAGGGGGAATTGCCCTGCTCCGTGGCTGTGTCAGTCACAGCTCCATGCCCCACAGGAGTGCCCTGGGCTCAGTCCTGGGGCACCACAGAGCTGGGCAGAGGCTGCCAGCCCTGAGGAGTTTGGGTGCTGGAGCAGAGGAGGTGCAGGTGGGACAGCAGACAGGTTACAGGGTTACCTTCACACCGCCCCAGGTCCTGGAGCAGCAGGGACAGCAGCACTGAGGGTCTTAGCAGGGTGAAATTACCCATTGAGCAAGTGCTGGTGTGTGGCTCTGAGACCTGTTGATTACAGAATTAGCCCTGCAGCAAAAAAACAGGTAAATCCAAAAGGTTGGTTGGCATTTCCTTACTTCTCTTCGTTCATGTAGGATGAAGGATGTTTTTTCATCCACTCAAGGATTCTGCTGTATTATAAATGTTGAGGAATTGTCATTAGCAACACAAACCTAATATTTCCAGTCCAAACTCCCCTTCTATAGAAATACTAAATCTGTTCTATTAACTGTCAAAACAGAATAATCAAATAGTTCCTTACCATGGCGTACAACATCAGTCAAGCCTGAAGCTGTTTTATTTCAGCAGCATTTTAAAGTCTCAACAACTGTTGAAAGAGAAATAAAGAATTTGAAAAGTGTTTCTGCAAATAACATTTCAAAAGGTTAAATTAGAAGATCCTTTGTTGTCCTCCAAGGGCTTGCAGTCATACCTGGTGTTGTTGGGGTTTGCCATGGAGGAATATTTAAAGTAATTTTGCTCTCTAGTTTGGATTCTGTGTAGACAGGCAATCTGTCAGTCGTATTAGTGAGCATCTCTCATAATCCAATGCAACTGGATGCTAAAGTTGGAAAAAAAAAAAATGAGCAGAGTTAAATATTCAGCAGAGATGTGAAAATAAAACCTGCTGGATACTCAGCTGCCACAGGAGGCTCAAGAGAAGCTCCAGCACAGCAAGAAGTCAGTGCCAAATTGTCATCCAGCTCCTTGACCAACTCCTGGGGGCTCTGGGGGCTTAGCCTGCTTTTTGGGTGTCCCACAGAGTGAAGGGAAAGGAGAGGGAGGGAGGCAACTCCTTCCTCTGAAGCCCAGGAGGTTGCTCAGTGTCTCAGGGGCCTGCTCACATGAAGTGATAATGAACTTGTGCAGGTTTGGACAACACCTGCCTGTTCTCCTTGCCTTGGTTTGTTTTCCCTGCTCTGTGGTCTCACATTCCCTCCTTTGTTTCCTTCTGCCTGGGTGTTTTTGTTTGGTTTTTTTTCTCCTGCTTTGTCAGTGGGGTCAGCAAGATTGATGCTGTTGATAGCTCAGAAGTGAAGCTGCAAAGTGCTGACATGAATTGCCACTTGACAGGAGAGGTGTCTCCATTCAGAGCAAAGCTGGAACAAATTGGGAAGAGAGAAGACCGTATTGGTAATTGAATACATTATTATAAAGACAGCAATCATCCTGGTTGTTCATCTTCATCATAGCTCCTGGGAAATGTAAAACCTACTCAAAATATAGAATACTCACATCTCTGTCATGCTTTCTGCAATTATCATTCCCTTTATTGAATAGAAGGACATCAGTTGCCTTTCTCAAAGACCATGTAATGCCATTTTCAATAGCCAGAAGGAAATAACTTGCTTGAGAAGCTAGAGAGAATGGGCACATCACCTGTGTTCACTTCTAAGCCAAGAGCATCTAAAGCATTCTTCAAATACTTCTCCCATTTGACGGCTGTGTTACTGCAGAGCTGTTCTTTCGCACAACATACTTGTCCTTTACACTGAGAAAGGCAAAAGGTTGCATCTTAATGCAGATTCCATCTCTAAATAATGCCCAAAAACCACTGTCCTTATGCTACAGGTGGTTTGACAATGCGAGCAGGATATTGTTGTATTTGAGTGCCTGTTGGTTAATGTGCTTGGAGACACACATCAGCAGCTTGGTAAGAAATAGTAAATTGGAGATTATTGGCCTGGTGGACACATTCATTGTATTTGCTGGCACTAAATCCCTCAAAAGGCCGTGCAGGATGCTGTCTTACACTGCACAGCACCAGTTCCAGGTCAGACTGAGTAAAGGCACAGGTAATTCAGTGAACTCGAGCATTTGGGCTGTGATTGGAACAGGTCTGGCTTGCCCTTCTTTGGGGTGGGATATTTCCCTGATCCCTGTGCACGTCCCTGGGGAATTGCTCTTCTCCTCCAGGCAGGAGCTGGGGTCTGTCACTGCTCTGCTGGGAACCAGTAATTCCCTTTGATCTGTGCCTGTGCAGTGACACCTGTACACAGAATTCTGGCTGTGCTCTCTCATTTTCAAACTGACTTAAAGCTGTTGTACTGAATATAAACTGGGGGGAGTTAGAGAAAAGCTTTTATGGGTTCTTACAGTGATGGACAAAGACACAGAATAAATAAGGGGAATAAGGGCAGAAATCAATCGATACCTAATTTTTCCAAATTACTGAGCTCCTCAGCTCTCTCTGTGGTTAAGGAGGAGAGGCTGAGTGTCTCTGGAAAGAAGCTCCTAAAGATTAATCTGGAATATGAATGTTGATACAGTAAAAATTCTGAACAGTCTCCAATTTTTTGAGGTTGTTTGTGCTCTAAAGAAAACAAACATACAGAAATCTGTGATTTTGGCAGTGGTGTAGTATGAGGGAAGACTGTTCATTTTGAGGTTGTAACTGCTCAAAACCTAAAGGGATTTTTCAAATGTGACACAGTGATAATAATCAAAACAAAACAAAACAAAAGCCAGCAATCCCTCCCATATCCTTGACAAGATATTTGTGCTTATTTTACACATTGTAACTGCAGTGGTATTATTAAGTAAATTCAAATATTTGTGTGTATTTTTAGAGATCTTTAATCAAAGCACAGACAATTCCTCCTGCTGCTTCTTCAATCTAAAATATTGCCATTCCAATAAAAGAGAATGACACTTAAGATGCCTGTAATTAAGATTTCTAATTTCGGCTAAATCATCTATTTTAACTCAAGAAGTAAAAATAGGTAAATTATTGCAGGGTCTTTATTTTCCAAATATCAAACTACTACTTCTATTATTATTATTATTAAACATTCGATGTAAAAATAAATTATATCTATTTCATTAGTTGGAGAAACAATTGTAAAAGAGCTTGTAGAAGTAGTAGAAGCAGAATTAATAAGATATGATCTTTTAGGAAGTTTTTATTTTATACTTTGTTATGCTTTTTTTTTCAAGTTAAATTTAATTAAAAAAAAAAAAAAGGGCAAGCTCTGAAAACCTGGCAGGTTCTGCTGCTGTGCAGAGAGTGCAGAGCAGCCTTTTTGTGCATCCACAGCCCTGCAGGACCACAGCCTTTATCCCAGTTTCCAAAGGAAATGGAGCTTCCAGGAGCCTGTGCTCTTGTTTCACTACCAGCCTGCTTGGAGCTCATCAGTTCCCCTCCTAAATTAACTTGGAAGCTGATGATTGACTTCGGCAGTAATTAACAGCATTAGAAACCCCTGGCACGGGGAGCTCTGGTGGAACTTGTAGGAGCTGGGAAGGGGAGGAAAGGCAGGCAAATAACCCATTTGAGGGTTGATCAGCCATGTCTGCGTCTTTAATCCGTATTTCCTACAATTTGTGGGTGGGAGGTGAAGAGGGGACATTGGAGGAGGAAGCAGCAATGGGGGGCAGCTAAAAAAGCCCAGATGGCACAGCTGATATTGTTACAGTAGGTGCTGTCTAAACAACTTGGTGGGAACAATCGATGGGAAGCTGGGCTTTGTTTGGCCTGGGGCTTGGGGAGGATGTTTTTTATCCCTGACTCACCTCCACCAGCAGCACCTCAGGAAGCAGCTCTGGCTGGCAGGTGAAACTGCTCTGCCAGAGCTGCTCTGTGCAGGGAGGATTTCCTCACTGCAGGAATCTCACAGACTCCCAGTCACAAAAATGGGGCAGAACCCACCTGACTCCACCACTTCAGAGGCTGCTCCTCGGTTTCTTACAGCAGCCAGTTCAAAGCTGCTTTTTGGAGTAAATCACTATCACCCAAGTCTATTAAATCTCCCTCAGATTATGTTTAATTGGGGAACAAATTAGCTGCCAGCTGAAGCTCTGTGAGCAGACTGCTCAAATGCTCAACTCCTGGCAAGGGGAATAAGCACTTGGAGAGCAGGGAATGAACCCAGAGCCTCCAAGTCCCCACCTGCCCTGCAGGAATGTGTTCTGGAAATCAGGGAGGTGCAGGACAGCTGGGAAAGTGTCAGGATTTACAGATTTAGGAGTAAAGTGAATTAAGTTACCATTAATAAAACAATCATGTCTCAAAATGACTTGTAGAGGACGATGTAGGGTTTCTGCCAGTGTGGACCACAGACCCACCAGTGGAATAAGTGAGTGGAGAAGGATCCAGTGTCTGGTGTGAGATGCACATTGGTTCTGCTTGTGTCACGATTAGAAAGAGCTAAGGGGAGGAAAAACCAGGGGGCCAGCGAGGAACTTGCTTTGTCTATGAGGAGAGCAGCTTTCCTAATAGAAAAACCTCTAAAGCTCAATCCAAATGTTTGGATCCTTGAGAAACAATGATTTCATCAGCAAATCTAACTACAGAGTGTACCCAGAAGACCCCAAATGAGGACAGTTGCAGGGAACACAAGGTTTAACAGTGCTGTTGCCTTTATGTGATTAATAAGGCTGCTGATTTCCCACATCTTATCAGCTGACTATAACACTGGTTTGTGTATTTGTTATCTCCGTTCTGCATTGTGGTATGGGTGGATAAATAGAAATACCATGGAGGCGACAGGAAACAAAACAAAAATAATCAAACATGTTTATCACTAGAGCATTAAAATGGCTGCTGTGGCAGACACCAGATGAATTATGCAATACATAACTTAATTCTCTGGGCCACAGATGTTTCATTTTTCCTGCAAGAAGCTGATTGAACCTTGAATGACAGTTTCAGGCAGTCTTTGATTGCTCTGTGGGTCACATGCTTGATATGACCTGCATTTGAGTTGCTTTCTACATGCTGTTGCTTTATAAAACATGTAAAATTGACATCGTGTTGGCTGCTCAAGGCCAAGTCAGGAGTAATTCCATGGGTTTGATATGCTGTGTGTGCAAGGAGGGGAGAGGGAAGGGTGCCTGTGTTTAAATTCTGGTGTGTTATTGAATCAGCTGAAGTCAGGAGAGGGGAATTGCAGAAAGCTCTTTCAATTTGTACCATGAGGCACGAGGAAATTGGGAGTTTGCTGCATCCATGTCATCTCACGTTGTCAGGAAATTCTGTTGCTTCCCAGGGCAGGCTGGCAGTGCTGGGAATGTTTGTCTGATTCTGAGCACAAACACGTGGCACAATCTGGAAGTTTTGTTCCTCACCTTGAGGACTCCATCCTGCAAATCTGCTGGGCTTGTGCTGCTGCAGCACCTCAACCTCAGGGCCTCGGTGAGGGTGGGATTCTGACATAAATACATGAAGAATTAAAGATCAGAATGCTCTTCCTTGCTGTTCTCCATGGTCCATGAAGGCAGGTCAGAAGGATCACAGCAGAGTGGAATTGCAGGGTCTCTGCTTGTCCCAGTGCAGCACCTGCAGGAGAGCCTGCAGTCTGGAGCCCACAGCTCCAGAGGTTCCAGATTTCCCACCAGCTCCCTCAGGAGTTGGTGGAAATGGATTTTTAGACAAGATTATTTGTGTCTGCAAATTTCAGGTGCAAAAATTCTCTTGAGTCTCAACACCTTCTTTGAACTCCTCTGTGGCCCAAAGGATCGGGACCAGTGCTCTGAGATGGGAAGAAAACCAGAATCATCCAAATCTGGACAATCCTAATTTCTGACTTTAATGCTACTTACAAGGCTATGCAGGGTGAAGCAAAAGCACACTGTAAAAGAAAAATATCTGATCAGGAGAAAAAGGATTTATTGAATTTCTTTTTCTTTTTGTGATGGGCAGCATGAGTGCTGGTCATGGAGTTCACAAGAGATTGGTTCTTAGGGAGAGAATAACATGGTGAGAGCTGAGTAACAGTTTTTTAAATGAAGGATTAAACAGTCTGGGGAGCCAAAATTCATACTGGCTGTGGTGCAACATGTGCAGATATGTGCCACATAAGAAAATAGTATTGCCATCAAATAAAAAAGATGGATCATTTCTTTATATATTGTTGTTTTTTTTTTTTAATCCAAGCAATACATCTTTTCTTTCTTCCAGCTGCTTACATTAAGTGTCCTCTGGTTTGCCAAGTGTGCCAAGGTTGTGTGTGTGTGAGACACTGTGGGAATTACAGCTCTGGGGTGCTGTGAGTTGATGTTGTCTGTTACATAGAATTCTTATTTTTCCTCTTTGCCTTTTTTTTGAGCATATCAATTAGTGTCAGTCATATAAATTTCTCTCCAGAAATGATTAAGAAAACACTGATGATCTTTAGAAACTGCTCCCTTGTTTATCACTGGAATAAAGCTGATTTCTGTTGTATTTAAAACCTTCGAATTGCAAACATGATTGTTTTATCCTTAAAATCCTGACTTAGAACATGAAGAGAAAACAAAGTGCTGTGTAGGTTTTCTTGGAAAGCACTTTCCATATGGAGTGAAAGATGTTTTATTCTATAGGGTCTTTTCTCGCCAGTGATTGAGAAGATTCCTGTTTTGTCGGGGTACTGCTCAGTATCTTGGGCTTTAAAAGCAGTTTCTTTAACCTTTTTCAATATTTGATGATCACTTGACACCTTTCAAGCAGCCAGGCCCTGGATTATTTGAAGATCATGCCTGCAGCTGGCGTGGCTGCTGTGCTCAGTGAGGAATCTTTCAATGAGATTTATTTCCCAGCCGGGATCTGTGCGGTGCCGTGCGTGGGGACGGCGAGAGGAAACCGGGATGAATTCTAATAAAACAACAAAAAAAGATGGGAAAAGCCTTGGCTCTCTCTGCTTTTTGCCAAGGGAGGAAGTTGATTTAGTGCAGGGTGTCTGCAGAGAGGGGTCTGGGCAGTGTCCAGTGGACATTTCCCACTCCCAGATTAGTGCAGCTGACGTTGGGTGTAATCACCCGAGCACCTGAACCCAGCCTGCCTTTGATCTCTCAATTTAAAGCCTCCACTCTCTCACTGCTTAGCAGAGAGGGGATTTTTTTCTTCAGTTGAGTTCCTAGGAAAGGAAACACCCAGTTCATTACTAAACTTGGTGGATTTATGAATCCCTGAACAGAGAAATTCTTTTACAAGAGGCCTGGATTTATATGACACTGGAAAAAGGATTATCTGATCTGAAGATCCTTAGAGGATTGCTCTGAAAGAAAATATTAACCTATAACTCTTGCAATTTGAAAAGTAGATTTGAGAATTTAGCACTAAAAGGTGTGTGACATCTTTCCCTTTGACATGTTATGCTGAAATTGCTTTTTATTTTGCTCTTTGTACAACCCTTCTGCCCATTATTCCATCTTGTACTGGCAGTAAAGGTGAATTTATCATCTGTGGATGTTTTTTGGATTGGAATAATTATGAATTCTAAAATACATGTAAATGCGTGTACAGTGATACTCATAAAATGCCAAAAAATAAAATTAGTGGGTTTTTTTATATTATCTTCCTTTGGAAACTTTCTAAGAAAGGGTTTGTTGGTTTTTTCTTTCCTAGAAATTAGGCAACAAATCCTGGGCACCTTGGCAGGTCACTGAGGAGCAGGGATTAGATGAGGGCATCCACAGCAGAGCTTAGGAAGTGGTTTGAATTTGGGTAGGGAATTTGTCATCCCTCTGCTTTGCTTAAAGAAAAAATAAAATAGAATATTCAAATGTTGGAACGCTCTTGTGCCCTGAGTGAATGCTGTGATCATTGGGCTGCAGGCAATTCTGCCATTGTTTAGTGATCCGAAATTGCTTCCTAGACCCAGGAACCTTCCCTGATAAAAATTTCATTGAAACCTGAAGAAAATTCAGTGCACTGCCTTTTGCTCTTTTTTTCCCCCTTCCTTTAAATGCTTTGGCCCCTGTTCTTCTTTTCTACCCTTCCCAAATATCCCAAATAACCTCAGATTTTTTGCCTTGTGCTGGCCAAGTGCTGGGTTACACTGCCTGTAATTTTAAGAGGCTGAGCTGTTTACCTAATTTGGCCAAAATCTGCTCTATGCTGATCACAGATACACATTTCAAGGAGGATTTTTCTTTTTTTCCCTTAATTAAACATAAATGCACATTAGTTGATAATGTCTGCTTTTAGTTTGAAATTGCCTGCATAAATGTTTGGGTAATTAGAACATTTTAACAAGCCCCACTGGCTCCATATACCGTTTGCTCTGACTAGTAAACTTTTACATGTTTTTAAAGAAAACAAATGTGTGGGAAAAAAATGTTGTTTGTTTTTTGCCAAACCAAAGTATGAATCTGCCCTCATAGGGAAGTTTCTTGGCCACGCCACTGACTGCAATTTCCAAAGTGTCATCTGTATTTTTCAGTTCTTCCATGTATAAAGAATCCAACAGCAGTTTCCTTCAAGGTTGAGTAAGTTTGAATGTTTAGGGGGCTGTAGCCACAAGATTTGGCAAACCATTCACTTGTCATGTTAATAAAAAAGGAATTGTTTCTGCCTCTTTAAGCTAGTAGCTAAATGAAGGGCTTGGATCAACTGGATTTTAATCATGAAGTCCAGATTCTTCTTGCTTGCACGTGAATAACTTTGTGGTGTTCAGGGTTTTCATCCGATTTCATTTTATTTAGAAGAGGAACTGAGCTTCTTTTCTTCCCTGATACCAACTCTTGAATTTGCTGACTTATTATGCTCTTCAAACCTAATCGGTTTTCTTGATCTTAAAATGAAAATCGAGCTTTTCTGCACTTTTTATTTCCCAAAAGCAATCGAATTGAAAAGTGGGGTAGTTTGGGGTTTTTTTCCAACTCCTTAAGTTGTTTTTTATAGATGGCATGTTAGCTTTGAGGGCTGTTTCATGACTGGTAAAAGCTTATACCTTGTAAAATCCATAGCTTTTTAATGCATTTTGTTTCTCACTTCAAACACAGTAACGAGAGAAGAAATAATAGAATATTTCATGGTCGTGCTGTTTCAACAGTTCAGATTCTTTTTATGTGGTGATGCTGATTTTGTAGCTCCAAATGCTTGGGCTTAAAATTTGATTTCCTAAATTCCTTAGTCTGAAAATGTTGAAACCTAGAACAAGCTGTAATACACCCTGAAGAACTGTCTTGCTTACATGATTACTTTTCCTCTACCATGGCGATTACAAGAAACTGGATCAGATAAATGATTATATTATCTGTGGAATGCAAAAACACTGAGTAGATAACGTTTATTCCTGAAAACAGCTTTTCCCCACTCTTTTTCTCATGATTTGTCTTAATATTTACAAAGTATCACCCTTGACCAAACCCTGATTAATGTTGGGTTGCAATGTGGAAATCTGGTGTAACCCACCATAAATATCAGCGTGTTTTAGCAAAATATCTTCTTGCTATTAACTACCCTCATTCTCTGTATCTGTCTGAAGAAAGAACTTTTCTTCTTGCCTTCATCTCTTGGGTTGATGGGGAAATTGAGACACTCACGAGGGGCCAAGGTGCATGTTCCTTCAGGAATAAAGAAAGTCAGAAGTGAAATAATCAGATCTCTGGTTCCTAAAAATAAGCTTAGTTCACATGGGGTGACTTTGGTCACAAACAGATTCTGGGTAACCACAAATTTGTTGATTAGGTGCAGAAATTCCTCCCTGGGAGGGTGGGCAGGCCCTGGCACAGGGTGCCCAGAGCAGCTGTGGCTGCCCCTGGTTCCGTGGAAGTGCCCAAGGCCAGGCTGGAATTGGGGTTTGGAGCAGCCTGGGACAGTGGAAGGTCCCTGCCCATGGCAGGGATGGAACAAGTTGGTTTTCCAAGGTCCCTTCCAAGTTCCCTTCAAGATTCCCATCAGATTTTCATTGCAAGCCTGCAGGACAAGCCCAGAGCTGGATGATGCTTTGCCTGCCAAGTCATTCCATTGGAATAAAGAGGAATATTGAAATAGGAAGGGCTGAAAATGAGCAAATGTATAGCAGAGGGTGAATACATCCAAAATGACCTGTGTGGGACTCATTCAGTGATCCAGCAGAGCTGCCTCGTGCCTGACAGGTCTGAATTTGACACAGTCCTTTGTAAACAATAAATCAATGCAGGTTGTTTCTGTGAGTGCATAAAAGGTGTGAGAACTGTAATTTATTTTATAATAAATACTTGTGCTAAGCAAACAGTGAATGCAGCTATTAGAGACTTCTCAAATAAGTGATTTTAGGCTGCTGAGTGCCAGCTACTGATGTGGTAGTCGAGCTTTTAAAATGAAAAGCCTGAATTCCTTTTGAAGATTCTCCTGAATGCTGTTGACACTTGTGCTATGAAAGAATACAGAGTAATTTAATTCATTACTTTACTTAAAGATAGCATTTATGGTTGCAGCATTACCCTCCATCTCTGTGCAGACTTCTAGGCTGGATGTGTTTACTTGAATTTTTTTGGAGATGTTGCATCCTTTTATTAGGTGTGCTGGTAAGCTTGAGAGAAAAAAATGTAGGAAGGAAAGGGGAGTTCAGGATCAGTCAGCTGGTGTGTCTGGATACAAGGACAAAGGGGCAATTTTGCCTTTGGCTACAGTTTGACACTTTACTGGATTCAGTCAGAATTATCTGTGCACGCTGAAGGGCACAAATGTCATTTTTATGGCATTCTATATCCTCAGTTGCTTTTTTTTTTGTGATTGGCTGTGTATCCCGGTGCTGTTATAGAGCTCTTAAATCCTGACCCTGGCCAGAATGGGACACAAATACCAGTATTAATATTTCTCTCCATTTTAAATGCAGGGTTGAGTCTTTTTACCTTGTTTTTCCAACACCATCATGTGTTTGCCTGGCAGCCACCCACCTTTCCTCTGGCTCAGGGTGCTCCTTTGCTTTGCTGCTCCTGGTCCCCTTGGATATCCCTCTGTTCCTTGCCTTGCTCCTCTGTCTTCTCCAGTTTCCTGCCCTTTGTCTCCCCTTTCCTTGCCCCTTTCAAGGTGACTGAAGGTCCTTGGATGGCTCCAGACTCACTCACACTTCCCCCCCTTCCCACTCATCTTTTCTCCATCAGAGTCATCTTCCTTCCTGCCAGAAAACAAAAAGGTTTCCCTGGCTGAGCTGAAACCCCATCCTCTGCTCCCAAAGCCAGGCACTCTTCCTCTCCCAATCCCAGGTGTTTTTGCTTCCAAGTCGTTCACTCCTCTCCTCTCTGTGTTGTTCCAGACCTTTGGCTGATACCTGGCACCCCCTGTTTGGGTGGAAATGCAGGGATTTTATTGTTCTCCCCACCTTGCAGAGAAGGAGAGGAAGCTGGACTGGTTCAGCTGTAGGCAGAGTGCTGGGATGGGACATTCCCAGCTCAGCTCTGTGACATAACCCAGACATCATTTACTGGCTCCATATAACCTGAGGCATTCACACATAAATTGAGCCCGAATGCAGAAGCTTATATAAAGAGAATCTTTAAACTATCCTGGCTACAAATATTTGTGAAATGCTGGGAAGAATCTTTTTAGTGTGTTGGGATGCTCTTCCCTCTTATCTCTGTTACACATATACAGTGGGGTCACTTGTGTGGGCTTTGGGACATCCTTTTCACGTGAAATACTGTCATTTCCATAAGTGGGTTAATAAGTTTTTTGGGCCTGGAGTCTAAAACAAAAGATGTTTCACAACTGCAGAGGCTGAAGAGATGGAAAGTGTTACTGCAGGCTGATGTTAATGTGCCCAGGTCAGTCTTGTGGCTACTCCCTTGAACCTTTTTTGCCCAGGCAGTGGTTGTTCAATTCAGTAAGTAATGACCACTATTTATTATTAATTCCAAACATGGTGTGCAGGATTTCTGCTCGGTGTGAGAGCACATTAGCTTCTCCTGCACCAGAAAACACATGTTAATCTGTTTTCCATTATTGTCCAAAAGATCTGTTCAGAAGGCAGTTCATGTTGCCCCAACAACATTAAAGGCTGTAATTAAAAATAATTTTCCATTAATTTATATACATGCACATTTACTTATTATGAACTTTTGTTGGATTTCCCTAAGTGTACACCCAAAAGCCTAAAATGCTGTTGAGGAATAAGCCAATATTCACTGTAATGATCCAGTGTGGAGTGTGCCAGAACCCTGATGTACTTCAATTAAACATCTTTCCTAACAAACACCTGCACAGGGAAATGGATCTTCTGTGAGAATCAGCAGAAAAATAAACCCTGACTTTTCTGCATGGGCAGAGGAAGGGAATTCCAGTATTTCACAGCTTTTACTGATAATGATCTGCTACAGATTAAAAACAAAAACCAGACATTATGGTGTTGGCAGATTGCAAAAGGACTTGCTGGTAAAGCTGCTGTTCAGAGGAGATGAGGACAGTGTTTATTGCTTCCATATGGTTCAGGCATACAAGACAGGCAGAATGTCTGGGGAGAATAATATGTCTTATTATATTGATACAGAACATTCTTTAGGGCTGTCAGCCCTTTCTCCTTGTACCTTTCCCAGGTGAGAGCCTGAGTGGGAAATATTTGCCCATGATTGAGCATGAAGATAAGAAAAGATTGCTTAAGGATTGGCTCCATTTGTGTGAGTGAAGTATTAGAAATGCTGATTTTTAAGGGGTCAGGTCTGGGAGCTGCTCCCTACACAGAGAACTGAAGGATCTCTTTTTTCCTTGACTATTTGTATAGTTTTCAACCCTTTGTCTTTCCAATTCAGCTTTGCAAAGTGCATTAGGGGTCTAAATTTAGAGTTTGATAAATTCATGTCAAAAAAACCCTCCTTTCCACATAATGTAAAATTGAATTTCTTGGTCTCTTTGACCTCTTGATTTTTTTTTTTTTTTTTTTTTTTTTAGCCAAATTAAGAACCAAACTTCTGGGCACACTGAAACAGAAGAGTAGCTAGTTGCTTTTGTATATGTGGGGAGTTGACTGAAGAACTGCAGTCTTTGACTTCTCCATAATTATCACTTGGGAAACACCTTTACATCTTGGAAAGATGACCCTGCTTGGAATTTTGGGGAGTAAGACCTTCAAAGATCCAATGAATGTGCTCAGATACCAATTTGCCTATTGCAGTGCAGAAAGGGGGACAGACAGAGGAATTAGACATTTGCAGAGTGGTCCAGAGAACTCCAGGGGATCTCAGCAGTCGGGAGATGAGCTGCTCAGTGCTCCTGTGTCCTTTTACAAATCAATATTGACAATTGGTGGTGTGCTGTGCCTGTTGCTGTGCCTGAGCTCCTGCAGCAGCCGTTCTCTGTGTGATAACAAAACTTCTGCTCTCTTGTTCTCCCAGGGCTGATGAAATCGAGATGATCATGACAGACCTTGAAAGAGCGAATCAGGTAGGATTTCTAATGAGTGCCCCATAAAACCCTAAGTGTGACTTTGATTATTCTTTTTTTAATTCTCTTTTGGATTTCACGACAGTTTTTTTATATGCATTTCGCAGTCATAACTGTGGAGTAAGAAAATATGCAAATTTTGAGCAAAATACAGCTCTTCAGGGATGCTCTCTAAGGATTGTGTGCACAGTAGAGCAGTGCTTGCCATATATTTACCTTCTAATAATTTAATCTTACGTTTCTCACTGTAGTTATTCTTGGCTTTATGTTTCTAAATCCGTCATGTTGGCCCCTACTCAGACATGCAGGTGAATGGTTTCCCAGATTAAAGGGACTCTGTCCTGTGGCAGGACTGCAGATTTTGGGGACTTCTCCAGACTTTTTTCCCCCCTTCATTTTCTGCTGTGTTTTATTGGCATATTAATTTTTAGCAAGGGTTGGATCAGACTGTTCTTTCTGTGCAGGACTACAAAGAAATTGCCATTTGTTCCTGCAGGTACTAATTTGGGCTGTGAAATGTCTCTCTGGTCACTCCTCCCAGTGCACACACTCGTGGCACGAGTGGCAGAAATACTGAGTTGTAACAAACCCAAACCCACCAACCTTGCAGAGAACCCTTCTGAGTGAGTGAGGTGCTGGAGATGTGCATGGCCAGCAGGATTCCATGACAGTGGAAATTCCACAAGCCACTGGGTGCTGCTTTCACTGAGGGAAACCTCAGCCAGGATTTGCTTATCAATGAGCTTCATTAATCCCTCTGCCAGGTACCACCAGAGATTGCAATCTTCAGTCTCCCAGGCTATGGGTTTATATCCAGCTGAAGTTTACCT
Source organism: Taeniopygia guttata (assembly GCF_048771995.1). Lineage (NCBI taxonomy): Eukaryota > Metazoa > Chordata > Aves > Passeriformes > Estrildidae > Taeniopygia > Taeniopygia guttata. The sequence continues at coordinate 6,294,742 of NC_133044.1, read as the reverse complement.
AAGAGCAGCTCCCTTCCAGAGGAATAGTGGCAGCTCCTTCCCCTGCCTGGGTCCTGCTGTCAGCAGTGGTTGTGTGAGCCAGAGCAGGTCACTGATGCTGTTGAAAATGTACCCCCTGCTCCAGCTGCTGTTTTGTTTTGTCTTTTCCCTTTTGCCAGATCAGCTTTCAGCCCCCACACTCCCTGCTGCAGCTGTCAAGTCTGCAGTGAGTGCTGTTGGCCTTTGCATTAGCTCTTGGAAAACTGGAAAAATGCAAATCACAGAATCATTTCCACTGGAAAAGCCTTCCAAGATCACCCAGACCCACCATCACCCAGCACTGCCAAGGCCACCACTAAGCCATGTCCTCAAGTGCCACATCCACAGGGCTTGGAAATCCCTCCAGGGATGGGGACTCCACCACTGCCCTGGGCAGCTGTGCCAGGGCTGGACAACCCTTTCAGTGAAGAGATTTTCCCTGATATCCAACCTAAACCTCCCTTGGAGCATCCTGAGGCTGTTTCCTCGTGTCCTATCACTTGTAACCTGGGAGCAGAGCCCAACCTTCACCTAAAGTCTCCTTCCAGGGAGTTGTAGGGAGAGAGAAGTTCCCCCTGAGACTCTTTTTCCCCAGACTGAGCCCCCCCAGCTCCCTCAGCCCCTCCTGGTGCCCCAGACATTTCCCCAGCTCTGTTCCCTTTCCTGGACACACTCCAGCATCTTAATGTGTTAATGAAGCCAAAATCATATTTATAAGTTGTTGAGTTGATTATTTAGTCAGTAAAAGCAAACTGGTGTTTGAACAGTGGGTTTTTAGTTCTGTCAAAGAACTTTTGTAGACAGCATTAAATATTTATGAAAGTGCTAGTAATTATTTGAAAATTTGTAGACTTTTGTGAAATTATGTAGGTGTTAAAAATGTTTTGGTAGAATTATTTTGTGATTTTTGCAAAGGCAGTACATTTTGCAGTGATTTACCCAGTAGTTGGTTTTTTCCCCTCAGTCTACAGGGGGCTGTAGTTAAAGAAAAGGATTTCTGAATTCCTCATTGCCTCCAAAAATGGATTATACCTATTCATCTAGAAATGCTATTTTTCTGTCTAACTGAGACAAAGCTGCAATGTAGGTAGTTTTTTGGGGTTTTTTTTTTACTTCATTGTGGTGCTTGTCTTGTAATTAGGTAATATTTACAACTACTTATGTGCATAACCCTTAGTTTGGTTGTTACTCTGCAAAATCTGACTGTACATAAAACCAGTGTGCCATTCATCTGAGCTGTTGGAAAGCCAGAGGAGAGGATTCTGTCTCCCCTTCCCCCATCTCCTCCTCCTCCTCCCCCCTGGCTGCTGAGGTCCCATCCCCTCCCAAACAGCAGCTCTGGCCCCTGGGGAACCCTTCACTGAGCTCAGCAAGTGCAGGAAAGCCTGGATTTGGGATGAAGGGGCCACCTTTGTTCTCTGTGGGTTTAGCAGCTCCAAAAAAAACGTGGGAGAAGCCACAGCACCCAAATCACAGAATCATGGAATGGTTTGGGTTGGAAGGGACTTCAAAGATCATGGGCAGGGACACCTTCCACTGTCCCAGGCTGATCCAAGACCTGCCCAACCTGCCCTCAGATCCAGGGGCAGCCACAGCTGCTCTGGGCACCCTGTGCCAGGGCTCAGCACCCTCAGAGCCAAAAATCCTTCCCACTATCCCATCCATCGCTGCCCTCTGGCAGTGGGAGCCATTCCCTGGCTCCTGTCCCTCCCTTGTCCCAGGTCCCTCTACAGCTCTCCTGGAGCCCCTTTAGCCCTGCAAGGGGCTCTGAGGTTTCCTGGATCCCTCTCTCCTCCAGGTGAGCACCCCCAGCTCTCCCAGCCTGGCTCCAGCTCCGTGGCCTCCTCTGGAATTGTGTCTTTGCTGTGCTGGGACCCCACGAGGTGACACAAAGGGACACAAAGGGACTCTGTGGCCTTGGAGGAGCTGCAGAAGGGAAGGGCAGGTTCAGTGGCTCAGCTCATTTGCTGAAACATGCCCAGAGAGTCTTTGCCTTGTGTGGTGCTTTACCTTTATAAAGCACTTTGATGAATTATATCTAATCTTTGTAGCAGCAATTCCTGTGTTTTACCTCTTCATAGTTGAAAAAAAAAATTACTGGAAGAAATTAAATCTATTGCACAGGCCAGAAAGTGAGTTTGCATCAGGCTGAAGTGTTACAATTGCAGAAACAAGTACTTAACCTAATTATGTATTTAATAGTTAAATTAACATTTCCTTTTACCATTTCAGTAAGTGCTTATTCCCCATTATTAAGGCTATCTTTAAAGAGTAGTGCTCAGCACGACTCCTGCTTTGCTCAGGGACTGCCTTGCTGATGTGGATGTGATGTTTTGCTGCTCTGGAATTAGCACTGACCCAGACCACTGGGATTCAGAGCACAGATTTACATGTTTCCACCGAAAATATGGAAAAAAGAAATGAGTGTAAATTTTTATATCTCTGACATTTCTTGAAAATGCCTTTCCCTGTTATCTCCCTTTTTAAATCCAGAGCTGGCACTTCAGAAACTGCTGTTGTGAGGACTCTTCTCTGGCTCCTGGGAGGTGGGGAGTGCCTTTCCCTCCCCAGTCCCCATTTCTGCAGGAACAGGAGGGTGGATGTGCCCCCTGCCTTGGTCCAGGTGTCCACAGAAATGATCAAATCCACAGGGACAGAGCTGGCTCCCAGCCCTGTGTCCTGTGGGGTGAAGCAGGGACCATTCTTATCTTCAGCTCCATCACCTCTCTTCTCCCAATGATTTTTCTCACTTGGATCCTCAAGGTTTTTTCATGCAGGAGCTTTCTGGGCTACTCTGCTTAATACCAGCCCCAGAACAAATTACTGGCTCATCAGAATAATTGCCTTAAATGCCAGTGAGCTTTGCAATTTTCTGCTCAAGAGAGAGGGAGGCACAGTGACCACAAAGCTCCCTCCCTCTCTATTGTGTCATTAACACAAGGTGTAAACTGAATTTTCCCACAAAATATAACGGTGGGAGAAATTAGTCCCTCACTGGGTGATGCAGATGAGGGGTGGGGACAGCCCCTTTTTCTCAGCTGCTGATCCAGGTGCTCAGTGCCATTAATCCACGATCCTGAGTGGGATTTTATGGCAGGGCTGCTCCATTCTGGCTGGCAGAGAGGGTGACATGGGTGTAACCCTTCCCTTGGAAAGTCCTGAGAGGGTTTTTTTATATAAAAAAGGCAAGAATAGTGCATGAAATGTCTGGTCCAGCTGCCTGGAGGGGAGCTGTTAGCTCCTGCCATGGAGCTTTAGGAAGGGTTTGAGGTCTGAAGCCAAAACCCCCACTGGTTCTGTGGGGAAAGATGCAATTCCATCATCTCCAGGCTCAGGAGAGCTGTGCTGCAGAATTCCTGTCCATGTTCTCCTCATCCCCAGGGCTGTGGGACTCAGTTCCCACTGAGGGCACAACAGAGCCAAATCCAACAGGAAGGGCTCCTTTTCACTTTATTAACCCAGCAGCTCAATGACAAAACTTGATAACATAACCCAGAGTTCCCCCTGCATTTCCATGAAGATTTAATAATGCTGTAGTTTGGTGAAGGGACTAGTTTTATTAAGATTTCATTTTGCACAATAAATCACTGCGTATTTTCTGATATGCTACGAAATATAAGAATAAATAATTAAAACTAAACTACCCGTACTTGTCAAAATAAATGATTTATCATAGTTTGGGATACAGCATCTTTGAATTTTTTATTGTTTGATTCCCAGAATATTCTAATTTCCAATCAGGGAAGTTAATGAAGCTCCAGTATACATTTCTGCATTCACAGCAGTTACAGTTGTGTGACTGTTTATTTTAGACAAATATTTATGGTTAGCACTTTCCTGTACCTTTTCAAGTTTACATCTTTCCAGTGTTTATGGTAGCAGAGTCACGAATCTTTTGGGACAACAAATTTATTCAAATGAATTATTGTTCCATTTCTGTACTTCATCCAGGAACCTGGAATCATCCAGTTGGGCCTGAGAAAAACAGAGTTTTTTGTTGGGAAGAATAATTTCTAGGTTGTGAAACCAGAAATATTTAAAATGTATTCTAATATTTAAATATATTATATTTAATATAAATGCATTTGATTTTTTAAAATTACAGCTGGGCTCATTTTAAGGTTTTAATACCGAGTCTGAATTTGTGGCTTCATGTCATTGATGTGTCCAGATCTCTTTTCTGCCTTTACATATTGATCATAAAATTTAAAAAAAAAAAAAAAAAAATCTAATGGGCTTTGTAATTCGAGCATCCTGCAAAGGAAAAGGTGCTTTTTCACTTTTAAAACAAAAAGAGAAAACTTTGGTTCAGGTTATTTGCTCCTGGGTTATTGTATTTTAATCTGAAAGAGGAGGAAATCGATTTGGAAAGCAGACTCAAGTATTGGTATCCTTAGATTCTGAGAGCGGTAAGAGAAAGAAAACACGAGACTTCTTTTTTTTTTTTTTTTTTTTTGTGTGTGTGTATGTGTGGACTATGTTGTGTAAACTGTAGAAGAAATTTTTCCTTGTAGAAGAATTTTTTGTTTCAACTGTTATCCCTTTGGAAAAACCAAATGTTTCCATTGGTTTTCTTTCCATCTTCACAGTGCTGATAGTGCTCCCGGATTTCTAGTTCTTATTTTTTCTGGGGAAAAAAAGTCAAATATAGAAACTTCTAATACCAATAAATCAAGAAAACTGTACTTTCTAAAATATAGCAGCTTTTATTAAAGAATCTAGACTGGATCAATATCATTTATTCCACAGAAATGTAGTGTTGGGTTTTAAAGTCTGTAGAGGAAGAGTTAGTGAATTTAAGCAATTTTTGGAGCCAAACTGCCACTAAAATACATAAAACAGTGTCTGCTATATAAGTAGAAAGAAAACCTCACCAGGGTGTTTTAGCAGAAAGGCTGCTCTCAAGATTATTTTTTATTTCCTTGTGTGTGACACTTTCCTGTCTCCAACAAATCACATTGGAAAATGGTTCGAAAAGATATTCCTGCTAAGTGAGATTGCTATAAAATATGTATGTTTTTGAGCAGCAGATGGAATAAATTCCCCTTTTCACTCAGCAGCACAAGTGCAGCACAATACAGGTGGAGCTGATGCTCGGGGAGGGGGGTTGCTGTGAGCACCCTGGTGAGGCATCCTTGGGTTTGCACCTCCACAAGGAAGGGAATTCATCCTGCCTCCACTCCTGCATTGCACCGAGGCTGGCACAGACACTGCCAGAGGATTTGCTTTTATTTCTGACTCCCTTGGCAGTGGACTGGGTGCTTTCATCATGTGCCATCCCCTGGGGAACTGCCCCATCCCTGGAAGTGCGCCAGGCCAGGTTGGACAGGGCATCCTGGGATGGGGAAAGGTGTCCCTGCCCTGGCAGGGGTGGAATGAGGTGAGATTTAAGGTCCCTCCCAGCCCAAATCCATGGATCCAGTTAAGTTACCCTGCTTCATGGCAGATGAAGGCATTCACTTAATCCTGGGATTTCACTGTCTGTAAAATGGGAATAAAAACATTTACTTTGCAAAGGGCATTTGAGTTCCTTGCAGGAAGAAGTTCTGTATAAAGGCAAAATATGGTTAATATTATTTTCATGCAAACATGGGTTTCCTGAAAATGCCTGGCTATCAGTTGGGAATACATTTATCTGGCAGCCTTTCAACACACAGAGGAAAGTGCAATAGCCCGAAGACAAGAATGAAGACAAACCAACCTCTTCTGGTTGGTGGAGTTTTTCTTTTTTTTTCCATGTATTTCTCCATTGTTGGAAAAAATAGGTGCCAGAGTCCTGAAAAATCCTTCACGTCCCTGATGTTGTTCTAAGATTGCTGAAGTTCTGTGGAAGTTAGGGCCATCTGAAGGTTTTATAGCAAATTTTTATATCTGAAAAGTTAGGAAATTAAAGCACATTGAACCAGTGTGTCTTAATTGATGTTGTACTCCAAGAAACACAGCTTTTGCAGCAGCTTGCAAGTCTGAATGTCAGCTCCAAGCATGGTGATTGCTGCCATAACCAGGCTCATTAACTGCAGCAGAATTACTTGTGATAATACCCCTTCCTCACCCATAGGAAGATTTTCCCACATACAGCACTGAATTTAGCATGGAATAAGGAAATAGAGTTTGGCTGGTGGAACTTTAAGGGAAAGGTTATACATTTTTTTTCACATTACTATCTCATTTTGCTGTTCACACCACTGGTCTTTGATCAAATTAACATTTTACTGTAAGTAGAAGAGCACTCAGTTCGTGCTATTCATTATCTTGTCAGGAAACAAGGAGAATAATTTAAACTGGATATATTGTGTAAGGCTTTTTTTTTCTATTTTTAATTGGAAAGCACACGGCAGCATTACAATCATGACCTCCTGGCTTCACTGTGAGCAGTACAATATTTACCTGCTATATGAAGGAAAATGGGACTGTTTTGAAATACTTTGTTACCAGGGAGGTAGTTCTGTACTAGAAAACAGTGGTAGGAATTAGGAGGAAATATACAAGTGAACTATGCTGAAAAATAGGATTTTGGGCAACACTGGATTTGCATGAGCTTCATCAAGGCCATTGGTGTGACTTTCACTGTTATTGAGGGGTTTTTTTAGGCTGTGCATAGGATTTGGGAGTAAGAAACCAGGAGTTTTAGCACTGCCTGCTGAAAAGCAACTGTGCTATGGAATATCCAGTACCCAAAGGGGCTGCAGGAGAGCTGCAAAGGGACTGGGGACAAGGGATGGAGTTCCAGGACACAGGGGATGGCTTCCAATGACAGAGGGCAGGGATGGGTGGGACATTGGGAATTGGGAATTGTTCCCTGGGAGGGTGGGCAGCCCTGGCACAGGGTGCCCAGAGCAGCTGTGGCTGTCCAGGATCCCTGGCAGTGCCCAAGGCCAGGCTGGACAGGGCTTGGAGCAGCCTGGGACAGTGGGAGGTGTCCCTGCCATGGCAGGGGTGGCACTGGATGGGCTTCAAATCCCTTCCAAACCCTTCCTGTAATTCTCTGAATCTCTCTGTGTTTCTCAGCTGAAGTGGGACAGTTTCACACAAACAGAAGGTTTTGTGAGCTTTGCAGTGGCTCCAAGTTGTGCAAGCTTCCTCGGGTTTAGCCATTTTCCATACTGGGCGCCTGTCTCTGGCTGCTCTCTTTTTTCTTACTTCAGGAAAAATCGTTCAACCATTTTTAAGAACAAGACTAGGAAAAAGAAATTCATTTTCCCCCAGATGTTATGAGTTTTTCTTGCTGTTTTGGTGAGGAGCCTGCTGTGCCCAGATTTAATAGGAGGGGTTTGATGAGGGACAGTTCCCTTTTTTCTCAGGCTTGTATCTTCTGTTGCTTCAAGTAGAAAAATAAAAAAAAAAATAATTAAAAAACAGCCTCGAGTTTGGCCAGCCTCTAAGAGTCTGGAAAAGAGTTCACAGAAACTCAGCAGAATCTGGTTTGAATTTGTTCAGGCTTTTCTGCCAGTGCCTGTCCCAGGCACGCCGCAGTCTGTCACTGCTCTGGCTGGGTGAGCATCCACCAGGCAGGTTTTGCTTTTTCTGGGTGTGATGTGAAATTTTGTGGGGGCACAAGGAGAGGAGACACTCCCCAGGCTGCCCCTGCCATGACTGGAGACATGAGCATGGGAGCAGGACGGGGAGAGGGGTTTCTGGTGGGCAGGGAATGGGGACAGACACCGGGACAGGGACACTTGGAGGACCTTTTGTGAGGACATTTGGAGAAGAAACAACGAGGAGAAGAGGAAGGAGGAAAAGAGGAAGGAGGAAATCGTGGGGGTAAGGCTGATTCTGGAAATTTGTGGATGTTCATTAGGTCATGCGAGGTACGAGCTGGGGTTTGCCTGCCTGGAGCTAAAGGTGCTGTGGAGCACAGAGGAGACAGAGATGGTGCTTCCAGCAGCCAGAATGAATTAGGAAGGGGACAGAGTGACAAGCAGAGAGGGGTGGCAGTGGAAGAGGCAAACCCAGAGGGTTTGGCAGGGGAGCAGCACCGCAGCCAATGCACAGGGTCTCGGCTTGGGAACGGGCAGGGACAGCTCCTGCCAGGCTGGAGAGATGTGCCAGGGGCTGCAGGAACCCAAACAGCTCCTCTGCACTGTGCCAGTGCAGTCATTAATGTCCTGGGGCACCTCTGGTGGTGCAGCAAGGCTCCCGTGAGGAAGAGGTTAATGCCATCGGCAGAGGGGAGTGGGATTGGCTCGGAGCAAATGAAGTGCAGGGGTCACACAGGGAACAAGAGGACAAAGAGAAGATCACTCACCAAGCCATGTTCCTCTCAGAGCTGATGGAGCAGGGCATCTCAGTGGGAAAATCTCATTGGAAAAGCCAGAGCAGGTCCTGTGTGGTGCCATCCCACTCCTGAACCCTACACAGGGTGGCTGAGCACCAGCCTCAGGTTTGGCTTTTCCAAACTTGTAAGTACTCAAATTTGAAACTAGCATTCTTTTAACAGGGTTTTGTGTGTCATTTATAATTTATATTGCTACAGCACCCACAAGTGCTTTACAGACACTGAGCACATCTGTAATTCTGGCTCTAAAAAGCTTCCATTCTGTGAGAGGAGGGAAAAAAGAGGGGAATTGACCAATATTTCCCAAATAGAATTGCCCAGAGTGTGTGCTGATGTATTTTTAACAATGCCTAGTATGAAATCTTGTCTGGTATTATTCCGAGGATCACAACAGGTGTTGGGAATTGGCTGGGGAGGCTGTGCAGAAAGGGCAGCTGACAGCTCACTGTATATGCAGATGTAGCACCTATTAGCAATATCCTCTGTGGTTTGCTCGCATGCGAGCTGAATAGATTCTCCAAACAATGCTGCACTGAATGGAAGCCATCAGCAGAATTGCTCAAGGCTGCAAAACCCATTACTTATACAGCAGTAGATGGAAGAGCAAGTGCCACAGTGTAGTAACTTGTCCTGCTTTGCTGGAGTTGTTCTGCAGTTATTAGATCAATATATGTAGCTGCACATCTAATAAAGTAGCAGAAAATAATTTATCTCAATGTGTATTGTTAGCTCAGTATTTATCCTAATATTATCCAGCCGCATAAACAACATAAATCCCTCTTTTTGTGCCTTTTTTTACTGCTGTTTCCACGTCTTCCAAGCACACAATAGCTTGTGTCCCCTGCTCTGATTATTGGAGCCACGTCACTGTACTTTTTGCAATCACATTTTAATTACAGCTGTAGAACCTATGCAAAATCATTTAATACAATGTTGTGAGCAAATAGCGCAGATGATGCGTTTAGTATTTGATTGCTGTTAGTTTACTCATTGATTAAACATGCAGAGTCTGCTTTGACTGAGGAGGAAGTCAGAGACCACACACACAGGGCTTTAGGGCTTATATTCACTGTAGGATTCATATTTTCTATAGATTTTAATATTTGCTATAGGTTTTATAGTCATTATATGTTTTATATTACAATAAGTTGTATATTTGCTATAGCTTCCATATTCACTGTAATTTTACATTCACTACAGGCTTTATATTTACTCTATGGTCTATATTCACTGTTTTAGATTTATATTTAGATTTTAGATTTTCCAAAGGATTAATAAGGAGTCTGTGGAAGTTTGGGTGGCTCAAAAATGGCAGTGGGAATTTGTCATTCCATGAAGGAAGGCATCCATCAGCTGGTCAAGAAAAGTTTTGACCTTCACTGGTGGCAGCTGATGGGTTTGGTAGAATTGGGGATAGGTCTTGTAAGTAGCGATAGAAAATTATTTTGGCTATTTTCTGAAAGCACAACATGATTTGCATGGAGTAGCCCAGGCAAAAAGCAGTGATTACTCAAGGAGGAAAGCAGTGTAGTTTTATAACAATAAAATATATTTTTTTTTAAAGAGAGAAGACAGCCTTGCCAAGAGGAGTGTATACTGTAAAAAAAAAACAGGTTTTGTTCCATTTCTAACAGAAGCTTACAGACAGTTACGAAAAGGACTTTGCTGCTATTTATTGCCTGAAGTTACTGATCCATCTGTCTCTACCCAAACTCTCGTACAGACATTTTTTCCTCATCATTCTGTCTTTCTCCTTTCTATTACTATTCAATATTTAGATGGGAATTTTGACCAGTGGCCAAGTCAGAGGCTTATCAGCTATTGCATAAATCCTCAGCAGCTAGTACCTGAGCTGTGGAAAATTGTCACTTTAGGGTTAAATACTGTTGAATAAATAGACCTGCTGAAAGAAAAGAATCTAACAATTCATGTTTTAGGGAATAATTACTGCAGAAAGACAGCCCACAACATTTTATATGTGTTTGAGAGAGTGGTCAGAATATCTTTTAATTCAGCATTTACCCGTGAGAATTATTCCCATGAGGAGCCTTGCAATAAAATCTGCTTGGTCTATGAGAATAGAAAGAAATTGAATAAAAAGACTCCATTTCCACTTGTATTTATTCAGTCTGGGAAATTCAGTGGGCCGCAGCATTAGTATCAGCAGGGGATTCCTTGCTCCTAGCGTTAAATTACTGTCATAATCGCTCAATTATTTCTTCCTTGTACTGTTTAAAATAAAAATCCATCACATTCTGTGTTTTTTTCTAACATTTATTAGGTTGAGTGTTTAGGAAAATCAATTATATTCAGTCAGGCATGAATTGATGAATGTTCTTGTAATAATTGTCAGTTGTTAAACTGAATGTACTTTCTCTTTTCACCCCTTTTCATTTCCTTCAGAGGGCAGAGGTGGCTCAGAGAGAGGCAGAGACCTTAAGGGAGCAGCTCTCATCAGCTAACAAATCTCTCCAGCTTGCTACGCAGATCCAGAAGGCACCTGATGTGGTGAGAGAAAATATTTACTGACTCTTACAGGTTTCTGGCATTCCTGCAGTACAGCTCCTTCAACTTATGCCCACAGCTATAAAAACAGCTGTTTGAAGTCATATTTTAACTAAAAGGGAAGGGTGTTCCTTTGGGATTGTGGCGGGGTTCAGCTCCTGAGGGGGCTGGTGGCTGGAGGAGACCACGGGGAGGACAGAGCTCGCTTGGCTCTGTGGTGATCCATCACTCCCTGCTCCAGGTGGACAGCACAGCTCTCAGAAATCATTTCACATGGCTGAGAGCATCAGCAGAGGAGAAATGGAGGCAGCAAGAGAGCCTTGGTGGCCATCAGCACCTGCCTGCCCACGGGCCGAGAGGTGTGGGCTCCATCCCGAGGGCACCCACAGCTCCCTGCCCTCTCTGCCTCTCCCAAGTCCCTCTCTGGGCTGTCAGAGAAACTGGAAATAAGTTTGATACCACTCCAGCTTTCACTGTATCTAAACTGAGAATTACACCTAGAAATCCCTGGGAAATGGAGAAGATACCCTGTACTGCTGCTTGTTGCCTCCTCTGTGTGGCTGTGATTAAGCCAAGGCTGCTGATGGGACCTGCAGGCACAGGGGGTTGGTACAGGGCTCCAGCTGGCCCTGGGTGAGCAGGTATCACACATCAGCAGCCAGATGATTTTGATTTTTGTTTGCCAAAGGAGAAATAGGAGTATTTAAATGTAAATATGCAATTAAGTGAAATTTAGTCTGCTTCTAAGCAGCAGATTTAAGAAACAAAAGAAATCATTGCTTTTTTTTCCTTGTAAGCCTTATACGTGCTTGACACTGATAGCAGAGGAACACATGGCTGCCTTTAAAAATCATTTGCAGAGAATGAGTAACAAACCAAAAGTCCTCCAGATCTGTTTGGTTGTCTATTAATACAACCCAGTATTTTCTCAGAGAAGTCAAAAGATAGACAAGTAGGCTGCAAAACACAAAATAAAAAGGCTGAATATCACTTGTAACTCTGAATTACCTGCCTCTTCCTATCTCATGTCCTAGTCTTATCATTATTTTAACATTAGGTCTTTCTTGTATTTAATAGTACTTCTGCACTTCATTTATATTTAATATGACAACTACTGCAGGATGAAAATGATCATTATCTATCTTATTTCAGACTCTACGTTCTAGTCTCAATAGGCACAAGCAGCAGATGATTATACAACTTGTGATGTTTCATGCAAGCAAATTAGAGGTTTTTTCAAGTTAAAAGTATAATTCAGTGTAATAGGAGAGTGTTGTTAACTGCTGTTCGTACATGCAGCTTTCTGTGAGTGCAGCGGGGTGTAGTCACTGAGAATCAAGCTGAATGTTTAGAAGATATGGGAAAGGGGATTTTGCTGTTCCTGTATTCCCAGAAAAGTGGGTATGGAGTATATTTCAATCTGCTGCAGTGCCACCTTCAGCTGTCAGGGTGTAGCTGGGGTGAATTCTCAGCTCTTTCACCACAGATCTTTGGTTAGTGCTCACCATCTTCATCTCCCTCTTGCTGAATGGATTCTCTCCTCCTTCACTGGCTTCTGAGGAACAGCCATTAACCTTTGTGAGATGCATTCTGGGCTATTTAATGGAATGTGTGCCCCTCCTTGGGCTGCCTCCTGCCCCCACAAGGCTTTCCTCACAGTCTCCATGGAGGAGGCTCAGAGCTCCCCAGTGCATCACATCTGTGATCTCCCAGCGCAGAGGAGACAGAGATGGTGCAATTAGTCTCTGTTATATTTTCTGCGTGGATCTGCCTCCTTCTGGACCTCTCTGTCTTCTCTGATTCCTTGTCCTCCCAGGTAGTCAGTCCAGAGAGGAAGTTCCAAACTTGAGGACAGATTTTACAGCTGTGGGAAACTGGAAGAAGGAAGATTTAGGAAAGGGAATTTCTGCAAGTGGTGACCAAAGGGAGAATGGCCTTGTCTTAGAGCTGTCACATCTCTCTTCTTCCCCGTGGAGGGATGCTTGCAATGATGTTAACATGAACAATTTTCATGCAAGGATCAAGTTCACTGGAAGTAGCAGTTTGGGGCAATTTTTGACAATTTTGCCCGAAATATGCAGTGTGCATGCAGAGAGCCACAGGCACATGGCTCTGCCGTTCCTGATTAAGAAATTCTGCTCCATTACTTCAGAATATTTTATCTGATTAGTATTTTGTAAGCACAGATTTTCATAGTTGTCAAAGCACTTGGGCTATTAATAATAAATAGATCTAAATAGAATCCTTTGACTTTCACTGCTGCATCTTTCCAGTGCACTTACGAAACAGGGAAATTTATTCCCTCTGTTATCCCTGTTTTCCCAGAGAGCTGTCCTGGGGTGTAGGAAATTCCATCTTCCAGGTTCCCAATGTCAATCACAGGACTCTCAGATTTAGGAGCTGTCTGTTTCTTGTGCCACCCAGTGCTGTGTTTGCTCCTTGCCTAGCTACCCTGAATTTAGGCTTGCTGCCTTTCCCTCCTTGCTGGCTCTGATGCTGTTTTCCCTGCAGGAGCAGGCCATCGAGGTGCTGACCCGCTCCAGCCTGGAAGTGGAGCTGGCCGCCAAGGAGCGCGAGATCGCCCAGCTCGTCGAAGACGTCCAGAGGCTCCAGGGCAGCCTCACCAAGCTGAGGGAGAACTCCAGCAGCCAAATCTCCCAGCTGGAGCAGCAGCTGACAGCCAAGAACAGCACACTCAAAGTAAGGCTGTATCTCAGAGATGATGATACTGGTATTTCCTGTGGTCCTGAACCGTCTTCAGGACGTGCCTGAATTCTGGTTTCTGTGGCATTCATGGAATCACAGAATGGTTTGAGTTAGAAGGGATCTTCAAACCCATCCCATTCCACCCCCCTGGATATATTGTTTTTGAAGGGATCACAGTTTTTTACATTCTAAGTGGCCCAATCCTTACTGTTTTGAAATGTGCTTTTGCAGGACAAGGCTACCTTTGGGATTAAAAACACCACCAAACCCCAACAGACATTGAGCATGGATGTGTAATGAAGCAGCTGAACTGAAAAAGCACAGAAAATCCCTCTTAGGTTTTCAAACTTTTAATTCCCATTCCAGTTATACATATGGAAGATTTGCAAGGAATTGGTTTATCTTTCAATGTTCCTGCTACCCCCTCCAATTCTCTCCACTGGAAATGGAAAGTGTATAATTTAGGGCGTAGAAACAAGTAAGATCAGGACATGGAGAAGGTTTTTACATAATAACATTTAATTATTTAAGCAATAATAATTCATTTATTTATTATTACCAATAACCATTCAATTATTTTTAACTGTGTATTTGCTGCACAATAATTCCCATTTACAATTAGCAGTCTTGCCCTATACTCATTTGCATAGGAGCAGCACTTCACTAGAACCAGAAGGAACAGCTAAGAATTCTCTGAATGACCCTTTTACCTCTCTCTTGGGCAGTTTCACATTCCCTGTGCTGAGCCCACACAGTTCTGATCTCTGAGTGAGCATGAGAAATTTTTCCTGACGTGGGGTATGAATCAGTTTCCTGTAACTCCTGTCTCCTTCATTGTTCCACCATCTATGAGCTCTGAAGTGTAAACAAGATAAATTTATCTATTCCATTAAAGACTTGGTAGTTCTGCAGGTTTGATAGTCTGAGAGTTTTCTGAGAGCAGGAGGCTGATAGTTCCCACTCAGCTCTGACTGTGGCGTGGGCAGCTTTGCTCTATCAGAATGATTTAATGTTCAATTGAAACTCTTACAAATTGCTCTAATTCTGACATTTTTTAGCAGTTACTGGTTTTGCTGTGGTGGAGCATAATTCACATGGAGAGAGACCTGTTAGGAATGAAAGCTGAAGTGTTGCAGTCAGTGTTTTCTGCATGCTTTAAGCTAGCTTTGCAGAATTTTTATGAAAATTCAGTGGAGCAAAGGACACCTATTATATAACTCCATTGACAGTATCAGTCTCTGCCCACCTGTCACCATGTGGGCACCACTTTTATTGAGGGAGAAAGGAGCTGCCCTGGTTTTGAGGAACACATTCTGCTGGCTCCACCCATGTTCAGGGGATTTTTTTTTTATTTTACTTTTTCATAAAGCCTGATAGAAAATATCTTGAATCCTTGCATTTGACAGATTTTCTTGGAATAAAGCATGTTCCTGGTGAGGTCAGTATTAGTTTAGCCATTAACTTCAAAGGGAGTAGGATCATAGAAATGACAGAGCAAGTCTTTGATTTTCATTTCAGTAATCTCCTTCCATTTTCTCATAGCCTTGCCTGGCTAATGCTCTGTATTTAGCTTTCTGTTGATAGTGGCTGATGTAGTGCCTCTATTGATAAAGTTTTAGTCATTTCAACCCACTTTAACCTTATTTGTTGCAACTATAAAAATATTTCCAAATACTTTCACCTCAGAGTGCTGGGAAAGGCTGTGCCAGGCACAGGTTGTACGAAGCACCAAATCTCAGTGATGATTGCTGATCTCTTGTTTGATTATGGAGGAATTGCTTTTGAAATAACAGAGATTTTAATGGTTGCCTCCACAGAAAACAACTCGCAGTTTCACAAATTAAAGCAATGTTCTCAACCTGTATCTTGGGGGAATTGTTTAATACTCTATGACTTAATGAAACAATACAGAAATACTTTCAAAATTATTGCTTCTTTATCTTCATCTGATCTAATAATCAAAACATGTCCTCTAGTAACAAGACTTTTCTCACTCTAATTGTATTAACCCTTTGTGGCTGGGTGCTAGGATGTCCCTGCTACCCAGTTAAAATTCAATAATGCGAGTTGATCACTGTAAACTGAAGTAAAAGTTTAATCTAATGGTTATTGAAATGTTTTAAACCCCTCACTACAGCCCCTGCTATTTACCTGTGCCAGTTCAGTTAATAATACAGTAGTGTTTGTATTTTCCAAATAACATGAGGAGGGACCCACTCTCTGCATGCTCTGACATGGGTTTATTCATACCACAGATGCAAAATGATTCTTTATCATGGGATATTTGCAAATTTAATGTGCAGAAAAGCCACCAGCCCATTCCTTCTGCCCTCTGGCTCCTGCATTTTTGTGTGTTGGAGGTCGTTGGAATATATTTTGTCTGAATTAACCAGGTTGATATTTAGTGCAAGATATTAGTTCCTCCAGATTGTCTCACAGCTTGAACCTTTGTTATCCCATGTTCTGTGCATTTTACAGGGTTCTTGGAGACAATTACCATACTAATACATTTTAAAACAGTCATTGACTGGGAAGATGCCAAGTGCCTAAATGTTCTGTTTCTGCACAGGCACTGCATCCTCAGTTGTTAGTTTATGTTGTTTAGTAAAGTAGATGTTTAGGTGCAGATTTTCCATGGCAACAATCTCTATATTAGGTATTTGGGAATGATGGATGTGTGTGTTTTTTATACAATCCAAAGTAAAATATTGCTGGTTGTCATACTGCTGTAGAAAGTACCTAAGAGTCCAAAACAGCTGCATTTTGTCAATATCTCTTCTTTTTTTTCTTTATTTTTCTACCTGTGTTTTGTACCTAAATTTTCTAGAAATACTCTACCAGGGTATAGCACTTCCCTGCCCAGAATTACATTTAATACAGAATTCATTTAAATGGGAGTCATTAGTTTTTCTGTGGTTTATCTCTGTTTCTACAAAAGGCTGTTTCCTTAGCATACCCTTGCATAAGTAACTAACATATTAATCCAGGGTATTGCTTGTTTTAAATTTCTTCTGGTCCTTTTTATACTGAGAACTGGTGTAAATTACCAGCCATTCCTGCTGTAAAAGCTCTCTGCTCCAGACCCAAAACGTTAGCAGTCACAGAGTTAAGGAAAGGGTGAATTGCAGTGGATTTGTAGAGCACCAAACAGAAACAGAAGGAAAAGTGACAAGACCAAGGAGAGCAGAAGGATGTCTTGGGGTTTGGCAGGTGCTCCCATTGCCTGTGACCACTTGGAGAACTCTCAGCTGTGGTGCTGAGTCTCCTCCCAGTACCAAGGGCTCCCTGGCTCACTCATCTTTAATCTTCATGGAAAGATCCCTCTCCAGCCTGACCTGATGCACTAAAAATTCTACCTGGGTGCCTTGTTGAAGTCACTCTGTTTGCTCAGTTTGAGCTGCAGCTTGAAAAGCTGCTTGAACTCCTGGCCTGTTGTAGCTGACCCTCCTCAAAATGTGAGACCACAGACCCTGGGACTACACAGTACATTCCCATAATGAGATTTCAATGTGTTGTGAATTATCAAAACCTCCAGCATCCTTAATATTTGTAGGATTTTCCTGGTCACATCAACCAGGATTTTCCTGAAGCACTATGTCTGCCATCTAAAGCAAAGTCAGTGCTTCCTATAGTTCCAGACAATAACTGGAATTTGGTAAGGCAGGACATGCCAGAAAAAAACTACTAAAACTTGCCCTGTATTTATTCCAGGTGAAAAAAAAAAAAAATTGTAGCTAAAAAGACACTTCATTTTTATTTTTAACACAACTGGAATGACTGCACAACCACTGATGACAGAAGACACGAAGCCTTTTTAAGAGGCCACTTGTTCCATCAGTGTCCCAGAGAGTGCACATTCCACACTGAGCTGCAGTTCCTGGGATCCATTAAGAGCTGCTCATTGAGCAGGGCCTGGCTTTTCCTGCAGGGAGATTCCTCTCTCAGCAGTGCTGAGGATGCTGGGCTGTGGTGGCAAACAGCAGGAACAGGGCCTTGAGAGGGCTGTGGACTGGTAGCTGGGTGTCACTTTGTCACTGCTCCTTAACAGCCATGCTGATGGCAGGGCAGACATGTTATTAACGTGAGAGCTGCAAAGGGAAATACTTCAAATTAAATGTTTTAATTTTAAATTAAATTTTATTAAAATTAATTTAAATTAATTCCTTTAATATATAAAAAAATTAATTCCTTTAAATTAAAGGAAATCCTTTAAAAATGGTAGAGTAGCTGTAGGTCCCACAAAGCCCCACCACGCTGCTGTTGGTATCTGAAGAAGACTTATTTAAATTACCGAGATGATGACTCAGTCCATGGATTTGCTGTCCTGTGGGTGCTGTGCTGCATCATTTTGGGGTTTGTACAGCTCTGTGATACCCACACACTGACTTGCTAGGGAAGACAGCACAGGGAACAGGTTCCCAATTCTGTTTCCCCAGCCCTGCCTCTGTGCCCCCATAGTTGGGCTGCTGCACAGCTGTGTGGGGCTGCATTTTAAACAGCTTTGCTAAAATTATCCAAGTTCCCAGCAGTCCTCCCCTGCCCTCCTCCTGCATCCAAAGAGCAGCCCCAGAGTGGGTGTAGGATCTTGAATTCCCTTCTCTCCTGAAGGCAGCCTCTCCTGGACATAAAGTCCTATTTTTCTATTTCATGTCATATATTCCTTTCCTTTTCAAAGTAGATTCTCTGTCTTTGAGGTGATACATCATTGTGTTATTTCTGTTTCCCATGACCTTTGGGATTCTGTGCCAATTTTAACACCAAAAATGAACTGAAGCAGAGTTAGCCTGACTTTATCCATGGAAGTTGCAAGGCAGTAAGTTCTGTTCTTTGCTTAGATCAGGTGTGCCTGCACTAAGCAAAGAAATTATTGAAATGAGTGTGGCTCCTGCAAGCAACATAACAGCATCAATTATGTATCACTATGTTTTAGGCCTCCTGAAGCCTTTACCCCGTAGTGATGAGCACTTGGTTGAGCTGGGTAAGGTCCAAGTGTGTGGCATTGTGTTCTGGATCGTGGCAGAGAGTTTGCTTCAGCCTTTGGGCATCCTCCCAGCCAGGAGAAGCCATCAAGGCCACCCTGGCTGGGGCAGAGCAGAGCAGAGGAGCTGCTGGGGTGGCCTCAGTGCTCCTTTCTGGTGGCTGCCATCAGGAATGCTTGTAAAACCTCTGGCACAGCTGTTTGGGCACTGTAGGAGCCTTCCAACTCTAAGGCATTCCAGTCAACAACAGCTTCTTCAGTCTGTTCTTTTTATCATGTAGATAAGGTTATCAAGAACTGTCCTATTAAGAATACAATATGTGCCAAAGCTTCCTGCTTGTTTACTCAATCTCCCTGAAATTTTCAGCTGCCCCATTTTTTTTTAATACCTTCATACCTGAACACATGACAGTGACATTGCAAACAGCCAAATTGGGACCCACTGAATTCTGTCATGCTTGGCACTCTGTAAACAAAGGATGAGTGAGGTATAATTGTGTTTACATTTAATTGGTTATAGTTTGTTTTCTAATATATGTAAATTAGGTATGAGTCATTAACCCTCACTTGTGCGCTGCTGTATATATGGAATAATTTGAAGATGATTTTCAAAGCCTGCAGAAAAAAAAAAACCAATGTAAATAATTAAATCCATGTTCTCTCTTTTAAAGCAACTGGAAGAAAAACTGAAAGGACAGGCTGATTATGAAGAGGTTAAGAAAGAATTAAAGTAAGTGTTAAATGCTTACATAATTTTTTCACAAACTCTGGTTGAACGGTGCTTGTTAAATGAAGCCACAAATCTGTGTTCTTGGAACAATAAAGAATTCAGTCAAAACCGCAAAGACGAGGAAATTGGGAATATTGGCAGAAATTGCATCCAGAACCAGTGGAACTGCTGTATCTGAGAGTGCTCCTTTTTGTTGCAGCAGAGGATCACAATAGCAAATAAAACACACGTCCACGAAGAAAAGCCGCTAAAACTATTGTCCACATAGAGAAAAATGTTTCAAAATCTGTTGTGTTTTAGGTGGACCATGCTTTTAAAAGTCTCCAGCCAACAGCTGAGGGTAATGTGGACCAAAAATGACACACAGAGCCTTTGGCCATGGTACCTTTTCTGTGCTCCTGCCAGCCAGTGTTCAGCACTTACCAGTTTAATGTTGGGCTTGTTTCACTGTATATTTTTGCTAATATATTGTGGTTTTAAACTAAAGCCACAAACAGCCTCTTCCTATTTCAAGGGATTTTCTTAAGAGACTTAAAAGAGCCTCATTTTAAACTATAACAAGATAAGCTGTCAGGTTCAGAAGAGAACTTTTCTGACTGGAAATATGTTTAATGTCAAGGTTTAAATAACTGAGAGAAACTCCCATCTCTTCTTTCATCATTCTGGCATTTCTGTGTGTGTTTTAAAAAGGCTGAAATAACCCATTCCCTGGTTTAATGAGGTATTTCAGATGAGGCTGGTAGTCATGTGCTTTTGTTTACACGTCCCTGGAGAATATGGAAAGCAGATTTGGATTTGCAAGCCCCACAACTGCCCAGCCCCTGGTGCTGATTTATTCAAGCCACACTGGCTGAGGTTTTGGTTCACCACCAGCTGCAGCACACCCTGATATAGGGTTATAATTTTCACTGAAATTAAATGAATTGACCATTTATTTGGTCATTTTACCTGATTATTACCTGGGCTCAAAATAGCATCATCATTTAGTGATTAGGGGTAAATACATCCACGTCCTCTCCTGGGTTAAGGGAACAGCTTTAGGTTTTAGCCAGTTTATGTCCTCATATGTAAAGCATGAATGGGAATAAGGCCACAACCTTCCAGCTTCTTGCATTAGATATTAAATGCAAATGTGCTGAAACTACAAATGAGTTTTGAATCCTACATGCTTTAATGCAAAGGTTTAATACAACAAGACCAGGACTTTAAAGCCAGACTTAAGGTGCCAAGAACCCAATATATTCATTGAATATACTCATCTAAGCTTACTTTGCATTTGTACTTTAAATACAAATCCTGTATTCCTGGTGATAATACCAATATTTTAATTTTTTTTTGCAACACTGACTTATATGAGAGCAGGGGTGGAAAGGCACATCGGAGAAGCTGTAACACAGGAGGCTTCATGTGGTGCTTCTGCTCAGGATAAGCCTGCAATGAAATAAATGGGAGACTCTGCTGGAAGTGGCCCTGGTTGGGTGCCAGTAAATGAACCCTGTTTTCCCAGCTGTTGCAGCTTTTATATCCCTAATTTGTGGATTGATAGTTGGCTTGTAAGGGCCCTGGGGTCCATCACCATCCTGTGGGATGGTCTGAGGGTTGAGACCCTCCGAGAGAGCACTGAGGATGTTTGCTGCTGCCTCCTCCAAGCAGCTGCTTCACACCATTCCCATGCTCCATCTAATGCAGAGGGTGTGCTGAAGGCTCAGTGTGCATCCCCTGGCAGTCACTGTCTGATCTGAAGTGAGACTTGCTGTAAATGGGGCTGGGAGAAGTCTGTTGCTGTAAATCTGGAGCCCTCACACTGAATCCTGCTGCACCTGCCTTGAGCCCTGAAACGCTGACAGAAATGAACTGCTCATAACATTTGCACCTAGAGAAAAGAGATCTTGTCAGTACAGCAGGAATAGAATGAATTTTTTAGGAGTTTTGAGGCACTGATATATTTTCTGTAATCCTTCCTGGGATGTTAGAGGCATGCTAGGCTGAGGGTCTCAGTATCAGCCAACTTCTACCTCTGGAGGGACTTAGGTGGGCCCATGTCAAGATGTGGGATGGGAGGATTCTTCACTTTCTGCCTTGGCTTTTGTGCCCAATGGCTTCTAAACCTATTTTTGAGATCTGAGAGCTCTCTGTGTGCCTTCAGTTCCCTCTCAAGTAGCACGACAGCGCTGACCCTGCTGCCTTTGCAGTGGGGATCAGACGAACAGAAAGTCGAGCTGTCCCAATGCACACTTTGCTTTACAGTCAGATCTTTCAAGTCTTCTTAGATGTGCAGATTCAAGTCACAAGATCATTCCTTTAAAAAGCAGGTAACTGATCTTGAGCCACAGATTGAGTCAAGATCTCATGGGCAAAGATATTCCTGGAATCCAAAGAAGAAATGTTGTGCTTCCTCATATTCCTGAGGAGAATGTGTCTTTTGTGACACATTTGGAGAGTCATTTTTGACATGTTTAACTTTTACATTCTTTTAAAAATGAACCTGCTGAAGTGAATATTCCTCTTAGGGCAATTAGAGGTGCCATCAGCTTGATTTTTAGTATATTTTGTGTTTTAACTGTATAGGAAATTACCTGTGAAATTGTCAGAAAGTTAATTCAGTTAGCAAAGAATCCCCTTCAGGTAGGCAGAGGTCAGTAGGTTTCCAGCCAAGGTTTGAATACACATTGCCTGCACCAATCTCACTGGAAACACAGCTCCTGCAAGGCTCAGGATCCTTTCTGAAGGTCCCAGCTGGCAGCAGGTGCTCAGAATCAAAAATCATCAGCCTGTGCAAGGAGAGGGATGACAAGATCAGGGCTTTAGAGGCAGATTTTTGGTGTGGAGAACCAAATATAACCATGACCAGGTTTATGCTTCCAACCATTGTCAGCCTGGTTCTGGGGGCAGCACTGTGTGGTCAGGGCACCACTCACATCTGCTCCTTCTGGGAGAGAGCAGCTTTTTCTGGTTTAGCCTCATCCAGGAGGAAGGAGGGTGTTTGGAATGCTGCTGGATTGCTCCACATGGCAAACCCATGTGTGGTAGGTGGGGTCACAATTGGTCTGAACTGAAATGGGATTTCCCATGGGACATAATTTACTGTTCAAACTGGGTTTGAAATTCAGATGACTCTCCTCATTTGGGCATCATGAGGATGTGCATTAGGACTGGTTATCCCTGCAGAAGCCATTCCCTGCAGAATTCATGGAAACAGAGACCTGGCTGGGGTTTTCCCTGGATGAGTCTCTGTGCATTTATCTCCCCCAGCACCTTGGAGTCCTGGGATGCTGTAGTAAAAAAAGGCAACCCCAACTCAGGGAAGAAATGATGATGTCTAGCTCCAGATCAGAAGGCTGAAGGATCTGCTTTATTAAAACTATGCTATATTACATTAATATACTATTTAAAGAGAGACTCTCCTATTCTACATACATACTTCTTACTTACCTATCTAACTAACAAACAAACTCGTGACTGTGTGCTGAGAGCCCGAGCCACAGCTGGATCCATTGGTCACTGACCAAAACAACCTTCACCAGAATCCAACCCAGCAATCCCTGCAGGTAAACAATCTCCACACCACATTCCACACGGGGAAAACAAAGGAGCAGAGATAAAGATTGTTTTCTCTTCTTCTCTCTGTGCTTCTCCTGAGAGACAGAATGATGTCTCTCTGTCCAGAGAAAGGGAATGCCACAGGATGCAGAGCTGTGCCTAGAAATACTGGCTTTTGGGGATTTGCCACCTGAGTCACACACCTGTGATGTCAAAGTGATGTCAGGGTCTCTGAGAACTCAAGCCATTAGTCCACATCCTGTCCTCTTGGCTGGCACAATCCACTGATAGCACAAAGTTGGTTTTGCACATGGCTGAGATGTTGTACTCACATAGAGTCTTCACAACATCACTTTATGGGCTTTGTATGGGGTGATGGCTCCACCCTACAGCCAGGCAAGAGGTGACACTGAGTGATGCCATGTAATGAAAGTGCCAGAAATTTGTGGTTTCATTAATTACTGTATTTTAGGGATGCCTGTCAGAATTAACGCTGTGTGCAGTGAGCATGCACAGATGCCGGATACATGAGATCTCTTTCTCAAAATGACTTTTTTCCCTTGGGGTTGCTATGACTTTAGACCTGATTTCCAGAGTGTCACTTAATGCACATCAAACTCTGGATTAATCCAGGGACAGGTTCAGGCAGTTAATGGGTGCCTGGCTAACTCATCATGGCATCCAGAATTAGTTTCTGTGTCTTAATACTGGACTTTTGCCTTTTTTTTTTCCTCTGTTTCCATATTTCATGGAATCACTGAATGTTTTGGGCTGGAAGGGAGCTTAAAACTCATCCTGTCCCACCTCCTGCCATGGGCAGGGACACCTTCACTACTCCAAGCTCCATCCAGCCTGACCTTGGACACTTCCAGGGATCCAGGGGCAGTTCCAAAACCTTTAATACATAATCCACAGCTTTTAATACAGTTAAATACATGATTAACCAGATTGTTTCTGCTCACAGAGTTCTTGGTGCTTTATACATGACAAATGCTGTATAAACACCATCTATATGTGTTTATGTGTTTTTCTTCACCAAATGAATGTTGTCTTTGTACAGTAAGAAGCTGAAATCATTTATTGCTTCAGTCTGAGGAAGTTCATGTCCTGCCTGCAGCAGGCTGGTTTTAGAAAAATTATCCAACAAAATACAGTCATAAGTCTGGATTCTTGTAAGGTTCTGATTTGCCAGATGACACAGCTCTAACTGAAAGCCTCTGAAGGGAGACGTCCTCTGACCACTCACTATTTGTATAAAATATTGACAATGAGACTATCAGATTCTTCTCCTAATGTACTTATAAATATTTGGATCTTTCATATTTCTTAAGAAATATTGGGCCATTTTGTCTTCCCTTTGCCATAGAATGAGGGGGTTATTAAAATGAAAAACTGCCTTTTAGTCTGTAGTGCCTTGGTTGGGAGGATTATTTGTGCATATTTTCCTTGCTGGTGAGCTGGTGTATATTCTGTAAAGTGCTGTACTGTGGTGGTGATTCCCCTGTTTTGCTGCTTTGCTACAATTTCCTCATTCCCTTCCAGCTTCACAAATAAATTTATATTGTTTCTGACAGCTTAAAATGTTATATCCTTATTAACCTTTAAATTTACACTTTAAACTGGCCTGGTGGGATTGCATGTGGAATGATTTAGATGATGCTCGAGAAAATTTTCTTATCCAATAACTGGTTGGAGGAGTTATTCTGTATTCATTAGGAGATTGTGTTACTGCAAGGAAAGTTGTCATCACTTGTGGTGTTGCTGGAGAACAGGACATGATAATGTTAATGCTCATTAGTGGAGTTGTTATGAAAAGGAGAACTAGAAAATAATTTCTTTTTTCTGCTTTCCACAGTATATTGAAATCCATGGAGTTTGCACCATCTGAAAGCTCTGGTGCACAGGTACTGAACTTACTTTTGTTTTCTTATTCAGTTGCTTAACAAAAACTTTGTCTTGCAATTCCATGTTGTTGACATTGACAGTTTCCTGTTGATGTTGAGGCTTCTGGGTCCATCCTTGTTTTTCCTGATGTCTTCTTATGTAAAAAGCTGAACTAGACTTTTTTTTTTTTTTTTTTTTTTTTTTTTTTTTTTTTTGCCTGTTAATTTCATTTAAGTGGTCAAGGACAAAGTGACATTTCAGCTGTGCTGGAGTGGGTAAACCAGAATGTTGTGCAGTTGAGTAATTTAAAGATACTGGAGTTGGTGTACGGGCAGCACACTGTGCAAGGACTTCAGCATTTTAAACTATTTGTTAGCCTTGAAAATTTCTTTTCACAAAAGAAAACAAACCTTGGAGTACTGAGAAAGCTCTGCTGTTCCAGCAAATTAATCTTACTTCAGTTTAGAGGTTATGAATTCAATTCCTCTTTCTGAAATCCAAACTGAATGTCGATATCCTGGGATTAATTTTCAATGGGTTTTTTAATGATCAAAGGTTAGATTTTTAGGGGAGAGTAAATAGCAGGTTTCTCTGACTGATGTTATTTGAACAGACTGTTTCTGCTGAAATGCAGCATGTCAAGGAAATGCTTAGCTTGGGTCAGTTGACCTAGAAGAAATAATATAATCTTAACTCCTGTTTTAATCAGATTAAAAGAAGTCTACAGCTTTTAAACTGAAAGCGTGCCAGGACCATTTAAAAATAAGTAGGATTAAGAAAACGTTCCATTACACATCTCAAAATAATGCAGAATTGATGAATGATTTACAGTGAAAATTAAACAGTGAATCTCTTCCATGGCTCCCACCAGAGCCAGGAGTGATTCCTGCCGGTCTGTGCCCAGCAAATTCCCTCGCTGCCGTCAGAGACCAGTCAAGCACTTGTTTTGTTTTTTTTTTTAAATTTTCTTCCCTCTGGAATCCATCTTAGTGCCTGAGTGAGATTCTCAATGCTTTGAGAAACAAACCTCCCCTTTTGGTTTCCTTTAGGATGCATCCAAGCCGCTGGAGGTGCTGCTGCTGGAGAAGAACCGCTCGCTGCAGTCGGAGAACGCCACGCTGCGCATCACCAACAGCGACCTGAGCGGTAGGTCCACCCAAATTTTGGCTCTTCTGGGTGCCTCTGCTGTCCTGTGATGGGAGGGAGGGCTGAGTGAGAGCTGAGTGTCTGAGCTAATGCATGGCAGGAGGATTAAGAAGCAACAGGAGCACTGCGTAACGTTGGATTTCTGTAGTTTTATAGGCTGGATAATGAAGTAGAAGTTAGAGAGTCTATAAAGGTTAAGGAAGAGGCATTACAGGCTGTACCAGTGTTTGAGGCTGTCTTCTGTTTTGGGAACAAATCCATCTCTTTCCCCCACACACAGTGTTTTGCAAAGTGTTTGCATGTAGATCACAGTCTCCCTGTCTGATACACTTGCATATACCACCAGCAGGTCAGCTTGGGAAAGCAAAAGGCTTTCTTTCCAGGGAAGTGTGTTTGCTGTTTGGCTTTCCTAATGTGGGCTTCTATATCTTGTGTGCACATTTTTTAAATGGCAAGTCATGGAATTTCCAGATTCTTGAATGATGGTTTTTGCAGCTGGAAGAAAGTTAAAAGTTGCCACTGGCCCTGGGATTACTGAATTCTGAAGTGTTTTATGACTTTTAACTGAGCGATCTTGGTGCATCCACCTAATGGTTATTCCTTTATTCAAATTGGTTTGTTCCAAAATGTAAATGTTTGCTGCATTTGGGTTCAGTCAGGTCCAATGAGTCATATCTTGAATGAGAGACAACAGAGAGACTTGCTGTCTGTAACTGCATTTATTTAACTGTATCGCTGCACTTTATGTAACTGTTCTAGTGTTAATGTCTGTAAGGGGGATTCTCCAGGCTGCAACATACAAGAAAGGTGCAAACATGAAATGCATGTTGTTTGTTTTGGGGGCCTTGTTTGGCTTAAAAATTTTCAATCATGGAAAAAAAAAATTAAAAATAAAAATTAAAAAAAAAATAACCCAACAAATGAAAACAAACCAAAAACAAACAAAACCAAAACTCCCACCGCCACTCCATTGGCCCGTGTCAATCTGCACTTTTTCCCTTTGCGGGGCAAACTTTGCATTTTTTTATCTTGGTTTTTCCCTCTTTGACCCCCCATAATGCATTATGTTTGACCTTCCTTGTAGGGTCAGCCAGGAGAAAAGGGAAAGACCAGCCTGAGAGTCAGCGTCCTGCAACCTTGCCGGCCTCCCCTCCTTCCCAGTTGCTCCGCAACGCGGGGGAGCAGGCTTCCAATACTAATGGTACACACCAGTTCTCACCAACGGGTTTAAGTCAAGACTTTTTCAGCTCATCCCTGGCGAGCCCCAGCTTACCCCTGGCCTCCACAGGAAAATTTGCACTAAACTCTCTCCTCCAGCGACAGCTAATGCAGTCCTTCTACTCCAAGGCAATGCAGGAAGCAGGAAGCACAAGCATGATTTTTCCAACAGGTCCATACAGCACAAACTCCATATCTTCCCAAAGTCCATTACAACAAAGCCCGGATGTAAATGGCATGGCCCCATCTCCCAGCCAGTCAGAAAGTGCTGGGAGCATCTCCGAAGGCGAGGAGATAGACACGGCCGAAATTGCACGTCAGGTGAAAGAGCAGTTGATCAAGCACAATATTGGACAGCGGATATTTGGACATTATGTGTTGGGACTGTCACAAGGGTCTGTGAGTGAGATCCTGGCCCGGCCAAAGCCATGGAATAAACTGACTGTGAGAGGCAAGGAGCCATTTCATAAGATGAAGCAGTTCCTGTCGGACGAGCAGAACATCCTGGCTCTTCGCAGCATCCAGGGCAGACAAAGAGGTAAGAGCTCCCCAGCCCCCTGCTCCTCTTAGTTCCAAACATCCCAGACCAGGAGCTTCTCCATGCAGGGCTGTTTGTGCACTGCTGCTGCTGCTCTCACCCAGCTCAGGTGCCAGGTGCAGCACGTTCAGCTCTCCAGCCCTGCTTTGCAGTGCTCAGGCAGGTTCGTATCTGTGCTTATGCTTTTTTTAGCCACTGGTTGGTGCCTGTCAGCAGGAGCGAGCAGCAGGGACACTCACAGCCCTCACTTCCCAAACACAGAGCAAAAAGGGTCAGCAGCTACTCAGGGTATCAGCCCTCAGAAATACTTGGGGGATTTTTATTTGAGGTTATTTACGGAGACCAGGCTTTTGTTGTGTCTTGTGTGATTATGTTTTTTTCCCCAAAGTGTTCTAACAAAATAGGGTAGGTGATGCATGAGAAGAGTAATTAAAACACAATCCCAGTTTAAACCAGCTTTGCATATTTAAGGCAGCGATTTTAAGAAGTAACATGCATTTCATTGTGATTCATCTTAAGGCTGAGATTTACATTTAGAGAAACTGAAAAGTAAGTTGTTTACAGTCAAGAAATATTGGAAAGGACAGGCAGGGTTTTCCTAGATTTTGTTTAATTGGAAGCACACACTGTTAGATTTATAATCTGTTCTTCCTTTTGATGATTGTACTTGAGGGGATTATCTGCCCATCTTTAACCTCTTCATTTTTGGTATCTCTAGACATTTATTTATATCTGTCTAATCTCCTTTCCGAACATAGCTGTAATCTTTATTAACAAATCAGCCAGCCTTGCTTCTTCCCAAGTAGCCAGTTCCTCCTGCTCAGGGGCCCGAGGGGCCAGGAGAGCTCAGGGCCAGGCTGCCAGCTCCTCATGTCACACAGCCCGTGATGTCAGAGCAACCATCCCCTGATTGTTTTGTTCTTACCAAACTTGTTTTTCAACAGAGAATCCAGGCCAGAACCTGAACAGACTATTTCAGGAAGTACCGAAACGAAGAAATGGGTCTGAAGGTACGTCACAGGCAGGTGTTTTTCTTTGCAGTCAATCCCTAGGAAGTGGAGTGTGCTTTAGCTGTGTGTTTCCTTAAAACTGTGCAGTTTGATTCTGGCCTGGAATCTGATAGAAAAACAGACAGTAAGTATAAAACAAACCATGGGTTAGATGAACACTTTGCTTTTTCTAATTCTGCTGCTGCTGTACTAACATAACCCTGTTTGGATAGTTCTTCCACTCCCATCCCCCCTGCATACACAGATAAGGAGAGAGAAGTGATGGAAGTGGCTTTATAAAGTCATCAGATCTATTGAAATGCTCTCTTTGCTATTTTTATGGTTTTGGAGTTAGAAAGTTGCACAGTTATAACATCTATGCATACTGCTTCTGCTCTAGGTTTACTTCTTTCTTCTCATGGGGCTTATGCTGACAAATTCCACTTTAATATACTGCTAAATTAGTGTGATGCTTAGTTCAGTATTATATAGGAAAAAGACAAGATAAGTGAACATCAGATCCATAAATTATCACTGAACAGGAAGTCTGCACATTTTTGTTATAGATTAGTTGCAGAATTTTTCTTTAGTGAGACCAGAAAGAAGGAAAAACAAGGGCAGGTACATCAAAAGTCTGTAGTTATTTTGACTACAGTCATAAATTACAATTGCTTACAAACAATAATCTCATAATGGAAAATGCAGTTAAGTGCAGTAACACTCACAGTTTTCCCTCCTTTTCTTCCCCTTAGAGGTTAAAAAACAAAAAAAAAAAAAGAAGCAAAACCAAACAACCAAGTAATAGCTCTTAGCTGGAGAGTACTTCAAATGGAATCTGTGTTTAAATGACTCTTTCTCTTAATGTATTAAACCCCTAGAAAGTTAAAAATTACTTTTATCTAGTTACTTTTTAATTCTGTTTTGGGCTGAATATATACTCATCCTACTTTGCCTAGCAGCTGATGCCATTTTTAAGTTGAATCCTGGGCTTATTTTTTTGGCTTTCTTCCTTTCCCCTCCAGTTCTTTTCCTTTCTGTTTCCTCTTCCCCTCCAAAAAAAAAAAAAGAAAAAAAAAAAAAGGAAAAAGAATAGAAAAGAATAGATCTATATATGTTATCACAGAAAAGGAATATATGACCACCTAGTTCTTCCTCTGGTGTTCTCACTATTCTGGGGCAGATAGATAGAGACAGGCACAGCAAGGATATTTTGCTTTTATTATGTTAAGTACTTTTTTTTTGTGTTGTAAATGTTAGTAAAGGTCCTGTGCAAGTTGTGCTGGTTGTGTATCACATACAGTGTGTCTTTGTGTTACAAAAAAAGCCAAATAAGAGTTTTCCTGGTGTCATTAGTTGTGTTTTCCTCCCCAGGTAACATAACCACACGAATCCGAACCGCGGAGTCTGGCTCTGATGAAGCCATCAAATCCATTCTCGAACAAGCCAAAAGGGAGCTGCAAGTACAGAAAACAGGTACAGGCTCATTTTGTCTCTGCCTGCTTTTACTGCAGAATTTAATTAAAACAATTGCCATGAGCTTTCTGGTCAGTTAATTATATTCTTAAAAGCTTCAGCGTAGGTTTGAAGAGTTTTTTTGGAGATTTTTATTGTTATTTAGTGGAGTTGTTTCTGTCTCTGAGACATCCCAAGTTAAGGTTGCACGTGTCCTGGCGTGGTGGGGTCTCTGCTCTGCCCTGCTCCCTATGGGATTTCTGAACACCTTTATCCCTGTGATAAAGAGAGCTCTGAGCTCCTGGCTGCCCTCCAGACCTGCAGGAGTCACTGAGGGAAGCCCACAGAATCCTTTCTTCTCCCAGATTTCTCCTTGGAAAGGGAACAGCTCCTGCTTTCTCTTCTCTTCCGTCTCACTCAGGCCCCAGGGGCACAACTGCACAGGAGAGGGGCTGGATGGATTTGTTGGGGTGAGGGTCACACTCCAGGCAGCAATTACCAGTCCCATGGTACATCCTGTACCCATGTAGGCACACTCAGTCCTGACTCTTAGATGACTTTATTTTTGGTTACAGAATGTGTTTCAGTGAATGAACTGTCAAATCCAAAACACATTCCCTTTCCCAAAAAATCCTTCTTAGCCTGAGATAAGTCTAATTTCTCATTGTATGCAGTCATAAATTTAGCATTTCTGTCTAGTCTGTGGCCCACTCAGCTTTAAGAGTTCCCAGTACTGCTATTGGGCTGAAGTAGAAATTATTATGCAATACTTCTGTTTCATTTTTTAAAGTAAATACTGATTTACAGTATTGGATAGTTGTCTTTCAAATGAAAACTAAGTTAATCTCATGGTAGAGTATAAAACATTCATTAATATATGATCTAAATAATACGACTTTATACGGGAAATTGTTACATAGAGAAAAATATGGGGTTTGTGCAGGAAACTGCAAGAATGTTATTCAGTAGCATGTTTCATCTGAGAGTCTCAGACTTCCTTTCAAATATTAATTTGGCCTCAAAACTCCCTGTGAAACTAGCAGATAAAACAGCAGAGTATCACTGCCTTTTTTTCCTACTCCTTAGCTTTTCATGTATTTTACAGTGTGTGACAGGAAGGAATGTAGGGAGGCAAATTCAGAAATGCATTCAGATGAGCCTTATTATTATTGGAGTGATACACAACATGTTGGAAATCTTACTTCACTTTGTGGCCACTCTTTGCAGTGTGGGGTTCCCTGCTCCCACCTGGTGCTTCACTTGCCTGTTCTCTGCCGAGCAGCTTTCAGAGGAACTGGTTTCCAAGCACTGGGGACCTCAGTGGAAACTGAAATAGAAGCAGATGCCATTGCAAAACCTCCTGGCTCTGCAGAGATAATTCCCCACCCACGTTCCAGTCTCTGCTCGTCCCCAGCTGCTGCAGCACAGCCACCCAAATCCTGCTTCCCCACTGGAATGCTGCATTTGGGGGTTATCTCTGCTGAAAGCACCTGTGACTCCATCCTAGAGCTTCAGATAAGCGAGAGGGTGATGGCCAGGTGTCAGCCTGGCTCTGGTAGAGCTGTTTATTTTAGTGGTTGGGACCATGGTACAAGAAAACAGGAAACAGGAGCATATTGTGTTTGTCAAGTGAAATAATGATGATCATCTCTTCCTAAAGTTCTGCCTTTGTTGTTATTTGTGTGTTGTGTTTTTGAAGTTAAAAGGTCTCACCTTATTTATACTGGAATAGTCTGTCCAGGTGAATGCATCTGTGTTCAGTTCTGAGTGTGTGTTAAATTCATTTGTGGAGAAAAGAGTAAAGTGAAAGGTTAAATAACTTTGTAAATGCAGCTATAAAATGTTATTGACCACATGGTGGTGGGGGAGGAAGAAGTGAAGGGTTGATTTTCAAAGGCATTTATTTGAAAATTTTTACAATGGTGGAAGGGCAAGTGATCGATCCCAGACTTGTGCAGCTGAGTCTGTGCGTGCAAACCTCCAGCACTTTCGCAACTCTCAAAATTTTCCAGTGAAGAACTTTGGAAATCTTACATTATTTTGAAAAGTGCAAATCTTTGCTTAGTGAAAACTCTTCCCTCCCATGCAGAAATGTATTTCAGCCCCCCCCCCCTTTTTTTTTTTCCCCTGTCAGGGAAGTGTTTACAGTAGCACGTGTTGAATATAAAGCATTTTCCTCTGTTGCATTTAGTCTTTTGGTTGTTTTTCATAGCTGAGCCGGCTCAGCCGCCTTCTGCCTCTAGCAGTGGCAATTCTGATGATGCAATTCGATCCATTCTGCAACAAGCCCGACGGGAAATGGAGGCACAGCAGGCTGCCCTTGAACCTGCCTTAAAAACACCACCTCTATCTCAAGCTGACATTTCTATCCTGTCCCCCAAACTAGTGTCTACACC
The DNA here is from genome assembly GCF_048771995.1 of Taeniopygia guttata. Lineage (NCBI taxonomy): Eukaryota > Metazoa > Chordata > Aves > Passeriformes > Estrildidae > Taeniopygia > Taeniopygia guttata. The sequence continues at coordinate 6,262,367 of NC_133044.1, read as the reverse complement.
TGCAATGTCTTCGGTTTCCAGCTATTCTCCTTTGGCCATATCCCTGAAGAAACATTCATCTGTCACTGATTCCAGTATCTCTGCATTGCAGAACCTCTCTGGGCTCAAAAAGGAGCCTCAGGAGGCACCTGTTTTAGAGCTTCATGGAATAAGTGATTCTGCCCAGGGTATGTTGAGGCATGTTAAAAATGAGTTGGGACGTGGTGGTGTTTGGAAGGACCATTGGTGGAATACTGTGCAGCATGAGAGAAGAAATGCAGCTCTTCCCGAAGATATAAAAGTTGAGGAAGCCAGTGGTGGAAAAGAAAAGGTCAGCAATCAGACTAGGCCAGATCGTAGCCAGCTCCAAGGACCGTCTTCTTCCGAGTATTGGAAAGAGTGGCCAAACGCGGAATCTCCGTACTCGCAGAGTTCTGAATTGAGCATGACTGGGGCGAGTCGCAGTGAGACACCACAGAATAGCCCCCTCCCTTCATCCCCTATCGTGTCCTTGTCCAAGCCATCCAAACCTTCGGTTCCTCCACTGACACCCGAGCAGTATGAGATTTATATGTACCAGGAGGTGGATACGATAGAGCTAACGCGGCAGGTCAAGGAAAAGCTAGCAAAGAATGGCATCTGCCAAAGGATCTTTGGGGAAAAGGTAAAGAAGTGGTTCTCTCTTGTTTCACCAGTGTTGTGATTGTGCCCTCTGCTCCTTACACAGGTGCAGAGCCAGAGGGGTCCTGTGGAAAAATGGTTTTGCTCTGTGTGTGAAGTATTTCAAAACTCACTAAGTATTAGTTTCCCTGTGTGGTAGGAATTGCAAAGGTTTTTATACAGGGATTGGCTTCAGCCACGTGGAACTAGGAGTGGGGTCCTGAGTTTAGAAAACTTGAAAGCTGAAGCAAATGTTGCTGAGACTCAATATTTCATGCTTAATGTAATGAATTCATGGAATATTTGAGTAATACCATTGTCATGACTGGAGAGTCTTAACTTTGTTATAAGTGAAGATTATGGGCACAAGAGCATTTTTCCTGTTCGTTATTATTTGGAAATGTGCACAAGGGCATTAAAACAAACACATGGAAAATCCCCTAACTCTCCTTAGTCTGAAGTCAAGAATTCCAAGTCATTGCTAATACCTGCTGCTCAATACCTCAGTGTGCTCCGAGACGTTTTAGAGCAATATTTGATTATAGATAAGGCTCCCTGAAGTTCTCAATTGTGAGCCCTAAGCACTGAGCACTTGGGATTTTGAGGGTCCCTAACCATCATAAAACCCCTCCCAGGCTGTAAAAAGTGTTGGACATTTGTTGTTTCTTCTTCCTATAAAGAATTAAATCAATATAAAAGTGTAATAGGAGCTGGCATCGTACTATTACCTTCTCACTAAGATGTAAAATGAAAAGTCTGACCTCTCAGGGTCATTAAAGATCCCACGGCAGCTTTCATTAAGTATGATTTTTAACTCTTGTACCTGTGCTGAATACCAGGCAAGTAATTGCATCCTGCCTGTCTGAAATTCTCCCCACCCCCTCCCAGCATTCAGCTGTATTCTTAAATATTTACTTACATGGAACAGCTACTGCTACAGGTGAAAATACACATCGTTATAATTCATCCCCCAAAAATCAACCAAATATAGGCCTAGTCTCAAAAGTCCCAATTATTTTTGTTTGAGAACAAAATACATGCCAGTCATTGCCTGTTTCATCTGCCTGTGTGTGCCTGGACTCGGTGTTTTTCCTGTTAAAAATGATGAAACTGTTTGACACAAAATATGAAAAGCATGCAAATCCAGGCTGCTGCCACCCAGATCCTGCAGGAAAAACCCACCTTCCTTCAGAAGGCAGCACGGCAGGAAGAAAAGCATTTCCATCTGAGTATCCACAGAAAACAGTTTTTATAATTGTCCAATTTTTACAGTTTTTATAATTGTCCATATACAAACAATTTGAGCGATACAATAAAGGAAACCAAAATGCCTTAAATTCCCCCCGTTTCCACTGCCAGTGTGTTAACGTGCCATTCTTGGTTGCTTCACTTCAGGTATTGGGGCTGTCCCAAGGAAGTGTCAGTGACATGCTCTCCAGGCCAAAGCCATGGAGCAAATTGACCCAAAAAGGCCGAGAACCATTTATTCGTATGCAGCTCTGGTTGAATGGTGAGCTGGGACAGTGTGTCCTGCCCGCACAAGGGCAGCAACAAGGACAAGGTAATTAAAATTCCACTATGTTGTTTGAGTTGAGGAGGAGGAGATTTTTTTTTATTTTTCTATTTTCTGTATTTTTTCTTTTTTTTTTTTTAAATTTGCAGTAAGCCAGCCTTGCACCAGTGCTGGTCCAGGCGTTATGGAAGTGGCACCATCCACCCTGGCAGCCCAGCCAGTCCCTAAGGGGACATGCTGGGAATGTTTATGAACATTTATGTGTAATTGATAAGCAGCAGTTATCAAGTTCTTCATTAGGGTGATATTATCTAGGCATGAATATGACACACAATCCCAAAAATTTTGGCCAAAGAGCTGGAAAATGTTGTGCGCTGTTTCCTAGGGTTGCACAGGGGATTTGGATTGTTCCAGGGAGAATATCGATTGCTGTCTCAGGAGGTGAGCTGGAAAACTGAGCTTTAAAGGGGGAATGCTGGGTTGCAATGACACTTTTATTGTGGCTGTCTCTTCCCCTAATACCTACTGACACAGAAAAGCCAGGCTGGAGCCTGGCCTGGGCCGTACCTTTCTGTGCCATGAGTTAACTGAGCAGCGAGCCCTTGCCGAGATCAGCACTTTGCTATTTGTTGAGCCTGCTTACTGTTTAGTTTGTGGTTTGGCATCTCCTTTTATTGTTCCCTGATTTTCCTCTCCTCTCTTATCTAGTCCTTCACTCTGTGACATCATTACAGGATTCCCTACAGCAGGGATGTGCAAGCTCAGGTAATCAGCTGGTTTCAATGATTTGCTCTGAAATAATTCTCTGTGCTTTTGTTGCGTTTGCTTTGATGCTGAGAGGTTTCTCACATTTTGTTGTATCATACAGGAGTCCCTTCAGTTTTTTTTATTAATGCAGTTAATTCCTTCTTCTCTCCTTGTTGCTATGGCAGATGTAGGGAGCACACATATTTAGCTGCATATATTAGGTAAAGAGACTGTCTGATCTTAGAGATCATTGGCTCTGTAAGGGTTTTTTTTTTGCCATAGTTCAGCTTATCAATGTGACATGTGACAATGGCTGTAAAACAAGCCCTTGGTTTGTAACGTGATCCACATACTCCAGCTGCCTCACTTGCTGGTAGGTTTTTTTCCACTCTCCTTTGCACAAAATCTGCTTTGTTAATCCAAAGGTGAGGAACAGACCACGTTACGTTTGTTTCAAGCTTCGTTAAATATTCCCAGCAGACCTTTTTATTTTTCTCCTTTCCATTTTCAAAAAAATAAAAATAAATAAAAAAGCAGATGCAGCAAAGCTGAGTGTCAGGGCAGTGAGTGGCTGAAGGCTTTAGAGATGGTCACAGGCTAGGAGGGAGGCTGGGACAGGAGAGAACAGCTGTGTTCCTGCTGTTAGATACCAAACTCTACCCACACAGCCTCTTACCAATGAAATGCTTCACTGACGTAAAACACTCCAGAAAAATACCCGTGCCTTGCTCTGTGCTTACAGCCAGTGCCCTGTGCTGGAGAACTGCTGCATTTCAGGGCACAGACAGGGATGGCTTGTGCTCCTCTTCCACCCTTCTGCTATTCTGAAATACTCTTTTTTTATTACTGCTCACTGGCTTTACTCTAAATATCCCAACCAAAGTGTTTTTTTCTTTCTACTGGGGAAACTATTTTGCATTCTAAAAGATTTTACTAGAAGAAAATTCATGATGATATTCAGTCCACGTTTTTCTTAAGGAGAACAGTTGAAAATAAATACATAAAAGAAAAAAAAAATGCCCCCAGTAAAAACAAGCCAAGAAAACAAAACCAAAATGGGAGAAAATTTATTTGCAATCATAGGGCTATTGTTACTTATAGCCAAGCATTTAGGGAACATGGAAATTTCCTGTGATGGTTCATTAAAAACATGGCATTGAGTACTTTTTTTTGTGGCATCAATGCCGTGCAAGAGTGTCACAGTTACAAACGTCTGAGACGGCGTGGAAAATATGAGTAATTAATTGTAGCCATTTTAGGGGGAATTTGAAATCAGAGGAGCTGGGAAATGCTGCATTGTTATTGCTAATCTTCATATTTATGACTAGCTCTAATTATAAAAGATGGAAAGACAAACCCATAGTATTAAAATCCAACCACCCTCTGGATTCCCGGGGGGATTGCTGGGAGCTGAAAGTGATTTCCTTCAGGAAGTTCAGTTTTGCTGCTGGGATATTTTGTTCCCTCCCACACTCCCAGTGTCGTTTGTCAGTTCCTGCCCTTGAGCTAATATTTTGTGAGGTGACACGTTCCTATCAGCTAATAAAATCATGTTATTGATGATTGTCCTCCTTCATTCCTTAAAGCCGACTTACAAATGAGAAAATGGGCTCGTGCCCTTTTCTACCTCCTCTCAGAGGATTAAAAATAGAATTGTTGTACAAAATGTTCTTTTCTTGGTGCCCTTCTCTGTGTGAAGGCATGAGGAAGGTTGTGGCACCAGGCAGAACAAAAGAGCAAAAAACCAAGTTATTTGAATAAGGAAGAGTAGTTTGGTAATTTCCTTTTATTAGCAGCTGTTCTGTAATTAAAAATGCAGCAAACAGTTTGGAAAAGGTAATAATAATTATGCATTTGTGAAAGAACCATCACTCCAGGGCAGAGAGGAAAAAAAAAAAAGAGAGAGAGAGAGAGAGAGAGACAGCTCCAATTTTCTGGTCTTCTGAGACGTTTCCCAGGAAAATCAAGGCAGGGAAGGTTGCATACTTGTAATTTTAAAACAGAAATTAATCAGAACAATTTTGAAACGAGGAACGGTCTGGAGCCTTTTCCATGTAATATAATTGGCTTGGAACTTGTTGAATGCATGAAGGGAAAGAAGTGAAATTAAACTAATACACTCAGTGGCTCCTGAGTGCTTTGCCAAGAAGGTCTTCAGTGTACAGAGTGTCAACATGCATAGTAACGACTCATACTTTTATTAGCTGGGAGTATTTTCATTACTGTTTGGCTCTATTCTACCAAACTAGCAAGATTTTCTGGATTTCTGACCCAGTTAGTTGCACTTCTAGATCATAAGGTTTTGATTAACACCTCATTCATGAAAATCTCACCTTTTGTCTAGTAATTTCCATTTTCATGTGTGGATAGATGGGCCCATCCATGTTTCATATAATGAATGGATAAACATATATATATTTTATATATTTGTATATATGTTGAGGTAGTAAAGGGAAGCCAGGCTTGGTTTTCTTCTTTGGAAGCTGTGCTCATGGATTTTATAAAAAACAGCCAGGTATATACCTGTATTTTCTCCCTGTGAGCTTTCCTCAAGGCTTGGTGATTTTGTGCAAGTTTCAGGGAACATGTTTTACACAAAAACAGTGTCTGTACCCTAGGTGGTCAAAAATAGTATTGCTGTGCCTTTTCTAACATTTTTTCTGTGTATTTCTTTCCACCTAAATGCTCTAATGCCCTTGGGTAAATCTGCCTTTTTAATGATTTATGTGTCAAAAGCATGGACCAAATCACATGGAAAAAAAAGTTGAATTAGTGTCACCCAACTGCATCAGCATTTTTTCATGATGAATTTGTCCCTTATTTAGTTGCATTACTGCTGATGGGAGCCGGGGTGGGTTTGAGCAGTTGCCACGTGCCAGGAGAAGGCTCAGATATTTTTCTAAATACTTGTACTGCGCGCAGCTTTTATTAGTTGTTTTATTTTGGGGGTTTGTGCTGCGTATCTATAGGAGATTGAGACAGAGTTTCCTTTTTGGTGCTGTTGGTTCCGTCCGTGGCTGCTCGCAGGCAAGATGAATTTTTACATTCACTTTTTTCTTTATCCTCTGTGAAGGACATATACTCTCTATATACTACATGAAAGGCTTGCAAATACTCAGTGGGAAGAGGACGTGCCTTTTTGGTGTGTGTTTCTGTAAGGGTCGTCTTATGACCTAATGTGGAAATCTTCATTTGCCGATACAGCTGCGGGTGATCTCAGGGGATTTTGAATTTCCCTTTTGTTTGTCTTCCTTTCTGGGTATCATCCATCATTCCTAACCTCATGCTGCTTAGCAATAGTAACACTCATGGGAGTTGAAGAAAGGATTATAGCAGCATAAAATGGGGAGCTAATTAGAGCTTGTTTCAAAATCAGAATCTAGCTTGAGATAATTGCATATTATCTGGTGATTTAAAAACCCGAGATCTACTGTATTTAGATCAACTGAAATATGCATAAAAGCTTTCTTTTCAAAATAAAATGTTTGTAACAACGAGGAGATTACTTCTTATCATCCCTTGGGAACACAAATCAGAAAAACCTCAGGATAATTTTGTGTCATTATGATGTTAACAGAGAGATCAGGGTGTGATGGCAGAGCCAGGTATCCATTGTATTTTCATTTCTGTGATACAGATTCCTGTAACATTTGCCAGTACAGAAGCTGCTGAGTGGGCAGGTAGTTAGCTGTGTGCTGGGTGGATATTCCCATTTTCCTGATACCAGGAGAAATCTATCACATTGGCTGCTCTGGGAGAAAAAAAGTAGGGAGAGAGCATGCTTCAGGCTGGCAGTCCAAATTCGGGAATGCCATCCTGATACACTTCTGGGAAGAGCTCAGTAGCCTTGTGGTGGCAAAGGAGATGCCCTTACCCCCATCTCCCTGCGTTTTATCATCTTTCCTTGCATTCTTCTGGTTTGTTTGAGTGGGCAGAGCTGTGCAGTGGTGCTCCAGAGCACAGTTGGGATTAGCACAGGGAGAGCTGAATCCTTGCACTGTGACATCACCAAAGTGATTGGTGCAGTGATGCTGACAGGCCTTCCCAAATTGGAGCTGGTTTTTGTTGTTGAATAAAAAAAAAATTTAAAAAAAAAAAAGGTTTTGCAGTCATAGTCTTTGCTGGCATTCCAGGTTAATAAAAATGTATGACATGAAATGTTTGTGGTTAATGTAGTCTGTGAAATGGCAGAGAAGGGAGATCACATGGCTCAGCTGACTGCAGGAATTCCATGCAGAGATATTTTGCGTTTGATGGCCAATTACTGAGTCTTGGACTTGGGAAAGTTGTGGCCTTTTGTGCTAGGTGCAAATGTGGTTTTAAAGTTCAGAGCTGAACTACTAAGTCAGCCAAAGAGTTACCTTCATGCTTATCCCTGGAGCACCCTGGCACATCCTGGTGAAGTTTCCACATTTTTTCTGTGTGGTTTGGGATTGGACTCAGGAACAGTTGTTGATTTCAAACCACAGGGTATCAGCTGGCTCCTCATAAGGGCAGCTGTTGTAGTCTGTAATGTGTGTGATCATCTTCTGTGCCATTTCCCTGACATTTGGGCCATGAAGACCTCCCTGGCAGCCTTTCTGGTATCAATAAAACCAAGAGAATCGCTGTCAAGGCACCTCGCTGGGACCTGGGAATGCAGCAAGAAGTCAGTGCCTCAAGCTGGTTCTGAGCACCTTGGCTCTGATTCCTGGCCATCAGCTGGGCATTCCTGCTTCCTGCTGAGGCCTGTCCTGCCCAGGCTGCCTCCCACAGCCCTGCTCCTCTTCCATCAGTGATGTTTGCAAATCGTCAGTATTGCTGAGAAATCCGTCTCCTGGTTGTACTCTCCTCTGTCCATGGAGCCACCCAGTGATTAAATTTGCAGAAGACAACTCTGTCCTCGCTGTGGTCACAGCTTTGCTGTGCAAAGGGCTAAAGGGCTTTTAGAAGGGCTAAAAGAAAACTCAGAATCAGGGAGTGAACACTGTTTTCTGGGCTGATACTCCTTGTGACTCAGTTACAATGTTCCTGTTAATACAGCAAAGAGGAGACCTGTGCTGGATTCTAATGCAAACTTAATTGACTTCTAAGTGCACTTATGGACTCTTAGCCTTCGTTTTGGAGAAGATACCAAATCAAGTGGCAGCTAGGTTTTATTTTTGTGGTTAATTTGGGAATGTAAGTCCTTGATGTTCACTTCCCCTTTGTGTGAGATCCCCAAGAAAGGAGTTCAAGTGTGGCTCTGCAGCAGCACTGAGCCAGGCACAGCAATGCCTTATCTTTAAAGTCTTTATTTTCAAAGAGCAGAATTAATAAATGAAGATTCTTTTTTAAAGCTGTGTGAAGAAAAAGAAACTTCCCTGACCATTATTGCCTCAAGCTTCTCAGGTAGTTCACAGAGTAGCAGTTAGAGAGAGTTGTTAAAAAACTTGTTGTAGTTAGAGAGAAAAGCCATGACCATTGAATAGTCGAGCTCTGTAAATTCCACAGTTGTTAATTTCATTACTTATTACTTCACTTCATTAATTACCAGCATTTTCCATCCCCTCTGCGTGCGCACTCAGAGATGCTCGGCCTCCCCTGGGGAGGGGCCCACAGCCCCTCCCTGCTGCCAGCTGCAAACCACAGAGGGGCTGGGTGGAAAACGAGGAGCTGATAGATTGGAAAGGCAAATTCCAGCCAAACTGGAGCAGCACAGACACCCAGAGAGGTCAGGGCTATGCAGCTCCAGGCAGGGTCAGGAGCCGCGGTGACGGCCGGGCTCTGTCCCCCGTGGGCTGGCAGCTGCACAAGAGCTTGGAAAGGCACTTCTCCAAAGGGAGCAGATGATTTTCTCTTGGGGATGGAAGACCCTGGCAGCTGGCAGAAGCTCACGTTGGTCTTTTGGCTGCTGGTGGTAAAAGGAGGGGGGCTGCAGGTCCAACCCCGTGGCCACCGGTGGGATGGAGATGGCCACGGTACCCTCATCCCTCCCTGGGCAACAGAGCAACTGCTGCTCAGCAAATTACCAAATGCTCCTCCACTGGATGAAAATTACCTTGCTTTCAATTCAAAGAACAGATAATGGGCTATTTTGTTCCCAAAATACTGGGAAAAAAGGTGTGTGAGCACCAAATGTGCGGGTTGTTATTTCCATCTTATAATGGGGATGGAAATCCTCTTCAGCCAGCAGCTCTGAAACAGGGAAGTAAACAGCCTGTTCTGATTATAGAGTTACATATTGCTTGATAGCAAATCATTCCCAAGATGAAAAAACAGAAGATTACCAGAAAATTAATATCTTCTAAGTTACCTTCCAGCCTGTCCTCTACATTAGGATATGAGAGAAACTTAGGAATTTGTCTCACCTCATTTGATGCATGTTGGAGGGTTTTTTAACTTGCCAACAACCTTCCAGAAGAAAAGCTAACTAAAGAATCCAGTGATTGTTTTAAATATGATGAGAAATGCAACTTGCATTGAAAACAAATCAAAGTGGATTTGAGATCAAATTTAAATAAAAGTGAAAAGAGAAAGATAGGAAATTAAAAAGCCAATGAAAGGAGAAAATACAACTGCAACAAGAAATGTAAAAAAAGCCTGATAGTACATGTTCAGTATTTATACTGGTCAAAGTTATTGCTGATGGCAATTTGTCACAGAATCACTGAATGATTTGGGTTGGGGGAGACCTTAAAGCCCATCCAGTCCCACCCCTGCCATAAGGACACCTTCCCTTATCCCAGGCTGCTCCAAGCCCCATCCAACCTGACCTAGAACATTTCCAGGGATGGGGCAGCCACAGCTTCTCTGGGCACCCTGTGCCAGGGCCTCAGCACTCTTAGAGGGAAGAATTCCTCCCCAAAATCCCATCTCTCCCTGCCCTCTAGCAGTGGGAAGCCATTCCCCCATTGTTCTGTCCCTCCTGCCCTTGTCAAAGCGCCCTTCTCTGTGTTCTGGCATGAGCTGGTCCCTTCTGGTCTCATCTCCAGAGCATCTCCCCGTTTCTTGATGCTTTCCAGGGGATCCTGGGATGCTGCTGGGATGGGTTCCTACACCAAGGAGGTGTGAGATTGACCACGGTGTAACCACAGCTGTGGTTAGTGTTTGTTTCTCTGGTTTACCCCTCTGGAGCTCAAGTCCTAAAAATAGTGCAAGTATGAACTGGCAGATGTTTCATTTGTCCTTTATGAGAGGACCAAAATTAGCCTCTCATTTGGCACCTAAATAAAGCAACTTAACTGCCTTTATGCGAACTTTGCAATTACTGTCTATTGAAGTTGCAACATTTTGTTGTGTTTGATGGGGAAGGGCATTATATAAGCAACACCAGCACCTAAAAAGCCACCAGACCTTGAAAGAGAGAGGACAAACATGAACGAGCCCAACTGGGTTTTCTGGGGGGGACTGATTGGGATGATTGGTTGTTTTTTGGTGGTTTTGGGTTTTTTTTCCTTTTTTTGATCCAAGACAGGTGTTTTCCCTAATGAAGGTTTCATTAACTAAAAAGAAAGAAAAAGCAAAAGTACCTTGGAAATGCTCAGAGAGCTGTCTATTGTAAAGGTAAAAACATTAATAAAAGGACAGCAATGATTTCTCTAATTTTCAGAGAAAAATCTGCACAGAATGCCTAAAGCTGGGTTAGCAGTGGGACTCCCCAGGGGCAACAGAAAGATGTTATAATCAATTACCACATCATAACACTGATGTATGATAATTACTGAGTGTTCCTCCTGAGATAGTGCAGCATTTGGCTGGGATGCGGCTCTTTCATGGTCCACTGCCTGATTAATATGCAAATAATAGGCTGATTGCATGATGAATGCAGAAAATGAGTTCGCTGATAACGTGAGCACCGAAGCGGGAAGATGATAAATTACTTTTACTGACTGTCCTACATTAAGTACCCTTTCTCAACAATTTTATCACAAATTAAGTAAAGCAGTATGGAGAGATTATGAGGATGTGTAAAATAATGTACCTTAATAGCTTTTATAATATTGTTGCCTACAATGTAAATGTCATTTTGTTTCGGCACTTTCCCCAGCACTCCTCCAAAAAGGAAGGTCTTGAGTGCTCTGGGTCACTGTGTTTCTCTCTGTGCTGAGGGTGGGAGATGGATGGATGGATGGATGGATGGATGGATGGATGGATGGATGGATGGATGGATGGATGGATGGATGGATGGATGGATGGGAAAGGAAAGGAAAGGAAAGGAAAGGAAAGGAAAGGAAAGGAAAGGAAAGGAAAGGAAAGGAAAGGAAAGGAAAGGAAAGGAAAGGAAAGGAAAGGAAAGGAAAGGAAAGGAAAGGAAAGGAAAGGAAAGGAAAGGAAAGGAAAGGAAAGGAAAGGAAAGGAAAGGAAAGGAAAGGAAAGGAAAGGAAAGGAAAGGAAAGGAAAGGAAAGGAAAGGAAAGGAAAGGAAAGGAAAGGAAAGGAAAGGAAAGGAAAGGAAAGGAAAGGAAAGGAAAGGAAAGATGGAAAAGGGGAGGGCAGTCATTAGGCTGGGATCCATCCCATGTGGACATTGCCTGTGGCAAGGGAATGTCCACATTGTTTAGTGGAGATCTCTCTAAATGCAGTGCACAGTGCACATATGCATCCTGCTGCAGCCTCTGCTCCAGAGCAGACACAAGGTTCAGATCTCAGAGGAGGTGTGGAAATACCTTCACACAGGCTCCTGACACAGGGGGACAGCAGACAGTCATAAAATTGGTGCCACATTCAAGCAAGTTGGTTTACCACATCAAATCACAAGGTCAGCAAATCACCATAAACTGCAGCAGAACCTCCTCGTGGAGGCTCCCACTCTGTTTTCCAAAAGGCATTGTGCACACGTTTGTCTTGATTATACTAAAAATATAACACTGTGGGGTTGTGGCATCTTGATTGATTGCTTCCATGACATATTTGTTTTAGCATTCAGAAAATCCTTAATAAAGCGTCTGCACACAAGCTGCTTTAATAATAAGGTTATTGAAAATATTTTCCAGCAGTTATTTCTAAATATTGATTTCTAGCTAAGTTATGGAAACACAGAAAAAATCTGAATATTAAGTAAAGGTTGGCAGAGTAGAGCAATGTATTTTAAAGCAGCCATGATTCTGCCAATAACCACCTAATTTAAAATATAGTATTTTTAGAAAGGGTTTTTTTTTTATTGGTTAAGGGTTATCTCTAAAACCAAAAATCACATTTCACTTTTCAATGCCAAGATCCCACTTTTTGCTCAGGAATCAGTTAAGGCTGTTGACCTAACCTGGGCATTGCTCTGATGTTTTCAACTGTGTGTCTAAATCTAGCTAAAAAATTCTTAAGTTTCCCGTTGGTTTTTTTTTGGTTTTTTTTCTGTGTTTTATTGTAAAGTAATGCTTAGGGGTTACAGAGGCTTCATCTTTCCTTCAGGCTGTTGCAAAAATGTCCCTTAATTCTTCTCCTCTGAGGGTTTCTCCTGGAGTGTTGTTGTGTCAGGGCTTGGTGTGTCTGCTCCAAAGTGGGATCTCAGGACAAATTTCACTGGAGCTGACTGACTCCAGGTGTATCTTCTGCACAAGACTCCAGACATCCTTCAGAGCAATCTGTGCTCCCCACTCCTCCTAACTCAGTGGAAGTCGGATGGTTTCACTTTATGTAGCCTTAAAATAGGTCTTGGTGTAGCTTTGGGCACGACAGTGGGATTTCTAAAACTCTGAGGCGTTTGTGGCTGCAGGTTTGTTGGAGGGAGAATTGGTTGCCCAACTTCTCCAAGTTTTAAACATCCAGCTGTAAATCTCTCCTCATGAGTCTGTCACCAGCTCCCATCTTACATGCTCTTTTCTCAACTTCATCTGGTTTTTCCAGCTCCTTCTGCTTTCCAGAGGTGAAAACTTATTTTTTTAATAGAGGCGCAAAGCTAAAACAATTTTTGAAAATACAACTTAAATTGCAGCAATACTCAAAAGCAGGTTTTTTCAAGTAATTCTAACATCTATCCTGATCATTCAGTTTTATGTCCTCCTGACATTTAACATATACTCATATGTAGTGTAGGAATCTTTATTTTATATTGCCCCAGTAATTGCAGGGTTAACCAAAGCTGGTTCCTCCCCTTTCCGTGCAGGCACACATACATCTGCACACTTTCCTAAAGGGGTTTTTCCTTTGATCCCTCCCCCCATCCACATAAAATTTCCCTCTGAGCCAAGACCCAAAATAACATTTTCCCCAAAGTTACAACATTTATGAAGCAAACAAACAAATTCTCCACAGTCAGAGTGGTGGCAACTCCAGCGAGTGCTCACAACTCTTAACTGCACAATCCTACGTATTTGACATCATTAGAGATGCAAACTGCAGGGAGCTTTGTGCACTCCCTACACAGAACTGGGGGAGTGTATAACTGTAGGGAGGATCATATTTTCGTGAGCCACATGAGCCACATCAATTTGCAAATTGTGACTTAGGCAGAGTTCACTCACTCAGAGTAAATCCACCAAAAGCAGTACCTGGGAGAAGGCTCTTTCACGCATATTTTCTTTAATTAGTCAGAAGAGGGATGTGTTGCAGTGCTCTCCCACAAGTGCTGCTAGCTTTATTACATATTTCAGACTTGTGCTGCACCCACTGTTAGTGAGGAGAGTTGCGGTTATGGTGCTTTAAAAATTAACTTTAGAATGCTAATTTCTTCTCATCCCTGGAGATGTCCAAGGCCAGGTTGGATGGGCTTGGAGCAACCTGGGATAGTGGAAAGTGTCCCTGCCCATGGCAGGGGGTGGAGCCAGGTGAGATTTAAGGTCACTCCCAACCCAAATCATTCTGTGATTCTCAGATAAGACCCTGCAAAGGCAGACATAGCTAAAGGTAAAATCAAATAGAAGGTTGGAGGGAAGAAATCTTTCCCTGAAATTCTCACACCCTGGGAAGCTGAGTACCACAGCTGTCCTGGGGATGTTGCTCAGGCTGATTCTCAGGGCAGCATTCACCAGGTTTTGGTCTACAGATTGGATAGAATGGGCAGCCTCATCATTGGGAAACAGAAACTAATCCAGTCCCAGTGTGAGACACTTTGATCTCAGGCAACCTGCCAGGCCTGTTGTTGTCCATTAACTCATCTGCACGAGGAGGTAAATGCAGCCCTGAAGTAGCAAATGCTCTTTTAAGAGATTGCTGAGAAATCTCCTGTCCACATTCATCTGCTTTCATCTTGCCTGCTGATGTGCTGATTTGGGAGGGAGCAGAGCCGGGATGTCCCGTGGGATGTGCCCATCCCGTGGGATGTGCCCGTTCCCCCAGCTCCTCAGGAGGCAGCTGGGACTAGTTTGGCACAAACCCGCAGCCCGAGCTTTGGACAGTGGGAAAAGTGGTGCATCAAAGCAAGCGCCGGTGAAATCGTGTTTGGGTTCTCGTCGGAATGTCACAGAGTACCCTGTCATTTTGTTTTAGCAACTTGTCCTTCCAAATGCGCAGTTCGCCTTATGGCATGCCAGCAGTAAAAATGTCACTTACAATAATTACTTTTTGGTGAAAATGCTTGCTGACTTCCTACCTTCAAGCTGTTTTTTACACAGTGGGGAGATAATAAGAAATGACTTTATCCTGACTGCTCAAATGAACACTAAATGGAATTTAGGTTATTATTACTGCAGATAGAGGACTGTGTATTGAAATTTAAATAGTGGATCAGATAAACTGCAGAGATTTGTCTCTGAAAATTATAGTGGATCCATTTTTTCAATCCACTTCCCTCTGAAACTTAAGGCAGCTGTTGTCTGCCTGCTGTCTTTAGAATATAATATTTTTCATAATCCTTTTAGAGGCCCCTGAATGTCTTCTGTGTTTTGTATGGTCTTCTTCAACTTCGCCATGTTCCCCATGGGTCCTTTTGCAGTTTATTAGCTAAGCCTGTGTTAGCAGCAAGGCTTGCACAGGTCACTCTCCCAGCAGCTCCAGGAGTACAGGTTGCTCTGTGGATGGACACAGCACCCTGAGAGTGGGCTTGTGGTTTCTGCTCACACATCCAGCTGTTCTTGTTCAAATCTCTGAACTCTGGATTTACAATTGGACGCAAAGCCGGTTTGCTGTCAGAGGCTGAGGCAGGTCTGAGCGAAAGCAGCAAACCTGCAGCTCTCAAAATGCATAGGAGAAGTTGCAGTGGAGGAATCTGTGCTGGCAGATGTGATGCCTCTGGGACTGGTGAAACCTTATCTGTGTCTCAACACTGCTCAGCCACTGAGTGCCTCCTTGGAGGGGATACAGCAGCACTGGTGTCACGTCCTGTAGATGTCTCAGATCTTCTGGGGAGCTTGGAGCAGGTGGCACCTGCAGGTCTTTGCATCCGAGATCTCCTGAGCTTCAGAAGGAGCCTCCAGCTGAAGAGTGCTGTGGATCTGAGCTGTGCTTCACCTGTTGGATGTGTCCTCTGGACTTGGGAAGAGTTCCTGGACATCACAGAAATGGTCCCCCTTGGGCAGTGCCCTGCAGTTCTAAATGTCCTTGCCTGCTGAGTTCCTGCAGAGCTGGAGATGCCCTGCACAGCCTGGGGCTCCTTACACCCTGCAGGACTCTGCCACAGCAGCGTGGCAGAACTGAGCAGAGAGAGGTGGCAGGCTGGGCAGTGCTGGGGGAGTGTTTTCAGGTGATTTGCAGCCTATCAGTGGGATAGTCAAGCAACTGAGGCTCCAGGATCCAGTACTGGGGACCTGACCCCAACATGGAATAGGAAGTCTTGGACAATAAGAAGATCTGGAGTCCAGGAAAACCACCTGTGATCAATGAACTGAGACAAAAATTCTGATTTCAAACTTCCTCATATTTTCCAAAACAGTCATGGCAGATGCTGTGGGGAAGGTGTAGGGGATGGATGGAACCAGAGCAGCATTTGGATTCATCCCTTATGCCAAGGAATGCAAGACCACAAACTGTTTTCTGTGTTTGTGTAATTAAGGCAGGGTTAGTTTGTGATGGTTCTCAACCAGGTTTGTAAAATCCTCAGACCCCAGACCTATTTGCTGTTTGCAAAGTTAGTTTAGTTTCTTACCAGACAGCTTCTAAGGGGTGGGGAAGGAAGGGGCAGGCTGTGATGATGGTTTGGGGTTTTGTTGCAGTTAGGTGGTCATTCAAGCAGCAATTTTATATTGAGAAAATGGTATTTTAAAAGAAAACAGGAGATATTTGTGTAACGTTGACTTTGTTTTCACTCATTTATCTTCATCTTCACTTTAGACTGTGCATCCCTCTCTAGTATTGTAGGAAAAAAACAGAAGGGAAGAATTTCCTGACTTTAAAATAAGTCCCATGTGCTCTTCCAGGAGTGACATGTCCCCAGTCAGGGATATCTGTGCTGGCAGACTGAACCAGGTGTATTTGTCTTTCTGGAGAGACATTTGCCTCCAAAGTCTGGAAACTCCCCTTCAGTGCAGGGGCTCCCTCTGGGCTGTGTTATCAGCTGTGAAATAGCCAGTGTTGCTCTTTGGTTCTCTTCATGTCTTGGCCATGAATGGGGCCCAATTCCATTTGCCAAGAATTTCAGCTTGCTGGCCCATTTCTGCAGACATCACTTCTGGTACTTGATTTGCATTTTTTAGTATTATTTTCCATGCTGCATATTTGAATGTGCTACTTAAAATCACTTGGAAGGGCTTAACTTCCCTATACCCCAGACTATATTTTTAATTAATAGTGTAGAAAGTGCTGGTAGAACCTTTGCCTTTTTGTGAATCAGTTTTACTTACATCTTCAAAAGTTGGGATTATTTAAGTGCATTTGTGCTGTCTTTGCATCTTTAATGGCATTTGTCAACACCAGCTTGTAAATGTGCAGAAATTACATGGGTTTTTTAATAATTTAAAACGTCATTTTAAGCCGTGTCTTCATCACATGCAGGGTCTGATGGTCACCATCTTCCTATAAAGTCATTTTTGGGGACACCTGTTTCCCCCCAGCCTCTGTAAAGCTCAGGGGATCACTGATGTTTTGGCTACCTGAAACTTAAAAATTTCCCAGGGTCTGCAGTCACCTTGTCACTGGTGATGCTCTTGATCTCTCCAGCTCTTCCAGCATCTCATTTTTGAAGCTTTGGAGCTTTTACCTCACATCTTAAATTGGATGCAGGCTGTTGGAAAACAAACCCCTGGTTTACCTGGAATTTATTGAAATAATTTCATCAATAAATGGTGGTCATGGAGTTTGCAGGTTGTTCTGTAGCGCAGTTTTATATTTCTATGGACAAAATGGTCCTTTCCTCCTTAAACACAAATGTGAAAACATCCAGTGAATATTACTTTTAAGAAACTGGATTGCTTTTAAGTTGGTGTTATTCTTCAGAGCAGTCTGGGATTAAAAAAGCAGAGCAAGTTTTAAAGAAAAAAGCTTTCAATGTATTGTTTTCATTGGAAATGTTCAATTGCTGCTTTGGAAATCTTAATGTATATTTTTCAGATATCCTGAATTTGTGTCTTTGTCTTGTGAGGAACTTGAGAGAAATGAATACAGACAGATTATTTCATAAAACATGCAAAATGGCTGTGGATTGACAGTTAAATCTGGAATAGTGAATACAGTCAATTTTCCCCTTTGTTCTGTCAGCAGTCACTTGTACTCTAAATGTCTATTTAATTTTTTAAGTAGATTAACGGAAAATGTTTGCATTATTTGATTATTGAATTTACTGTCCCAAATAATGGATCTTTTCCTCAAATATTTATGGGATCTTGAAAATGTTTTTCCAGAAGGGAAAAATGCTAAAAATGAATAGGGAACATATTTTGAGTTATTTGTAGTACATGTACATAATGCCTCGCCTGAAATCACTGTACACTTGCCTTTTGGTGGGGAGAAAAAGCAGTTTGTCATCTGTACTGCCTTCCAAAATTAGATTCAGATAATCCCACCTTTTGGAGTAAATGAGCAGCAGATTGGTCTTAAAAATGAAATTCAAGCTCTTGGTAAGTGATATAAAAAATAAATAAGCTAATATGTGAGCAACAGAGAGCATCTCAGTGATAGATGATAACACAGATTACCTTTGTTGTGTTCATAATTAGGCTGGGCAAGGAGAGGGAGAAGGAGGCATTAGGAAATGCTTTTGTTTAGTCCTGTGTGGTTGGGTTGGGTTTGGTTTTTGGTGGTTTTCTTTATTATTTTCTCTTTTTTTTCCCCTGTGCTCTGTGTGTGCATGTGGCTCACCATGCACGGATGAGGAATTGTATAGGAAATTTGCAGCTGCTCTAGTTATTCAGTAAGATTTGTATAAGCTGGCACAAGGGACAAAATTAGACGAAGTTGAACCAGTGCTGTGCAGTTTATTAGCTAGGCAGCCATAATTTTGACCTTGCTGTGGGTTAAAGGACACAGACCTGAGAAGAAATCTGTTTATCATGTAGGGAATTCATGCCATCCCTGACAGTGTACAGTGAACAAGATGGATGATCTGCCAAATTGGTCCCTCGCATGGGTGAATCAGGGCAAATTTACAGTATGATTCCTTTGCTGCTCCTGATACAGAAATAACATTTCCCAGGGTTTCTGTTCGGTTGTATGATGACCCAGGGTGAGCAGAGAGAAGAAACAGGATTTGTAGGATCCCCTTTACCTTAAAGATTTACATGCACCTCACTTTCCTTTCTGTCTTCCTCTTTTGCATCTCACAGAAAGCACTAAGGAAAAAGTGAGATTTTTAGGTTTGAGAGAGCAGCTTCAAGTGAGTGTGTCAGGGAAGCTCTTGAATGCAGCATGGGGAAGCTCCCAGGACCCTGAACAACAAACACCATTATCCTCTGCACTCTGCTCCGTTTGGGCCTGACTTTTCCTGTGGCAATATTTCCCTTCAGCATTTGGGATATGTTTCCATGCTGCACAGGCTGCATGCTCTGGAATGATCTGACAATATTCTGGATAAAAAAACCTCAAAAAGCAGTGAGGTTTGCTGGCAGCCCTTGCCTGATGGGACCTGAGAATGCTCTGTGGTGGCATTGCAGGGCTCAGAAATTTCTGGGCTCTGCTGGGTTTGGATGGGCTCCTTGTGCAGCTGAGAGCTCTGTCAGCCTCCTGCAGGCACCCAGGGATGTGTGAGGCTGGAATCCATGTCATAAACCCTGGCAATGGGTAGGAGATAGCAAGGAGGAGGAAGCAGCCCCACAGAAATAGGAAAAGCTGTGGATAGAGAAATCGCCTGTGCCCCTTATCTCCTGAATGGTTCTTGTAAACCACGTTGCCTATGTGTTGTTGCTTTAAAAAAGGTTCAGCCTGTACCCTCAGATGCCTGGAATCTCTGAATAAGCTCAGTCAGTACGTTCTGTGAGAGATAAATTTATTGGGGGAAAACAACATTTTGTACAGAACCTATTGTTGTTGGCAGATTAACAGATTGGGAAAGCTTTCTTTTAAACCAAGTGTCACAATAACAGATTTAGGTGTCTCCTGATCCACTCAATATCTTTATGTTGGATTCTCAAACACTTTAATTAATACAACATAATTACAAACTGTATTTTAATCTTGTTATTTCTGGACAAAGAGAATTGCAGAAATGTGATGCGTGTGATAAGAAACAAAATTAAATCAATAATACTCTCAAGATAGAGAGTTGTGTCACTTGTAGAAAATCCCTCAGAACAAAATAGTGGCTGAGTGAGTTTCTTAACAAGTCACAGAAAGAAGTTTAAACCAGTCTAGAATGGTAGCTTTAAAACTGTCCTTACATAAAAATGTTGTGACAAGCAAAACTGAAATTTCCTGACCAAGGAAATTGCATGCAAACTTACAGACTATTGCACTTCAGTTTTTCCTGATTTTTATTTGTATCTGTACATCATGTCTTTATAAGAAATCAGAGACAACTCAAGATAAAATTAGAAAATAATTCTTGTTTTTAAAAAGAGGCTTTTTAGTACCCAAGTCATAGCAAGTAGCATTTTGCATACTTAGGCATTTCTTTAAGTAGGTAGAATATAAATGAGGAGGAAAGTTAAATATCCTGCAATCAAAACATTACAATTATGCTAAAGTGAGGACTTTTTTCTCTTTTTTCAATTACAGAAAGTACTCCAAAGACTTCTGCCAGTTGCAGTCCTGCTCCTGAATCTCCCATGAGTTCCAGTGAATCAGTGAAAAGCCTGACTGAGCTGGTACAGCAGCCCTGCCCCGCCATAGAGACGAGTAAGGATGGCAAATCCCAGGAATCCAGTGAGCCACCTGCCTCTGAATCCCAATCCACGACCCCTCTGCCACTCTCAGGCCACTCTGCACTCAGCATCCAAGAACTGGTGGCCATGTCCCCTGAGCTGGACACCTATGGCATCACCAAGAGGGTCAAGGAAGTGCTCACGGACAATAATCTTGGTAAATCGCTTTATTCTCATTTCTTGACCAAAATCATGTGTAAGTGTTCATGCTTTTATTGTTAGCTACACTGGATGTGTATGAGAATACCTGGGTTTGACTCTGGCCTAAGCTTTAATTTGCTAAAAAGATACCTAATCTTTTTAAACTCGTGGAAAATTCCTTTCAGATTGTCACACTCTACTTCTAATGCCACCACACCCTTGTTCTTCCTAAGCTCTGCTCCTGGCTCAGCAGCCAGGTACTGCTCCCACCTCCCAAAACAGGACCCCCAGAGCCCCAGAGCCAGTGAGATCTCCCCTTGGGAAAGGCTGTTTCCCCCACACATGCAAATTCCAGGCCCATTTTGGGTGAAGTAGAGGAGCCCAGCATGGTTGGAGAGGAAGGTGCACCACAAGCAGGAGCACAGTGTCCCTGCAGAGCTGGGAGGGAAAAGCCAGAGATTTAGATGAGCCTGAGATAAGTGTACAGGGCCACTCTGTTCTTCTGTTCAGAGATGTGCAAAGCTGAGGCTGCTTTTGCTACAGATGGGTTTTTGGCTGTTTGTTTCAGTGTCATGACTGTTTTTGGAATAGTCACAGGGAATAACCTGATGTGAGTATGGGAAGTCCACATTAATTCTCTCACTGTGCCTCTAAATCACTGGTTCTTCATGTCTTTAACCCTTGCTTCCCCCACAAGGCTTTGGGAAATGTTTTTGGGATCCTTTGAGGGCTCTGGCAGGAGGGCAGTAAGGCTGTCCCAGTGTTACCTGCTCCTGTTTCTGGGTCTTAGCAAGGGATTCATCCCCCTGCATCAGGTGCTCAGGGGAATGTCTGGTGCTCTCAGAAGTACCAGTTTCTCTTCTTTCACTACAAATAGGGTAAAGTTTAGATTTAGACTGTTACTTATGTGAGAAGACTTTTACCCATATCATCTGAACATGATGACTGTGAAAGTAAAAGCTCCTCTATTTTAGTATGTGAGGAAGCCTTTTTTCATCTAAACACACAATATCATGTTATTTTCTTAAAATATTTTTTAAGGGGGAAAAACGCTGGGATGGGGGAGGTCCCAAGTTCTCATTTAAATCATTTGGGGAAGGAAAAAGAAATGGCCTTGATCATTGACAGATCCTGAATGAGACTGTGTTCCACTGAGCCCAGCAGAATTCCTTGCCCATGCACTTGGCTGGGGCAGATGGTGGTTGCTTGTTCAGTGGAGACAAGGTAGAGATAAAGCCCCAAATCATGGTAAGGGTTTGCAGATCCAAGCCCCTGGTTTTTGGGCAAAATGCTATTGGGTGCTGTACCTGCTCTGGTGTTCCAGAGAGGTTTGAAAAAAGAACAAAAAAAGTATTTTTGTTTACATTTGCTTTGATGCCATTTTTACTTAGTCTTTTTTATTTCCCATGATTTTTGTTTTCCTACAGTGTGGCTGACAAGCCTAAAAAGCAGCAGAAGAGCCAGGAAATGTGCCCCAAACTCTGCATTAGGTGTGGAACCAGTTTCAATGTCTCCTTTTGTGCCCTCAGTGTGCTAGTGCACCAGGTTTTCTGGTGCACAGGTTTCTCTGCTTTAGGCCACTGGGCCTTGTGAACCTGTCACAGGCAATTGGTGGTGGCTGAGGTGTCCCAGTGTCACCAGCCAGTAAAGACCACAGTTGTACAAAACAATTCAGACTGAGCTGGGAGGGTCTCTCACCCCTCACCAGCTGGGGGAATGGCTTCAAAGTGAAGCAGAGTAGGTTCAGATGGGATGTTAGGAAGGAATTCTTCCCTGTGAGGGTGGGGAGGTCCCAGCACAGGCTGCCCAGGGAAGCTGTGGCTGTCCCTGGATCCCTGGAAGTGTCCAGGTTGGACAGGGCTTGGAGCAGCCTGGGACAGTGGAAGGTGTTCCTTTTACTAGGAGTTGGAACTGGGTGATCTTTAAGGTCCCTTCCAACCCAAACCATTCTCTGAAGGTTCTGTGCTTCAGCACAGCATGCTGGCAGTGCTCACACTGAGATGCTGCTGATGTTCTGAGCCCCAAAAGTCAGAATATCCCCAGGGATTCCCTGCTGGGCTGCACAGAGCTCCCAGAGGGAAGCAGATGCACTCAGCTGTTTGAGGAGAGGGGATACTGGGCATTTTGTAGGAAGGGTCAAGACTTTCCATGAAACCAGCACAGTTCTGTCCATTAGGATCCACATCAATGGGAACAGGCATGGAGGGTAGGGAGGAGTTTTAGGAAACCTGTGCTTTAAAATATTCCTGTTATGAATAGTGCTGTGATGAAGATGGGGCATGACACACCTGCTCCATCCCGAGGATGGTTTCTGACACCTTCCCCCTTAGCTTGGGAGTCTTTCAGGTGTTTTCTCCTGTCCTGCCATATCCTGACGTGAAATAAACAACACAATCATCTTTAGCTTTGTTCTTAACACCTAGAGAACATGATGTTATCTCCTTCCACATTTGCATTTTTAATTTTTAGGCTGTAGTTTAAAGGTTCATTTCCTTCAGCAGCACTGCCAGCACTGCTCATTCCCAACTTTTGCAAATCTGTGCCCATATTCCTGTTCATGTGGCAACACAATAGCAGATTTTTAAAGTGGCTGTGTTATCTTGCTAGTAGCTGGCAGGTTTACAGGGAAATGGATGAGGCCTTGCTGATGTTTTTAAATACAAACAGGGAGCAGGTTACCCCAGCAAGACATGGGATAAAAACATAAAGATAAAATTGATAAAATTTCCCCTGAATTACCTCATTTGTCTGATTTTCCTGATATTGAGGGTAGTGGAAAATCACTTATTACTCAGGAACTTGAGTGAATTCTGAATGTAGGTTTCTATTCAGTCTGTAAGAACTGTTTTCAGGGCTAGTTTTAGAGCTTATTAGCAGAGTGTCTCTCTGTCTCTCATTATCTCAGCTGCTTCCTCTGAAAGTTTTGCAGAACCACCTACCCCACACATCCAAGTGGGATGTTCAGCAGCTTCTGACTGGTCCCATATTCCCTCCTCTCCCCATACAGGCAAAAAAAAACCCACCAGGGAAAAAGTCTTGGGGTATTTTTAAAGAGAAAGAGGAGGGGAATCTTGGAGTTAAGTGCAGGGGATGGGTCTATAGAGCAGATATTTGCCATGAGCTGTCTGTGTCAGGATCAGGGAAGGCTGTGAAGAGCTCCTAAGAGCTTTTGCAGGTGTGGGCTTGTCCTGCAGAGCTGTGGGCTCAGAACCCCCATTGTCCCTTAGGGATCTGTTGGTCACCACTGGCTGCAAGTGCTGAGATGTGAAGGGGATGTGTGTTGTGTTAGTGATGGCACTCAAAAGCTTCAGATCTGACAGAAGACCCTGAGCCCCAAATTTGGGGGTTATGGAAAGATCTTTGGGTTACCTTGAAACCCCATGGCAGCAGCACTTGTATCGTAAATCTTGATGACTCCTCCGGGCTCTCTCCTGGAGCAGAAGTTGGTATCAAGGCAGGGCAGCTGAGGAAGAACACTGAAGTGAAGGGGGTTAAAAAATCAGCTCTGTGGTTGGGTTTGAAGTGCACAGGCATTTTTCCCAGTCCTTGATAAGTTAGACCTTTCCCATATAAAATCATTGTCAGCAATGCACATATGGACACTGTACAGTGTCAAGCATTTGCAGATTTTACCCTGCCAGATGACAGCATTTTGTAAGAGAACTAAAATTAACTATTCTTAACTAGAAATACTGTAGAGATTGTAAAACAAAATTTGTATTGCGAATTCTGATTATCTCTAGTGGGTAAGACACAGTTAGATCCCCACAGATAGTACAGCACAGAAATTCCATACAAGTGTCTGTGAGGACATTGATATGGCCATTGCTGAAGGGGAAGGTTGCATTGCTCTTGGTTCACTGATTGCTGGAAATGTTTGGATTGCCCTGTTGGACCAAAGCTGTGGCACTGCCCTCCTGCATAAGAGCTAAGTAGCCTCACTGCTCTCACTAGCTGCCTGCTTAGCTAGAAGTTCAGTTTATTTTTCCTCTCCTAATTTTATTTTTTGCACACTGTTTCACTGTAAGGTCCCGCTCCCCAAACATGTTGAGCTCCTCCCTTTATCCCAGGCAGATCCTGAGGATTAAACTAATCCTAAACTAAACTAATTTACCCTTCTAGTGGGGGGGCAGAGCATTTATTCTCCTAAATGTTTCTTCTGGGTTTTTGAAGCAGTTCTGAAGTAAGAATAATTGAGGAATGATCTCGTGTTCTTTCCCGTGTCTCGGCTGAGCGAATTCATGCGCTTCTCAATTTCGCATTAGGTCAGCGTTTGTTCGGGGAGACAATCCTGGGGCTGACACAAGGCTCTGTCTCAGACCTGCTGGCTCGCCCCAAGCCCTGGCACAAGCTGAGTCTGAAGGGAAGGGAACCCTTTGTCCGCATGCAGCTGTGGCTCAACGATCCCAACAACGTGGAGAAGCTGATGGATATGAAGCGCATGGAGAAAAAAGGTAACCGGGAGCAGAGTGCTGACTCACGCCTTCCTATCTTCAGCCTGGATTTATAACACTCCAGAAACAGTGGAGAGGCAGTATTGATCCACTGTTAGGAGGTTTATGCAAAAGGACTTCACCACAGCTTTTTTTGGAGCTTTTATTTGGTGCTTGCTCAAGCAGATAGGTCTCAAAATAAAAGAAAACAAACACACAACAAAAAGCCAACCCCAAACCCTAAATATTCACCAGCTGCTGGGGAATCATTGCTGTTTTCTCCTGTAGATTAATTACTGAGGCCCTGATGTATCACTGATAACTTGCCTTACCAAATGAGAAATGTGGGTTTGGGAGCTGGCTTTGGGTTATTAGTTAATAGTGCTGCAGCTGGTCACAGATGTTGGGCTGGAAGAAGTGTGCATTGATTCCTGGGAAAGCTCCTTGCCAGTCCTGCACTGATGGTTGCTGGGAGGAGAGAAAAATGCAGCCTTTATAAAAACCTCTTGCAGAATAATGATATTTGTAGCCTTTATAGAGAGAGGTAAGGTGATTGTGTTAATAAAATAAAATTTGTGTTATGCTCACATAAAACAGGGTCATGGGGATGGACCTGTGAGTGCTCCGAGTTGTTACTGGGTATCTGAGTAGGAAGTACATCCTGCAAATTTATCCAGATCTCTCCATTTTAAATTCATCACTAAAACCCAGTGGTTATTCAGAGCCCTGTTTTTAGTATGTTCATGTGATTTTACAAGAGAGACTCGTGGGCTGCCATTATCAGCAGTTAACTAATTAATGATACATACATCTCTGGAGCTACCCCTTAATGATATTAGCACAGACATCATTAATCGTGTACACTGAAAGCTCTGCTGTTGACTGATGTTCTGAAAGCATTTACACATTTGATCAAGAACTTGGTGATTATATTTAAAATTGCAGTGAGGGAGCTTCTGGGAAAATTATAGTCTTGCAAGCTTTTAAGAAGAAATTCAAACCCTTGTCACAGTAACCAGTATAATATAAAGCAGTGCAGTATCTTAGCACATGTATGATCTTCCATGGGGAGTAAAATCCTCTTGGGTTTCCCACTTACAACTGTAAACCAAAGGGAATCTTGAGGAGTTTTGCTGTATTAGAAACATGGCAGGAATAAAATTGTCAACTAGCTGGGTTTTTATAGCCTCACAGAGAATGTTGCCCATAATGCAGCAAAATAAAATAAAAATAATTTAAAAGTAGTACTGACAATATCCTTTCAAAACGATTTTCTAAACTGGATTCTTATCAAATAGTGAGTGATACATATGGTCTGTAGATGGCATCTGAATAGAGATAAGGCCATAAATCATTGAGACTCTGCTCTGAGCTCCTGAACTGTGCAAGTGCTATCCTCAGAGCAGTCTAAAGTGAATTCAACCCTGTATTTTCTGCAAAATCCTTTCATGCAGGTAAGGATCCTGTGATTTAACCTTTTAAATTGCTCCAGAGCCACATTAAGAATTTAACTTTCCCTTCAGCTAATGTCAGTTAAAGAACAATGTGACTGGGTCTGCTTCCAGTGGAACATTATTATCAATTATTTCTCTGCCACATTTTATTAAGGGAGTAAATTAATAATTATGATAAAGGTGAGCTGCATATCTCTTTTTTTTTTCCTGTTCCACCAGTCTGAAGTTTGTGCTATAAATGTCCCTTTTAAGCGGTTCTGGAAATTTGCAATGTACACTAACCTACCTCTTTGGAAGGAGCTGGGGCTTCGTGCCCATCAGGCTGAGATATTCTGTACACCTTTCCTGCCTTGGAAGAGTTCATTTCTCTCATAACCTCTGGGTGTTGGGCTGCTGGAGCATCACACTCCTGCAGTACAGCACTGCTGTCAGAAGAAAATTGAATTCCCTTTATTTCCCCATTATTTCACTTTTTAATAATCTTGTTCAATACCACATAAGGTAAAAATCATATTAAAGGGGGCTCTGTTTTATCTCAGTGGGCAGCTGTGCAATGGTGTCTGTGGCATCCATAGCTGGGCACATGCTGGGGGGGAAAGGTGTAACTCAGTCAGCCTCAGACCCAGACCTTTGCCCAAATTACTGGGTTTCCTTTTTTTTTCATATGTCTCCTGAGAAGTGGAAGCTGGTCACAGACAAAAATCAAACTTCTCCAAAAATAAAGTGTGTTTGCAACTTGGATTGCAGTTTGAGCCTTGCTGTCACTGCAAATGAGCTGAGTTGATTTCCTTACGTTGTCTGCATGCAGCACATATGTTTAAAAATAAAAATAAAAATGGAAAAGCTTTTAAAAATGTCATTTAAGTTTCCAGAGACCAGCATTAAAGCCTGAAGTCTTGAGTCCTAGTTCTGCCTTTGGCCCAGTGATGGTAGATTATCCTCCAGAAAACAATTGCTCTGACAGAACAGTGGGACATCCTCCTTTTTATTTGTATTTTAATGAAATATGTGCTTTTATATCATTTGTTCCATTCACATGAGAGCAGTCCATCTCAGCCAGTGCACCTTTTGTGATCCCAGTGTGAGGTTACAAGAGCAGAGGAAGGAATGACATTTTTCCCAACTCTCACAGCTCCAGATTGTCCTTTGCTGCTTAAGACAGGAGCTCTGCCCTGCCAGAAATCCCATCCTTTGGAGAGCAGACAAAGGGAGATCCAGCCCAAATTCTTGGCCAAATTCCAGAAACTCCAGTTGGAGGTGGTCTGAGCCCCTGTCACATCTCCCATGCCAGGTTCTGTTCTGTCTCGTGGCCTCCTTGAAGCTGCTGCCCCTTGCTGAGGTGGTGGATGCTGTCCTCCAGCCTCTTGGTTCTGCTGTGCAAGGAAACAAGGGAGCCTTGGCTGAAGTTTGCAGGTCAATGCAAGGAGGAAATAACACCCAGGAAGGAGTTTTGAGATTAAACACTTTATAGAAATACGAGATTATCTTCCTGGAATGATTAATTCCATGGTTGAAGGTTGTAACAATTCCTTGAAGGCTGCAAAAATAAGGCCAATGGGTCGCCTTGAAATAATGCAGATTTTTTGCAGTTTTACATTTGGTTGGAACAACTTAAATAGGTGGATTTTTAAAGGAGATTTATTTAAAAAAAACACTTTGTTTTTTATGGTTATATAAACGTGTGCAGGACTGTGTCACGTCAGAGTGATGGATCACAAGCAGCTCATGTTGTGTTCCATATCAGTGATCTTACACAGCAGGCAATCCTCAGGTAATCTGTCATATTCAGGAAGAACAAAATGTGGGCCATGCAGATACCCCCAAAGGTTACAGAGTGTGTTCAGAATTCACTTCCATGATAGTAAAGCCACAGTGCCAAAGGTCCCACTGGAGGCACCATGGAGAGGGGCAGGGTGCTGGAACCCACTGGAGCCAGAAAACCCAGCCAGTCCTGGAGGGAGCTCTGCCAGGAGGCATTGGCTGGGCTTTGAACACTATAGTTTATTTGATTGCACTGATTTTTTATTCACTGTGCAGCCTCAGCCTGCAGGCAGAGCTGTGGGGAGAGAAAAATTGAATTTTTGAAGAATTTGGTTGCTGACCAGTGTGACTGGCACCACAGTGTCCCTGGCTCTGACCAGAGCTCCTGGCTCCTGGAGGTTTAATGCTTTCTGGATTGATGTCAGGCTGGTGTAATCTGGAACTTAATAACCTGAGGTTATCAAATTTTAGCTCCTGAATATGTAAACTCTTAAATATCTAGAAGGTATTTAGCAGGCCTTTAAATATTTTATTGACAAGATTCATCTATATTTGCTGTTTTCAGCCCCCTCATTAGCAATGCTTGTGCATGATACTGCCAGGTGCAGTAAATCCCACCTCTCCATGCCCAGTGTAAATCAATCAAGTCAGTGACAGCCTTTGTTGGGACTCCTTCCTTGTGGAATTTGCCAGGATAATTCACTCCCAGTCAGGGAGGAGGGTCAGTGGCAGGATCACAGGCTCCTGCCATCAGCTTCACCAAGCCCATCCGTGCAGGGAGAGCTTTCTTAAAAGTGTCTGTGTTTTGGAAGGAGCTTTGTGGAGGGGAGGAGGGTGCTGGGGACTGGTTTTCTTTCATAACCTGTCACTACCACAGCAGAGAGCTGAAGGGAAAGGCAGCCTGATGGTTGTTCAGCCCTGATGGCTGTTCAGCCCTGATGGTTGTTCAGCCCTGATGGCTGTTCAGCCCTGATGGCTGTTCAGCCCATCCCTGGCATCTCCAGGCTCCAGGCGCCATCGTGTGTTGGAGATGGTTTGGGAAGGCTGGGAATGCTGCAGCTCCACTTCCACAGTCATATTTTCCTTCATGTCAGAGACACCTCCGTGTACACCTGAAGTGTTTTAACCACCAAACCCCTTTCAGTCAAAACGAAGCACAACTGTCCCAGTCGAGGCCTTACGTGGGAGTTCACTCCTCTCGAAGGAGTGAATCTGAAATGAGTCGTGTGAACTGAACCCTGTCATTCGTGTCCCACGTTCATTGTAAAGGCAGAAAACTCTGGCAGGTTTCCAGCTGACTTACCCTCTTTTCTTCTCTTTCTGCCTCTTCCATCGTCCCCTCATTCGGTCTCTGGTGGCACCCCATCCTTCCCATCCCCTCCCAGCAGCCCATCCCTGCGTCCCCACCTGCCGTCTCCGTGTTTATCCCTCAGCTTTCCCAGTCTTTCCCTCTCACAGCAGCAAGTTATACCCAAGTTAAAAAGACCCTGACAGACAAGAATCCATTGATTGTGCATTTGTATTCAGCCTGGGCTGACCCGCTGTGCTTCCCTTTCAGCCTACATGAAGCGGCGGCACAGCTCCGTCAGCGACAGCCAGTCCTGTGAGTCCTCGTCCGCCGGCATCGACTACAGCCAGGGCGCCAGCCCCCAGCCCCAGCACCAGCTCAAGAAGCCCCGGGTGGTGCTGGCACCAGAGGAGAAAGAAGCTCTCAAACGAGCCTACCAGCAAAAGCCATACCCATCACCAAAAACCATTGAGGAACTCGCCACACAGCTCAACTTGAAAACCAGCACCGTGATCAACTGGTTCCACAATTACAGGTGCGTGACCTCCCGGGAGCCCTGCTCCTGAGGGATGGTTTGGCTTGGCTCTGGCAGGTGCTGCTCTGCCTCAGCAGACTCTGTGGTTGTGCAAAACAGCTCTGACAGCAGGGAGGGTCTCACTAACACAGTGCTAATGCTGCAGACTAATTTTAAGTCATCCCTGAGGAGCAGCAGTACTCACATATTGATGTAAGCAGTGCTTTTAAACAGAAAGTCTGGCTTTTGGGGTGGGCGTGGATGTAGAGATGCCCACTGATGAATATTGATAAAGCCACTGCAGCAGGCCGGGCTGCTCTGTGTGACTCACATGTGCACACGCACAGACACGTGTCGGGTGTGTGGTGGGTGTTGTCCCGGGGTCACTGGGTGGGGCGTACTTGGAAATGTCCTTTATTGGATGCCATCAGAATTGCCCTGCTTTCATTGTGTCATTTTTCTGCATCAGAAGAAAGAAAGGATTTTCTTTTAGGTCTTGAGTCACCGAGCTCTGAAAATAGGCACGGTGTTTGTGCTGTGTTTCTGGGAAGCTTCGTGCAGTCCTGAAGGAGAGAGAACCAATAGAAGTCAGAAGTGGTCACAGAGAGGGACTTCTTACAAGGGCCTGGAGTGCCAAGACAAGGGGGAATGGCTTTAAACAGACAGAGAACAGGGATAGATGGGATACTGGGAAGGAATTCAGAGGGTGGGCAGGCCCTGGCACAGGGTGCCTAGAGCAGCTGTGGCTGCCCCTGGATCCCTGGAAGTGTCCAGGGTCATGTTAGACAGGGCTGGGAGCAGCCTGGGCTGGTGGAAGGTGTCCCTGTCCATGGCAGGGGGTGGAACAAGGTGAGCTTTTAGGTCCCTTCCAACCCAAACCATTCCAAAATTCTATTATTTATTTCATTGGTGTGATTAAATCATCAAGTCCCACTGAAATAAAATGTTGGTCTGTTCAGTTCTCTGATTTGAGGAGGAACCTTCTCCACATTTGAGCACCTGAAGTAGGTTTTGGCCTAGAGACAGTGTGATAAAAAGAGACAAGGGTGGAATAGCACAAAAGAATTATAGGGATTTGAATAAACATATTATCAACTGTGCTTGGGATTGGAAGTCCTAATTAATGCAGCAGACTTTTCTCCAAGAAATTTGTGCTAATGAATATTGAACAGGTACAGTTAAGCTACCAGATTTAATACTATTCTGCTTCTTCACTTGGAGCCAGTCATGTTCCTAATTAGTCCAGATTGCTAAATTTGTTTGTTTTTAAAAACTGCTAACATTTAAGGGGTAGTTTTTCACTTTAGCCCTTCTCAGCTTTTGCCAGGGAAGTTGCTGAAGCAAAAGCAGCAGAGTTTAATGAGCTATCTCAGAAATATTATGCACAATAGTTAAATAGTGTTTATAGTAAACAATACAAAATTTTTTAAAAACCAAGTAATCATATTTACACTGAATTTCACTGCCTTGAATTCAGTACAGATGCAGCCTCTTTTCACCGCTCAGAGTTCTCCAAATGCAGGCCTCTTCCAAGTCCCACTTGCAGGCAATTATACACAAGTTGGAGGGTTGCCTGTGAAAATATGTTCCCTTCGGCCTGACAGCAAAATGTGCTGTTCTCACTTGGGCAGAGGAGCGCTGGTGGCAGGTGTCACCTCCCTCAGCATCACGAGATCCCTGCCTGGGCGGGGAGGAGGTGCTGACAGCTGGACACCACATCAAACCCTGCAAACAGGGCTGGGGGCAGCACCAGGCTGAGCTTTCAGTGATCTGGGCTTGCTCCCAGGTGTGCTGCTGGGACTCCAGGGCTTTCAAAAGCTGTCTGGAGCCCTGTGTGCTCTGAGCACTGAAATAATCAAAACACAAACCTATTTTTTGTTCCCCTTGACAATAACTTTCTTAGCTGTCGTGCATGAATTTCTCTTAAATCATGTGTAGGGTGTTGCAGAAAAAGGACAGGTTCCATGTTCTGTGAGGGGAGCAGGGTCTGACAGTTCTGCAGCTTGTATAAGAAATGGGTGGTCTTTCTTTCAGTCTTCTCCAGGCCACACTTTGCTTTATTTATCTCTTTCATACTCTCCCTCAGCCACTTCTTTTCCAAACTGAAGAGTTTTTTATACAGAAGCAGTTCCATGTCTCTGACCATCTGCTTGTGCTTTAATACTCATTTTTCTGTATCTTTAGATAAGGGAGGGCACAGATTTGGACAAGCTTGTCTTGCTGTCTCTTGGGAATCCTGTTGCAGTGATGCTTTTCTTTTCAGATTCAGCCCAAATCTCACTTTCCAAATATGGTTGCTATAGCAGGATCTACCTTTATATCCACCAGATGGAAAGTCAGCATTAGCATTTATTTCCTGCAGCAAAAAGAAACGCTGAAAAAAATATCCTCAGCAGGCAAAGAAATAATTCACTTCAGAATATAAATGGGTATAAAGGATTTTGACATGTCTGCAAACTTCTCCAAGTCTATGGCTTTGCATTTATACCAGTCACTGAGCTCTCAGAATATACAATAAATATCCCTTGCTTTGCACTAGTGAAGCACTTACAGGACACATCAGAGTTGAGGCTCTGATCCCTTAAGAATGGTAGAAAAAAGCAGGAGGGAGGAATTTCTATCCCACTTCATCTATGGAAACTGGTACATAAACTCAATATGCCACAGAAATTGTACTACAGACACATCAGGAATGAAACCAGAATTTCTAGAATTGTAATCCAGCACTCTTGGACCCTAAATTCTGAGTGTATTGTTTGATTAACTCTATATTGTGTTGGTTTTGATGTTGTGTGAAGGCTTGTCCAGGGAGCTGCAGCAAACACCCAGGAGATCTCTGATGTTTTTCGTTCCACTGGTGAAAGCCAGCAGGGTGTGTGGATGTCCAGGCCAACACCTTCCCCAAGAGGAATGCTCTCTGGAATCCTCTAGCTGCTGTCACCAGCTCTTCTTTACCATAAGAATTTAATTACTGTGTTAATCAGGAGCCAGACCAGATTCCAGCAGCAATATACTGGGTGTGAATTCCAGGGATTTCCACAGGCACGGGTTTGATGTTCGTAGGGCTGTGGTTCAGTACCTGCTGGAGCTGAGGTATTTTAAATGCCATGCAGGCACAGAGCTCTTACCAGCCTCCTCTCCTGACTTGGGGAATGTTACAGAAGCACCATGCTCTGGATCCATGTCCATGCAGGGAGATTTTAGGCATAAATAGAGCCTGATAATCAATGCTGCAGGATGCGTGCAGTTAATGGTAATAGAAAATTAATGTTAGCACCTGTGGGCTTCCGTTAGGTGAATAATATTCTCCTAGGGAAAATTACAGACCCCCTAAATCCTTCAAAAGTGTGGAGTCAGCGAGTCCTGCTGAAATACTCTGTTGCATTTCAAGTAAGTCAATAAGATCAATAGCTTCAAAAGCAGTATTCAGGTGGTGTTCTCCATTTAGCTGAATGTTTTTCCATTGTGCGCTGTCTTCCACAGCACAATTAAGGGAAAATAGAAAATCCTTACAGCCATCAGCGCTGGGACAGTGTGTCACTTGTGGTTTGCAGGCCCCTTGGCAGTTCCCTGTGGCTGAAACCAAGAGTTTTTTATCTTCATTCTGAAAAATAGTAAGTTCTGGTAAATCCTCCCCAGGCCTGTGGTCCCATCCCTGACACCAGGTCACTGGGGTTCCCTCAAAATTAGGACTTAAATGGTGTACATCACTTCTCCCATGGATGCAGCAGGACAGAGAAAGGGCTAGCCCAGAGCCTAAGGTCTTTCCATAAACTTTTCCATACTTCTGAGGATTTTGGGAACTCCTAAACAGAGAAGGAAGAGGGAGGAAGGCCTGAGTAAAATGGCAGAGGTGGTGTGTTTGGGGTATCCTTGCACACCAGGCAATTCTACCCACCCATGGAGTGCAGTCATTCCTATGAAAGGCACTACTTGGCTTGCACTGTTCATGTACTGTAATTGATTTTTTAAATAAAAAATGAGGCAAAATTCAGACTAGCTCATAGACTGGCAACCTGTCACAGGCTGGGCTTTCTCACAGTGCTTTCAGCACAACGGGCTTGGTTTCATCTTCATTTCTCCTCACTGTACAGGAGAACACCAAGGGACTTGTCCAGCTTTTTCCTGGTTTATTTTTTGTTTAGGCAGACTGGCTCATTTCTAGTAGAAACCTGAATTGTTTTGTTTTTACAATCCACTTCATTCTGGAACTCCTAAAACTGTAGTCATGTTTTTTGTTAAAAATACTATCTTCTCACCAGGGGAATGGTGGAGTTACCACTCCTGGAAGCATTCAAACAATGGGTCAGTGCAGCACTGGGCAGTAGGGTTTGGTGGTACTTGCTTGGAAATTGGACTCAATGGTCTCGAAAGTCTTTTCCAGCCTTAATGATTCCACAAAAGGGCATCTTCAGTGGTGTGGAAAGGGCATTTCTAGTGGAGCTGGGTGTCTCTTCGCCACCCTGACAGACTCAAGGAATTCACAGAATCACTGGGATGGAAGAGACCTTCAAGATCGTCAAGTCC
This sequence comes from Taeniopygia guttata, assembly GCF_048771995.1. Taxonomy (NCBI): domain Eukaryota; kingdom Metazoa; phylum Chordata; class Aves; order Passeriformes; family Estrildidae; genus Taeniopygia; species Taeniopygia guttata. The sequence goes on along the minus strand of NC_133044.1, from coordinate 6,228,231 downwards.
AACCCAGCCCAAACACCTCAACTCAACCCTGGCACCCAGTGCCACATCCAGGCTTTGTTAAACACACTCAGGGATGGGGACTCCACCACCTCCCTGGGCAGACCATTCCAGAACTTTATCAGTCTTTCTGTGAAAAACTTTTTCCTAATATCCGACCTATATTTCCCTTGGTGCAGCTTGAGACTGTGTCCTCTGGTTCTGTCAGTGCTGCCTGGGAAAGGAGACCAACCCCACCTGACCTTTCAGGGAATTGTAGAGAGCAATAAGGTCACCTCTGAGTCTCCTTTTCTCCAGGCTAAACACCCTCAGCTCCCTCAGTGGTTCCTCACAGGGTTTGTGTTCTGTGGCAGCAGCTCTCTGGCCACAGAGAGCAGGCACAGACTTTCCCAGGCACTTTCCTGGAGAAGGCTGTGAGAAGATCAGAGAAAAGAATGAGAAAAAATTCTTATCTCCGCTTGTCGGACGGGCTGTTGTGCACATGTGGAATGTGTCATGGAGATTTGTGTACCAAAGGGTGATTTCTTAATTGAACACTGGATGGTGTTGGAGTTAGGCAAAAGCTGTGTCAGACTGGCTGTAAGCGTTACTGAGTTTCTTAATAAGTATAATATAGTATATGATGCTATAATAAAGCAATTGATCAACCTTCCGTAATCATGGAGTCAGTGCTAATTATTACCTGTGGCAGCAGCGTTCCAAGCCCCTCACCAGCCTGGCTGCCCTCCTCTGAGCTCACATCCCTCTCCCCTCTCTCGTAGGTCGCGCATCCGCCGGGAGCTGTTCATCGAGGAGATCCAAGCCGGGAGCCAGAGCCAGGCCGGGTCGAGTGACTCCCCTTCGGCCAGAAGCAGCAGGGCGGCGCACAGCTCCGAGGGGGACAGCTGTGACGGCGTGGACACGGAGGGCCCTCCCGACGGGAAGCCCAGCGGCCCGGAGGCGGACGAGTTCAGCAACGCGGCCGCCAAGTCTCAGGGAGGGCCCGCCGAGCCGGCGTTGGAGGCGGGGGAAGAGGCGCTGCGAGGCGTCCGGCCTTCGGAGAGAGCGGAGCCCGAGAGCCTGGAGGACACCGACGACGAGGGCCGGCTCCGAGCGCCGCGCCAGAGCTCCCCGCGGCGCCCGGGAGACGCTCCGGAGACACTGCCAAACTCTGCCACGGAAGGGGATGCCTCTACCTCAGCTGCCTCCACCTCAGTCCTTACGGGGGAGAGCTCCTACAAGTCAAAAGAAAGTTCAGAGAAAAGCTCCGGTGTGCCAAGTACGAGCTCGACGCCGGCCGCAGGCTCGCAGAAAGCCAACTCCCTGCAGAGCTTGTTCGGCTTCTCGGAGGCGGCGAGCTCCAGGAACACGCGAGACAGCTCCCTGAGGAAAAAGAAAGCGGCCAACTTGAACAACATCATCCACCGCTTGGAGAAGGCCGCCAGTCGGGAAGAGGCCGTGGAGTGGGAGTTTTGAGATTAAACTGGCCCAACTCGGGAGAGCTGGGAAGTCAAACTGGACCTCTACTGGTTTTATTGTGTTCGCACTTAACCGCCCTGCGGGCCACAGGGCAAAAACGCCATAGGCCAAGGTGCATATAGAAATCAAAAAAAACAAAAAAAAAAAAAAAAAAAAAAGGAGCGTTAAGCCCAATTTATGTTTGTGTTTTCGAGGAAGAAAACTGAAATGTGTAGTCAAGCTTTTTTGTACCCTGAAGTGTTTTTATTATTGCCCTAAGTGATTTCCACAATTTCTGGAATAACTCATACAGCTTTGCCTTGTGCCCTCCTCTTTGGTGTGGGGCTTTAAAAAAATGAAAAACAGGAAAAAAAAAAAAACTAAAAAAAAAAATCTTAAAAAAAAATCAACCCACATATTAAAAGGGGGCTTTTTATCTGCCATCTAATGGCTACAGAGCGATAATACACTATTATCTTCTTAAACCAGGAAAAAAGGGGAGATTTTTCAAGAAAAAGAAAAAAAAAGAAAGTTTTTTGTAGCTGTTCAGTTGCCACTAAGAGATTGCACAGTCAACCGACTCTAAACACACTAGTTTGGATTCCTACATATTTTCAAGAAAAGAAAAGAATCTTGTTGTTTGAAACTTTGAATTAAAAAAAAAAACACATTTACTCCACATATTTTTTAACAAAACAAAAAAAAATGTCACATCAGGAAAATATCTTAATTTGTGGTAGCTGACTTAGTGTTTTCTTGTAAGTGAAATAGAATATTGACACGTAGTGCACATTGTTTCATAGCTTTAACTGATTCTGGTCTTTTGCAGCCCAGAATTTGTTTAATACACTCCATTTTAGGCCAAATCAGGACAAAAAAAAAAAAATCTGAATCTAGGTATTTTATAATCTGCTTTTTAACCTCTAACCACAGAGCACGCTGATCAGACCTCATATCTGGGAGGTTTAGGAGACAACTTAGAAGCAGCATGTACTTGATCATTTCACTTGGTTCGTAGTGTAGAGGATTTCCTTTCAGCAAAGACAGATCGCTCCAAAAACGTTGGCCAGTAACATTTCAGCCTGCTACTTGGGGGCCTAGCCCGTATCCCGACCATTCAGCTTACCTGGAGTCCTTGGGAACGCAGTTCACGTGTCCGATTGCTGTCACACACCACTAAGAGGGACGGGAGCTGCCGCAGACCCAGCCCTTCTCCTGCTGTTGGTGGCCATTCACTGACTCTCTTCCCACCACGAGCACTGATTTTAAATACGTTTTAGTCGTGGGAAGCTCCTTTTTGGCGTGGACAAAGAGTACATGGCAATGACCAGACGGGCTCTTACCGGGGTGGAAGCAGCCCAAGCTCGAAACCAAAACCTTCATGCTCTCGAGTCCCAGTGCGGCCCGTTCTGCCCTGCAGAAATACAGCCTTTTCCCATTATTTTATGCACAGGTTAGGGCTGATCAAAGTACAAATCCAATTCTAACTTGTCTCTAACTCCTCCTGTTGTCTATATGTATATGCGTGAGCATAGAGGTGTGTGGAAGGATGTGTGTGCGTGGGTGTGTGCGTGCAATTTTATACGTCTGTGTATTTTCTTACGTACTTGTGCACACATAGAGTGCATTACTGCCACCTTTTTTCAATAAGCTGTTTTATCAGTTATGGCTTCTACAAGTTTGCTAATTTAGACTCCTTTATTGCCATATCTTTAAAACTAACAATAGATGATTTCGGAATATATATATATATATAAATATATATATATATAATTTTTTTTTGCTTATTTATAGGTGCTGTATTTTATTATCTGATTGTTAGGAAGGGATGAAAGGGGGCAAATATTCTTTAGAGGGATAGACTGCCGGCAGTATTGGGTATAATTTACAAGATGTAGTTGTCATACTGTATATTATTGATTGAAGACTTTTTTGACCGTATTGTGTATCATTGAACTTTTGTCTTAGGTCAGCATCTTTTTGATGACACTTTAATGGTGCATTCATTACTTCTTAAGTTTAATTAATATTACTTTTCTGATTTTGGGGGAGGGAGGGATGGGGAAGAGGAGTTCCGACTTTAAAGGTATGTTCCCAATATTACACCTCAGTGTGCTTGTATTAATTCATTAGTAGGATTTTTGACTGTAAGATGTGAAACCACATTTCTTGCATGATGTTTTAGAACTTACATATTTCATTTACAGTCTCTTAACATGCGACAGCAGCACTTAGTGCAAGTTTTCACAAATTTAAGAATCAGTACACTAAAATCCATCCTTCTCACGACTAAGGAAAGAAGGCTCTAGGAGGCTGAAAGGCAGGGATTTATTTCCGATTTTCACTGCTAGCTGTTTCAGGATTCCTCCTTGGGTAACTGGGGACTCGTGATGCGAAACTAAAGCTGAGGAACGGAGAGAGAGCAGCTGCCCCTTTCTGTGCTGGGCTGAGGGACAGTTGGCAGTGGCAGACACCGGGGGTGGCAGAACGTGCTGGGAGCTCTCCTGGGAGCGTGGCCAGTGCGTGGGAACGGGGTGAAGCCCAGGGTGACCTCTCTGTGCCTGCCCAGTGTCCTGGTCTGATTTCCAAAGCACAGCTCCACGGATAAACACGTCCTGGTAGGAGTTCACATACCTTAGTATAGTCACAACCAGCTGCGTCTCCAGCCAAGAGCAAAACTTCTGCCCAGAAGATGCAGATATTTTCTTAGGTTCTTTAATTGGTTGGTTTTTTTTTTTTTCTTTGTTGTTGTTGTTTGGTTCAGGTTGGGTTTTTTAATTGATTCTAGGCAATACACTTGCCAGTCTGTTCCTACTGTCCTTGTCTGCTGATTTGAGACCCAGGTGCTGGATGCAGTCAAGTGGTTACTCTCAGCTTTCTCCATAGTGAGGGTTTTTTTCTGTTTGATTACTTTCTTTTGTTTTTTAAGTTAATATTCCCCAAACTGTTCTTGTGCCTGTGTCTATCTGATTGCATTCCATGATGCTTACTGAGAGCTCTGGCTGCATTGTACGACAGCAGAACTGTATTCACAGGTCGCACGCAAATGCAGCACTTAAGGTCAATCTCTCTTCTTAATAAGCAATACGTAAGTGCCTTGAAACATATCTTCTTTTTTTTTTTTCCCTGTTTATTTTTTGTTTGCTTTCAGGTTTCCACCAGTTCTTTAGGATTCTTTAGTGTCCTCCCATTTTTTAATGCTGTAATGATTTTTAAAAAGCATATCTGTAGCTTGCCCTAGAGGAAATCTTTCTTTCATAACACTAACTGTTAATTCTAAGCTCCATTATTCCATTTGAGTCATGTAATTTTGCTGGTTAAAGACAGCGTTCAGAAGTCAGAAGTCACTCCATCCTGCCAAGCGTTATCATTGGGATCTATTATAAAATTAATCAAATAAAAGGCTGTCAGTATTTCCTATATTTTGGCACTTTATTAATGGCTTAGCTCCTTTTGCTGTTTCATATTTAATGATCTGTGTTGAATGTGGATTAGCCTGCTGAGATGCTGTTGGGGTGATCTCCTGCCTGGAGTCCCTCTGGGTTCCTTGGTGACCCCCTGGCTGCAGGGCAGGGGCCGAGGAGCACGCTCAGACCTGGAGCTCAGAGGTGCCCCTGGGTTTGTCCTGGTGTTTGGGCAAGGTCACCGCTGCTTTTCTGCTCCAGTGGAAAGGAGGATGGATTAGCTGAACTACTGCTGATGTTCTCGGGTTGGACATGAGTTACCTGCTGGTGTTTCTGGCCAAGGCCCCCCAGTTTAGAGGCTGAACTTACACTGCAGGGTGTGAGAGATAGTTGGGGTCAATTTGGAACTCACCCTTGGGAGAAAAATGTGCTTTGGAATAACTTTTTTTTTTTTTTTTTACTTAGTTCAAAGGATTAAAAGTTGAAGGAGAAGAAATGCCAAAGAGCAGCACAGTGGCTGTCATCCCTTTGGTGCTGGTTCCAGAGGAAGGGAGTGTGTGAAAGGTGTGACACGGGCTCATCTCACAGGGCAGCAGAGCCCTCGTTGCTGACGTTTCTTTTCCTGATGGATAAAAGCACAGGCAGCTTTCAGGAAATCCATCATGCCAGAGTCTGTTTTTCCTGAGGTTCTTTAAAAGCATTTTATTTTCTCTCTCTGTTTTCACTTTCATGCTCTTACCAATGCTGTGCGTGAAGGGGCAGGGCTGTTTTAATAGAAATACGTTTATATTGCAGTTAAATTGTTGATCTTTCTCTCTGGATGATTAGGGAAGGAAAAAAGTGCAGTGCTTTGTTTGCTAAAAGCCAGGAAAGAGTATCCCCTGGCAGAAGGGTCATGCAGTGGGATTGTCAATACACTTCCATTTTTCAGGATACAGGTTTCAGACAACAGCATTGTAGATGTTTATTGGCAGAAATGCATTTAATTACAGTTGCTTTTGATGGCATAAAATTTGACAATTTTATTTATTCATCAGTGAATAAATCAGGGGGACTATGAACACCACAGAATTCTATGCAATATTTTCCAATCCAATTACTTAAAAGTCACTATTTTTCAATCCTTTAACGGGAGAAATAGTAAGTTAGAAAAGTGCATCATTCTGGTGGTAATTCAAAGTGCAAAGCTGATAAATTGACATAAAATAGGATTGAGGGAAATGTGACATATTAATGTGATGAAATAATGGAAAATCCTAACCATGCTTGTATCCCCAACAAGCACAGCTGCCATCACAAGTCTGTCATCTTCCATTTTAAAATTAATAATTTCCAGTGTTCTTAAAGCTTTTATGAATAAGAATGCTCCTGGCAAAAACAGGGCAGGTTAGAAAGAGGGAAAAAAAAAATCACATTTTGACCATTTAGAAATCATGAGAATACACCAAAAAAAAGTAATTGGGTTTGGAGACTTTGTACTTGCATCCAAAATATTTTATTTCAGTTGAAATGCCGCAGTAATCTGTGCCTTCAGCAGGGTTGTGAGAGATCAGTAGCTTGGCAGTTTGTTGCAGACTGAAAGAGGAGTGTTGACATTTTGAACCTGCGCATGGAGGGCACTATTTTTGCTTCATTTGTGTCTCTTGCTACAAAGGAGTTCCTGAAATTCTCTCTGATTCCCTCTTCACCCGGTGGATGTTCTCTGTCTTCAGCCATGAGTGTGGCTGAGCTCCTCTTGGAGACTCAGAAGCAAGAGAAGGAGGAAAGTTGGTTCTGAGGTGGGGACTGGGTTCAACATTCCCTAAAACCAAGTCAGGGCTTTCCTGTGAGTGTGTGGCAGTTTTGGCCCTGGTGTGACCAGCTGGCTGGAGCCTCTTATCCCTAAATTTAACTCACGTGGATAAAAGCAGGAGTGGGTTGATTCCTGTGTTGTTCTGCCTTCCCCTTTCCGCTCTGTGAACATCAGCATTTTCTTTGTGTTGCATATACAATCAATTTTCTGAGAATTTAAAAATTCTATAAAAGGAAAGACTTCCCCCCCTCCCCACCCTCCAGCAGTTTAAAGTCTGGTTTTTAAATTGCAAGGAGAATCACTGGCATGGGAAGTACAAGATTTGAAATTCTGTTCTGATGTAACCTTTGTAATTCAGAAGGGATGTAGGAGTCCCTGTCTCCTTCACATATATTTGAGCTCTAAAATGTAGAAATAAAATTTCACCAATTCCTTCGTTCCTCCCCATCTCTTTTATAGGATATATTGACTATGCCATATATAAAGTATAGTTAATAATGGACTTTATAGCAAGAAAAGCTCTTTAAACCATGCCTAGGGACAAATTTGTCCTACATGACCAGGTCATGGACTATACCCTACCTTATTAATATGCAAGGATGAAATGGTTTTATGCTCTGAACGTGAAATTTATCCTTTTGGAGAAGATTAGCGTTAGGCCTGTGCACTTAAGTTTTCAGAAAGCCTTAAAAACAGGTGTGTAAGTGGTGCCATCTCTGTCCTCAGGGATGATTTCCCCCCAGCCAAGTGGTACTGTGGCATATTTAATAGCAGTTATTAGTTATAAGGTCATTTTCCAATTGAAGAAAGTCATTCATTGAACTTTATAAGTGAGCCCCTGACCAGCATCCTCTGGTACAATCCAGGACCTGCTTTTCCCGGGACCTGGGCATCCATATCCATCCCAAAATCCTTGGCTCTCTGTGAAATCTGTGTTTCTACAACTCTTGTGAATGGAAAAAAAACCCTGATGGGATTCCTGGGCTTGATTGTCATTGCTATTCACAAACATCTTCTGGCACTAAAGTGCATTAAAAGGAAAAGCCTCCTTTAAAAAAAAAAACAGTAAGATTATTGTGTTTTGTCCTTCTCCAGCTCTTCTATAAAGGTCAATTCTGCCGGTTTCAAGCTTGCTTTACTCACAGTGGTGTTGAGAGATTTTAGCCAGGGTTCTGTAGATTTTTTTATTATTAAATCTGTTGGTTTCATCACATCATTTCAGTTTCTTTGGACTTTGAACCAGCTGAGTGCAGAAAGCAACTGAATCCTTAACCATAACAAAACAGTGCAGGATCAGTGAATACCCCTGTGATGTTGTGTCTTTGGCTTTTTGTTTGAATTCCAGAGATATTTGTTTTACACGGTACAATCTTCATCCAAAGTTCTTTGGAAATGGAGAATCATGCCCAGCATTTCCTGCTGTTGTGGTGCCACACCTGATTTTTGCACAGTTCCTGTGTAATTCCTGGTAGGGTCACAACAGCACAGCCTCTCTCTTGACAGCAAGAACAAGGATTGTGTTCTCTTCTGTCCGTGTGGGTGATTAATGTGCATTTTTGGGAGTTGTGAAACGTGTCTCTGTGCATCATTCCAGGATGGAAAAGCCCCTCTGTGTATTTAGCATTTGTGTGCCTGGTCTTAATGGTGCAGCAGAATTGCTGCAGCCAAATTTGTGAAATCATTTGGGATGTAGGTGAGCGAGGGCTCAAAACCAATATGTATTTTAATGGGCAGAGGATGCCATTCCCCACTTGTCAGATCCATTCCCTGCTGTAAAGAGGGGATTAGCCACTGGAGAGAGCAGGCTGCTGGAGATGCATGGGTTTAGCTAATGAGGACAGGGAAGATCATGCTCAGAATAATAAAAATTATCCCAAGGGTCTCTGATGTGCAAGAGCCAAGGAGTTGGAAGGGAGGGGTCAAACCTTGTCTGTAGGTTTGGCTTCCTGCAGGAAGTTCATATCCCAGATATTTGCACACGTGTTGTGCTCTCTCCTTTATCAATGTACAGTAAAGACATATTTAAAACAATCACAAAGCCAGCTGACGAAGTAAATTCAAGCCAAGTATGGGATTAAAGCAAGCAGCTCAGCCTTGCTCTCTCTTAGCTGAAAATTCAAGTATTTGTAGGAATGAGGTAGAAATTTTCTGTTAGGCAGCTCCTCTTGGAAGGTGAGTGTCTGTGCTTTCAAGAGAATAAATAAAACTTGGCACTTGACTTGCTCTGAAGTACAATCTTGTCTCCAAGTAACTAGGAAAAATATTTTTGCAATCAGTCTTTCAATCAGACTTCCCTGGCTTTTATTAGCTTGTGTTGGACCCTTTGTGCTATTTTGATGTGTTATTTATATGTGGGTAAGTTATTACTAGCTTTAAAAGTGTTTCCAAAGTACCTGGTTACCTCTGGATGCTGGTACAGGTGATACAGGGAGTACTTGAGCATCTGGTGTGGAAAAGAGGAGTGTGGGGAATAAGCAAGGTCACATCTGCATTGTACTGTTCTTTTCCTTTATCAGGGCTTCCATTTCCTTCTCACCTACTCCAGAGAGATGGAGTTCATGGGTCTTTTTTTTTTTATTTCTGTGGGAGAAAGATTTTTATTCGAGCTTGAAATGATTTTATTTTCACTCCATAGGCATGTCATCAAAATCCTGTATGTTGCCACATTTCCCATTAAGTCTTTAGGTTTTGCTTCCTGAAATGGACTCTTTCACTTTCTCTACTTGGAAAGCTATGTGCCTTATTTCCTAATCTCTTCGTGGAGAATAATCTAAAGCACAGTGATCTGGCTTGCAGCATTCCCAGGCTCTTTTCATTGGTTTTGGGGGGGAGCAAACGCTGATGGAGCATCCCAGTGTCGCAGCACTGGGCTCCCAGGCACATCCAGCACTGTGTGAGGAGTCTTTGTGCAATAGAAACTCTGGCTCTGTGCCTGGGAGCTGCCTGGGGGGAATTCACCCTCCTGGGGGAACACAAAACCCCTGTGGCTTCTTTCCAGCACTTCCTGGGGCAGGGCTGAGCTGCTGATGCTGGCAGGGCTCAGTGTCACCCTGTGCACCCAGAGTGGGGCTCTGGGAGTGTCCCCGTGCCCTGCAGCAGTTCCCTGGTGCCATCATCACACCTGCTGTCCCCATTCCCACCAGGCCCTGGCCACTCATTCCAGCTGGGATTTGGTTTTGTGCAGAACGGGCTTTGCCCCCCAGCACCCCCAGCCTTCCTTCCCAAACTCTCTCTCTGCAGCCTCAGAAGGAGAAACACGCAGAGGTGGTTTCAACAATCCAATAGTTCCTATTTATGAGATTAATTTTTAACAGTTTCTGTTTTGAAGGTGAAATACACAGAGGTGGTTTGTGATTAGGGCAACAATCGAATATTTTCTATTTATATTAAGTTTTAAAGTTTCTTTTTTGTCGAGGTTTGGTTTCTTTTTGTTGTTGGATATAAACACAACAGGAGTATTTACATATCATTGGTTCGGGTTGGAATGGAACTTAAAGCTCATCCTCTTCCAACCCCCTGCCATGGGCAGGGATGTCTCCCACTAGACCAGGTTGCTGTCCCCTAAATGGATGTTGGAGAAAGCTTGGGATATCCTAGAGATGGAGCAGGTGGTGTTGGCTCGTAGTATCCATATCGTTGTGCCCCAGTTGTGTTTTCTAGAGCAATCTTTTTTTTTTTTTTTTTTAAGGGAAAAAAAAAAAGTATTTTATCTAAATGCCTAATAAATAATATTATTTAAATAGTTTTTAAAATAATTTAGAACTGAGAATAAGAAGCCTCAGTTGTGAGAGAAGAGACTTAAAATATACAGAGAGAGAAAATACCCTGAGCCTCCTAGAGCCTCTACTGAGAATTTGCTAAAGACGCAGAGCCCCTGGTCAGAGCACATTGCAATTAACTCACAAGTGTTCATTTAAAATGAGAGACTGGTTTCCTGTGATGTTCATCTTTGTTGGCATATGTTTGACTTTCTGAATTCAGAGCTGATTTCCTTCTCATTCAAAAGCTGGTCAAGGAAAAAAAAAAAAAAGGCGAAAAAGAATAATTCACTTTGTGCAGCAGCAACTTTTCCTGGTGTGAGCTCTGGAAATGCACACTGTGCATGATGTGTGGCACGGAGGGGTGGTTCAGTTTTCTGCCAGGTGGAGATGTGTGCAGACAGGCTTTTCCCTGGGGAGCAGCAGAGCAGCCCCAAACCCAGCCCAGGGAGGGGTGGGCAGCTCCAGCCGTGCCAGCCGTGCCAGCTGCAGGGCACAGCAGCACTTCTGTGCCTTGGGAAGCAAATTTGCACTTTGCCTTTCGAGGGTGTCCCACTCAAAAACAAAAACCATCCGGCAAATTTCCCACATCAGGTTCCTTTTCCTTCTGGTGTAGTCCAAAAAGAAACTGAAAATGAGAGTAGAGAAAGCCCTGGTGTAAGTGTTGGATCAGCTCTGTCAAACAAAAGGTTGTTCCTCTTGGAATACTCTATGCATTTTCTCCCATTCCTTGCTGGAAATGCAGTGAGAATGTCACACATACAAATTTGGATGTCGATCCCAAAGCAGATGGAGGCTGGGGAGGGGGGGATGTTCTTTTTTTTTTTTTTTTTTCCTTTTTTTTTTTAATTATTTCCCTCATGTCCCTTTTCATTTTTATTTTTTTTAATTAAAAAATTAACTCTTTGCATTTGTGCAATAACTACTTGCCATGAGAATGGGCAGACCTTGGAAATGCCCCGACTACTAACACAGCACAAGATGAACTCGAACAGAAAGTGGTGTACTTTTTCCTGAGAACTTTTTTTTTTTTTTTTAATAATAAGCTCAGTTTTTACCCCAGTGTATTGTGGTGTCTTACATTTTTAGCAGTATTTTATATTTTTTCTGTAACGCACTAAGTCTTAGATGTTTTTAGAGCTTGTTTGTTATATTCACAATCACGGATTTTAAAAAAGAAAAAAGAAAAAAAAAAAAAAGATCCTCACAGAGACCCAATTGACCAAAAAAAAAAAAAAAAGTGTCATTTTTTTTGTACAAGTAGCTTTGAGAAGCCCACATTGTGTTGCTGTGACTCATCTTTTGTAACATTTTATTTCTTGGTATTTGTTTAAACATAAAAAGTAAGAGTTTATCTGGCTGGCAGTGCAGGGCAGCGCTCCCTCGTCAGCAGACGGCATTGTTTCTGTCTTTGTTTGGTTTAGCCATAAAATGTTTGTTCTCAGCACTGTACAACGGTCCCTATATGATATGGAGAAGCAATATCACTGTATGAAACTCACACGATGTATTATTATTATTATTCACTAGCACCCTAGGTGTGATAATTGAAGTAAATATCTTTTATACAAACACAATTCCGCGTGGGCTGTCTTTTATTGAGGTGAGACCTGAGTCCAAGCAGCAAACATTTACATTGTGCTTCTGGTTTTGGTGATGCCCAGAGGGATCACAGGGATGGTTTGGTGGGATTTGTGTTTGGCCAGGGGAGGAAAATTGACTTTTTGTGTATCAGTTCCTATGGGGAGTGTGTGTGTGTTTCCAGTATCTTAAATATTGAACTGTTAGATGTTCAGAATGTTCAGTGAAATCCAAGTGTGGCCATTCCTGCTGCAGTCACCCTGCTTCACAGACAGAAAATACCTATTTGGGGTCTGAGACTGCCAAGGGGGATTGGTTTGAGCACCACAGCAACATATCAGCTAATTAAAAAGAAAAAAAAAATGCCAGTTACCTGAGGTCAGAAATGCTTTAGATTCAGAAATGAAAATGTCAAAGAATTTTCCCAGATATTTGGCTCGCTGTTTATTTTTACAGATCCTTTATAGGAAAATAAATTCCTCATTTAGTGCCTTATGGGATGTTCCTATAAATACCCTCAGTATTTACAGAGTGAGGAGCTTGGTAAGGAACAGATGCTGTAACCTGTCAGTGGGATTATGTTTTCAAAAGCAATGGAATAAATCATTTTTTGGGTGCTGCGGGTGTCAGGTAGAGGCTGTGTGTGAGTGTCTGTGCTTACCTGGGTGCTCTGTTTTCCCTGGTGTGCTTGTGTCTGCTTTTTTGTGAATTGAAGGTTATTTTGGGGGAATCTACCTTGGTTTTTCCACCATCTCCTGCAATAGATCCCTGACACATTTCTCCCCCCAGGCTCTCTGAGCTCCCTCCCAGGAGTTTCCTGTGGAATAGGAGTTTTGGAGGGCAAGGATGGATATTTGCTGTGGTTCTCTCCTGCAGAGCAGGGGTCAGGCTGGATTTCCCACCCCAGTGGGGGTGGCACTTGGTCAGCTCCATGTTGGTGTCCAGTGTGTGTCTTTGCCATCTTTAGTTCTGCAGTTGTGGGGATATTCTCTTCAAAATGTATTTAAAATGCTACTAAATGCCTTCATTTCATGACAAATATCCATTTTCTCATTTTGAAGCATCTGGCAAGTTGTTCCACAGGATGGAAAAGTTCATGATTTAACAGTTTTTATTTTTGCCCTTCTCTTTAATAACTACTCCAATTGTTGATTGTTATAAATGGTATTATTGTGTATAATTTGACCCTAATTTTTTTAAACTTGATGCTAAACAGCTAGACTTTTAAAATGCCATGCCTTGGGTAGGTTAATCTATGTATTTGTAACCTGCACTTTTCTTCAGGTGGTGTCAGCATGAAACTCCTAAAATGCCACGCATGGTCATAAGCAAAGGATGTGTTAAACTTGAGAAAGCACTGGCCTGGAGAAGGCTCACAGTAGCTCAAAACTTTGCATCTTGGGATGCAGCCAGGCTGTTCTTTCAGGCCTAAATCTCAAAAAGTTAATTCTGGGAAGTTAGGAAAGCAACCCAAACCACAAGGAAGCATCTGAGAGGTCAGGAGCAGATATTTATGGCCTTCCATGGAGATAGTTGGATCTCCCACCATAACTTTATTGGGGCAGCCCCTCAAAAGGATGTCAAAATTCTCTCTTTTTGGAAAAAAATGTACACTGTGTGTTCCCATAGACCTTTACTGGTTTGAACTGGGACATCACTGTGAGTTCCTGCTGGGTGGGTGAGGTTTGCATAGGGAATGTTAGAGGGATTTGCTGGATTGATGGGAAAAGTCCTTGTTTGTGGCATCCTTGGGTGCAGGAGGAAGTTCACAGCTCAGTGCCAAGGTCTTGGCTCTGCTTCTGCTCCACCATCAGTGAGAGACAGTTTGACTGTCAGTGGGAAAAGGGACATTTTTTCACATGGCATCATGTTCCCACCAGGTAAGAAGCTGTGAGTGGCTGACATGATGCTTCTGAGCCCCACTTCTTTCCATGTGGAAATGCTGTCATTTTCTCCTCAGTATTTCTGTTTTAATGGAAGTGGTGAAGGAATTGTGTACTTGCCAACAGAGGGCTTCAGAAAACATGATTTGATTACAGCACAGCATTTTATTTTCTTTTTGCTCCAAGCTATGGGAAACTGATAAGAAAATTCAAACTGTTTTCTTGAACTCTTCCAAGTTACCCATGTAATTATCTTAGTACCCTTGGAAATAATCCCTTCTTGTATGAAATCTCTCTCCTTACAGGGTGAATTTATTAAACAGTGCTGGGTTTCTTTACTGGGGGCTGTTTATTTTGGAGTGGCTGGGCCAGGAGGAAGGGGAAGGAGAAATCCTTCAAACCTTCCTTTCCCAGCAGGCCCTCAAAATGTGAAAAGAAAGGGAGAAAAGCAGGGGAGGGAGAAGAAATCTCACCTGCACCTCTTCTGAGAGGGAGCCCCAGGGAGTCATGGAATGGTTTGGGTTGGAAGGGACCTTTAAAGGACACCTCCCACTGTCCCAGGCTGCTCCAGGCTCCATCCAGCCCAGCCTGGGACACTTCCAGGGATCCAGGGGCAGCCACAGCTGCTCTGGGCACCCTGTGCCAGGGCCTGCCCACCCTCATCATAAAAAAACCCACTTCCTTAGAATTCACCTGAATCAGCCCTCTTTTAGTTGAAAACCATCCCCCCTTGTCCTGTTGTGCTGCAGTTTGGTGGCTCCTCCTCTCTTCCCCAAGGCCATTTTCCAAGCTGGCCCTGAGGAGAGGGCAGCAGGAACTCAGAGAATGATGCTGATGTTGGAATGAGCATTATTTTTATATATTTTTTGCAGCTGGGGTTTTTCCTTGTGCTTCCTTTGTCACTAGGGCAGATTAAGTCTCAAATGTTCTCAGGGTTTTGGACACGATTTGCTCTCTACCTGTCCCTGTTTTCTCTTGTCTCTTTGGCAGCACATGGAATAAAACAGAGCAGGGCAGGGCTGTTCTTGCTGTCCTCACTGGTGCCACTGCCATCCCTTGCTGTCTGGGCCTGCTCCTCTTGTGTGTCATCCCTGGAATGTTCCTGATGGCTTCTCTTCCAGCTCTGTGTCTGCAGAGAATCCTCATCTCTGCACTCCTGGAGCTTTCCCAGGCCTGACAGCTCTGCTTGGAGACCAGGGAGATCGTGCTAGGACTTAGAGATGGCTTTTAGACTTATCATTCCTTTCTTTGGTTTTTCTGCCCTTTCAGAAGCCCTGCAGAGGGTCTGGTCAGAGAATGCCCTTGTGGCAGGTACAGATGGACCAGGGCAGCCCAGAAGCAGCACTGCAGGCTGAGATGATTCCCAGACTAATAATCCAGGCATTCTGGCTACTCAGGAACTCTTGGAGATGACTGACCTTTCCTCCCTCCCTGGAGATTTCTACAAAAGTTGCTTTAAAATGTCCCAAAAGCCCAGTTCCTTTGTGTTTCTGTTGTATTGGTGAGATCTCTGGAGCACTAGATCTTTCTTTATGTTGGGGACATTTTTGGAACAGCACAGTCCCTTCTAATGACACTGATTTTTCATTGCCTCATGGGAGGTGAGATGCTCAGTTGGGTTTTTGCACTAAAACCTGCTCTTCAGTCTTTACTTCTGAGCAGCTTTGCACCTCAGAGCCCACAGACAGGGCTCTGCTGACTTGTAGAAAGCAATATTCCATCATTCCCTGCCTCCATGTCCTGTTTCTCAGCCTACTGACAGCTCCCAGCAGTGGTGGCCCCAAGCAAAAGGCTTTGCATGAAGTTGAGGTGGATTGAGTGCCTCCCACACACTCTGGGCCAGGCAGAAATGTTCTCCCTCACCATGAAAAGGTCAAGCCAGAACTGGAACCATCGAGCTGTGCAATGGTGAAAGGCCTTTGACAACCTTCCTGTTGCAGGAAGGGTTCTGGCTCGGCTCTTTCTGCCTTGGCATCTTCACAGACCAAAAAAAGAGGGCAGAGAAAATGATCTTGTGCATGCAGGGCTGGATCTGCAGCGTTGGGATCGTGTGCTCCTCACCCCTGCAGCTGCAAAGCGGGGTCAAGGTGGAGTCATCTCCTGCTGATTCTCCTGGAAGGGGAGCAGGACTTTGGGCAATAACAGCCTTTTCCAGACTTCCTTAAAAGCCAAATGCCAAGTGTTTCAAGAGCCTGAAATTAGGCCCGAGTTTATGTGTGAGCCTTGGGAGCTCTGGCATGGGGTAGAGCCGGAGGTAAGATTTTGTTGGCTTGAAAAGGCTCCTGGAGAGCGATGCCAGGAAGTCTTGGCATGTTTTTTTTTTTTTTCATGGGGAAGAGCAATGATTTCAAGTCAGATGTAACTGTCCAGTCATGAACTGGAGTGGTCCAGCATAGGGAAAGGTGAAAGAGCTGGAAAAATCAAAGGGTCCATGGCAGACCCAGTTTTCTGCTTCTTCCTTTGGCTCCTGCTCCTGGCCCTGGCTCTCAGACACCCCTGTTTGTGATGAGTGAGTCTCCAGCTTTGAGCCTTTGTGCCAAGGCACTCCAAGATTTACTTATCTTACCATCATCTTCCTTCCAGTCAATAAAATAGATTTCAAAGCTTTGAAGTAGTGGCTTTCAGTGCACTTCAGATGACTTTTCAAAGAGAGCGTGCCACATCACTTCTCAGCTTGTTTTCTTTTTCTTTTTCTTTTTCTTTTTCTTTTTCTTTTTCTTTTTCTTTTTCTTTTTCTTTTTTTACAGTTATGTAAATTCAGGGAGGCCAGACAGTAAATGGAGGGAGATTAAAAAGTTCCACGAGGCAAATCGGGGTGTGAACTTGCAGAGCATCAGCTAATTTGCCACAACTGCCCATGTGTGTGCTCCTACCCCTATCCCTTCAGCTACACCACTCACCTCTCATTTCCTGGGGGCTCTGAAGATCCACATGAGCAGTTACCCTGGTCCCATGGAAGAGTAGCAAGTTACAGCCTATCTCACCCCAAGGTGATTTATTCATCTGTCTGTATTCAGTAATCAAGCCACCATCTTATGGAAAGATTGCCTCTCATTTATTTATGTCTGGCCTTATAACTTCAAACTAAGTTGCTAGTATGTCTTAATTTTCTCCATCTGTGGAAACAGATGCTGTTTATTTTGGATGATTTGCCAAGGGAGCCCAGTTGCTGGGGCTTGTTACAGGAGTCAGAGTTGCTGTTGCTCTGTGGCAGCGCTGGGCTCGTGGCCTCGGGGGCACTCCTGATGAGCCCCTGCATCTGCCAGGCTCTGCCCCCCACCAGCCTGGCCACTGGGGTTCCAGGACTCTTCTTCAATAATCACTTCAAGGATTTAACCTGCAGCTTTGGAATGGCAAGAGACTGACCGGGCTGTTCACAAGGAAAGAAGCGTGAGACTCATGTCAATCTTTTATTCTTATTTTGGGTTTTATTTGCTCACTGTGTGTCCCACCACATGGCCTGTCCATACAGGTCCTTGATGGTATTTCCAGAAACATTCATCCCATGGCAGTGTCATCCATGGCTGTGCCCCCTGGGCACATAGAATTCCCAGAAAAGGCATTTCTTTAGAGCATTTTCTTTGTGCACAGGTTCTTTCTGAGCATTCATTCAGTGTTTGGCAAGGTATCATAGAATAATTAAATGGTTTGGGTTGGAAGGGAACCTCTAACATCACCAAGCCTTGCCATGGGCAGGGACAACTTCCACTGGACCAGGTTGCTCAGAGCCCCATCCAGCCTGGCCTTGGGCACTTCCAGGGATGGGAATAATCCAGTCCCAGCTTCTGATTTTCTGTGCATCAGACAGGGGAAAACCAGCCCTGTCTGTGCCAGGGTGGCACCGGAGCTTCTGCCAGCGTGGGGCTGCCCAGTGCCTGCACTTCTGCTCTTTTCTTCATAAGGCCATGGCAATGCCAGGCTTGGCTTTTAAAAAGCCTGAGCTGGCAGAGTCCGACGCTAAAGATCCGTGGTTTAAAACCCACTTTCCCCAGGACTTTGCCTTCTTTGTCCCGTTACCTTCTGCAGTAGCTCTCCTCCTCCCGGCCTCGGAGGCATTTGCAGATCTGAGGGGTCAGAGGAGGGCTCAGCAACTCGGGGAGGACAAAGGCAGGTTCAGGATCCTTTTGCTGCGCCTCAGCTCCTGCCTGCCCTGCTGAGGGGAAAAATCAGTGCCAGAGCTCCCTGCCTGCCCTGCCGGGCCCTGCTGAGGGGAAAAGTCAGTACCAGGCTCCCTGCCTGCCTGGCTGAGCCCTGCTCCCACTGCTGAGGGGAAGAGTCAGTGCCGGAGCTCCCTGCCTGTCCTGCCAGGCCCTGCTCCCAGTGCTGAGGGGAAGAGTTGCCGGCAAAGCCGTGAGGAGCTCGCGGGTGGCCACGGCCCCTGTGAAAGGAGAAAGTTATGATTAAAAAAACAACCCCAAAAACCAACTGTGAGGAGTGACACTGACGGGGAGATGAGAGGGAAGCTCCTTGTGTTTGGTTGCTTTCAGTGTCAGACGGATTCCAGCCTTTTCTGTTTTCACGGATGGTTTCATGGCCAAGGCCGAGTGAAGCCGAAGGGAAGGAAGAATGCAGATTCCCTTAAAACTGAGAGCTGTGTTTCTTTGGTGACCCTTTTTTCTCTTAAATTGAAAAACTCAGTCCATGTAACTCAGAAGCCAAAAGGGTCATTTAAGAGAGAGATGCAGAAGCTGGGATGCAGGGCCTGGGTCTCCTTCTGCAGGCTCCAAAGCTCCGCTCTGCAGAGGATTTTTGGGCAGGGTGGGAGGCCAGGGTACAATTCCTGCCCCAGGTAACCTCCTGCTCTGGAGAACCTTGGGCAGGGTGCTCAGCAGTGCCTCGTGCAGAACTGGGCCCCCAGCCCATGTTTGGCCAGCAATAGCTTCCCAACTACATTTTAATGCAATTTTAAAAGACAGCCAATTGAATCATTAACCCTAGGGAAGAGGTTTTCTTCTTTCCAAATCTTGTTGATGCAAATATTTTTCATCAGGCCACCCATGTTTTGGAGCAGGCAGGGATTCCCCGTTCCTGGAGAAATACTGACCTCCAGTGGGATGTGCCTTTAGCACAACTACTGCTCGGGCCTGAGTCTCTTATTGAGGGCTCTAAAATATAAATATGCAGAGGGGGAAAAAATAAATCCACGTGTTGTATTCAAAGCAAGTGCCACCTCTCTTTCCCTGCAGTGAGGCTTGGTCCTTCTGAATAACATGGGAAGGGGAATGGCTTTAAACAGAAAGAAGTTTAACCAGTCTAAGTTTAGATTGGAAATTAAGAAGAAATTCTCTGTGAGAGTGGGGGTGCCCTGGCACAGGGTGTCCAGAGCAGTTGTGGCTACCCCTGGATCCCTGGAAGTGCCCAAGTCCAGGGTGGACAGGGCTTGGAGCAGCCTGGGCTGGTGGAAGGTGTCCCTGCCCATGGCAGGGGGTGGAATGAGATGGGCTTTAAGTTTGTTCCCAACCCAAACCACTCTGAAATTCTGTTACACCAACACAGTAATTGTCTTTCCTATTCTTTAGGTTGAAAAAGACTTTTGAGATCAACCTTACCCCATCACTGCCAAGCCCACCACAAGGCACATCCCCAAGTGCCACACCTACAAAAAAATGGTAATTTGCACCAGCAAAGAGCCTGATTGCTGGGAAAGCAGGGTCACTTTGGGCATCACTTTGAGCCCTCATCACTGCTGCTCTTAGTCCAACCCTGTGGCCAGGGCATCACTCCCTGTGCAAGGACCTCCCTCCACAGCTGGTTCCTGGGTGTGTGGAGCATTTCCCAGCCTGGCCAGAGTGGGAGAGCTGGAACTGAGCTGTGCACACCTTGCACCCCTTGTCTGAAGGCTCAGAAAGGATAGGAGCCTTGGGCACAGCCTGCTCTTGCTGCTCCCCAGGCAACCCCTGCACTTCTTGCTCCCTGGCTGTTGATAAATGAGGAATTCTTTTGCCTTCCAGCTGTCTGGAAATTAGGGGAATCATTACAACAGGAATTATCAGGGAGGGACTGGAACAGATGGGACCTGAGCTTTGACCCACCTGGAAATCCAAGCACAGAGGGCCGGATCCTGCATCCCTGTGGTGGAGGTGCTGGCAGTGAACCTCCAGCTCTGAACCTGGAGCTGAGCAGGTTTTCCAGCCAGGGAGAGGCCCAGACACTGCTGGCAGCCAGGGGGAAAGGTGAAACAAGTTGATTTCTGCTGCAGGACAGGTTTGGGATGGATTTGCCAATGGAACACGGAGCTTGCCCTGCGGTGCTGGTGCCGTGCCTCGCGCTGTAGCTGCAGCTCTGCACTGCTTCACATCTGGGCTGGGGTTATGTGAGGGGAAGGAGAGGTTTTTGTTTTGCTCCTGGAGCAT
This sequence comes from Taeniopygia guttata, assembly GCF_048771995.1. Taxonomy (NCBI): domain Eukaryota; kingdom Metazoa; phylum Chordata; class Aves; order Passeriformes; family Estrildidae; genus Taeniopygia; species Taeniopygia guttata. Next base: position 6,208,026 of record NC_133044.1, on the reverse strand, counting down.
TCCAGCAGTGCCTGTTGTGGTTTAGGGTGTGGGTTTTACTCTGGGGGGCAGCTGAAAAGAGGGATCCTTTGTAGAAAACTGGCTGAACACTGGGGGTGCACGGCCTGGCCCCGTGCCTGGGGCAGGAGGGTCCCACCTGAGCCCTCCTGGGGGTGTCCCCCACCCTGCTCCAGGCCCCCACTCACCACCTGCCCTGCCAGTGCCTCTCCCAGCCCCACAGCCAGGGGAGCCTCTTCCATCACCCCTCCTGTGCAGACCAGACCCGGAGATCAGTTCATGGACTCACCTCCCCTTAACCCTCTCCAGGTGCCCCAGCTCTGCCCAGCCAGGATGCTGCAGGTACCCCTGGGGCACCAAAAATATCTGACTGAGGCCTTTGGAGCAGCTGTGCCAGTGCAGGCAGCTGCCTCTGGCCCTGGGAGGTGGCACTGCTCCCTCCCAGGGGCTGTGCCCACCCTGGGGCATCCCCAGGAGGCTGGACCCTGCTGTGAGCAGGGAGTGCTGCTCTGAGCCGGCTCTGCTGCCCCAGGGGGGTTTCTCAGCTCTTTGGTGTCCCCTGGCACAGGTTGGGGTTGGGGTGACAGCCCTGGCTCTGTTTTGCAGTGCGCTGTGCCGAGCTGCAGATCCAGCTGACCGAGGCCGTGGCCACCCTGGCTGCCCAGAAGGAGCTCGTGGCCAAGCTGGAGCACGACCTCAGCACCATCCAAGCCCTGTCTGCCGTGCATCGCCCAGAGGCAGAGGTACCAGAGCCTGCCCACAGCCCCAGGGCTGCCTGTCAGAGCTGGGGGCGTGGGGGAGTGTCAACCTCCTCTCTTTTTCCATTATTATTATTATTATTATTATTATTATTATTATTATTATTATCATTATCATTATTATCATTATTATCATTATTTCCTTCCTTTTCTTTCTGATAATTCACCCAGCAGAGATGGGTGAATCAAAAAAAATATATATATGATGATATGAATGGATGAATCAAAAAAAAATAACAACTCCTTGCTCCTCTGTGGGGGAAAAAAATTCCTTTCCTTTTTCTTCCTTTTTTTATTTCCTTGCTTTTTTTTTTTGTTTGTTTTGAAAGGTTTTGAAAGCACAAGATAAAACAATAGCACAATATTTCTTCCCCTTCCCAGGCAGAGGCTGGGGTTTGAGGTGGGGCAGCAGCTGGGTCAGTCCTTGTCCCTGCAGAGAACCTGTCCAGCAGGGATGAGGCTGCAGCTGCAGGGCAGCAGCAGGACCCAGGAGGGGTTGCTTTGCCCAGGCACCTTTGGGTGGGTGGGAAATGTTTAATTTCTTCTGCTTGTGCTGCCCAGGGTGCGGCCAGCCCCGGGCTGGAGAAGATCCCTGAGCCCATCAAGGAGGCCACGGCGCAGTTTTATGGTGAGAGGGGAGCCAGGCTGGGCTGGGACACCCCAGCCGTGGCAGGGTGGTCACTTCTCCACGGAGGGCAGCTCCTGAGCCATCCCCTGCTCTGTGTGTCCCCCACTGGGAGAGTTTTCCATGTTTGGTTTTCCATGCTGGGCACGGTTTGCCCATCTGCTGGCTCCTGCCAAGGGGTGCAGCGGGCACGTGCCAGGCCTGGCTCTGTGCTGAGCTGGTGAGCCCAGGCTGAGCCAAACCCCCTGAGCCCTGTGCTCTGCCTCCTGCTCTTCCCACAGCAAACCCCTCCAGAGCCAGAGAGTGAAACATTTCCTGTACATCAGCCCCTGCGCTGAGGTCTGCAGGAGAAAATGAATCAAAAACAATAAAAAATAACAACTCCTTGCTCCTTTGGGGGAAAAAAAAATTCCTTTCCTTTTTTTTGCTTGCTTTTTTTTTGTTTGTTTTGCAAGGTTTTGAAAACACAAGATAAACATTATCACAGCAACAGTCCCACCAAGCTAAACAACCTGCAGCCACCCATCCTGCTCCATGAATAACTGCTCAGTGCAGCTGGTTGAGTCATGGCCCTGGGGACACATTTCTCCTTGGCTGTGAACGCCACTGCCAGGAAGGAAGAGCAGGGAGGGATGGCCACAGCCTCCCAGGCACCCACAGAGCCCCATCAAGGGGGGCAACCCATGGGGAACACCCAAAAAATGGGGTCCTGGGCATAGCAAGCTGATGGTGGATGAGGAGTCGGGGTAGGGGAGAGAGGATTGTGGCTCTGGGGTTTATTTTAATGCTGCAGCTGCTGCAGAGGCCAGAGGGGAGAGTCTGGCAGGGATGGAGTCAGGGAAAGGCAGCCATGGGTTGTACCAAATAATGCAATTGGTTTTCCTGTCCACATTGAGTCTTCAAAAATGAAAAAGAAAAGTCATAAATAGCAGTCCATGTTGTAATAACTGTGCACTGGGGTTGATTTGGGTGCCCCCAAGGTCCCACAGCAAGAGGACCTTGAGCACACCCCTGGGGTGGGTGGTGGGCATCTACCAGGTCATCTCTCACACCAAACCTCATCCACAGGTCACCCTCCATCCCCTGGCACCTCATTTCCTGAGGGCCAGGTGGACTCACTCCTGTCCATCATCTCCAGCCAGAGGGAACGCTTCCGGGCCAAGAACCAGGAGCTGGAGGGGGTGAGTCTGCTGGGGAGGGGCTGGGGGCTGCAGGGCTCAGCCTGGGCTGGCTGCTCTGCTGGCCTGTGGCAATTCTGTCCCAGGCACTGCAGGCAAAAGGCAAACACATCCTGCTGTGAGCAGGAGCAGAGCCTGCCCCAGCCCTCCAGGATGGATCCAAACAGCGTCCCTCTGTCCTTGTGTCCCTCTGTCCCTGTCCTCCTGGCACAGTGTTTGGGGGTGCCATGGAAAAAGCACATAGAGAATACACTTTGAGCTCATAAATTGAAGTAGAGCTCAAAATAACCTTTTCTGAGCTGTCTGGTTGTGTCTGCACCTCCTGTGGGAGCCACATCCCATCCCAAAGCCCCCCTCGGCTGCCCCAGCCCCTCTTTGCCCACTGAGGGATGAGCTTCTGAATGGGTCAGGACTGGGACCCCCCTTCTGCCACATCTGAGACAGTTTTATTAAGGAGCAATTTGAATCCAAAGCCAGGGGGTTCAATTCTGGGTTAAAGGCACTGAAGGCTGGCTGGGTGCCATTGTCCCCCCACACCCCTGCAGGAGAACCGGGTGCTGCAGCACACGGTGCACGCCCTGCAGAGCGAGCTGGACAACCTGAGAGCTGACAACATCAAGCTCTACGAGAAGATCAAGTTCCTGCAGAGCTACCCTGGCCGGGTGAGTGTCCCCCTGTCCGTCTGTCTGTCCGTCCTCAGGCTGGGCTCACAGCCCCCAGACACAGAAATTGCACATTTCCAATGTGCAGCTGCCGTGGAAGTTGGAGCTAATTGGGGTGGGAAAGGTTCTCCCTGCCAGGGAGGCAGTTTAGAACTGTGCTGAGGGATCTTTGGCATCTTTGAAGCCACAAGCCCAAATCTCCTCCCTAACAAAGCTGCTACACCCCCTCTGATGCTCACTGCTGGCAATGTGCTGCTCTAGCAGGCAAGTGTGGGCTCTTCTGCCAGAGGTTAAACTGGGACCTCCTGCAATAAACCCCTGCAGCAGAGCCTGGAAAATAATTCATCCTGTCCCACTTGTGCTCGTTCCTGAACTTCTTGTATCCAGCAGAGAGAGCTGCTCCCTGAGCAGCCAGGAGACAAAAGAGAAGCCAGCCCAAAATCATCCCAGTAATGCCAGGAGAAGGCTGGGAAGGGGAACCAGACTTTGCTGCAACCTGCTCTGCTCGTGCTGTGGCCCTCAGGAGTTCCTCCCTGGGGGTTTGCAGGAGGCTCAGGCTGCTGCCTGGGAGATTTCCACTGCCAGCACTTCCCTGGTCAGAGCCAGGCTCTCCTGACCTCGGGCTTTCCTTAGAAATGCCAAAGTGCCATCACAGAGGGGACACCCATTCCCTGCCATCCTTCCCCTAGCTGCTGCCTTTCCGTGCTGCCTGCACTGAGTCTGTTTTATTTAGGGATATTTTAATAGCATTTGGTGGTGGGAAACTCCTACAGCTCGAGGCACCTTATTTGGTTCCTCTCATTATGTCCCAGTGATGACGCCAGGTCGTCCCCTCTGACATTTTTTCCCCTTTCTCCTGTGGAATATCATCTCCATGTTTATCCTCTGCCACAAGGCAACCCCTGAATGCCATTGCCATGAGCTAAAGAGCAAAACCCTCCGTGGCAGCAGCTCAGGGGATTGCATAATTCACCCTCTAATGGGACATGTGACACGTTAAAAATACTCATCAAAGATCACTGCAGTGGCCGGGCTGTGGCCAGCTCCTCGCCCCTAAATGGGGCTCTGGCCTCATCACAGTGACCAACCCACAGGGTTGGGTTGCAGTGTGTGAGGCCAGGCTTACTAAAGGTTTACACAGAGGTGTAACAACCAGCCATTGAGCCAGGCAGGGCAACCCTCTGCACGTAGGAACAGGTCCAGGAAGCCCTCGGGGAGCCGGGCAGAGCAGCAAGTGCTGCGTGCTGGGACAGGGAATCAGCACTGCAGCAGGGAGCCAGAGCCTGCAGCAGGCTGTGCCCAGGGCTGGTGGCAGCATGTGCTGTTCCCAGGCTGGATTTGGGCAGGAATGATGTGGAATCTGCAGTTTCTGCAGAGGTGGAGGGAAAGAGGAGCAGGGAGGCTGCACGAGCATCCTCGGGGCTCACTGCAGCCAAGGCTGTGTAAGGGGAATTATACAGGAGAAGTATAAAGTCCGTCCTGTCTGAACCCACCCAAATCTTCCCCTTCTTTCAAGGGGTTTTCTTCATTTTCCTTGCCCTTTTCCCAGCCTATAACAGCTCTATGTTTGAGCAATGATTTCCTCCTCCTAAACTGCTGTCTCCCTCCTGCCTGGCCCAGCAGAGGAATTCAGGGTGGGATTTGCAGTAGCCCAGGTGAGCTCTGTGAGGATGACACAGGTGACAATTATTTCATGGAAAGGGCCCAAAATAGGGAGACACAGGAGAAACAGAGAGTCCTCATGGCAGAATCCCCTGGTGTAACAACCCAAGGTCCTTTCCAACCCAAACCATTCCACAATTCTGTGGATTTCAGGGCTTTGTCCCACAGCTCCTGTTGTGCTTCTCCTTTCTGAAGGGGACAGATGCTGTCAGCTCTGTGGGTCAGCTCTGGGCTGTGCTGCTCCATCTTTTGGGGGTGTTTCCTTCCAAATGGGGGAGCACAGGGTTCTGTCCTTGTGCTGGGTGTCCCTGCTGGCTCTCACCTGGCTGTGCTCCCACAGGGCAGCAGCAGGGATGACACGGAGCAGCGCTACTCCTCCCAGTACGAGGAACGCCTGGACCCCTTCTCCTCCTTCAGCAGGAAGGTATGAAAGGCTCCCCAGCACCCTCCCTCTGCACCAGCCCCTCTGTGTCCTGTGGGATCATGCCCAGATGAAATCCAGGGAGCTCTGGTAGAATGAAATGCATTCAAACGTCCTTTGCTTTCAAAAGCAAAAAATAAATAAAAGTCGCTGTGCCCAGATGATGGCTGGGGGCGGGGGTAAATATGACCATCCTGGGGCACACAGCTCCTTCCATGTTTTGCAAACCCCAAATAGGCCTCTGAGCCTCAAAATCCTGTATGGTTTCCTTGCAGGAACGCCAGAGGAAATACCTGAGCCTCAGTCCCTGGGATAAAGCCACGCTGAGCATGGTGAGCGGCTGCTCTGCAGCACTGCTGGGAGCTGAGAGGTTTTTAGCCCAAAAAAAGGGAATGGGGCTCTTGGGCAGTGGGAAGGACCCATCCCTGCTGGCCTGGGCAGGGTGCAGAGCACACTGGGCCGTGCTGGCCTCTGGGTTAGGAACAATCCCCTTCCTCCCTTGCTGCCCATCACCGTCCCCAGAGGCATTTCAGGACATGGAGATGTGGCACCTGGGGACGTGGTTCGGTGGTGGGCTTGGCAGTGCTGGGGGAATGGTTGGACCCAAGGATTTTTGAGGTCTTTTCCAACCTACACAATTCTGATTCTATTCTATGATTCTAAGCACCTCTCCTCTGGTTTGTGACCTGGTGTGGGGCTCAGGGCTGTACCCACAGCCAGGGGCAAACCCTCCTGCATGGGAGACCCCCCCAGAGAGCCCCAGCACCCCACACATGTGGGGAGGAGTGTGGGGGGCTGCAGAGAGTCCAACACTCCAGGGAAAATCTCTGCCCCACAGAGCGCAGCATCCTCAGACACACTTTGGCTTCTCACTGCATTCTCCTTAAAAACCCCTTCCCAAGCCCTGATCCTTCCTGCTCTGCTCTTCCTTCCAAAACAGCATCAGGGGATATCTTGGGGTAGCTGTGGAGTCTGCAGCAGCAGAGGGTCCTTGTCTGAGCCACAGAGTGACTGCTGCCACTGTAAGCTTGGGCTGCCATCTCTTAGGGGATTCTGAGCTAAAAATGTGGTTATTGAGGAAATCTGACTTACAGTGAAATTTGTGGCATTAGCAGCAGGCTCAGGATGGGGTTTTGGCCGAGTTAACCCCCAGCTCTCCAGCACAAGGGAGGTGAACGTGGGACTGTGGGGCTGCAGAGAACACAGAGATATCCTGTAATAAAGGCAGAGCTGTCATTTGCATAAAAACCAAGCAAATGCCAACATGAATATGGATTGTGTGGCGTGCTAGCACCACGGAGAATTAATGAAAGGCATTCACAAAAAAAAACTGACTTAGGGGAGTTATTCCTTGGGAATATTTAAGAACATAATCTTGTTTGTTACAGCAGCCTCCACCGTGGTCGTGAATAGCAAAGACGATTTCAGCCCGGAATGGGTTTGGTGGGAGATCTGTGGGTTTTAATGCCAGCTTTGGAGAGGCTGCGTGGTGTTTGGGGAATGTGCTTAGGTCCATAATGAGGCCCTGGGTTACAGCAGGAATGAAGAGTGGCTATGAAGGAAGGGAGGGCCTGTCCTTTGCAAGCCACTCCTCTGCTGCTCCTGATTTTCATGCTTTTGAAGGGATGGGCATGAAGGTTTTCCCACTGGGATGTGCCAAAAGGGCCGAGGCATCATCAGGGTCTGGCTGTGGTTCAGTGGCCTCTCCAAAATGAGGGGTGGAGGGCAATTCATCCTGACCCCACAGGCTTCCAGCCCCCAGTGAGCTGGGACAGCCCTGTGGGGTGGCACAGGCTCTGCAAGGGTGGAGAGCAAAGCTTTGGGACAGAGCAAGGGGACACCAGGGCCCAGCTCTGGGGACACCAGGAGCAGCTTCTGGGAGCACCAACACAGCCTTGGCTCCAGTGCCCTGCCCAGGAGGTGACGAGAGGATGCTACAAATTACAAAGTTTTTTGAGCTCACGAATTAAAAATGTGCAAAGCTTAATTACTGCTGGAGCAGGCACCAAGGTAGGGCTGGCACAGCAGGAGCAGGGAAAGCTGCTGGAGAGAGCTGGGCTAAAGCAACTCAGAATAAACCCCCAGAAGGGTTTTCAGTGAGGGAAAGTCCACACTGAACCCACCTTGGTTTGGGCAGATTTGGGCTGGGAGCATAGGCACTTGTGCAGCCACCTTGGAGGAGCATCACGCCCAGAGCTGGGCACAGGTGGGTGGCAAACACCTCCTCACTGCGTGTTTGTGCAGGGTCTGGCAGGAACAGGCTCCCAGTCCTGGCCAGGATCTCTGCAAGCCTGTTTGAGGAGAGCTGCTTTCCAGTGACCCACATGAAAATGGGATTTTCCGTTCTGCTTTCTGCAGGGGCGGCTCATCCTGTCCAACAAGACTGCTCGGACCGTGGCCTTTTTCTACACCCTGCTCCTGCACTGCCTCGTCTTCCTGGTGAGGGGCTGGCCCAGGGGGTGGCACTGAGATAAAACATCTGCTGCCATCCACTCCAGGGGCAATTTGGGCTGGTTTAAGATGTGCCAAGCCTTGCCCTGCTGTGTCAGTGGCTCTGCAGGCACGGCAGGGCCGGGAGCATGGCATGTGGACATGCCAAGGAATATCAGGAATATCCCCTGGACTTCACAGGGTGGAAATACCACCCTGGGTGGGCATAGACCTGCCCAAGGGCAGGAGCTGGGAGCTGTCTGTGTGCTCATGTTGTTCCTGGGATCAGCCATGGGATCAGGGTGCCATGCAGGGAGCTCACACAGTGTGTTGCCAAGCAAGCCTCTGCTTAGAGGGCAGCAAAATTTTGGTTAATAATTATGAATCTAACACCATAAGTGATTTTAGGAATAAAATACACGTCCCTCAGCCCACACTACCTGGTTCTAGACCATGTGGACCCTATTCCTGGGTGCATCCTTAACCTCCTGCTCAGTGGAGTGCATTTGCTGCCTCTCCAGAGATGAGCTCTGGCTCTCCCCATGCTTCTGACGTGCCCTGTGGCTCCAGTTTTCTCTAGTTTTCAAGTTTCCCCCAACTCTACGTTAGGGTTGAAAGTAGAGAAGCAGAGGTTTGGAAGGGATGAAGGCTTCAGCCAGCCCAAATCTCCTGGGAGTTTGTCATGGTGCAAACTCCTCCTGTATCTTTGCACAGTTTCTGGGAGTTTATTTGTCATTTCAGGGAGGAAAAAAAAGCCAAAGAAATCATCAATAATTAAACGAGGAAGTGAGATGAAAGCCAAATCAGAACAATATTTCTGTCCTGCTCTCAAAGTTATTTTGGTGAGGAAAGGAGCAAAGGAAATAAAAAGTTAAACATCATTAAACTTTAAAGCTCTAACCCCAAAAAAAAAAAAAAAAAAAAAAAAAAAAAGGAAAATTCATAAATATTACATGGCTGCTGGAATGATCTTACATCATCTAGACACAAAAGAGCCTGAAATCCAGCACCCAGCACTGCCTGGCTGGGGATGAGCTGTGTGTGCCACAGGGGACTGGAGGGAACCCCTGCTCCTCCATCCCCACAGTGGGGCTGACATCTCTGCCACTGATCCTGGGAGACTTCAATTAACCCTGCTTTGGATTTGCTGGTGGGTGTTTGTGTGGTTAGGGCCATTCCCTGGTGAGAACAGCTTACAAATCCCCAAGGCTTGAACCAATCAGTTGGGGATGGGAAGGGCTTCTCCCTCTTCCCAAACCCCAGCACTGCCTCCTGCCTCCTCAGACCTCGGCTCTGCAATGAGAACACGGAGGCATGAAGGTAAAAAGGAGCCAAGCCAAGCACTGACCTTCCTTAAGCCTGTTCCAAAAATACATCTCCATCCATGTGCAGCCCTGAGCCTTATCCCAAACCACCACAGCAGCACTGTCCCAGTAAAAATAACCCACTGGAAAAGGTCATCTTGGCCATCCTGAGGGCAATCCCTGCAGCACACTGGGGTTCCCCACGCTGGTGATCCCAGGGTCACAGTGTGGGTGGGAAGGGAGCTTAAAATCCTCCAGTGCCACCTCCTGCCATGGACTGGGACACCTTCCACTGTCCCAGGCTGCTCCAAACCCCATCCAGCCTGGCCTTGGACACTTCCAGGGGTCCAGAGGCAGCCACAGCTGCTCTGAGCAACCTCCCCACCCTCACAGGGAAGAATTTCTCCCTGATACCCATTCTAAACCTACTTTTTATCAGTTTGAAGCCATTCCTTTGCCCTGTCACTGCGTGCCCTGTCACAAGTGCCTCTCCAGGGTGGGATGGCAGGGCCAGGCTGGCACAGCAGTGGCACAGACTGCAGTGAGGAGGGGCTGTGGTGGAGGTGGGAGCAGAGCTGACCCCGTTCCTTCCCTTGCAGGTGCTCTACAAAACCGCCTGGAGCGAGAGCGTGGGACGGGACTGCAGCGCCTTCTGTGCTAAGAAGTGAGTGGTGAGCACAGCCCAGCCTCAGGCCTTGTTTGCTGGGCAGGGCTTGGTCTGCAGCACTTTTTTGGGCACCCCAGTGCTGGAAACAAGGCCAGTTAATTGGGCTTTAAACCCAGTGAGGGAGGGGGGAGAAAAAGCTCAGGGAACAGGGCAAACCCTTGTGTTTAGTTGGTTGTTCAAAGCCTTTCCTGCAGACAGTCCTTGCCCAGGAAGAATCCTGATAAATCTTTATGATAAAGGATTATAAAGATGATCCTGGAGGCCTGGGGGGTGTCAGAGCCGTGCCATGACTCCAGTTCCCTGCTGGCCATGGCTGGAGCAGAGCACAGTGCTCATCCTCGAGGAATGAGCCCTTGGAATCGGTGCTGGGCTGCCAGGGCACCCTGGGGCTGGCTGCAGGGTAACGTGGCTCTGCCCTCTCCCCAGGTACGCTGACCACCTCCACGAGTTCCACAAGAACGGGGACGTGGGTGGCATGTGGCAGTGACAGCTGGACACGGCCCCTCCTGCCCGCAGAGGAGCTGTCCCGCTGCTGCCGGCTGCTTTGCTGTGCCTTTGCTTTCTGCTTTGTAGGGTGAGGGCAGCCATCCCCCCACTCCCACCCCTGAAATTAAAAGCCTCAGCTAAGGGAGAATCGTTTTCCAGCCCTGGAAGGGCTGCAGCAGTTCCTGTGCTTTCCTGGTGTCTCAGAGAGCTCAGTCCTCACCAAAACATACAGAAAATGTGAGGTCAGAGGTGCCCTCCTCCCATCTCTCCATCCTGCTTGAAGTCCGGTGCAGCCCTGGGTGGGCTAAATCCAGTCAGAAATGGGGAGGAAAGGCAACCCTCTGAGCTTGCATTTTCAGATGTTGTGCTATCTGAGAGCTCCTATTTTGCTCCAGCTCTGGGGATCTCCTGCCCATGCTGCTGGGCACTGGCAGATGCCCTTCTGCACCTGGAGCCCTCAGTTTGGGAGCAGTTAGGGATAGCCAGGACTTAAAGGGCACGAAGGGAGGTGCTGCTGGTCAGGCCTGACCTCACAGGGATGCTCCAGGCTCTCCTTGCTGAGATGCTTCTGCCTCTTAGGAAACCACAAGTCAAATCAAGCAATTGCTGGTGATTGGGTTTGCTGGGTGATGAACACTGGGCTGCTAATTTGGGGTGATTTGGGGAGACAGAGGTGATAGGAGATGCTCCAATTAAAAAGAGCAGGTCCCAGCAACCCCCCTTCCTGCTGTGACCACATGGTGAGGGAAGGTATTAACTTGTTAACGTGGTCCTCAATTAAAATTCCCCTCTGTAGACAGGAGAGCAGCATTGCTCCCAATTAATATTTCATTGCAGACTCACATCCATTGCCATTCCCGTTGCTGGGAAGCCAGGGCCTCAGACAGAGCGTGCAGGCAGGGAAAGGCCTCACATCTGCCACGGGCAGCCAGCGTTTATTTATAGGAGCTGTGGCCGATGGCAAAATATAAAATACTCATAAATTGAAGGGAGAGATAAATCCTGAGGGACCAACCTGCACCTGTCCTGCTCAGCATGGGGAAAACCGAGCCCAAATGGAAGGGAAGCAGTGAGGGGGTGATGCTGCCCCGGCTGGGGCCCTCTGCATAAAGAAATCAACTTCAGATCTGGGGGAGATGAGCTTTGGCTGCCTGAAATCAGTAGATGGGAAACACGATCCAGGGAAGGGTGGGCTGCTTTTTTGAGGCTTTGTTGGGAAGGTTAAAATTGCTTTTTTTAGCAGCTGTATGTGGTGTCTTGGAATTGCAAAACTTCTGCAGCTATTCACACTTGTACTCCTCATAAATGACTTAAAATAGATGTCGAGTTCTGTTGGACAAGTGATAAAATAAACTTAGCCATGCATTGACTGGGTGGCTTTTGTGCTCTGTTTCCTTTTTTATTTTTTTTGGACTTTTGATATTAAACAACTGAGAAATGTCCTGCTCGAGTCCAAGGGCAGAGTGTGCAGCTAATTTTAGAAACCCATTACAGCAGCTAAAGGCAGTGATGTCTCGCAGCGCCGGGGAGGGCAGGACCTCTGTCCCCATGTGCTGGAGCCAGCGTCCCAGCTGCCATCAACACCAGCATCCCACGGGCTGAGAAAGCCTCTGGGGATGGAGGGACCACGGGAATTGAGCCCAGGCAGCTCCAAACCCTGAGATATTCTGGATTTCCCCACGTGGCTGTTGGCACAGGCACTCCAGCTGAACGGTGTCAATTTGCCTGGCTAATTTTGGTGAGCTGCTCATGATCCCCCTCTTCCTCAGCCTTCTTTTTCCTTGCTTTTCCTGCCCTGGGAGGCCCCAGCAGCCCCAGCCTGGCAGAGCTGGGCTGCTTTGGGCTTTAGGCACAGCTTCCTTTGGTCGAGCCCAGCAGTGCAAGGGGGTCTGGGCAGGGCCAGGAGCTGTTCTCCCCACCACCAGGGGCCTCTGTGCCAGAGATTTTCCAGCCCTCCTGCATACCTGGGTCTTGCCAGTCCCCCAAATCTGCTGAGTCTTGTCCTGCAGACAGAGCTGTCACCTCCTTCCATCCAAAATAAAAATGACAAACTCACTGATTTGTCCAAAATCCCTCCCGGGGAGGGCAGGGGTTAGATGTGGGTTGTTGTTTTCTCTCCTGATCTCACAGCTTTGCAGCTTCCAGCAGCTCCCACTGCTGTGGCATGGCCCTGCCCTGGCTCAGCCCAGCCCTGGTGACCCTGCAGCAGCCCGGGGATGTCCGGGTGTCCCCGGAGCCGCTCCCCAGAGTCCGGCTCTGGCTGCCAAACCCCGTGTCCTGAGCCTGAGGCAGGGAAAGCCTGGGCTGGGGAGGGCTCTCGGGTCACTGCCCAGAGCCTCAGCCAAGTTCTCAGAGCTGCTTCCCATTTGTGCAGGAGGTGCTGTGCTCCAGGGGATCCCGGTGATTCCGGGCAGAGCAGGGCGTGCCAGGACAGGGGGATGTTCCTGCTTAGGACACAACAGAATCCTGCAGTTCTGGTGCCTCGGGAGGTGCCCTGCATGTGAGGGGTGTCCTGGAGTGGCCAAGCACAGGGGGGTGGCTCCTCCAGCTCCCAGCACCTCCTGGCACCCCCAGCCAAGCTTGGAAGTACTGGCAGTGCTGTGTCCAAACCCCTTTCCTCCAGAAAAATGGCACTGTGCATCAATTAAAGGCAGCAGGAGCCCCAGCTTCGGGCAAGAGCTCCAAACCAGCTCCCCCTGTGCAGGGCTTGCCTGGAGGGGAGCAGCAGCAGCGCTGTCCTTGTTGTCCTGGCATGTGTGGGGTTTAGGGCACAGCCAACTCCTCATTCCCTGCCTGATCCAGCACCGGGGTGTCACTGGCTGTGCTGGGTTTTGGGGACACACTGAATTCTCCTTACAGCCACCTACAGAGCCACAGCCCTGAGCCCCAGCACCCCCCTAAACCCCATTTTCAGCCAGGCTCAGAGGGCAGCCCCAAAGCACCCCACAATCCATCCCTCTTTTGGAGGCAGGGGGAGAAAATGGGATTGGGTTTTTTTACTAATTTGATTTGAAAACCCCTTTTTTCCCTGAGTGATTCAAAAGAAAAGGATTTCAGCGACCCCTTGCTCTCCCTTGCTGTTTTAAATTTAATTATGGGGAACAATTTTAATTAGTATCGACAGATATTCAGGAAAATAATTATGGGCAAACCTGTGCTTCTTATATCTGTTTAACCTGCGAATCTCCCAGCCCATCTCAGAGACCCAGGCTGAATTTCGGAGGTTTATCTGCTAATAAAAGGCTCCTGGGGAAGCTGGGCTGGCTAACGAGGTAACAGGCTGCTCACATCTGGGTCACAAGTTCCGTTTTTGCCGTGGGCGAAGGAGACGAGAGAGAAATCACTGCCAGGATGTGGCCAGTGTGTTGTGATGGGGGCTGCAGCCCATGGGGCTGATCCCCGTGGGTTCAGGATGCTGAAGGAGCAAACTGCGGCAGCAATTCTTGCAGCGCTATAAAAAAAACCCAATAATGTGATTTTGCTAAAGGTTTCCGTCCGGGCGCCTGGTCCCTGCTGCTGTCGCACAGGCAGATGGGGAGGGAGATCGATGCTCTGAGTGCAGGATGCCAAAGAGACTCCGCAGCAAAAGGAGCTCGAACAGAAACACGGGCATGTTGGAATCTGTGGGTATTGGTGATTCCGAGATTGTAGAAAGTCTCTGTCTTTCTGCCCCGTTGCCAAAGCAGAAGCCATAGTTCGTCTGTGCTGTTTCAAGGTTGTTTATTCTGTTTATCTCTAACATGTTCTGCTGCCCTGCCGCAGCTCTGTCCTGCAGGGCAGCGTGTGGGGCTCTGCCCTCAGTGGGATGGTACAAACATTAAATACCAGAAACTACCTGTGCTGGATTTACAATAACGTGCCAATATCTGTCACCTACGTTGAACAGTGTGTCCCCAGCCTAAACCAATAGAAAAATGCCAACATCACCAAGAACATGGAGGCAAGGAAGAACAAGGAGGAAGAACAGGATCAGGCCCACTTTCCTCCATCTTAGAACTCCTGACCCCCCTGTACAAAGTAAAACCCCCCTGTACAGGTACTAAAACCCCCTTGTACAATACTAAAAAATGTTTCCCTCTAATTTGTGACTACTTTTACTATACCATCTAACCCTCTGTGACTGCTTGTTCCACCTTCAAAGTTGGTAATTCATTCCATGGTTCAAACTCAAGATCACAGCTGTTTTCAGCTGCTTGCCAGGGTCTAAAATGCTTTTGACCAAGACCTGGAACCTCTGAAAATGTCTGAGGGACATTTTGGGTTCCGACACGGGCAGAGCCAGCCCGCTGCCAGCCAGGCTTATTTCCAGTCAGGGTGTACCCAGGGAGGTGGGGGATAACAGAGCAAGGGCAGGGCAGTGCGTGGACAGCCCACGCAGGGAAAAGGGGATGGGATAGATGTGGTTTGGGTATCTCCATAAAGGCAGGGATGCAGCCCCTGTGGGGGAAAAGGAGGTCGTGCATGAAGGGTTTGGGTATCTGGCGGCAGGAACCGGCCCACAGGTACTTATTTCAGAAAATGTGGCTCTAATGATCCGCTACAAGCAGGCAGGGAAATGGTGGTGCTGCCTCTGCACCGCTGGATGCCTTTAAATCACAGCTGAACATCTGTCTGGGAGACACGCTCCAGTTCAGGCAGGAATTCCAGCCAGGCAGCAGGAATTGTCATCCAAGGGTGAACACCGCTGCCAGCCACCAGCCATGTCCTCTCATTGCTCCCCTAACACACGGAGCAGACAGAGCTGCTGGGCTTGGATGGGCTGCTTTAAAAAGGCCAGTGGGGTTTGGGTGGGCTGCTTTAAAAAAGCCAGTGGGGTTTGGGTGGGCTGCTTTAAAAAGGCCAGTGGGGTTTGGATGGGCTGCTTTAAAAAAGGCCAGTGGGGTTTGGGTGGGCTGCTTTAAAATGGCCAGTGGGGTTTGGGTGGGCTGCTTTAAAAAAGGCCAGTGGGGTTTGGACGGGCCGCTTTAAAAAAGGCCAGTGGGGTTTGGGTGGGCTGCTTTAAAAAGGCCAGTGGGGTTTGGACGGGCCGCTTTAAAAAGGCCAGCAGGGTTTGGATGCTGCAAGTCCTTTGGCCAGGGTGCTCTTCCTGATGTTCCCACATCAGGAAGCATCTTCCTGATGCTGGCACAGCCTGTGCCGTGGGAGAGGGGCCAGCAGCCAGCAGAGGGATGTGGGAATCACAGAGGGATGTGGGAATCGCAGTGGGGTTATCCCAGTGATGGGGGCACCATCCCCTGCTGCAGCAGAGCTGGGCACCTCTGATAACACGTAAACCCCCTAACCCCGCTAACTGCTGTTACACTGAGCTCATAGGCACCCTGTGCCCCCTTCCCCAGGACCCTGTGGCTCTGATCAGATAACCCTGGACCCTCCTTCCTGCCCTGACAGGGTTAGCAGAGAGCCAAGATCCCTCCCTGCCCAAAGCCTGGATAAACTCCTGACCCTTCCTCTTCGTCCTCTTTTGCCCCGCTCTCCCCATGGACATCACAGAATAAAGAGAGCTGAACCAACACATATCAGGGTAAGAACCTCTTTTGGAAATCTTTGCCATCTCCTGATATTCCTCCCCTCAAAGCCTCGGATCTCTGGGTTAGCCTGATAATTTAGGGGGCTGAGAGGGGGGGAATCATCAAACAGCCACCCCTAAGTGGGATTCTGGCAAAATCCCACTCTCCAGCAGGCGAAAGAGACTCCCCCGTGCTGGTAATAAATGTTTTATTGCTTCCTGTTGTGGGAGACATCTGAGGGCAGGCCGGGCCCAAGGCTGGTGCAGCAGATGGAGAGCCCCCCTCGCTCCTCCCCTGCTCCTTGTTTACAGAGTCTCCCTGGAGATGCTCCACGAAGGCTTCTGCAGCTCCCAGGGGAAGGCAGGGATTTCACCTCGCTCCCCCCGCCCCAAAATCCTCTTCCCACTGCGGCAGGGAAACCCAAACGAGGCACGCAGGGTGGAAAAAGCAAATCCAGGTGGCCACTGGCCAGCTCCTGGTGGCCACCACATGTCCCCTGTCCCAGAGTGTCCCTGCAGTGTCTGGTTCTTCCTGCTCAACATGGCCATTACATGGTGGCCACTGGCCAGCTCCTGGTGGCCACCACGTGTCCCCCTGTGCCCTCAGTGTCCCCCTGTCCCCTCAGTGTCCCCCTCCATGCTCTACACCAAGCCCTGTGGCCAAATCCAGGTGGCCACTGACAATCTGCTGGTGGCCACCACTGTGTCCCCCTGTCCCCACAGCATCCACCTCCTTCCTGCTGTACAACCAGCACCACTCTGGCTGCGTGGTGACCACTGGCCAATTCTGGATTTATATTTTTTGCTAAAGTTTCAGCGCCGTGCTGGCACTAGGAATTCTGAAGGGGCTGTGGGCAAGGACAGCAGCCAGTGCTGGGGGTCACCACAACCCCTGCTCTTCATTTCCCACCTGAGAATGGCTGGGAGGGTGTTTAGGCACCCCACTGCCCCCAGGCAGCACCACAGCCCTGGAACAACCTCCTGTGGTGTCTCTCTGTGCCAGAATAACCTTCTCCACCGGCATGGGGAGGCGGCAGGAGCAGAGGGAACCCGTGGGGTTCTGGCCCCAGTGCCCAGCTCCCGGGGCTCTGCAGGGGCTGAGCATCCCACTGGGACCCCCAGGCCCCCAGGGAAGCAATGCCAGTGGGATTTTTGAGGTGAGGAGCTGTCCCGGGATCGTGCTGCAGCAATCCAGCTCTGGGATACACCCTCAGCACACCAAACCCCAAATCCTTGCCCTGAATCCCCAGGAGCTGGAGCCTTCCAGGTGCCTGTGGCTGTGAAAAGCCCTCCTCACCACCCTGGTCCAGGCTGAGTCTGCCCGAGAGGATGTGCTCAGGTGAGCTGGGGAAGGTGATCCTGCAGGTTCCAGCTGCAGCAGGATTGGAGAAGGGCCCCCTGAGAGTCTCTTGGAAAAAGAAAGGGCTCTGTAGGGAACAGTGATTTTTTTTTAACAGCCTCTTGGTGGTTTTAGAAGCTTGGGGAAGATGTTTAGCACAGAGGAGGGCTGTGATCCCACTGATGTTCCCTGAAGCCTTCACTTTTGGGCAACTGGGAATATGCAGTGCAACATCCTCTTAACCCCCTGCCCAGCCAGGAAAGGGCTCCTTGCCTTAAAAAAAAAAAAAAAAAAACTGGTTTTGTTCTGCAAACCTTCCCTTCTGATCCCACCAGCCCAGGGACTGGGTTTGGGATTGGGGTGGGAGCAGGCAAGGCATTGCCATTCCCCTGAAGGGAAAAAGGCCCTGAGGGCCCCCCTGATGGAGGGACTCTAACACCTCCCCCAGGAGCAGATGCTGCAGATCCCGAGTGCCTGGGGGTAGGATGGTGCCTGTCCTGTCCCTGTGTGGTGTCCCCTCCTCTGGAGTGACACTATCTGCCCTCACTGGCCACTCCCAGTGCCCTGGCACAGAACTGGGATTTTCCAGGGCTTTTTCCCAGTTCCCCTCCACACAGCAGCCCCTGCAGGCTGACAGGGTTATGGGATTTCCCTGGCTGCTGCTTTGGGCCATGTGGCTTCATTCTGGGAGCTCCTTCAGGGGCACTTTGCCCACCAGCCCTGCTCCTCACACACACCTTGCCCAGCTCCCCACAGGCTGCTGCAAAGATGGAAGCTTTCAAAGCCAAGGGAAGGTTGGGATTTTGGAGCTGCTAACATTTGTAAGAGCTGCTCTGAGTCCAGGCAACGATGGTTTTTCCTTTAATATTTAATGCTTTTTTTTTTTTCCTTTTTTTTTTATTGAACACACGTGCAAGGGAGCATTCAGAGCTGCTGCAGGGAGCTGGGCACTGCAGGAACACCACAGCCAGCCTGACCCAGCAGCGTGGGGCTGCTTCAAAGCCAAGGTTGCCAGAAGGGCATTTTCCAGCCTGTAGGAAAAGCCAAACCCTGGAAAACTGCAATGAAAAAGCCACTTGGACCTGCACAGCCAGAAATGCTGGGGAGAGGATCCTGCACAGCAAAGATCAGCCCTTTGCCAGCAGGAGCAGCACAGTTTCCCCCAAGGTTTCCAGGTGCAAGGAGCTGCTGTTGCTGAAGTGTTTGCACATGGGAAAGGTGAAAGCCCTTTTTCTGTGTCTGAAATCCCCAGGGGTTTGGCTCCTGCTGGCTGGAGGCTGCAGAGGGACCTCAGGGACAGTGGGAGCCTGGAGCAGGAGCATCGAGGGAGTCCACAGCTCTGTGATACCCAGAAAGAGCAAAGGGGAAGGATCCGACCTGGCACAGCCCCAGGGATGTGGTCCTGAGGTCCCCAGCTCCATCATGCTGGCTGTGGGTCAGGGCAGGAGCAGGACTCCCAGGCTGTCCCCAGGCAGAGCAGCTGCAGGAGGTGACTGAAGGGTGATGCTCCTGGAACCCCCCCTGGCCAGGGCAGCACAGCCACGGAGGGCTGTGGGGAGGTTTTTGAAGCCTTTTCCTCCGTGGTCTCTGCAGGCAGAACAAAGCCTCTGACACCATTTGTCAGGCACAGCCCCAGCAGAGCAGAGCAGCACAAAGAAAAGGGATGTTTAAGAGACAGCCCATGAGCAGCTGATAACCTCTGACTCTGCCTGCAGAAACAGGAGGTGGTTTGGAAGAGAAGGTGCAGAGACACAGACCTGTCACCAGCAAGGCCAGCACAGCCCTGTGGTGGGAGGAGGCAGGAGCCAACACGCTGCAGTTTGGGGGGTTTTTTGGCTAAAATTTCAGTTCTGCAACTCCAGTTGAAGCAGCACAAGGAATGGTGTGGGAGTGCCCACCCCGACACGGGGCTCTGCACCTGAGCTCTGCCAGCAGGTGCCAGGAGGGGGCTGGAGCACAGCAGAGCATCACTTTTTGCTTTTCCTTTGCATCAGCAGCAGCAGCAGCAGAGCCAGACTCCGGTGGCTTCCCCCGCGGTGGCCCGAGGGAGGGAAGGAGGTGCCCTCAGAGGTGGTGTGGTTTGGACAATCCTCGCTCAGGTACAGGGGTGGGACTCTTGGGGATGGTCCTGTGCAAGGTTAGGAGTTGGTCTCAATGATCCTTGTGGGTCTCTCCCAGCTCAGCCTTTTTTTTTGTGATTTTGTAGCAGGAGAAAAGACATGCTTAAATAAAATAGAATTACAGGACACCACGGGGGCAGTTGAGAAGGTAGGGATGCACCCACCTCCCTCCAGATGTGCTCCAGGAGACACGGAGAGAGCACAGACAGATCCTGCTGGTGCAGACCTGTGGCATTCCGAGGGCCCAGCGAGCTCCATCCCAGCAGGTTTATCCTGGGATGAATAAATGCAGCAGGAGAGACTTGTCCTTCTTGGAGGCACCAAGATTAGGCAGAACAAACCACTTTAAGATGGGAAATGCTGAATTGTGTCTGCTGACACAGAGCTGAACATCCCCTTTTTGCTCCTAATTCTTCTCCCAGCACCATCAGGGATGCAGAAGGATCAAGCCCTGAACTTTTTTTCCACCTGACAGTGAGATTGCACTCCCTCCCCACTCATCAACCCCAAATATTGCTCCCTCCCATCTGAGAGGCTGCTGAAGATAATCCTGAGCAGATGTTTGGCGAGGGACAGGCTGTGTGCACACAGAAAGGATGTGGGGTGAGCTGATGCTGAGAGCTGGCTGACCACTCTCCAGCACAGCTCCTGCCTCAGCTGGAGCTCTCCATCTCCATCCAAACTCCACTGGTTATCCCACAGAAAGATGAGGATGGGTTTTGGCCCTGTTTTTGTATCCCTTTCCGTTTGTACATGCTCCCCCAGGGAATTTCAGCTGGTCTGGCTTTGTTCTGGTCTGTGGTTGGGCTTGTCCATCTCTGAGGTCATCCTGGGAGAGCATCACTCAACCAGGTCACAGAGGAAATATTAAACACGGGTTTTGTGTTGAAAGGAAAGCGCTTTGCTCCCTCTCAAAGGTAAATCCTGAGTTGCAGGGTGAGGAGGAGAAGGGAATTTGCACATCAAGGTCTTCCCATCAGTGAAGGCTCCTCCAGCCCCGTGGCTGGGCTGTCACTGCCTGTTTGCCTTCTCCAACACACCAAAGCACATTTTAAAACAATTTCTCCCCCTCAAATAAATACAAACCCAAACCGCTATTTCTCCAGGTTTCCTCTCTTTTCCCCTTTCATCCCTGTGACATCTTCCTCCAATAAATCCTCCCCTGACATCCCATTAGGGACTGCTCCTGGACAATTTGCAGCTGTGACAGCCCGGGAGATGCCTGGGGCCTGTCTGCAGCTCACACACACACCCGGCTTTGCCAGGGAACGGGTTCATGGCTGGGCTGCCCCGGCCACAGCGGGCTCCTAACTCCCCTCCAGCCTTTTCCCGGGATGCTCACAAACCCCTTTAGCTCCCCTCAGGGTTTTGTGGCCTCGCAGCACAAGGGTTTTGCTGGATGAGGGGGCACAGCAGGGAGGTCCCCGCTGCCCCAGCCAGGATGGGGGAGGATGGAGTGGAGCTCCCCGGCTCTGGGGGATGCTGCCAGATGCCTCCGGGCACAGCATTTCAAGGGCACATCATGCTGCCAGCAGCTCTCCCCAGCACTGGCTTGATTCCTTCCAGCCATTTTTATTTTTTTTTTAGGCAGCTAATCGCTCCGAGGGAGTCCCGGAGTAATGAGAATTGGCAGGAGCAGGCAGATATTAGGTTTATTCACCACCAGTTTTAAATCATTCAGCATAGCAGAAAGGCCACGGTTCTACACTTTGCTCCTGTCGTGGGTGCTGTTAAAAAGGTTTAGGGGTGAGTGGGAACAGGGGTGTCCATGGGGGATCTGCTCTGTGTCCGAGGGGTTGGCACAACCAAAAAGTGGGGACAAGGATTTGAGCCAAAGCTCATTCCCACCCACAGGAACTCCCACCAGCTGCAGGCCGGGACTCGTGAAGGATTTTTGTCCTGTTGAAGGCAGCCTGTGGCTTTGGTTTAAAAATAAAGCCTTAAAAAGGCAATTTGGGGAGCTGGCCTGGGGATGCTCTTTGCACAGCAGAACGCGGTTCCTTGGGGATTGCTGAGAAAAGTCGTGGGAGAAGTTAAACTTTCACCCTGGCAATTATTGTTAATCTCTCTGGTCAAGGCCCAGACCTAAAATTAGCCCACGGAGCCCTTTTAGAAGTTGGGATTTTTCACTTGATTTTCCAAGTGACCGACCAGCAGCGGAGCAAACCCTGCCCTCCCACACTCAGAGCTCTGGGGTGTTCTTTCCTTGCAGCCCCCGTGTTTGATGGGAGCAAGGCCAGGCATTCCAGCCTGGTTTTACACATCCTGAAACAAGCAGCATCCCATGCAGGGAAGGCGGGAGAGAGCCTGTTGTGTACCAAAGCCTTTGCAATCACAAAGCAATTGTTTTGGTTCGTGAAAGGAATCCCAGCATCCCAGCCCTTCCTGGGGCTCCTGGTTTTGCTCTTGGTGATAAAATCTAGGGGTTAGTAAAAGCTGGGATGCTGGGCTTTCTGCTGCCTGCATGGAGCAGCCACATCCTCTGCATGGCCCTTTCCCTTTAGGATGGGCTGGGTGGTCCCAGAGCAGGCAGGGCACAGCATCAGCTCCGTGCAGCTCCCAGCTCTGCTGCCAATCGATAGCGAGTGCAATGAAAACCTTAATGAAATTCCAGCCTGAGAGACTATTGATTGTGTGTTTTCTTTAAAAATGGATATGAATGGGAGAGAGGCTCTGAGGAGGAGGAGGCAGGGGGAAGGGGGGGAGTAGAAACAAGTTGTCAGCTGCTGTGGGAGGTGGGTGAAGGTGGGTGGCTCAGGGTCACCTGCTCTGAGCAGTGGGATCCAGCCCCTCTGGGAGCATCCATTCACCCCCAGAATGCCCCTGGGAAGGGAATCATAGAATGCCAGAAACATTTAATGGTTTAGGTTGGAGGAACCTTAAAGCTCATCTCATTCCAGCCCCTGCCATTGGCACGGACACCTTCTACCAGAGCAGGTTGCTCCAAGCCCTGCCCAACCTGGCCTTGAAAATGTGACCAGCCAGAAGCAGGAGGGAGAGAATCCACCCAAAATCATCACAAACCAGCCATAATGGAGAAAATCAAGAGCCCCTGTCCCAGCTGTGCCACCTCAGCAGTGCTTTTGCACTGTCCACTTTGGTTCCTGCTGCTTTGGGGGAAGAAAAAGCAAATGGTGCATCACTCTGCAGCAGCCCTACAACAAATCTCCTTATTCTCTCCCCAGAATACACCCATCAGGGTAATGGGATGGTGAGGAAGCATAATAAATAAATATTAATAATAGCAATAATGATAAAACCCACCCTTCTCCATCCCTTATATAACCAGCATTG
Organism: Taeniopygia guttata; assembly: GCF_048771995.1. NCBI lineage: Eukaryota > Metazoa > Chordata > Aves > Passeriformes > Estrildidae > Taeniopygia > Taeniopygia guttata. Next base: position 6,185,577 of record NC_133044.1, on the reverse strand, counting down.
TCTTAATCCTACAGGTGCTTCACAGAAGTAAAAAGGATTTGTTCCTCATGCAAATCATTTTTTTTTCTCTTTTTTTTTCCTTTTTTTTTTTTTTTTTTTTTCTTTATGGTGACTCATCTGCCTGTGGACACGCCATGGGGAGGCTGGGGGGTGCTGTGCAGGGTCCCAGAGACACTGTGACCCCTAATTCCATCTCCTAAACCTCTCTGGGCTTCAGTTCTCCTGTCCTGGGGCTTGGTCCATCCTGACCCACCCTGTCGCAGGGTTCAGTCTGTCCTGAATCCCCCGGCAGGGAAAGCGCTTTGAGATGTGCCCCAAACTGCATCAGCAGCATGACAAAGGTGGGCACTGGGTGCAGACCCCAAAACTCCCCTTGGAGCCACTCCAGTCCCACCTCCTGCCTTGTGCCCCCTGGGAATGTGGATGTGGGGGGATCACCCCAATGCCCTCCCCTGGGCACTGCAAGGACAAATGCTGGGTGATAGATAGATGGGATGAGGAAAGGCTACAGCCCCTCTCGCAGCACGGGGGTGCCGTGCCAGCATTTGTGCATCCTGGGGAGCTGCAGACGGCACCTTGAAAATCTCGGGTGCTGTGCCCGTGGGAGGGCTGGGGAGCCCGTCCGAGGATCGCGGGCTGTTCCTGAGGATCTGGGGAGCCCCAGGAGGGTTTGGGGTGCCCCTCGTTGCTCGGGGCGGGGGCGGCTCCCGGTGTCCCGGGGTCGGTCCCGGAGCGCCGGGCGGGGGCGGCGGGGCCGGGCGGGCCCTTTAAGGCGGCGGGGGCGGGACGGGGGGCGGCGCTGCCGGCGGGGCGGGGGGCGGCCGGGCAGAGCCGAGCCGAGCCGAGCCGAGCCGCGAACCGAGCCGCGAACGGGGCGGGTGAGCGCATCCCCCGGTATCGGCACCGGGTGTTTATCCGCGGTTATTCCGCCCCGCTCAGCCGCGGATCCCCCGCCCGGGGGAGGCTCCCGGCCCCCGGCGCTGCGGCGCGTTCGGGAGGGTCCCCGGGCCGCCCCCACCCCCGGCTGGTCCGGGCCCTCCTTCCCGGTGAGCATCGGCGGCCCCGGGCCCGCGGGGGCGGCGGGCGGGGATGGGGCGGACCGGCTCGGCCCGGGGGTGGGGGCTGCGGGGCTGCCCCGGCCATGCCGGTTTTCCCCGGGGATGGGGGCTGCTTTTCCCCCGGGGATGGGGGCTGCACCCTCGGGCTGCGCTCCCCTGGCCATGCCGGTTTTCCCCCGGGGACGGGGGCTGCAGGCTCGGGCTGGGCTCCCCCGGCCATGCCGGTTTTCCCCCGGGGATGGGGGCTGCACCCTCGGGTGGGTTTCCCCCGGGGTTTGGGGGGGCACAGGCAGCACGCAGCCCCCCTCACGCAGCCCCCCTCACGCAGCTCCCGCATTTTCGGTCAGTGTTGTCTGGTTGTCCGCCTGGCTTTGCAGGGGTGCAGCTGCCCCGGAGGGGTCGCAGAGCCCCCTCAGGCACGGTGGTCCCGGTGCCCACGGCCGTGGTGTCCCCGCCGGGCCTCCCCCAGCCCCGCTCTGCTCAGCCCGGGCAGCACCGCGGGAAGGCCCCGCCAGGCTCGGGGGATTTCTGCCCGGCCCTTCTGCTGATTTCTGCCTTTGGTGAAGGCAGGCTGGAGCCCTGCTGGACTGTGGCTTGGGGGAGGTGAGATGTGCCTGGGGATATTGCTCTGCCTCCCGGGATTGACAGCCTAAACCTTTGCCGTGCAGGTCCCTCCCTCCAAGTCGCTCTGGGACTTCCTTCCAGTGTGGAAATTGATCGCTTGAAGTTATGCATTTGACCTGCAAGAGCCACGCTGCCGGTGCTTCGGGGATCTTGTGAACTGGAACGGGAAAGGAGGTAAAATCTCCCTGTCCCGCCAGCACCCTGCCCAAAATCCCCCTGGGTCCTGCTCTTGTGTCTGAGTGGCTGAGGAGCAGCTGGGGGAGCTCAGCCTGGAGGAAAGGAGGCTCAGGAGGGACCTTCTCTCTTTCTACAAGTGCCTGAAAGGAAGTTGTAGCCAGGTACAGCTGACTAGACAAGAGGAAATGGCCTCAAGTTATGCCAGGGGAGGTTTAGTTGGATATTAGGAAAAATCTCTTTGCTGAAAGGCTTGTCAGGCTGCCCAGGGCGGTGGTGGAGTCACCATCCCTGGAGGATTTAACAGAGGTGAGAATGTGGCACTATGGGACATGGGTTAGTGGTGGCCTGGGCAGTGCTGGGGGAATGGTTGGACTGGGTGATTTTGCATGTCTTTTCCAAACTAGTAATTCTATGATTACTCAGAACTCCCCTTCATGAGCGTTTTTTGGTTTGGTTGTTGGGAGAGTGAGGAAGGACCATGGATATCTGGGGATGCCTTTCTAAATAGGAATCATCCTCCTAAACCACACAGGCTCTTCCAAAATGCTCAGCCCCCCCCTTCCCTGTGGACAGGGCACATTTGTACAGATGGGTGGGTGTGTGCTGCCAGGAGATCTGCTCAGATGGGATGGCAAGTGCCCTTGGACCTTCCTCTGTGTCCTTCAGTGGTATTTTCCAGTGTCTCACCATCACTGTAACACAGCAGAGGAGCCACTGTTTCCTTAAAAAAGCTGCATAATGCTCTCTCCTCCAGCCTGGGGGGCACACAGGTTTGCCTACCCTGCCTGGTGTCTCAGCCAGCTCAGTGACCCCTGTGCCATCGAGGAGGGTGAGTCAGCCCTGGTCCCATCCCTGCCTGGTCAAGGCTTTGGGGTTAAAATCATGGGAGTTCCTCAGCTGGTTCAGGACTGCAGTGGCTGCTTGACTGCAGGGCCACCTCTTCTGGCTGATCCCCTGGGCCATCAGGTCTGTCCCATCTTCTCCTGGACTGTGAGCACCCTCATGGCAGTGTGGTCTTGTCCAGCCTCCTCTTGTCCTTCCTCCTTGGAGGTAGATCACCCATCTCTTCAAGATGAGGATGTTTCTGGCTAGTGCCTTTCCTCTTCCTCCTCTTCTTCCCAGCAGAAGCAGAGAAACCAGATGATGATTGCACATCTGCTGGCCCTGCTGACTCAGGCTGGCTGGGGTGCCCCAGGGCAGTGCTTCCAGCCCCGAGGTTCCTGCATCATTCCCCTCCTGCTGTGGGTGCCCTCACTTGACCTCAGCTGCTTTCCCAGCCCATGGATGCCAGTGAGGTGCTGGGATGTGGTTGGAGACTTGTCCCTGGCTCAGTGATCCGCTTCCTTGTGCAGGCAGTGTGCTCCCAGAAATTCAGTCCCAGCTGGCTCCATCAGGGTGGAGAGGAGGAGAGAACATGCCTAAAGGGAAAACTGCATCTCATACCTGATTTTTGCTAAAGGGAAAACCAGAAGGGCTTGGAGAATCTGCTTGCTCTCATGCAGGGTCTGGGTTTGAGATGAGACTTGACTGGACCCCCACATCCATCCACACCTGCAGGTGTGGGGACAGGAGAGGGACCCAGTGCCTCCACCCTGGGGTCCTACTGGGAATCTGTTTGTGCCCTGCTTCACTGGGTCCAGACAGCATTTGGACCCTGGGGCAGCAGAGGGGCTGCAGTGGTACCCCAGAACCCAGGCAAGAGGGATGGCAAAGTCAGGCACAGCCTGTGGATCCCTCTGCCCTGCTCATGGCCATGCTGGGTACGAAGCTCTGCCTGCCCAGGAGCATCCCTGCACAGTGAAGAGATAAAGGATATTTGAGGTTGGATCTCCAGCCAGGGTTGGCAGCTGTAACAGGGTGTTTTGGCATCATTTGCTTGGGGGGGGGTTCAAAGCCCACTGGAATTTTTATTTTGCTTAATACACCACTTAAGCAATTAGCAGTGATTGTAGCAGTCCTGGGTGAGGCGCTGGGTAGAATTGAATTTCCCCAGCTCAGATACCATTAGGCAGCAGTTTAAGACTGTTTGCAGGCGGGTATGAGACAGTGATGCGTGTGGGGAATTAGATCTGCAACATAAAAAAAAACATAATAAGAAAATTTCCTACGCAACTGTGTAACTTTATCTCATGTTTATTATGTGCTGTAATTGAAAAACAATCTTAGGGGTTTCACTGACATAATGATGGGGGATCCCCCAGTGATGATTGTGGTGTATTCATCAGGATTTGCTTTGTTGAGTGTCCACTGAGCTCTCTCTGCCCCAAAACCCCCAAAGAGCTCCTCCATGGCACAGCAATCCCCAGGGCAGGAGTAATCTCTTGTAAAGAGTTTGCACTTGCTTTGGGAAGTGCAGCTGGGTTATGTTGCAGGGCTTTTTCTTTCAATCCCCAGAGTTTTGGGTGCATCCAGGGGAGGGGGCTCAGCAGATGAATCCTGCTGCTGCTGTTTGGCATTTCTGAGTGCAGGAAGGGTCTGCCCACAGGTCCCAGGTCAGTGGTTAATGTGTAACAGGTGTGCAGGACACTGCACCCACAGCACCCAGCCTGGAGGGGGATGGATGGATGGATGGATGTGCAAATAGTTTTCCAAGGATGGGAAGGCGAGAGGAGGAGGAGGAGAAGGGTTTTGTTGTGGGCTGAGGGCCGGAAGGAAATCGAGGCTTAGCGAGGGAAATGTGAGATTGCTTGGTTGGGGACAGGGCTTCTGCTGCTCCTCAGGGGAGGCTCTGCTATTGTGGTGGTTAAAAATAGACTTTGGACTGGGTAGTTTTCTGTGGGAAGCTCTCTGGCTGGAGACAGGCACGTGAGGTGGAATCCAAATGAGGGGGAATGGACAACAGCATCTGACATCCTTCTCCTAAAGCTCTGAGGCTTGAATTTTTTTTTTTTTTTTTCCCAATAGCTTTTCCTTTGGGACATTAAGGGGGGTGTCTCTGCTGTATTCCCGGACACAGCCTCCAAGCCCCAGGCTGCATTCATGGTGCCCAGATGCACCAAAGCTTTCCTGATCACTGTCACTGCACCCTGAGGTGCTGAGGTGTCCCCAGGTCCCACAACACCAGCAGGTACCCAGTGGGTTGAGTGGCTTGGGTGATGCTCCAGCCCTGTGCATGGGCTGGCAGAGTGGCTCCCTGCAAGCTGGATGGAATTTCTCAGGGAAAAGATTATCTAAGATCCAGTGGATCTTATCTATGAACTTGTCTTTATTTTCCAGCAGCTGTCAGCACAGGAAGTACAACATCCACTGTGTGGGATTTTGGAGGGGAGGGAGAGGAACAACCCTGTGGTATGGTCAGAGTAGTGGGAAATGGAGAAAATCTCAGGTTTTACTGGGGGCTGTCTTGGGCCCATCTGCTCATTTTCAGGAGCATTGGTTCTTGTGGGGCTGGAGTCAGGATATCACACAGAGCTGTGGGGACACCCTTACATGCAAGAGGAGGAAAGGTTAATTTCTTGCCCACTTTCTATTTTGAAGATGTGTCCCACCAGCACCTCCACCCCAAAACCTTGTCCTGGCCACCCAGCACTACTGAGTGCTTTGGGTCATCCTTTTTAAGAGCTGGGCTGGCCAGTGGGACCCCTTGCTGTGCAGGAGAAAAAAGCACAAGAAGCCTTTTCACTCCAGAAAAATGTTTTCTAAGCTGCAGGTGACAGGTAGACGCTGAAGTGCCTTTGGGCAGGGAGTTAAAGCATGCTCCTGCTGAGGGCTTTGTTCAAGGCAGGTGGTTTGACTATAAAATTTGAGGCCAAAATGCTGTTCAATTAATATCTTAGTGGGATGGCCAGTAAATGAGAGGAACGAGGAACATTTCCATTTCTGTCTGGTTCAGACAGGCAGTCTGATTGAAGATCACAATAGTATAAATATTACAGAGAGCAATCAGCTTCTCCCATGCCAGGGCTGTGGTGAAGGGTCCAGGGGGGGTGTGCAAGCAGGAGGTGGCTTCTGCTTTTGTTTCCTATGGTTTTCTCTTCCTCAGCTCAGCCTCTGCATGCTGCTAAAGCTCGAGGGCCGGACAGGTAAATCAATGCAGGGTCCTGGTAAATCCTGAAGGGTCCTGGAGGTGACGGAGGGAGGAGCTCACTTGGTCTCAGCTGTGGGATGGGGGGAGACAGCTCCTAGCATGCCTCACCCCACTGTGCTTGCACAGCAGGACCGGGATGGTGGCCCTGCCCGTGTCCTGCCATCGGTCTGGCCGTGCTGCTGTGTCCCCTGGCCTGATTTGGCCGCTGTCCCTGTGCCAGCAGCATCACTGGGGGGGCCGGGGGTGTCGCCTTGCTGTGCCCTGCTCGTCACTCGGGGATCTCCTCTGGCACCGCAGCTCGGTCAGGCGCTTTCCTGGGGCAGCAGGTGCCTGGCTTTGCTCCCGTCATTCCCGCGGGATCGGGGTGACCAGCTGCGGCTTTGAGTGGCATCGATCTTGCTGGAAAGCCAGCAGCCTTGCTGGGCTGGGATCGCCTTGCCTGGCAGCCAGGCTTTGCCTCCTGCGCTGCCCCTTGCTCTCTGGAGGGTTCCCCCCGCGGCTGAGGATGGATGGATGGATGGATGGATGGATGGATGGATGGATGGATTCAGCTTGCTCTCACAACCTCCAGCACACACTGCTTTCCCCCCACTGAGTTTCGGATCACTTTGTCCCAGCCTGGCTGCTGCTGGGCGGAAGGGAAACATCTCTTTATTAGGGTTGTTTCCTTAAATAAAGCCATCAGAGCCGGCCGTGCTGGGCATCCCATGACCGGGTTTGCGCATTCGGGTTATTTACACCTCATTAGATGCTGGTTCCTCCCCACGCCTCTGGTTCAGCAAATCCCAGTGGCTTTGTTGTTGCTCCCTGACTCCTGCTTCAGCGGGGAGTTGTTTTTTTATGGTCTCCTGCGCTTCTGCTGACAGTTTAAATTTCATTTCTTCTTGAGGTCAGTAGCTTTGCTTCGACTTTCAGAGTATTCTGTGTGCCCCCTCCTCCCCGGAGCAGGGGATGCCTCAGCACACCTTGGTGGGAGAGGTGTCCCAAATCCCTGCCAGCAGCTGGCTCCCACCTGTCATCCCAGCCTGGGTTTCCACCTGGCAAAACACAGAAAGAAGTTCTTTATTTTATTCTTCTCAAGTTTTGCCTCAGTTTCCCAAATGACAGAGGCAGCAGGCACAGCTCTGCCCTGGGAGGAGTGTACAGGTGGGTTAGGAACCTGTCACCAACCTTATGCTGTGGCTGCCACTCCATGGCTTCTTCCTGACAACAAACCACCCCATTTTATATATTTATTTTTCTGCCCTCTTGCATCACCCAGGCCAGGGACTCAAGGCTGTGGCCCTTGAGCCAGTTCTGGAGTGGGCTGATGGCACTTCCAAAGGGATCTGGCTCCTTAGAAAGGTGCCTGGAGTGTGCTGCAGCCCTCAGGAAGCTGGGCTGGCAGGGGATGGCCCTTTCCAAAAAGCAGTTGCAGATTTGCTGCTTATTTTCACCGTGAGCTTATTTTCGTCTCCGCTTCCACCGCTCTGCCCGGGGATGCTGTCTGTGGCATGACAAGTTATTTCAAGAAGTGGGGCAGAGCTGTTGGTATGGAGGGGAGTGCAGGCATCCAGATTAAAGGTAAATCTACACAGATAATTGGGAGCCTGCTTCCTGCAGAAATCAGGTGAATCAGGGGCGGGGGTGGCTCTGCACTCCCAGGGGCTGCCCTTAAACCACCCCACTGACTCCCAGCCCGTGCTGCTGGATCCTGGCTGGGGCTCCTGGCTGTGCTCCGGGCAGGGGGGGCTGGATATGTGACACAGGGATAGTAATCCCTGCTGCCGCCTCCTCAGACCTGCCAGATGTCTCTCCTCTAGGCTTCATTTTTATAAATTGGCCTTTTAAAGTCTGTCATCCCCATGCAGATGAAAGGAAGATGCTGTGATGCCTCTGCGTGCGCGTCTCCGAGCCCGGCTGCCATGCCTGGGTCTCCTTGAGGCTTTTTGTTTGGGGCTCTTTCTTTTCTGAAGTGCCTTTTTTTTTCCTCCTTCTTTTTTTTTTTTCCCTTAACCTCCCAGAGTCTGTTAGCTTGCTATCCCTTGGTTTCAAACAGGCAGGCCCTGAGCACCAGTCCCTCCTGGAGAGAGGGACGGGGAACTGTGTTTTCCCCCAAATTCATGGGAGGGAAACCAGCAAAGACCCGGGGCTCAACACCCCAGGAAGATGCAAATAAACCCATCACTGAGGGGCTTTTTCTTACCCCCACAAGTCCCTTCCTGCTCTTTTCCCCTTGCACCCTTTCTCTCTCCCTTGCTCTTGCTGTGACTGCTTGGATTGGCAGCAGGAGGCTCCTTTTAATCTCCCTTTTCTCCCTGAGCCCAAATACCCCTGGCCCGTGGCCTGGTGCCAGGGCAGCTCCTGGGCCATGGCAGAGCTGGGGTTGTGAATTTTCAATTCAAAGGGCAGAGTCTTTAAATCCTCTGCTTGGTGACAGATGGATAATTAGGAATTTCATTTGCTGGGCGGGTAACAAATGAACAAACGGCTTTGCCTTTTCTGCTGCTTTGCTGATGTTTCTTGGGGAAATTCAGACACTGCTCCTAAACTGCAGGGATGGGTTTTTTCCCAGCTGGCGTGGCTCCCTGTTCAGGTCTCTGGGAAAGCCCTGTGATGCTGGGGAGAGCTTTGCCAGGGATTTCTGCAGGAGCTGGAGCTCTGCTGGTGTTGTGGGATGTGAGGAGCTAGTGCAGGCCTGTGTGTAACCTCCTTGGCACAGCCAGGGCACTGGGCTCAAAAATGGTGAGGAAATGCCACGTGTATCATGTTTCTGGTGGGATTTTGTTGCCTGTGTGAGTCTCTCTGTGTTTGGGGGGTGGGGTTGAGAGCCACTTTCTGGGATGGTGCTCCCAGAGAACTCATCTCCATAGGGATGTGCTGAGGATATGGCAACCAGCTGCTGCTCTGAATCCCAGCCTTCAGGGCTCAGTCCTGCCTGGGGTCTGGAGGATAAGGAGCAGGTTATGCCAGTCCCCAGTGCCTGTCCCGATCCCGTGCTTGTGCCGTTCATCCGAGCAGTAATTAATTAGTGGCCGTGTAAGCTGCTGGCGGGGCACGGCGCGTGATTTATTAGCAGGAGTAATCCCTCGCCAGCAAAAGAGCTGCTGTGTGAATGGAGAGCAGCAAAATCCCGGGAAAGAGCTGCTCTGTGAATGGAGAACAGCAAAACCCAGGGGAACTGTCCTGCCCTTCCAGAACTGGATCCCACAGGCACAATCCCTGCCTGGAGCAGAGCAGCCCCAGACACCCTTGGGCTCAGTGTTTGAGCCAGCTGAGGTGGATTTGCCAACCTGCTGCCCTTGGAGTGGAGGAAGGAAGGTGTCTGGACACAGGGACCAGGTGTTTGGGGTCATGGGCTCAGCAGTGCCCCAGCCAAGGCCCACCAGCACCAGCAGCCATGAGCAGCTTTGGCACTGAGAGGTGATTTTTGAGATGCAGTCGCTGCTGGGGTCCCCCAGAGGAGGCTGTTCATGCTGCCAGGTAGAGATTTGGGAAGTGCAACATGAGCACCAAGCTGGACTGTACACATCCCCTGCCAGTCTCACAGCCACTGGGAGAAGGACCAGTCTGGAGGTTGGGCAAAGTGGTGCTTCTCCCAAGGCTCACAGGTCTGGTCTGCCACTCCTGTCAACTTCTGGTGTGCTCCTGGGTCTGGCTTCTGTTCCTTTTCCCCCTGTAGTCCACCTGCTCATTGTCCTCTGCTGAGGACCTGTCCTGGGTTATCTGTCAGCTGATGCTCAGAGGGGAGGGTGAAATCCCAAAATTGATGTGGCAAAGGACCAGAGCAGAAATAGAGACTGGAGAGAAGGAGAGGGACGAGCTGCTGGGTGCAGAGGGGAGCGTGCTGCCCTGGGTGGTACTTCCAGGACTCCCAGTGCTCCCTCCCCCTATGGAGAGCTGTGCCAAGCCCGGGCAGACACAGAGTGAGAGGAATCCTGCAGGCAAACGCCCCTGGGCTTCTCCGCTCGGGGACTCCTTAGCGGTTTCATGAGAAATCAATAAAGCTTTTGCATGGTCATAATGGTAAAATAAGTACAATTTATGGCTGCTGCCAGGGCCAAGATTTTTTTCCTAGTGGATGAGGTGGAGAGAGAGCGACACAGACACTTTTCCTTTGCACTGGAACTGCAGATCAGCTCTGGCATCATGGCAAGGGTTGACCTCCATTTTGGGGGTCAGGGTTGATGCCCATGTTCATGCTCCTGTTTGGGGATGCAGGATGGGTTGTCCGTGTCCCCATTTGGGGGGGACAGGATGGGTTGTCCATGTCCCTGATTTTGGGGGACAGGCTGGTTTGTCCGTGTCCCTGATTTTGGGGGGACAGGTTGGATTGTCTGTGTCCCTGTTTTTGAGGGATGGGATGGGTTGTCAGTGTCCCTGATTTTGGGGGACAGGCTGGGTTGTCAGGGGATGGGATGGGTTGTCCGTGTCCCTGTTTTTGGGGGACAGGCTGGATTGTCAGTGTCCCTGATTTTGGGGGATGGGATGGGTATTCAGTGTCCCTGATTTTGGGGGATGGGATGGGTTGTCCGTGTCCCTGTTTTTGGGGGACAGGCTGGGTTGTCAGTGTCCCTGTGTCCCTGATTTTGGGGGACGGGATGGGTTGTCCATGTCCCTGTTTTTGGGGGACAGGCTGGGTTGTCCATGTCCCTGATTTTGGGGGACAGGCTGGGTTGTCCATGTCCCTGATTTTGGGGGATGGGGTGGGTTGTCCGTGTCCCTGATTTTAGGGGACAGGCTGGGTTGTCCATGTCCCTGTTTCTGGGGAATGGGATGGGTTGTCTGTATCCCTGATTTTGGGGGACGGGATGGGTTGTCCATGTCCCTGATTTTGGGGGACAGGCTGGGTTGTCCATGTCCCTGATTTTGGGGGACAGGATGGGTTGTCCGTGTCCTTGTTTTTGGGGGACAGGATGGGTTGTCAGTGTCCCTGTTTCTGGGGGATGGGGTGGGTTGTCTGTATCCCTGTTTTTGGGGGACGGGATGGGTTGTCCATGTCCCTGTTTTTGGGGGACGGGATGGGTTGTCCGTGTCCCTGATTTTGGGGGACAGGATGGGTTGTCCGTGTCCCTGATTTTGGGGGACAGGATGGGTTGTCAGTGTCCCTGATTTTGGGGGACAGGATGGGTTGTCCATGTCTCTGTTTTTGGGGGACAGGATGGGTTGTCTGTGTCCCTGTTTCTGGGGGATGGGATGGGTTGTCTGTATCCCTGTTTTTGGGGGACAGGATGGGTTGTCCATGTCCCTGTTTTTGGGGGACGGGATGGGTTGTCTGTATCCCTGTTTTTGGGGGACAGGATGGGTTGTCCATTACCCTATTTCTGGGGGACAGGATGGGTTGTCAGTGTCCCTGTTTTTGGGGGATGGGGTGGGTTGTCAGTGTCCCTGCTTTTGGGGGACAGGATGGGTTGTCCGTGTCCCTGTTTTTGGGGGATGGGGTGGGTTATCTGTATCCCTGTTTTTAGGGGACAGGCTGGGTTGTCCATGTCCATGCCCCACTCAGGCCATGTCCCTGTCCCGCAGCCCGCCGGCAGGTGGAATGGGGCAGCCATGAACGGCGATGCCCTGTGCCAGGAGCCCTCCTCCCCGCTCCCCGACTGGAGGGAGTTCTGCAAGCTGCACGCCCAGGCAGCCGCCGTGGACTTCGCCCAGAAGTTCTGCCAGTTCCTGAAGGAGAACCCCCACTACGACACCCCCGGGGCAGAGACCTCCTTCTCCCACCATTTCACCGCCAACTTCCTGGACATCTTCAGCCTGGAGGTCAGCCGGGTGTTCGTGTCCGACTCGCCCACCAAGTACAACATCGTGCCCTTCGTGGGGCTGCAGAACTGCCACGTCCCCTACGGGCGGGAGGTCACCCCGAGGAAGGAGGAGACGTCCACGGAGTCTCTGGACAGCATGGACGCCCCGCTGGGCGCCAGCCGGTACCTGACCCCAGCCCAGCAGGTGCAGGCTCACAAGGTCTCCTCCTACGGGCAGTCCCGCAGCTCGGAGGACGTCTCCATCCACGCTGCTGCCAAGCCCAAGTTCAAGAAAGGCTTCTCCCTGAGGAACATGAGCCTGTGCGTGGTGGATGGCATGAAGGAGATGTGGCACCGCAAATCCTCCCCGGAGCCGGGCGCCGAGGCCGCTCTGGGCGGCCGCAGAGCCGAGAGGGAGCCGTGGCCGGCCGGGGGCAAGGAGCCTGGGGACCCTCGGGAGAAATGGACACACAAGCTGCGCCTGTCCAAGGTGCCCTCGTCCAAGGTGGAGCTGGTGGACATCCAGAGGGAGGGGACGCTGCGCTACATGGTGGCCGATGACACGAACTGTGTGGGGAGCTCGCAGTGGCAGAAGTGCCGCCTCCTGCTCCGGAAAGCGGTGAAGGTGGAAGGAGAGAGGTTCCTCCTGGAGTTCTATGTCCCTCCAAAGGTAAGCCCTGGCTTTTGGCCACCGTTGTTTTTATGAGAAGTTGAAGCAGCAGTGGGGCATTGCTTGGGGGTTTTTTTGTTTCCGGCTCTGGTCCAGAGGGAGATCTGGTGCTGTGTGGCTGAGGTGCAAATGGAAAGGAAAATGTGCTTGAAACCATCCAACCTGCAGGCTAAAATGAACCTTGCACTCTTGGTGTTGGTCTGTGCCTCTCACCTTTTGAGGAAATATAAAACATGAGTTTAAACTCAAATGCACCTGTCTGGAGAGCAGCTCAGCATGGGTACAGATGGTGGGCATTGCTCTGAGCTGCACTGAGAGCTTCCCCAGGGGCCTGGCTGGAAGGAAACAACCCCAGTGTCCATGGTGCCCACTTGGGAGCCTATGGGAGAGCTGGAGAGGGACATCTAACAAAGGCATGGAGTGACAGGACAGGGGGAAATGGCTTTAAATTGAAAGAGAATAGGGATGGGTGGGACATTGGGAAGTAATTCTTCCCTGTGGGAGTGCTGAGGCCCTGGCACAGGCTGCCCAGAGAAGCTGTGGCTGCTCCTGGATCACTGGAAGTGCCCAAGGCCAGGTTGGACAGGGCTTGGAGCAACCTGGGATAATGGAAGGTGTCCCTGCCCATGGCAGGGGGTGAAAAAGGATTCCTTCGAACCCATTCTGTGATTCTGTGGATGGAGGGTCTGATGAAGCCTGGTTTGTCAGCTGCACCAAAGAGAAAATAAACTTGGGTTAAAATGGAGCAACTGCTGCTCTTAAAACATTTTAAGAGAGAGCTCATTGTGGGATTCCTTTATTAGTGTATCTTGATTTGCCTCTAAAAATCAATTTTGAAATTATTTTATGGCAACTTTTATGAACATTGTCTGCTCTTCTGTTATAATCACACCCCACTTTGGTTTACAGCTTTCTCCTCTCATCCCATCTTGCTTTCCATCTGGCAAATGTAAAAGTGGCACCAGTCTGGCACAGCTGGAAGAAAACTGCATTTTGCTTCAGCAGCCCACAGCTTTGTTTTTACATAGACCCTACAAAAACTATGGCCATGTCTTTAAACCTTTAAAGGGAAGAACCCTCCTGGAGAGGAGAGGGTTGGAATGAGGTGATCTTTAAGGTCCCTTCCAACCCAAACCATCCTGTGATTCTAAGACCCTTCTCTGGCTCAGGGGTGAATTATCACCTTGTTTCCTTTCCTTTCTAAGCAGCTGCTGCTTCCTTTCTGACCTTCTCCTGTGCAAACACCGAGATGGAAAAATTCCCCAGGGAGGGGCAGAGCCTTGCACGGCTGAGACGTGTCTGCAGGCAGCACTGGGGCTCTGGGGCTGGCAGAAACGAAACATCCTGCAAGGGAAAAAGCAGTTTCTGTTCTGTCTTGGATTTATTTATTTTTATTTCCCAATAAAAATGGGAACTGAGCCCGTTATTGGTAACTTGCAGCCTGGAGCTCCTTGCTGGCCTCATCCCACTCGCTGCATCCAAGGCACCAGGCGCAGGTTGTGGTGACTAAATCTCATCTCTGCTTCCTGCAGCTGCAGTGCTCCAAATCCCAGAGCCCTGGAGGGGACCAGCCCTGGAGAGCAGCTCTGCGAGCTCCTTTGTGGGGATTTGTTATAATTAAAACAAATATCTGGGGAATTTGTTGCTCAGCAAACACTTGGAGTGGGAGGCACCGGGTCTTGCCTCCCCACTGAGGCTCTGGCGGGTGCCAGGGGCCCTGGGGGAAATTAATTTTTCTTGATTTTAATGTAATTAAAATTCCCTGCATGGCTGAGGCTGCTGCACTGTAGCTGCTTGGTTGAAATTCTGCTCCTGTGCTGGAGAAACGGAGCTGCTTCCTGCATGGGAAGCATCCCCCATCAGACAGCACAGCTCTCTCCATTGGGAGAGGGTTGAAAATGGAGAGAAATTAAGTGGTGTTGGCAGAGCTGGCACAGCAGCCTGCACTGCAGCAAGGAGGGTGGTTTGGCAGTTAAAAGCACCTCCCTGTCTTCCACTGGGCCTCCTCTTGGTTTAATTCACAGAGCTCAGAGTTATCAGACATGGGAGGGAAATCAATGCTGTTTATTCCCCCTCTGTAATAACCACACAGGCTGAGCTGATCTTGCCTCTGAGAGCCCTGCTGTATTGTCCCCAGGGACAGTTTGATTCAATTGAGTGACTTTTTTTTTTTTTTTAATTCATTGATTTCTTTTCATTTATTTTCTTTGTTTTTTTTTTTATTTTCTCAGGCTTCCAAACCCAAGGTGAGCATCCCGCTGTCGGCCATCATCGAGGTGCGCACCACCATGCCCCTGGAGATGCCTGACAAAGACAACACCTTTGTCCTAAAGGTGAGAGCAGGGTGTGGATCCCTACAGGAACTCCCCTCTGCACCTGCACCCTGCAGTGCAGGAGGCTCAGTCCCCAAAGGGATCGTTGCCTTGGCTTTTAGAGCTGAGATACCAACAGCACAAACGCTCCCCACAGGATCCCTGCCTGCTCCAGCTGACACTGGGGTGTTTTGGGATCAAGCTGTTTGGCTTTCACCGTGGGGTTTGGCTTCTCTCTGTCACCAGGAGATGGGTTAAATCAGTGATCTGAAACAACCTGCAAGGGAAAATGCTCCTTGGTGCAGCTGCTTGTGGTTTTGTGCTGTCCCGGATCGGTGACATGTGGTGGCTGTTCCATTGACACAGTGTGCTGGCCCTTAGTGCTGTGGTCTGGTTGATGAGGTGGCATCTGGTCAAAGGTTGGACTTGATGATCTTTTCCAGCCTTAGTGATTTCATGGGAACAGCTCTGTGGGGCCAGTAAGACCCTGAGGATCAACCACACATGAGTCTGGGGGCATCAGCAGAAGAGTGAAAGTCTCTTTATTCAGAATTTTCCATATCATGTAATTAATTAGCTCAATGCTGCCTCCTCTGCTGGAAGATAACAGCCTGTCATGGCAGAGTAGGGCTGAATTTTGCAGGGTCTTGGACACCATGACCATTAGATTTTAAGCATTTCTGTGTTCTACCTCTTCTAAACAAGCTCCCTCTCTCCCTGATGCTTCTCCCCAAGAGCATGTGGCAAAGCAGAACAGAGAGGCCAGGCCTCCCAGCTGAATGAACCTGCTTGAAAGCTCAGAAAACTATGAAAGGAAAAGAGGAGGAAGATTGAGCCTGGCTTTGTGAAAGCTCCCAAGCCTTGAAATCCACCTGGCCCCGGAATACATTCCCAGGGGAAATTTCTTTCCATCAAATCCAGCTCCTTGTCAAAGTTACACAACTTCTCCTGGCACCTTCCCTTCCCCCGAGGGCTTCTTGCTCTTCAGCCTCAGCAGTGGTCAGCGTCCACCATGGGCACAGAGGCTCACCCAGCTGGTCAGTGTCCACCATGGGCACAGAGGCTCACTCAGCTGGTCAGTGTCCACCATGGGCACAGAGGCTCACTCAGCTGGTCAGTGTCCACCATAGGCACAGAGGCTCACTCAGCTGGTCAGTGTCCACCATGGGCACAGAGGCTCACTCAGCTGTTGTTTCTGTGCCTCAAAGGCCAACCTCAAGTGTCTTCTATTTTCCAGACTGACCAGCCCAAGTCCTCCTTGCATTCCCTGCAGGCTCTGGAGATGGAACACCCCAAAGTGTACATGGGGCCATGGCCCAGAGCAGATGGGAAGGATTGCTTCTCCTTTCTTCTTCCTCTGTCCAGCCCAAGCTGATGCAGTTGCTTTCCTCATGCCGTGACGATGATGTTGACTCACATGCAGCCTGTGGGCTGCTGTGACTCTGGGATGGTTTTTGCAGAACTGCTCCCGAGCCGTGGTTCCCCAGCCCACGGCGAGCGCTCTGAGCCCAGGGCTCACCCTGTCCTTGAGCTGGAGGCTGCTTTCAGCTGCTTCTTCCACTTCAGCTTTGACAAGTTCATTTGAATTCTTGTCTGGTCCTCCGACACACCTGCAGTGTGATGTCATCCATGAATTGATCAGGCATCCTCGCATTCTTTCGTGCTCATCACTGAGGAGCAGGCTCAGGGAGCCTTTGATGGGAAGGAGCACATCCCTTTGACCACTGGCCATTGACAGCCCATCAGCCATCCATCTCTGCTCTTGGAACATGGCTCATCAACCACTTCTTATCACGTTTTCTAGATCCCCTTACAAGCCCCACCTCCAATCTGTCACATCATTGTCCAAAGCGTGTTCAACACACAGGACGTGCCACTGCTTCTCCCTATCCCTCAGGCTGTCACAAGCATGAGCAGATGGGCTTGGTCATGACAGATCCTTTCTGGGGGGTTTCAGCTCTGGGATGCCTCCTGGGGCCTGTGATGTTTGGTTTCTCAGGCTGCTGGAGGAAAATTTTGTACCTGCCCTCTTCCCATCTTCTGAAGCCAGACCCAGTCTCTCCTCTCCCACTGCTAACAGCTTGGTGACTGCTCCAGCCATTCCTTTAATACACTTCTGGAATGCTCCAAACCCTGCCAGCTGGAAAACACCTGCTTTACCAGGTACCTCCTGCTCCTGCCCTGTCCTGGCTCTCGCCCTGCCACAGGGGAATTGATCACAATTGATCCTTTGAGTGAGCTGAGGCAGCAAGCACGGCATGGAGCCTCCCAGCCAGGCTTTGCTCTCCCCTCCCAGCTGTTGGCACAGGATGCTGCTCCCCTTTTCTCACATCCACTATTATTTGTGGTTCATTTTCTGCCTGGGTCCTTCTTTTTGCTCTCCCATTCCCCCTTTGCTGGCTGGACTTGCAGAGGGGGTGAAGCACCCTCGGTGCTGGCGTGTAGGTTAGGTGTGCAAGCTGGGTGCTGTGGTTTCCCTTTCTGTGTGATGTGGAGCCCAGTCTCAATCTTCACACACAACACACAGGTTATGATGGGTAGAAAAGCTCCTGCCTCATTTAGGGAAGTTATGATGGGTGGAAAAGCCCTGCCTCATTTAGAGAGGTTGTGATGGGTAAAAAAGCCCCTGCCGTGTTTGGGGAGACCACACTGAAATAGTTCCTGCCAGATTGCCTAAAAATGAGCAGCCAGCGTGTCCCCAGAGCCCATCAGACACCAAGCACATGCAGTTTTTTCCATTGCACAAGCAGGTGCTTGCAAAACACCCAAGCCTTGCACGTGCTTTGCTTGCTCTCATGCTCTGCATGAGTGAGCAGCCCCATCTCCCACATCAGCTTCATGTCTTGCCCTCGAAAAGCCAGACAAGAGCCTTTCTTAAGTTAAACAAACTGGAGAGGAGGATCTTTGCTACTTCCCTCCACCTCTGCTCAGGACAGGGTCCAGGTCACTGCTCAGCCCCAGCCAGGGCTCTGCTCTCTGCCCTCCCTGCTTATTTTCAGGATGGTGATTCAGTTGTTTGTGATTAATTTAATTCGCTTGGAGATTGTCTCAGCTGGCAATGCCACACCCTCCTGGAGTCAGGGCTGCTCTGCCACCTTGGGAACATGATGTTTAAGGCTCCAGAAGGGATGCAGGGAAAGCTGCCAGAGGCACACAGCATCCCAGGGCATCTGAGTCCACTGATGTGGAGCTTCTGGGTTCTGCCCAGACCCAGAAAGGCACAGTTCCTTTGGCCTGGACAGTTTGGAGGCTCTTCTGTGTCTTAATTTATTTTTTTTCCTCACCTGTGAAAGGGGGTTTCTCTCCCACTCTGCTGCAATCAGAAGTCAGAGGCCTCATGGGCCAGCAGGCAGAACAAATAATGGAGGAGAAGTTTAAAACTCCTGACATCTGGCAGGGTTTTGGGGCAGAGAGCAGTGTGGCTTCTGCTGTACCTGTGCAGAGCTAGTTTTGAGGGGACACAGAGGTGCCCCAGGAGCGAGGGATGCTGTCTGTGCTTGGGCATAATGCCATGTACCCTGATGCTGCCAGCCAGGTGTGTTTTCTCCATAGAGGCTGTAAAAACCTTGTAAAAAACTTGTAATGTGTTTGCTGATAACAGTGGGATGGGGTTTTCCTCTGAGCTCCAGACTTGGTCAGGGGTCATCTTGGATGCTTCTCTGTGGGTCACCCCTCAGTACCCCTGTGCTGGGATGGGGTGAGACATTGATCCTCTGGGTCACCCCTGTGCTGGGATGGGGTGGGACACTGATCCTCTGGGTCACCTCTGTGCTGGGATGGGGTGGGACACTGATCCTCTGGGTCACTCCTGTGCTGGGATGGGGTGGGACACTGATCCTCTGGGTCACTCCTGTGCTGGGATGGGGTGGGACACTGATCCTCTGGGTCACCCCTGTGCTGGGATGGGGTGGGACACTGATCCTCTGGGTCACCCTCAGCACCCCTGTGCTGGGATGGGGTGGGACACTGATCCTCTGGGTCACCTCTGTGCTGGGATGGGGTGGGACACTGATCCTCTGGGTCACCTCTGTGCTGGGATGGGGTGGGACACTGATCCTCTCCTGCTCAGCTGGGGTGCTGCTCAGGGAGTCTGGCTGGCTTGTGGGTGTGTTTTGGCTCGGGGTGGGGGGCAGCACCCTGGCACAGCTGACTCCATCCCACATGGCCTGCAGGTGGAGAATGGGGCAGAGTACATCCTGGAGACCATCGACTCCCTGCAGAAGCACTCGTGGGTGGCTGATATCCAGGACTGCATCGACCCTGGGTAAGGATTGCTGGGGAAGGGGCTCTGTGGGGCCAAGCTGTGGTGCCTGAGCACAGGCTGTTACCCAGATGCAATTTTTGCTGCTTGGGTTGTCACAGGAAGTGCCCAGCTCACACCAGCAGAGGTCTGGAGGCAGAGATAGCAGCCTGTGTTTGCCAGGGGTGCAGAGCACTGGCCACCCATTCACCCTTCTCTGTCCCATGTCCCCTCAGCCTGGCAGAGGCAGGTGACCTGGAAACGCAGCCTAAAGCAGGAACCTCCTAACACCCACCTTCTGAATCATTTATACCATATTTGAGCTATTTTCCATGTTTTCTTTCCAGCTTAACATCCATGATATATTTAAGATTCTGCCGGTTGAATTGATTTATTTGTATTTATATCACAGTGGCATCAGTGTTGTCACTGGAGTCATAACTCAGCCAAAACTTCTCATCTGCTGTTTTGTCAGCACATGCAGCAAGTTATGTTAGGGAGATTTGTGTGCCTGGTGCTGCTGCCCTTCACTGGCTCAGACAGGCCCAGCCTTGGGGAAGCCCTGGCACTGCCTTTCTTGGCACAGTTTTGGAAAAACCAGGTGCCCATGCTTGTAGCAGTGAAAACATCCAGCAAACCTGGAACAGAAGCTTGGAAAGGCTTCTGCTCCCTCCAGGCTGCCTTTGCCCCCTCCTGCATTTGGTCCCCATGCAGGCTGCATCTCACAGAGGGGATGCACTGGTGCACTCCAGATCTTTGCTCCTTTTGCTGTTTTCTGAAATCTGTGATTCATTGGCATGGATTGCCCAGAGCAGCTGTGGCTGTCCCATCCCTGGAAGTGTCCAAGGCCAGGCTGGACAGGGCTTGGAGCAACCTGGACTAGTGGTCCTGGAAGTGTCCAAGGCCAGGCTGGACAGGGCTTGGAGCAAGCTGGGCTAGTGGAAGGTGTCCCTGCCCATGGCAGCAACGAGATGAGCTTTAAATTCCCTTCCAGCCTGAACCATTCTGTGATTCTGTAACTCAGGAAACACTGCTGAGGCTGAGCTGCTGTTGTGAGGTTGGAAAAGGCCTTTTTTCCCTCACTCCATGTTTCAGTGCTGGTTTTCCAGCTGGATTTGAGCACCACGGCCGTGCTCCCCTCGAGCCTCGCCGTGCCCCTGGCGGCCTCCCAGCCCCTTCTGTTTGCTTAGCACCCAGCGCCGTCCCGCTCTGGCCTCCGGACGTGACTGTAAAGCAAATAATAATGAACTCCAGAGCAAATAGTAATGAGCTGTTTAATACACCGACACACACGCTCGGTGCCAAGAGCGAATTCTCAATCAGCTCCCCGTGCTTTTGCCAAGGGCTGCGTGCTGGAGCCGCCGCGTGAGCGCCCAGCGAAGGCTTTTCTGCAGAGCGCTGTTGGTTTTGGTTTTCTTCCTCCCTTCTTGTTTTTAACTGGCTGCAGCTGAATGACTCCCAATGGCTGATTCACTCACTGGCCACTAAATAATTCAGCAGCCGCATCCCCTCTGCCTGTGCCCACGTGGCCCGTGTGAAGCAAGAGCAGCCGAGTGCTGTGGGCAGCTCCAGACTCTTGCTGGTGTCTGGGATAAAAATAGGATGTGGAGCAAGCTGGATGCTTGTGCAAGAAGGGTGCTGAAGTGCACGAGGAGGGCTGGCAACAGGGATGCTCTGAGTGGCTCCCTGGCTCTATTCCCACTTGCTTGCCTTGCTCCAGGCTTCCTGACTTAGTGTTTTATGTCTTTTAGGGATGTCATTCCCGTGGTTGGGTAATTCCCTTTGCAGAGGGTGGAAGTGAAAGCGCCCTCGGGTGGGAAGGTGTGTGGGTGCAAAGCAAAGCAGGGAGAGTCAAGGTAACAGCTTTCCTTCCAAACCCACAAGGCTGCAGCAAAATCCTGCAGCTGGAACCGACCAGCATGACCCATGCAGTGTGGGCTTTCAAGGGTTTAATCCCTCCCACGCTGGTTTCTCACCCTCAAAAGTCATGTTTGGTGGCTGCTCTGCCTCTCAATGCTCTTGGTGCAGTGGCAACCCCTTGGGAGGAATTCAGGGACAATAGGATGTGCTCTTGGATCACAGTTGAATTTTGTGAATCCCCATTCCATGCCAGTGAGTGGAGGTGCCACATGTGTGTGTCTCTGTCTGTGCTCTCCTCCAGGGACAGTGGGGATGACATTGAGCTGGTGTCCTGTGCACAGGGACCCTGTCTTCCAGGCAGGACAACCTCGTCCAGCTGCGAGTTCCTGAATGATGGTAAGGAACTACATCTGGGAAAGTCTGGGAGTCCCTCAGAGCCATAGCCTCGCCCTCAGGTGTCTCTAAGATCCAGGGGTATCCCACACAGTTGCCTGCAGGGCAGGACAGCCCCCAGCTTTGCCCAGTGATGGTGGGTGATGCTGAGCCATGAACTCATCCCTCTGCAATCTCCCTTCCAGAGGTACCCAGGCCACCAGACAGATGTGCCCTGCCCAGCGCTCACAACACTGCCGTGGCCACCTCTGTCCCCGTGCCCCACAGCCGGGGCAGGGACTCCCTGGGGGAGCTCCTGACCCATGTCCCACTGGAAAGCTTCCTGCAGACGCTGGAATCCTCCCCCACCGCTGGTGGGCACCTCACAGGTACTGGGATGCAGGATGCAGCCCCAGCATCTCACTCTGGAGGTGCACAGAGGGAGAGGAGGAGGGGGCAGGAGGAGAGGGGGTGATGTTCGGGTGCTCCCTAAAAACCTGCTGTCCCTGCGGGCAGGGGAGGACAGCGAGGCTGAGGCAGAGATCAACCTGTCTGACTTCCCCTGGTTCCACGGGACTCTGTCACGGATCAAGGCAGCCCAGCTGGTGCTCTTCGGGGGCGCCCGCAGCCACGGATTGTTCGTCATCCGGCAGAGCGAGACGCGGCCGGGGGAGTATGTGCTGACCTTCAACTTCCAGGGGAAAGCCAAGGTGGGCATCCTCTGCTTCTCCCTGTGAATGTTAGTGCCAGCTCTGCCCAGAACCTCAGGTTCCTTCTTGTTCTGTGGGTGAACCCAAATGCAGCAGCTCTGCAGGGAGCTGCACCCCCAGCAGGACATCCCTCAGGACCCCCTGCCCTCGTGCCCCGAGACCCCTCTGCATCCTTCTACACTTTCCCAACTGGATCAGTGCCTGTCATGTGAGCATATGGATAAACACCCATGGGGGCTTAGCCTGGCACAGCTTCCCCTGCCCTCTCCTTGTCTGTTCTGTGTCCCGAAGTACACAGATGCACTATGAAAAACCAACCACAAGCAGTTTTCTGCTGGGTCCCTTTTCTAGCAGAGATTGCCTGTTCTTCTGACCTTGCAAGAAGTATTTCAGGTGGGCTAGAGGCTTCCCCAGGCTATCTGTGACCCCAGGATCAGAGCTTCAGCTGCTCCTGGTTATACCCAAACAGCCTTCTCTGTGTGTTTCTTTATGGTGTTCATTCCCAGGAGGGGTCAAACTGCTCCTGGCGATGCAGCAAGTGAGGTTTTACCAGCAGAGTAAACACAACAATCCTGTGTTAGGAGGAAACCTCCCTTGGCTGATGGAGGTGGCTCCTGCAGATTGCAAGGGTGGGTCTCGCCCTCACGACCCCCAGCTCACGGCCTGCCCCTTGCACTTGCAGCACCTGCGCCTGTCACTGAACGAGAGCGGGCAGTGCCACGTGCAGCACCTCTGGTTCCAGACCATCTTTGACATGCTGCGCCACTTCCACACGCATCCCATCCCGCTGGAGTCGGGCGGCGCGGCCGACATCACCCTCCGCAGCTACGTGGTGGCCCAGAGCCCACAGCCTGGTAGGTGCCAGGGCTGGGCAGGGAGGGCTGAGATCTTGTCCCTAAAAAGGACAGATCCATGGGATTCCCTCCCTAAAGCAGTGCCCTGCTGATGTGTGTGGCTCTGGAGGTGTGCCAGGGTGGGTGCCAGGCGGGCACTGAGGCCCAGGCAGCAGCAGGGCTGTGTCGGTGTGACCCTGTCCCTGGCTGTGGGTGTTGGTGCCCTGGCTGGGGCAGGAGAGGAGCAGAGAGGTCTGCAGGCTCAGAGCATCCTGCTGTGCTGGGAGATCATGGGAAGGAGGGTAGGAGAAGAACAGAGTCAGGGATGGAGGCAGGGGTGGGGGAGAGGGAGGGGGCTGCACCAGAGGGCTCAAGCTCCTGTTTCCTTTGCAGACACCGGCCCCCCGCCACCCCTCGTGTCGCAGCCCCCGAGCTGCCGGGTCGACCTGCCACCTCCACACTACTTCTGCAGCACAGCACCCACGGGCCCGCCGGTGCCAGCACCCGCTGAGGGGGTGGCCGTGGCCCCCAGTGTCCCGGTCCCCGCACCCTACCACCGGCTGGAGGGTGCCCTGGGCCCCCGGAGCCGCAGCGACAGCGCCGAGCGCCGGCCGGAGCCTCCTGCCGCCAGTGCCGAGGACTACCACGAGGCTGACAGCGCCCGGAGCCGCACCCGGGCCGTGGAAAACCAGTACTCCTTCTACTGAGCCCCTGTGTGGGGCTGCATGGTGCGGGCAGCGGGGCAGCCGTGCCCCTCACCGCTGCACCGGCCTCGCCACCTCCTCCTGCCACCACAGAGAGCCAGCCGGGATGTCCTCCTCGTTCCTGCTGCTTTTGGGAGCCGTGTCAGCGGTGGGTGATGTCCCAGCTGGAGCTGGCACCAGCCCCAGGGTTGGGGCAGTGCTGGAGGTGTGGGAGGCTGAAAGAGTCAGTGCCATTTTAGAGCTTGCAGCCTCTTCTCCTTCCCTCCGGACCAAGAGCTTTCCCAGGGCTGAGCTGGGCTCCCTGCATCTCCTCCTGGGTGTGACCATTGTGGGATGGCACCCAAAGCTGTGACAGGCTCCATCCTCCAGCCAAAGCACCTTGGCATGTCCCCTCTGGGGCGAGAGCCCAGCATGGCCAGCATCCTTCTGGCACCATCGCCCTGCACACCAGCTGCCAAGGGACTCTGGCATTTTGGGATGAGCATGGAAATGTGTCAGATGTCCATGCAGAAACTCTTCTCACACACGTGGAGCACTGAGAGGGCGCTGCTGCAGAGGCCTGAGGGTTTATCTGGGCTGGCTTTTGGGCTCCCTCTGGGGCACGTGTTTCCTACCCTCTGACAGAAGAAGGTTTTTGTCCAAAGCTTAATGAATTGCATTCAAGGAAGGGTTTTCCTGCTGTCCTGCCTTTTCTGTTCCTTTGTTTCCTTTCTCTCCTTGCTGTACTAACAGAGAATCCCTGGATAACCCTTCCATCCTCCCTTTTTTTCCTGATTTTTCAAAACCTAAGCTCTTCACAAGGGCATCAGCCTTCTGCCTGCTCTCTGCCACAGCTGGGCAATATTTTCCATTGCTCAAGGCAAACCTTGGAAAATGTGACAGCACCTCCTCTTTGCATCAGTTTTTGGTCGTTCAGGATGTCTCAGGGGGTCAGGCAGAGGCCAGGGGCTGTGTCCAGAGGTGAGAAACAGCTTTGATTTGCAGGTAAAAGCAGGTATTCCTCCTTGGCTGGGCTCCCAGGAATAAAAACACTACACTGATTCTTTTCCAACAGGTCATGGAAGCCCTGAGGATGGTTTGTGCCTCATGGTGGGTGGAAGGTCCTCCAGAAGGGCAGCTTTGCTTGCAGACTAAGTGTTTGCACACCCCCTTGGTTTGGCTGACATAGCTTGTGTTATCCAGCACCAGGAATCCTGGCTGCTCATGTGGCAGTGACAGGAGTGACAGTGCTCACAGGACCTGAGCCAGGTGGCTTTGGAGGGTCTGGAGAGGTCTCCAGATAGAGAAGACCCTACCATACCCAATTAGAAGTCATCACTTAGTTTAAAGATGTACAAGCCGAGCCACAACCTCAAAAAAAAAAAAAAAAAACCAAAAAACTTGAATTTGCCTGGAATTGGGTTGGGCCAAATTTTTATTTATTAGGTGCCTTCTTTCCTGAGCTAGCAAAGCGTGTCCCCAGTGCTTGACTCACAAGAGGAGAGGGGAGGTGTCTCCAAGGCTCCTTGCTTCCTCCTGTGATGTGAGAGCTGCCTTTCTGGCCCATGGATGTGTGAGATGATCCCAGTGGATCCCATTCCTGCAGCCAGTTGCCACCTTCTCCCCAAACACATGTCCCTTCAGAGGGTATTTCTCCTTCCTCAGCCCAGCTACAACACAGGGAGAGGCTGGATGCTCTTAGTTGGTGGGTTTAGCACACATGGTGGGTGAGGGGATATCTCCAGGTCTGACAGAGACATCATCACTCTGGTTCTTCCCTGAGGCCCCAAGGGTGGGATCCAAAAGGCTGGATGGGAGCACTGCCTTACAGACCTTCAGATTTTGCCTTTGTTTCTCACTTTCTGTGTCACAGGATAGGAAAATGAGGGGGAAGCAATGATCTGCAAGCAAAAAATGTTAATTTGTAAATAGGGAAGAGTCTGGAAGAGTTTACTGTTGTGTAGAATAAATTAATTTTATTTAAAAAAAGAAAGGGGAGGGGGGTACTTGTTAAACAAATGGAGAACTCGAGTTCCGGTTTTAAAATAAAATCACTTGCAAAAACAGCATGTGAGCAAGAGCTTTGGGCTTTGCTGGATTTGATACCTAAAAAAAAAGTAAAAACAGAGGGAAGATGCTGTCATGTCTCATGTGTGCAGACCTCATTGCTATCTCTGGGCAGCTGGGGCCAGGCTGGGTCTGTCTCTGCCTGCTGTGAGAAGAGAGGAGGAAGGGAGAGGAGAGTTCTCTCCTCTGCTGAGCAGAGGGAGGAGGAGGAGGGTGGGTCCGGGCTGTGGAGGACAGGGTTTCCTCTCCTTCCAGTCTGTTATTTACTTTGTCTGGTTAGTCAGTAGAGCAAGTCAGAATGGTGCATCCCCCAAGCAGCAGGGTAATTGGGAACGAGCAGCCCTGGGCTGTGGAGATGCCCTTCCCTTGCTAAAGGCCTGTGCGAGCATCTCCCAGCAGCTCCCCATGGCCTGTCATTCCCCCTCCTCTGCCTTCATCTCTGCTGGGAGAGTGTGCCTCGTGCTCTGACGTGTATGTCTTTCTAGTGTGCTCTTTTCTGCTGAGAATCCCCTGGGAAAACTGGAGCATTGTCCCAGACTGTACTGTGACAGCTAAGCAGTGACAGACGCAGCTAACACATGGCTTTTGGGGGGGTGGAGGGAGCTGCTCAGCTCGGTAATCAGGCCATGCTTGTGTCATGAGCCATTCACAAAAACATTCCCTCCCCAAAAGTCGCCAGAGCCTTTTCACCGCTCCTGGAGAGCTCATCCATCAGGAGCTGGGCAGCTGGGGAGGTGACACTGAGGGCTGTGCCTTGGGGACAGCTGCTCCTCCTGCCTCACAGAAAGCCATTCACACCTCAGCTTATTAGCAAATTGACTAATTACAGCATCAGTCTTGCTGGAAAACATCCCTTTCCTTTCACAGGGTGTCTGGAAGGGCAGGAGCAGGACAAAACAGCATCGAAAGCAGAGATTTGATGGTGAAACAAGGGGAAAGCAGCCTGAGCTTGTGGGCTGGATTCCATGGCAGCAGTGCCCTCTGCCCATGGCTGGAGAAGGACAGGGCTGCAGGGATGCTGGACTGCTCTGCAGCAATGCTGGTGCTGAGCTGTGCCCTGGCACATACCATGAACAGGACAGAAATGCAAAGGGATTTCAGCAGCAGCTGCCCACGTTTCACGTGGGTGTTGGAGCTCCATGGCTGCTCCTGCCTGACGTGCAGGTTCTGTCTCAGCAAAGGATTGCAGTGCTTCCAGAAGGATCCCTTAAGTAGGAGAACTCCTCAGAAACACAAATGAGCTGCTTTGATAAAGATCAGGGAGCCTAGTTTTGTTCCAAGTGACCTATGAAAACACCGCCCTGTTCTAATGCAAATCTACAGACCCCAATAGGCCCAGACCTGGCCAGAACCCAGCCCAGCACTCTGATTCTGTGGGCTTTGTATTTTGATGAAATACTTTCTATTTTTGTATGACCTAAGTAACTGTCTTGCCCCCTTCCCCAGAGTTTTTAAAAGTAAATTGTGCAGAATACAGCCAGAGTCTACACCAACTCCCTTGAGAGTGAGATGTTCCCAAGGTCTCTTTCCCCACGGTTTTGGATGACAGGCAGCTGCCTGTTTGTTTCCTGGGGCTGTGAGCTGTGGCTGGAACAAGCCACTGCTCTGGGCAAGCGAGTCCAGCTGCTCCCTGCACTCCTGAGGCTGCCATTCTGCCTTCCTCCCTGGGGACTGGCACGGGAGGGCCAGGTCCTGGCAGCTCATCATTTACAGCCCTGCTGTGAGAAGCTGGGTGCTTGGAGAAGTGGCTGTGAGGAAGAAACAGGACTAAGCACAAAGGAAACTCAATCGGTTTGCAGCAATTCTGCTTTGTAAAACAGTCTGCGGTGATTGAGAGGGGACAGGGGACCTGCTGTGGCCTCTGCAACAGAGCTGGTGTCTCCCTGGCAGGGCTGAGTCCAGCCTGGCACTGGATGGTTTCTGTCCTGGTGTGCTGAAGACGACCCAAGGCTGGGAGAGCCGCAGGCACAGGAGCTGGGGAGCTGGCAGACAGCGTGGAGGAAGCTGTTTGCATTGCTCCAGCCAGGGCTGAGACTGCAAGGATGCCTTCCAGGACCAGCGGCCAGCTGGGAACTCAGCCAGCACTAAATTCACACCATTCTTTTACAAATCAGGTTGGTAAGAAAAACACGAGACACAAACTAGTGTGATTTCCATAGCAACCTCAGCGGAGGTTGAAAAGTCTTTTGTAAACATAGGGCTGAACCTGAGGATCAGCTCCGATTTTCTCCACAGAAAGGGGAAGAGAATGGGGGCTTAATAAATTCAGGCCATACAAATGAACTATAAATCTCAGAAGGAGCCATTCCCAACCTCTCTGTTCCCCTTTCTGTCACCCTCTCCACATGCACAGCACGAAGCTGTCTGAAACCCGGAGCCCAACTTCCCGGCTCTGGCTTATCTCCATAAACTGCACAAAGCCTCATGCCCCTCTTCCATTGCAGCTGACCTTTACTGGCTAATTCTGTGACGCACACACAGCCCCAGCACATGCCATGCCATTTCTGTAGGGCCACAGCGACTTGAAACGAAATTTGGCTTGCAGTGGAGGCCTGTACTGCAGCCAGCTCTGGCTCTTCCCCACCATGGCTTGCTCCAGCTCCTGTCAGGCAAGCGTGGGTTTGGGTGTACCAGCCCTCAGCTCACCCAGGCTGGTCCTGCAAATCCCAGGTGTGACTATGGATGCAAAGAGCACAGCATCCCCCTGCTACCTGCCCAGCAGCGGTGCTGCCGTTCATCACTGTCAGCAGACAAAGGCCGCGGGCCACGCTGGTTAATGACCAAAGTGACACGAACAGATGGCGCAGGCAGCCTGCCATGGGGGCACCAGGAAGTGCTGTATCGCTTACACCCTCCCGGGGAAGGGATTTGGCAGGGCTGGGGGCGCCAGTGAAAAACACACTGAATTTTCATGCTGCTCAGGCTCTGCTGGACGGAGCGCGGCAGATGCCGGAGCTGCCTGCTGGGGAGAGACCGCAGCCCCGAGAACGTGCGTGAGGGGACAGGGGACATCAGAGCTCAGCTGGGGCAGCAGCAGGATGCACAGCTACAGCTGAGACATGGGAGGAGTGACGCAGGGAACAAGTTGGATCTGAGTTTTTGAGTGTCTGAGGGAGGGGGTCAGAGGCTGGAGCCAGGCCCTCCTCAGTGGTGCTGAGCCATGGGATGAGAGGCTGGAGTGTTGTATTGCACTAAAGAGTTCAATTTTACACTGGAGCACAGGCAGTTCCACCCAAAAATGAGACAGGAGCGAGCCCAGAGAAGAGAAATCAGATGGAGGGGTGGAGCACCTGAGAGAACTGGGATTGCTCATCCTGGAAAAGAGAAGGCTTTGGGGTGACCTAATTGTGGCCTTTATGGAGAAAGGACTTTGAACATGAACTTGTAGTGACAAATGGGGCAACTGCTTCACACTGAAATAGTGGGTTTAGATGAGATATTAGCAACACACCTTTGCTGTGAAGGTGGTATTGTTCTGGCACAGATAGCCCAGAAAATCTTTGCTGTATCCCTGGAAATTCCAAGGCCAGGCAGGACAGAGCTCTGAGCAGCCTGGTCTAGTGTGTGGCATTCCTGCCCACATCAGGGGGGTGGAATAGGAAGATCTTTAAGGTCCCTTCCAACCCAAAGCATCCTATGATTCTATGAGGAAGAACTTCTTCACTGTGTGGGTGATCAAGCACTAGCACAGGCAGCAGAGAGGGTGTGGGTGTCCCCCAAAAGCCCTCTGCACACAGCCCTGAGTGCCATGCTCAGGGGGCTGTGCTGGAGCAGGGGGGTGGACTGGGCGACCACAGTGGTCCTTTCCAACCTGAACCATTGTCCTGTGACTCTGTGCTTTCAGAGAATCCCACTGAGGGTGGCAGAGCGCTGGGACAAGCTGCTCAGAAAGGCGGTGGAGTGTCCCTGTCTGGAAAAATTCCAAACACACCTGGACACACTCCTGTGTCACCTGCCTTGCCAGGGGCATTGGGCTGGGTGATCTACAGAGGGCCCTTCCAACCATACAGCTTGGTGACTCTGCCTTCAGCCTCCGTCCAGGCTGCACAGTACGGACATTAGGAGGGAGAATTTCTTCACAGAAAGGGTGATTAGATATTGGCACAGGCTGCCCAGTGAGGTGGTGGAGTCATCATCCATGGAGGTGTTCAAAGAAACGACTTGTAGGCTGACAGGATGGTGACAGGGCAGAAGTTGGGTTTGATGACCCTAGAGGTGTTTCCTCGGTGTCCATGTCCCCCCACAGACCTGATCCGATGACTCTGTTAGCGATATGGGTGCTGCATGGGCATCCCTCACATGGGGGTCCCTCACACGGTGATCCCTCACACGGGGTCCCTCACACGGTGATCCCTCACACCGGGATCCCTCACACGGTGATCCCTCACACGGGGCTCCCTCACACGGGGGTCCCTCACACGGGGATCCCTCACACGGGGGTCGCTCACATGGTGGTCCCTCACATAGGATACCCCACATCGGGGTCCCTCACACCGGGATCTTTCATATGGGATCCCTCACACGGGGCTCCCTCACACGAGGGTCCCTCACACGGGGTCCCTCACACGGGATCCCTCACACGGGATCCCTCACACGGTGATCCCTCACACGAGGGTCCCTCACACGGGGTCCCTCACACGGTGATCCCTCACACGGTGGTCCCTCACACGGGATCCCTCACACGGGGGTCCCTCACACGAGGGTCCCTCACACGGGGATCCCTCACACGGGGATCCCCCACATCGGGGTCCCTCACATGGGGATCCCTCACACGGGATCCCTCACACGGGGATCCCTCACACCGGGATCCCTCACACGAGGGTCCCTCACACGGGGGTCCCTCACATGGGGGTCTCTCACACGGGGGTCTCTCACACAGGATCCCTCACACGGGGTCCCTCACACCGGGATCCCTCACACGAGGGTCCCTCAGAGGGTCCCTCACACAACTCCCGCCTCCGCCCGGCCCCCCCCGCACCCGCCGTGACGGGGCCGCCCGCGTCGCGCGCCGTGACGTCACGGGGGGCGGGGCGCGGCCAGGGCCGGAACATGGCGGCGCCCTCGGCCCCGCGGCCGCCCCGGCCCCGCAAGGAGCCGCAGCCGCTCGTCATCCCCAGGAGCGCGGCCGAGGAGCAGCGCCTCCGCCTCGAGCGCCTCATGAGGAACCCGGTGAGGGCACCCGCCGGGGCACGGCCCGGGGCGGCGGGAGAGGAGAGGGAAGCCAAGACCCCGCCCGGGGTCCGTGAGGGGAGAGGGACACCGAGACCCCCACTCCACCCCCTGGGTCTGTGAGGGCAGAGGGACACACTGAGCCCCCCGCCCTCGGTGTCTGTAAGGTGAGAGGGACACCGAGCCCTCCGCCCTCGGGGTCTGTGAGGGGAGAAGGACGCCGAGATCCCCCACCTCTGGCTGTGTGAGAGAAGGGGGATTAACACCCCCTTTCCCCTCCTCCGAGGTCCGTGAGGGGAGAGGGACCAGCCTCCCCGCCCTCCTCTCCGTGTCCGTGAGGGAAGAGGAACCGACATCCCTTCCCCGGGGTCTGTGAGGAGAGAGGGACCAACCAACCCCCCGTTCTTCTTCGCGATTCCATGACGGGATCGACACACGCTCCCCTCCTCTTGCCGATCCCCAAGGGGAGAAGGACCGACCCCCACACACTGTATTGCTGTGAGGGGAGAAGGACCCGTCTGTTCTGGGATGCTGTGAGGAGAGAGGCGCTTCTCTGGGAACCCAGGGGCCCTTCAGTGCTCTGCACACTGGTCTTTCCTTTATCCACCGTTTTTAATGCGCGGGAGCATGACCCTGGTGCTCTAACTGGGTGTTTTGATCCTTTCCTGAGGAGGTTTTTGCCAGGAGGAGGCTCTCACACCCCACTCTGTGTGTGCTGGGGCAGGCTGAGACTTCCCTGCACCACGTTCTTCCTCTGACCTTGCACCATGTGTTCTCCCTCCCCAGCTCTTCCCCGTCCTCTAGCTCTGCCATGGAAGGTGCTCCAGCACCTTTCATCATTTCCCAGACTACTGGTAGTGGAATTATACTCAGTTCCTTGGAGGTGCTGCCATGCTTCCTTCTAGCTCCCGTGCTGAAAAGAGGCACAGACACTCTTAATCCTCCTGGGCTTTGTTGACCTGCAGGCCTGAATGTGAGGGACAGAGAGGATCCCTTCTGATTCTCCTCTTCTGCCTGCTCCTAATCCCTGTGCATGAAGAAATTGCTGCAGCTGTGCTCCTTCTGAGATCTGTCAGTTGGTGGAAGAGGCTGCCTTTCAACAATGTGTTAAAATTGCAGACTTTGCTCCTGGAAGATACTGATGGCTGCTTGGTTTGTTCTTGCAGGAAAAGACTGTACCAATTCCTGAAAAACTGAATGAATGGGCACCACGACCTCCCCCGGAGTTTGTCAGAGATGTCATGGGTAAAGATTCTGTTCTTCAGATAACTGGTGTCAGCCACAGTTAACTTAGAGGAATGTTTAGCGGGGAAGGACAGAGGTGGTTTTCTGCTGCTCATTTTGCTGGAGAAAGGAGGTGTGAAATATGCTTTGAGAGTGGATTTTTCAAGTTTTATTTGGTTCTCTGGTTCCACTTTTCTGCTGGCTGTCAGAATGCAGAGAGAACAAAGCCTATGGCACTGCAGCACGTGGGCTGCCTGCAGTGCAATAAGCTGCTGCTCTGGTGATGACAAGTAAATGATGATGAGTAAATCTGTCCTCTCCATGGATCTGAGAGTGCTCTGGAAGATTGGCAGTGTGAAGTCCTTCTTTTGACTGCTTTGAGTGTGAATCTCAGGCTGTGAGAAGCAGGCACATGCAGCAGGTGTGATTGTGTGTGCTCAGGTAGGGAGCTGGCAGCTGTGCCAGGAGCCTGACCCCAGTACTCTGTGCACACTTTACTTCTACCTGCAGGGATTAAATGTAGTAGCTGTGGTATAAACTGGCTGCATGTAGAAGTTCTGTCTTTCTTTGAGACCTCCATCCTTTCTAGAAGTTTACTTGTTCTTATTTCAGAATAATTGATCTTGGACTCAAGTTTTTATATGCTTCTGAATAAAACCTTCTTATTGGAATTCTCCCATGGCTTTTTTAGATAGCTTTGCTGTGCGCTTGAGTGAATTGTCTTGTTTTTCTGGGAGTGCCTGACATGCTGGGGCTCTGTTGGTATCAAGAGCACCCCTGTTGCAGTCTCAGCTGCTGTGTTTTAATTAAATGTCTTCTTTGAGGCTTGTATTCCTGTGCTTTCTCTTGAGAAAGGGCTTGGGAGACAGGGGAAGAGAGTGGAGCACAATGCTTAAAGCTCCTGCAAGGCTTCAGCATGCAGGCTGATGCCAGGAAGAAAGAGCTGTAGGGATTTAATTTATGAAGAAACAGTTGAAAACTGTCAGTGGATCTGTCTTGCATGGGAAAGTACAAGATCACCTTTTACCACCTTTCTGTTGACCTTAATTTTGTGTTTGAGAAATGCTGACAATTAGAAGCAGCATCAGCAGGGTATTGTAGCCCACCTCTACCTGTAAGAGACTGGGGAGTGCATTTCATCTCCAGTTCTGTGCCTGCCTTGATGTGCAGCTAGGGGTGGGCTCTCCAGGGGGGAAATTGTAGGACCTGCAGTGACCCAAAAGTTTGTAGGTTTGCAGCTCACTCTGGCTTTTGCTTGTGAGCTGAGTTTGAAGTGGTGACACACTCCATGTGCTGTTGGTAGATTTTCATCTGACAGTGCCCTTTCCTGTGTCCCATCCCTCAGCATCCAGCTGCAGTGATTTGTGAGCATCTGTTTGCCTCCTTTCCCAGCAGTGTTCCTGATCTCTTCCTCGTTGCAGGTTCCAGTGCTGGGGCTGGGAGCGGAGAGTTCCACGTGTACCGGCATCTCCGTCGGCGGGAGTACCAGAGGCAAGACTTCATGGATGCCATGGCTGAGAAGGTCAGAACAACTCTTTAGAACTCCCCCCTCCCCCAGCTGTTTGTTGTTCTTTGTGAATCTGTGTTTTCTTTGAAAGTCATGTACAAATAATTCCGTTCTGAGCCACCCCGTGTCAGAGGAGTCTGTGGGAGTGTGCGATCCATGATGTCTGTGTCAGTACTGAAACATTTGGTGCTTTGTGTCAGACGTGCTCCATCTCCTGTGTTCCCTGGGGTCCTAGCACGCTGTAAGGCCTCATGGGAATGTGTGTGTTCTCAGGCTGACTTGAAAATGCTTTAAAAGCTAGAAATCCCTGATAACACTGCCTTGCACAGGCAGAAACAAAGTGAGTGCCTGTGCACAGAGTTCAGATGTTTCTTTTAAGTCCTGACCGAGTAGAATGACCCGTCTTTTAGAAAACACTATTGATATACTCTCTCTTGGCCAAGATGAGTCCGTATGTTAATGTTTCTGTCTCCAATTATTCATTTGTTTTTACTGAAATGTTAATTAGGGCAGAAGCCCAACCTCCCTCATTTGCTCTGGTGAGGATTCCTCCCTCAGGAGGTTTTAGTGTTTGGCTCAGGTTGCAGGTTAAAAATGCTGCCTGTACAGGAGCCATCCCTAGGAACGTGGCTTTGTATAAAGAAGCCAGACAAAATCTGGCAGAGCTCCCTTCTGTATTTTGCTAAAAGACTTCTCCCTAAAAGGACATGACTTTTAAATAAGTATTTTAATTTAGATTGTGACCAAAGTATGACATGTGATCAATTACAGCAAAGACTAGATGAGGAATTCCAGAAGAAACTGGAGAGGAATAAGATGGTTGCAGAAGAGCAAACAGCAAAACGCAGAAGGAAGCGGTAAGGGCAGATTTTTCCCAGGAGGCTTGACATGGAAACCCTCACTCCCTGTGCCTCATCTGTAGCTGCATGCTCTGGATAAACACTGTCATTCTGTGTCTGCATCTATCAGCTGGGAAGTCTGGCTGTGGAAATTAAATTTGTCAGTGTCAATATTTGGTTTCCAAAGGTAGCTGTAAACCTGACAGGCTTTGCTGGGGTGGTTTCTTTTCTGTGCCATTGCTTGCAGGATAACTTTGGACTGGTTGTGCTGCTTTTGCTGACACTGTGGTTGGTCTTGACTGCAACATGCCTTGCTGCATGTTTGTTTTAACACTGTCAGGAAAGGTTTGTGTCTATATCTGGCTTAAGTTTATGTCTGAATCATTTGATACCAAGCAGTTTCATTGCAAAACTGGGGGCTGCTTCATGGGTAGGCTGCTTCTGCCTACCCCATTGAAATGTCAGGCAGGCCAAGTCTAATAAGTTAGGTGGAAATACTAAAAAAAAATATTAAATCCATCTTCCCCTTAAATTTTACAAGTTTGATTCTCTCCAGAAATAGCCTGAGCATTGTAGTGCAGTGACACAAGCATTTAAATCCCATTCTCTGTGTCCAGCATAGGTTTCAGAAAAAGCAGGGAATCGTGTCTCTGCTCTTTCCCGGGGTCTGACCCTGAGCAGCCTCTCCCTTGCTGCTTTGCATGCTGTGGAAAGGCCTGTGCAAAGTGGCTCGCTGCAATGTTAACACAAAAGTGCACAACACAAACACTGTTGCCATCTTAGTGTAATTTAATGTGGTCCAACAGATGGCCAGCAAGTCAGATCTGGCCTGCTGCCTCTTCCCTGGCTGAGATGGAGAACAACTGTTCCAACAGCAGATGCTGCCTAAACACCACCACCTCCTTGTCCCCTGCTATGCTCTAATGGTGTGGCTTTGCCCTGCTGGAGCCCCTCTAATTTCCCTCACCACCCTTCTCTGTCCTGACCCAGCAGGTACAGTTCCTGGCTCTCTGTTTCAAGAGAATTCAGTTATGCTGTTGAGAGAGGAGCATGTGAATGCCAGGCTGCTCTGCCTGTATCTGCCATTAACTTGCCAGGGTGCCTTTGCTGGGCAAAGAGAGCTGGGTTGTATGAATTGAAATTCCCTCGTACCCCCAGTGCCACTCTTAGGGCCTGACATCCTGAGAAGGTACAGCCAAAGAGGAAGGTCAAGAGCATACTGCACTATTTTTGTTTTCTTCAACTGAAGTATATATTACTGGTGTTTTTTTTCCCCCAGTGTTCAGTTTCTGCAGTCTGGGTTTTAACACCATTTTCTCTTTATTAGCCTAGGTAGATAAAATGTGGGGGCAGTTTCATTTTTGTTCCATCTGTGTTCTTGGAGATATCTTGTGTATCATAATTCTGGTTGCAGTGGAGTCATGAAAGACTTTTCTATCTTGTTTTCAGATTAATGGATTTTTTAAAAGTTTCTCTTGATCATGTGCTAGGTTTACTCTTGCTGAATTTTCAATTGAGGCTAAATTTAAATTGAACTTCTCTTCTGAAATCAGCTTTCTCAAGATGTCTGTAATATGTCCTTTATCAGTGTATGAATGTGCAGAAGCTTACAACATTTGATTTGCCAGAGAATCTTTCTTCTTTGTTTTATAGCCAGAAGTTAAAAGAGAAGAAACTGCAAGCTAAGAAAAATAAACTTGAACAAAAGAAGCAGGAAAAAGGTCAGTGAAATTTAGTTTACTTTTCTCAGGACTTGGTTCTGTTCCCTCATTGAAGCTTAGAAGGCTTTGCTCCACCCCCCATCCCAAGCATTCTCTATACATGGATTAAAGCCTGATCTTTAAGCTTGTTATTTTAGCTGATGTTTCAAAATCCTCTTTGAAAGCCATCTATGTTGAGATTTAATCTTACAAATAACTTGGCTGTTTGTGAATATTTTCCATTTATTAGAGGGAATTTTGGACAGCAAACTCTGGAATCCGAGTTTGTGGATGTTTTGCCCCAGCTATTCTGATGAACTGCAGATTCAGAACCTCAGCTGCTCAGAAAGGCAGGATTGTTCAAGGCTGTGCTTTTTTAAAGTAATTTTGAATGTGTATGGGAAAACAGGTGGAAAAAAATGCACAGCCTGGGCAGCAAGAAACTGAGTTATAATTTTGTGGGTAAGAAATTGAGCCACCTTGGTACCATCTGTTCCACAGGACTATTTTATTTCATAGAAATAAAGGTGAAAAACCTGACTGCCTCTGTTCTGCAACATTAATTTCTCTCTTGAAAATTAGTGTTCAGCAATGACAGTGTAACTGTTTGAGCAAACTCTTGCATACTTGTTGCTTCTTTTCAGTGAGGATATTTTGGCTTAGTCTTTCAAATAGTTGTCCCTTGTGAATTAGCACACAAATGATTAATCTTAAAGTTACAGCAGTTTCTGGTAATTCTGCTGGAACAGTGGCTTGTCTGACAGTTCTACCTTATTTGTGCTTTGCTTTTCAGAATTGGATCTGTTTCAGCTGAACCACTGCCAGCCTTCCATGTAAACATGGGAGGACAAATTGTTAGGTTAATTTTACTTGTGACAGCAAGTAAAATTCAGAGTGAATTTTTTGGGTGTTTTGTTTTGGTCTTGTTTTTTTTGGTTGTTTTTTTTTTTTTTAAGCTACTCACGTATGAATTGTAACTGGGAGGAGAATTTAAGTATCAGTCAACATTTGTTCATTTTGAGTGAACAAACAGAATACCCATCCCTTAGGGAGTGGCTGGGAGAGAGGAGAGCTGATTAGGGACTGGCACTGTGGTATGGGATTGCCTTGTACCAGTTGTGGGGCAGGAGTGGTTTTGTTTGGCATAAGTTCCTGAAAGACAGAATCCAAACTCCCTGGTGTTTGTAACAGGGTTTGTAAAGAGTTTCTTAACTCTTTTCAGTCTGTGGTTCTCTATGTAAAATAATAATATTCGGGGGGAGAGAAGTCCTCTTAGCCATTTTTACTCAACTGGCAACAGCCTTTTTTTAGTTTTGTGTGCCCCAGGTTGTAATCTGAGTGTTCTTTCAAATTGATTAAAGTGTATTTGTTGGATATAGCAGGCAAACATTTGTCTTCCTTTTTGAATTAATAAATCAAACCTCTGAATTTCCACGTTTCATGTTTGTTGTAGTAAAAACATTAGGAATAAAGACTGGCACTGAGTGAGGTCAGCTGTTGAGGTTGCATTAATGAACAAACTCCCAACGAACGCTCAAAGTTCAGCACTTCACCACGCGGTGGCATCAGACCACCGAGCCTAAATCCCGCATGAACTGGTCGGTACACTGGGCCTGGGGAACAGGAGAGAGCAGGAAAATGGCTCTTGGGTTCAGGTCCTACTTTATGCCATCCCTCATTTTTATTATCGGGTATTTAATTTCTAGTAGATGTTTTCTGTTTTTTTAACAGACTTCACCAAGTTCTCTGTGACCCTTGTTAAATTTAGGCATATCTTATTGAGTTCCTATACTGACAATATAGCAAACAGTCTGTAAAAGTTTGTGGCACCTCGTGGAGTTTCTGTGAACTTGGATAGGTTGTAGGAATATACTGAGTCTTGCCTGTGTCTTCCCAGTGCTCTGTGTGATCCTTCAAAATTCAGCCCAGCCTGCAGAGGTGAGATTGGAATGAGATAATCTATCACCTCATTGTTTAATTGTCTCTGTTAGAAACAAATAATGTTCCAGAGGAGGTGGAGTTGTTTAATGATGGACTTGTAATGCTGGGGGCAAGGGAATTCCCCAAGGGAGAATTTGATACTCTGAGCTCCTCATCACTCGGTAGAATTAATAGAACCTGATTTGTGTTCCCTGAGTATCTGGGACTGCTTAGTTGTGAGATGCTTAACAAGGAAGACACAGGGGAACGTGTTACCCATCCGTGCTAATTAGCCTGACCTAATCCACATTTGCTGAAGCACCGGAGAGTGTTTTGCTGTGAAATACTTGACAAGGAAGGCAGGTGGGAACACCTCATCCATTCATCCTGTTTGTGTTTGTAGAACCTGGGCAATCCCAAGAGCAAGGCAGCAGTGAGGATGACGAAGAGGACAGCAAGGAGGAGGAAGAGAAGGAAGATGATGCTGAAGAGCCAAGTTTTGTGATGGGAAGAGGATGAGGCCTTCCAGGGACAGCTGGAAACACTGTTCATTGCTTTATATTCAGGAGCATGAAAGTCTTTCATCTCAGCCAAGCAGAACCCATTGGCGTACGTTACATCTGCTTAACGGGGCATGGCCTTCACGTCACAGGCCTGAGAGAAAATGATAGAGAAATGCCAAATAAGAGATTTTTTTCTTAATTGCTTGTATAACTGCTGTGCAGTCTGCTCTAAGTTTGCTCTAAAGAGTCAGCCATAAGTCTCTATGACCCTAGAGTTCTTTCTAAAATGGCCCAGAGTGTTTTTCTGTCTGAAAGCTAAAACATAACTATTACCATTTAAGGGAAATATTACTGTGAAGGCTACGTATTCTACTTATCTTGAAGCTAAGGTAGCAGTGGGATACATGAATCTAGGGGAAGAGTTTAACCTGAAGTAGAAAAGTGGTCTGTAGCCAGACTCTCCTGCACTGTGAGTGTTCTGCATTTGGGGTTTTGTATGGGGTCATCTCTAACCCAAAGAAATCAGTTTATGTTGCTAGACAAGTTCTATAGATTTTTAATCTGGATCCCTTTTTTAATGCTAAAACTTTCCCTATTGCTTTTCTTCCATGTTTTCTAAATTAATAAAAGGGATGTGTTGGATTGTTCTGTCTTCTATTTTTCTTTTTGGAAGAGGATTTCAGTAAAATAGAGAGATGCTGCAGTGCTGCAGGAAGGGACAAAGAGATCAAGTGATGTGGCACACGAAAATACGGAAAAAGGTGTTAGCTGCATGTCACTTACTTTTTACTTTTGAATTGGAACAGTACCTTTTCCCAAAGATTGTGTGTAAAGCCTCCAAACTCTGTGGCAGAAAGGCTTGGAATTGAATCATTTTGCTTGTGCTCAGCTTCCTGTGATGACACCCGCCTTTCTCTCTGCTTGAGCGCTCTGCTTTGCACCTTGGATTCCCCGCCAGGAATCATAACATCCCTCTATATATTTACTTATTGGTGCTTAAAGCATATGCAGTGGTGGTTTTACTTGTAACTCTGGTTTTTGTCTCTTCAATGTATCTTTAATTAGAAGTGCCTGCTGGCTTTCAGACATGCTCTTCCCAGAGCCTTGCATCCAGAATGTGGTGCTACTTCTTCTCAAGCCTTGGTTAGTGCCAAATTATTTTAAGCAAAAACAGCAGAAAGGGAGAATCTCTTTTTAGATTTTGCCTTTGTTGAATATTGCTGCCAGAAATCCTGCATTTTGTTTGAGCTGGCTTTATGTAATGGCTTCTCCATGGTATTACCATGGTGCCTGGGAAGCAGATGTGACCAAGTGCAAGTGATGTTTGTGTTTAGTTCCCCTGTACATATCTAAGGGCATTAGAGCTGGATAACTTCTGACCTGCCTGGTCCATATCCCCACTGCCCACCCCATTAGGGATCTGCATGGAACTGTTTTCTGCTCAATCTCCACGGGGTTAGGTGCTGCAAGTTGTAGCAGCGTTTCATTCAGATGCAGGATCCATTTTCCCTGTGTGAGATTAGTTATGAGCATTGCTTCACATGAATCCCCCTTAGGGCAGGCAAACCCCGTGGATACTGTGTTGTAGGATGAGCCACAAAAATGCGAGGGCTTTTTATGGGCAGAGAAGAACTGAGAGTCTCACAAATCTTTAGATGTTCTGCCTCTGAGCTGGTCAGGCCTTTGAGCTGAGTGAGTGCTGCTCTGCATCAGGCAGAGCAGACGCTGCTGAGTGAGGACATGCTTCCCTCAGCCATGAGGAAGGTGAACTCGAGTTTGTCTTGGTGATTGAACAAATTCAGGTTGTGTGGCCTCATCCTGCCTCCCTAAGATGCCCGTGCTGAATTATTCATGCTGTGTTTTCCGGGAATGCTGAGTTTGAAATCCATAAACAGCAAAGAGAGCATGTTGGTGAAGGTGGCATCTGCCTCACGCTCTGTCTCGCCGGGGTGGCTGAGTGTAGCAGTAGGAGCTGCATTTGGTAGGTGTAGCTGTGAATTCCCATAAACACTCTGTTGTGGTTGTTCGTGGCAGTACGAGCTCGTTGAGAATACAAAGCACTTCAAAGGGAGGTTTCAAGGGATGATTCTTCATTTAGAATAAAATGCAAATACTATGTGACCTCAAAAACGGGGAAAACCTCATCCATGGAGTAGAAAAGGGGAAGTGCTCCTGTGCATAGTAAAATCAGGAACAACTCTACAACTGATTGCTATTCCAAATAGGGCACCAAGAAATCAGTAATAACTTACAGGCTTGAAACTGCCGAGGAGTTTGACCTGCTTACACTAAATTCGTGCTCTGAGCTCTTTTCTAGAGGAGTCCTTCTCCTTTCTCTGATGGAGATTAACCCTCAAGGGCTAAAGTTGCTCTGTACGTGTGTTTGTGCAAATGTGGGCGCCTAAGAGACAGCAGTGTTTGTGCTGAAACCGAGCAGGGGTATTCCTGCTCTCAGAGGTGAAAAGCACACTCAGGATTACATGTATCTGTCTCTTTATTCGGTTTTTAAGCATTGTTCTCCTTTGTTCCCTCCCCCAGGCGGAATTCAGGAAGATGGGATTACCCTGTTATAAAGCTGACCCATTGTGCTGCCTTTCAGCATTTTCTTTATCTCATTTCCAGGGAAGGAACTCCCTCTCTTTCCCATAAGGCTGTCCCTATCCTTTTGATGGGTTTATACAGGATTTCCTGCTGAGTCAATAGCGGAGGAGAGCAGGGAGATAGCAGTCGGGATTCGCAGGGAGCTGTGCTCAGCCGGAGGAGCTTCAGCCCGGCGGAGGCAGAGCAGCGCTGCCTTTTGACTTATGTAAGTGGCGACTTTTTGCTGTATAATTAATAATTGTAATAAAAGCACATTTGCATCCCATTGCACCAATACCTTCTCTGTGGCAAGATTTAGAGATAACGCAAGATCTAAAGATGTTAGACCCACTAACATCTTTACCAGTGGGTGGGTTTCAGCCCGACTTTAGAGACCCGGGACGGGCGGGGGTCGCGCCCCAGGCCCCGCCCCCGCGCCGGGGTGGGCGTGGCCTGACCGACCGCGGGCCAATCAGCGCGCGGTCACGTGCGGGGGCGTGGCGGCGCTGTGCCCCGTTTCCTGCGGGTCACGTGGCCGGTGCCCCGCGTTGCCGTGGCAGCGGCGGAGGCGGCTCCGGTTCCCATTCCCGCTCCTGCTCCGATCCCGCTCCTGCTCCTCTCCCGGGGCTCCCGGCACAGCAGCGCGGTGAGACACGGCCCGCCCCGGGGCCGCATCCCGCCCGCTCATCCCCAGCGGGGCCCGCGCTTCCCCTCAGGCGTGTGTGGGCAGTGCGGGCTCGTCCTGCAGAGGTGGGAGCAGCTCCAGCCCGCGGGGCTCCG
This sequence comes from Taeniopygia guttata, assembly GCF_048771995.1. Lineage (NCBI taxonomy): Eukaryota > Metazoa > Chordata > Aves > Passeriformes > Estrildidae > Taeniopygia > Taeniopygia guttata. Next base: position 6,143,999 of record NC_133044.1, on the reverse strand, counting down.
GGAGGAGGGGGGCTCGTCCTGTCCTGCTCGGGGTGCTGAGGGACTTGGTTTTAAGCTGGGATTCCCCTGCCGGGGCGGTGTGGGGGGGACGCGCCTCGTCCTGCCCGGCCTGGGGGAATCCCGTGCGGGAATGGTGACCGGGGGATGTGCGCCTCTTCCTGCCTACCTGGGGCATTCCTGCACCTGCAGGGAGGGGGTGGGTGGGACGGGTCCGCTCTGGGCAGGGAAGGGGTCCCGTCCTGTCCCGGGGTGCTCCGGAGGTGCCGTGGGATGCGGAAGGCAGGCCAGCTCCCGCGGGATGTATCCCGACAGGGATGCTCTCGGTGGAATGCTGTAGGGGAGACATCTCCAGCATACTGTGCACGAAAGACCCCGGCCCAGGGTGCTTTTGGAAGACGGGAGCGAGGGGTTGGGTCCCATCCTGCTTGATCCTTGGGATGCTGGATCAGGATGCGCTGGTAGGAGGTTGTGTCCTGCCTAGGAAAGATCCTCTGTCCAGGTTGTCTTTAGAGGGAAAGGGCCTTGCTGGGAGTGGGACTCCCTGCCTTGGGGGATCCCCTGTCTGAGGCTGCTGTTGGAGGGGAGATCCTCGCAGCGTGGGATCGCCTCCTGCCCAGGGTGTGCTGAGGAGGGTCCCTGTGAGGAGGATCCCAGCTGTGGCGGTGGGACCAGGGGTCACATCCTGCCTGGGAGGTGATGCCCTGCTGCCACAAGGGTGGTCACAGCTGTGGGTACTCTGGCACCCCAGGAGGGCTGCTTGGAGGAGTCCCAAGCCGGAAGAGAACATAGGAAGGAGCTTCCCATGGCACAAGGCTTGAGTTCATCCGGAGTAACAGCGATTAGGATTTGGCTTAGCCATGGCCTATTAGACAGGAAAGAAAGGGACTGGCACAAACCCACAGATCAGTTTAGGGGTGTGGGGCAGAAACCTGGCGCTGAGGAGGGGGCTGGCATCCCGACACCAGGAGAGGAGCTGCCAGTGCTGCAGAGACAGCGCTCTGTGGGTGAGCACGGCAGTGGGAGGGGGACCCGCTCCCGGTGGTGTCGGCTTCATTCCCAGCTGTAGAGAAATCCCCACAAGTGCACTGAGATGGGAGGAGGAAAGGCTTTCCCTTTTCCAAGGGACAGCACTTGGCAGGTTAAGAAAATGCACATAAGGGAGCAATCACAGAGAGCTTTCTGTCTCCCAGTGCGAGATGAAGTGGGGTCAGATGCGTTGGTGCAGTGGAAGTGAGTGAAGACACAGCTGGATGGACTTTGCCAGGGCTGCCTCAGGAAAATGTCTGGAGAATTCCACTCTCCCCAGAAGTCAGCAGCCCTATGCAGTCGAATCTTGTAGTATATTTATTTCTGTAAGAGCAAGTATCCTAAACCTTTAACTTGGCAAGGCAGGAAGGTGAAATCTCTAGAATAAGCCTCCCCTGGTGATGATGACAGGCTGAAAAGTATTTCCAGGGTAAAACTGCTCCAGCTACAGCACATGTAAAATGCTTATTTGGTCTTGTGTTTCAGCCCTTGGAGCCCTCCACCCCCTCCCTCCATGTCCATAGCCAGCAAGGTGAGTTTGACTTCCTGGCACTGCTTGTTTGGGTTTCATTTGTGTTTATGGATTTCATTCTGAAGCTGTTTACTTATTTGAGAACATCTCTTGAGCTGCTCCAGAGCAAAAATTCAGCCTTGTGGTATTTTTAGCTTATTTTTCTAAGGGAAGAAGCAGATGTGATTGGGTTCTCTTGCCCTCTCTCTGTAACCTCTGAATTCATTTGTCTTATTAATGGAATTTGTCCCAGGGGTCAAAGTTTCCTACATAGAAAGTTTCTAAGTATTTTATGAAATTAAATGGCAAGAGTAGAGGCCATCACTGTCCCAGCTGGGGACAAAGGGAGTGAATTCACTCCACGCTATACATTGCAGGATCCACACAGGATGTTGTCACAGGAAACAGCTTCATAATTGTGCTGCTCACAGATTGTTTCTTCCTCCAATCCTCCCAGGAGGCTTTTTTATTCTGTAAAATAGGTGATTCTTGCCTGTTCTGGAAACACACATCAAGCAGGAAGGTTTGTCCCTTTATTGTTTCTCTTCTTGTTTTTATTATGGCATGAATATTCTAGTGGGCCTTTCTTTTTTGTTTATTTGTTTGGGTTGGGGTTTTTTTTTGTTATTACTTTAAAATGTTTTGAAAATTCCTGGGCAGGTCAGAAGCCTTCCTGGAGTGTTCCAGGGGCTGTAATAATGGCCTTGTCAAAACCTACCCAGGAATCATCCTGTGTTGCCATCCTTGTTATGTCTGAGGAGGCTGGAGCCTGAAAGCCCCCCCATGTTCTGGAGGGACAATCTTGGACCTGCAGTGCTTTATTTGCTATTCTTTGTTATTGTGCCTGAAACAGCTTCCTTCCCTTTTGGTAACAGCATTCAGAGTTGTGGGCAGTTGATGTCCTTTTGATGTTTGCTACTACTCCAAGTCTCCCAGCAGCCATGGCTTTATTAGCTGTCCCCATGTGGCCCCGGTTCTCGAGGAGTTGAGGGGACACAGGTGGGCTGAAAGGTGCTTGTGACCTTGAGAGGTGGTGCTGGGACTAATTAGTGCCACACCAGGTGTGATTCTGGGCAGCATCTCCTCCTCCTGGGAGCTGGTCAGTGTTTTACAGCCAGAAGGTGCAGCTCTGGTGTTTCTGTCTGCCACCACCACAGTGCTCAGTGAGTGAGGGGATTAAACAAGAAATCGTGGTTTCCATTCTTTTGGAGGCAGAATTAGTTTCAGATGTCTGTCAGAGTTGAGAGATTTTTGCACAAAACATTCCAAGGATGTTGTCCCGTGTCTGAGGATCACCTGAGCCATTTGGCAGCAGCCTGGGGACGTGGTGCTGTAAGCTTCCACTACCTCAAGTACCCTTGCTGCTTTCATGCATCTCTCAGTGTAATCCCTTGAATCTGAAGATGATGGAATTTCCTGGAAGCAGCTTGCCTTCCCCCTTGGAATTGCCTTTTCCTTGCTCTCTGCTCAGAGCCACTGGTGGAAGTAAGGGAACAGGATTTTTGGTCAAATGTGGCTGATAAATGGAGTGTGAGCAGCTCAGGAAGTTTAACTTCCCACTGCAAAAGCTCGGGAAGTTAATTTGTTAACCCTACACAGCGTTCAGCTCTGATTTTTAGGGGAGAACTGTGCCCATCTAAACTGAGCTTTGATGAGCAATGGTTGAACTGAGAAAAACTGCTTTGCTGGTTTCAAAGTAAACCAGGGAAGACGTTAACCCCCACACAAATACCTTGAGACAGGCTTCAGGTCGGAGTTACAATTTAATAGAAAGCTTACAGTAGATGGAATTATACAGAAAAACTGGTTTAAACCCACAAAGTCAGAGTACAACCTGGCCCGTGTCGGGCAGGGTGGTGGTTGCAGTCTGATTAAGCAGTGATGGTTGCAGTGCTCTCAAAAGCAGTGGTCCTATGGGTGGTCTGGTTCTGCTGTGGAAGTTCGGGTTCTCCCCTGGCTGTCCAGTGGTGGTGTTCATGTCCCCAGGCTGCCCAGATTACATACAGTCAGATTCAGGCAGGAAGGCTCAGCACCTCCCCCAGAGCGAGGAATTTCACAATGGAATGATGTGATGCTGTGAGTCACGGGATATTCTGGGGAGTCCTTTATGGCCACTGCAGCTGCCCATTAGTGCCCTTGAGCCATTATGGCCCATTGGCAGGGATGATCCCCCGGGCTGGGTGTAGCTATCACGGCTGAGTTAAGCAATTTGTGGAGACAATGAAACACCACCCTGCCATGCAGGGTTTGCCTCTTTCCCTTATCTAACACCCAGCTTGCAGCCTGGGGGGTCGGGTGTGCACAGTGCAGCTCCTGCAAGCGGCCATTAGCAGTTCATCAGGAGTGATGTAGATGGAAGTACTCAGTTTGGTTACACCCCACATTGTAACCTAGGAGGAATGGTTTTCAAGGAAGGAGCAAAAAGTGACCCTCTCAACTGGTGTTTGATACTCTAAGGAGGTGCATTTGGAGCCAGCCTGTGATGCACTGGGAAATGAACTGTCAAATCAAAACTAAGATAAGATGGGGGTGACGTGTATTTATGTAAACCAATTTTTTATGAGCGAGGAGGAATTAAAGGGCAAAGTTGAGGTGCCTTCTCTGAAATGAAAACTCAGGTGGTGTGCAGCCTTCCTGAATTCCTGCTGGAATAGTTCCGGGTGTACCTTTGTAGTCTTTCCTAGTTCTCGTTGTCATTTTTGGCAATTCTGGATGGTCCTTTCTCAGTTCTGAGTTCCAAGTGTGATGTTATTTGGTCCATCATTTTCCACTGACCAAGGGCAACTTTGTTCAACTGCAGCTTTTCCTGTAGTTAATGTTCATCCTGTCCACCACCCCCTAGTGAACATGACTGTTTTGTTCCCTCAGCATTTCTCTCATCATGAGTTCTGAATTAAACGTTCCGGTGGATCCTTCCACTCCTGCTTGCTGCTCTGAGCCTGGCACAAAGGGCATGGATTATCGGGACTGGGTCCGGCGCAGCTACCTGGAATTGGTCACATCCAACCACCACTCCGTGCAAGCCCTTTCCTGGAGAAAGTTGTACCTGAGCCGAGCCAAACTGAAAGCCTCCAGCAGAACCTCTGCTCTGCTCTCTGGATTTGCAATGGTAATAATGTGTTTTATAGCTTTTTGAATTGTGAAGGGTTTTGGGTTGCCTCAAATGAACTATTAATCGGTGTTTTCCTCCTGGGAAGAAGCAGGGGGTTGTTTCCTGAAGAGACAGGAGGCATCTGCCTGGGAGCTCCTGTTTGTCTGCTGCTGCAAAGTTTGAGGCTGGCTCTCTCACTGCAGCAGGGATATATGAGCTGTCTAACAGCCAACCCACACACTCCCAAGTCAGCCCTTTAAAAATACTAATCCCCTACCTGCAAGTGATCCTAAGGACTCCAGCAGCATTGCTAAACAATCCAGGACCTCCTTTGGCCCCGAGGCTCTCCGGTGCTGGCTGCCCTCATGTGAGGCTGCTCTTGGGTGTGGAGCACTTTCAGGCCCCTGTGGTTGCTGTGGTCCTGAACGTTATTTTAATTTCTCTGTGTGTTTTCTAAGGTCACAGTGTCTAAAATAAGGTGGAGGTTGGGTCACAGCCTGCCAAAGTGAAGTTTGCATAGCGTGATCAGGGAGATCGTGTTCTACCGCTGAGGTGTGAGAAGAGGCCCTGAGCCTCAGACCTGGTGTCAGAGCGCTCTGCAGCCTGCAGGGAGCCAAACCTGGTGTATTTTTGTCAGTGCTGCCTATTGGAAGTAATCCCTGGTGCTTGCTTTCAGCTGTGCAGCGCTTGGGTGTTATTTGCAAGTGATTTGCATAGGTCAGAGCCATGTCAGGGTGAGCAAATAAACAAAACTGGGACAGTCTGTGGACCAGTGCTCAGGCCTGTCTGAGCTGTGTATTAAAACATCACCATGCTGTGTCAGTGTGAGCCCCTTTATCTCCCCTCAGCTTTTGCTTACTGTGAGTATTGAAACCAGTTTGGGGGAGGTTTCCTGTTCAGGAAGTGGGCAGGCCTGGCTGTTCCCGAGGTCTGTGGGCAGAGGGACAGAGGGCAGCGCCTGGGTGGCGTGGGACATGATGTGAAGATGTTTCATCCCGCAGCTCAGAGGCTAGGAGGGAAATTCAGAGCTCAGGAGCTTTCCAGATTGCCTTTCTTGTTTCATTTTATCTTCTTCCGCTGCCTTTTCCTCCCCCAGCCCCCCAGACCATGAATCATCCCTAACATTACAACAGCCTGGGATGATGAAGCTGGTCACCCGAAGTGAAGCTGGAAAGCTGCGGGCGGGGGTTCCAGTGGGAGCAGGCTGGAGTGGAGACAGGCTGCTCAATTGCTTTGTCATTGCTCTCCACTCACTGGCTGTGTGCAGAAGATGCTCTTAAAAGCTTTCCACAAGGTCTGTGTTGGTTTGTAACCAACTTGTGTGCTGCAGGGGCAGAAAGTCCCTCCTCTTTTGGAGGAAGCTGGGTGCTCTCCTGTAGACTTCTCTCATGCAGGACTTTTCTTACTCTAAAAAGCCTCTGATGTGCATGCCCTGAGTGCCTCTGGAATTCTGTTGTGACTGTTGTCTTCAACAATTACTAAATTAACATTTTGTATTGTTGGGGACTGATCCATCAGCCTGGTCCCACAAGGTATCCCTGCTGGGGTGTGCTGTCACTGACACCACTGGCACTCAGGGGCGTGCAGCCCACCCACACTGTAGGGCTGAACCACATCTCTGAAAACAAACCATGCTTTCTCAACTCTTACAGCAGAAAGTTACTGAAAGTCCTTGGCAAACACACAAAATTAACCACTGATTTTACATTTTCTTTGAACTCTTTAAAGTGCAGTTGAATATACACGGGTATAAGTAGTGTTAATTATGCTCACCAGCCTAATGTAAGAAATAGCCCTGAAATCAGTAACCAAGAAATAAAATCTCTTGCAATAAGGAATCCTCTTTGTTAGCAAGCTTTTCTCCCAGCTGATTGGAAAGCTGAGGTGTTTGTTCCTCCTGGGTTATTTCTCCACGGGTACGCAGGAGTTTAGTACACGGATGTTTACTCTCTAATAAGAGCACCTCTTTGGCTATTGATGAAAGAAGAGAAGTTATTTAGAGATAAATATGTGTAGACGTGGCACTTAGGGACAGGGATTAGTGGTGGACTTGGCAGTGCTGGTGTAATGGTTGGATTCTGTGATTTTAAAGGTGTTTTCCAGTCTGAACGATTCCGTGATTCTATTAAACAGTTTCCCCAAAGCCTCAAGTGCATTTGACTATGTAAACAAATGTCATCCAGGGCTTGGCTATTGCTTTATTTACTTCCCTGTCGGTGTGTTTGATGCAAGCTAGCTCCATATTGGCTGAAATTATTGTGAGCTGATGGATATTTAATCAACAGGCCGTGGCTCTGATCCAGCTCCTTCTGGACAGGCTTCAGAATAATGCAAACCTTCCTCGTTACCATCTCTGGTATTTCTGGCAGAGCTCTGGGGCAGGTCAGGAGGATGTGGGTCATTCCAGTGCCAGGTCTGCTTGGAGGTGGGCAGTAGGGCAGCTGCCTCTGCCCCAAGGAGGCTGTAAATAAAGGAAATTTAGAGGGAGCTTAAGAAACTTCCTTAATAATTTTCCTGATGGAAATAAGAGCTATTACTGCTAATCCATCTTCTCAATACTTACCTAATTGCTATGGGATATGTGTTCGATTAAAAAAAAAAAAAAAACACCAAAACAAAAACCCTGACAGATCTACTGGAGTGGTTGTTTTTACAGTCTGCCAAACCATCTGTGTGAATGTGTCATGGTTTATGTTAAGCCATTTGTCATCCTTTTGCTTGATATTATCTGTCTCGGTCTAAATTCCTCAAAATGAAGAGCATCCTTGTTGTGGACAGTCTGAGTGATACTGGTCTAAACCCCAGCATCATTTCATGTAATTTAGCTACAGTTTAATTCTAAAATGTTGTGAGCCCTTGATCGTGTAATTCTGGAGTTCAACTGGGTTATTCTTAAGCTTAAAATTAAGCCTGTGCTGAAATATTCTGTGGCTTGGCAGATAGCTCAGCCTTGCAAAGTTGCTTCTGGGAAGAGGTTAAAATAAAGGGGGCTATTACATGGAAGAGTATAATTGTATCAAACATGACATATTAATAGTTTTACAGGCTAGACAGCTTATTTAATGATTTTTAAATGGGTTATGTCAGCTTGTCCTCTTTCTCTTATCCCGGTCAGGGAATGACATGACAGCCTGTGCTGGGTAAAGCAGTAAGAGCTCACTCACCTTTTCAGTACTTGTTTGGGTTAAATGAACTGTTTTTCTGCCTTGCTACCCAATCTGGATTGTTGGTGTTTTTCCCTGAAATACCTCTTACTGAGCCATCAGTCAGTGTTAAAAATTCATCACATTGCACAGCTGAAGCTCGCCCTGGGGAATAGGTTAGTCTGGGAGGAAACATCCAATTAGCTGAAAAATGCTGCTCATGTGAAGGATAACAAGCAGAAATTGATATGTTGACATCAGCCAGGCTTTCAGCTTTAATATAAAGCTATAAATTGGACATGCAGGTACAATTCCCATTCAGCTGTGTCTCTGGGTATTACAGCACCCCATAATGAACAATGTACCTGCAGGTTTTCCTGGCTGATGGGGCGTGACTGGCAACCACAGTGCTGTACAAATCCATTGTACAGTGGAGCAGAGAATAAGTCTGATCTCCTCCCTCTCAAATCAATATAAGGGGAGCTGCAAATTGAACAAACACAAGGCAACGTGAAATCTATTCTGTTTAAAATGACCTTGCAATTGATAGTGAAGCTAGTCCTGTGTTAGGATTTTCTCTGCTATACAACAAGAACTGCTGTTCTCTTTACTACTGTAAACTGCAACCAGGAGCTGATAAAAACAAACAAAGGTAAAATCCTGAGCAGAAAGATCAGAACAGAAGGCTGGGAATGCCCAAGTACTGTCACAGTAATTTTGGTGTCTTTAATGTCTTAAATAGTTGATGTAGCTATAAAATCCAGACTTGTAGAGATTGACCATTTTCCACACATGTTGTGTCTTGCTTGCTGGTAAATGTGTTCAGACTTGACTGTGATCTGATGGGTTTTAGAGCAAATGTAGGTAAGGCAGCAGTCATGCCAGCTGGTTTCCATCTCCTTTAATCCTTTTCAGGGCTTCCAGCAGGGACAAAATGAGCATACCCCTAATCTTCCAGCGCCTAAATAATATTATGAACAAGTAATGCCAGAGCAAGTGGTGCAGGTGATTATACAGAGCCTGAAATGGCTGCTCAGGGGAGTCTCATGTGAAGTCTGGATAACAGACTAGTGAGTCAGTTCTGCAAAATCCTGTGTCCCAGAATCGAGTGCAGATTTGAAACTTTGCCTTCTCATGATGTTCTTTAGAGGGGCTTCTTTCCAGCAAGCTGTGCTGTGCTGGAGCAGCAGGTCAGCTGGGATCACCAGAGGTTTTCCTTGCTGCCAAGAAAGTTAACTTCTCTGCAAATCATGAAGTGCAGCTACAGATGCAAGCCAGCTGCTAGAGAGAAATGTTTGATAATCTTGTCGACTGCTTTTGTGTCTTGTCTTAGCAAAAAGTTTGTGCTGTCCTTCCAGGGATGCCACCACACAGAACTCCTGGTTTGTTTCACGAGTAGCTTGATTATAAAAATTCTTAAGCTAAACCAGTTAACAGGACTCCAGTTCTGATTGCAAAAGAGCCTCCTGCTCTCTTGCACATATTCTGCTTAAGCTTTATTTGATTAAAGTAAAAATAACTTTAGAGACCTGCTGTGTGATAGCTCTTGTTTTGGGAAGCAGACTCCTGATTGCTGAGCACACCCATAAGCCAGTAGCTGTCCACTTCTGCTGGGTGTATCACTGAGTTATTACCTCTCCAGGGAGAAATTTGAGGATATAAATAACTTTAAAATTATTTATCTGGGCATATTTGTAATAAAAACAAATGTAAACTATTCTGAGAATAGAAGGCAGTTATTTTAACTATGGGCTAACTTGAGCTGTAAAGTAGCTTGTGTGCTTCCCATGGTGGGTAGTGAAACCTGGCTGGCCACTGGCCAGAGGAGCTGCTTGGCTTTGCTTTTCTTTGCATGCCTAAAGTTGAAACTTCCTGTGCTGCAGCCGCAAGAAAGGAGTGGCACTAGAGGGTGTGATGGTGGGTTATAGCAGGCTGTTAGCTGCCTCTCAGCCCCAGTGGCATCTAATGAGCTCCTTCTGTTGTGTGCTGGGTTTGGGGCAGTTCCTGTGGCTCAGAGACGTGTTGTTTGAGAAAAGCACGGTCTCAGAAGGGCCACAGCGCAGGCAATGCGTGTGTCCCCGTGGGTGACAGCAGTGATCTATCCGGGCTGCCATTCCTAAAAACCTCTGGAGTGTGTACTTGACCTTAGATGTTCTTCCTGAATCAAGATGCTTTCCTGGCTGAAAGCCTCGATAAGTGGAAACCAGCAGGTGTTGACAAGCTCTTTATTCCTCCCCCAGGTGGCCATGGTGGAGGTGCAGCTGGAGGTGCAGTACAAGTACCCCCAGATGCTGCTGATCGCCTTCAGCGCCTGCACCACGGTGCTGGTGGCTGTTCACCTCTTCGCCCTCCTCATCAGCACCTGCATCCTGCCCAACGTGGAGGCCGTGAGCAACATCCACAACCTGAACTCCATCAGCGAGTCCCCGCACGAGCGCATGCACCCCTACATCGAGCTGGCCTGGGGCTTCTCCACCGTCCTGGGAATCCTCCTTTTCCTTGCAGAAGTCGTGCTCCTGTGCTGGATAAAATTCCTGCCAGTGGGCTCCATCCTGAAAAATGAGACCACCAACGTGGAGAAGCCCAGCAGCCACGCGGGGTGGCAGTCAGCACTGGTGTCCACCATCATCATGGTCCCCGTGGGTCTGATTTTTGTCGTCTTCACCATCCACTTCTACCGCTCCTTGGTGCGGCACAAAACAGAGCGGCACAACCGGGAGATCGAGGAGCTCCACAAACTGAAAGTGCAGCTAGATGGGCATGACAGAAGCATGCAGGTGGTGTGACAGAGCCTGCACACAGCTCAGCCAGGGCTGAGAGCAAAATACCTGGGCTGCTGCTTGGTGAGCTGCACCAGGGATGGATTTTCTTGAGGCTTAAATCTGTAAATGCTACTTGCCTGCCATTTCCAGCTGTGGGTTCTTGTGCTGTTCCACGTGCTGGGGGCTCTGCCCTGGTTCTGGTCCCACACACTTGGTACTTAAGTTGACACTGCCGTGGTGTTCAAGGTCAAAACTTTATCTACCTTAACACTGCTAGCCAAAAATCTCTATTTTTTACAAATGCAATATTCCATTGCCAAAAGTGAAACTGCATTGGCTGTCCCAAAAGCCTCTGTGTGTGTACGTGTGTGTAGGACCTGTCTTACATGTCAGAACTCCCTGGCTGTCAGTGCAGCCACAATTAACTGGCAGCTCATTCCTAGAGCAGAGCTGATTAATGTGGGTACCTGCAGCTGACTCAAGGACATCCAGGAAAGCACAACAGAAACTGAGAATGTTGATCACCATTGTTCCAAAGCAAGTATTCTGTAAATACATAACCAGAAAGAAAACAGCATTAGCTTTTATGTTCTTTTCTTGCTGTTCTTTATTATATTTTTACAGCTTGGGATGTAGAATTTTGAATTGCAGGAGGCTGGGAAGTTCTCTTGCCCTTTCTTCAGTGGCTTTGTCACTTTAGGTTGAGTAAGTGCCAAGATCATGTTTTTCCCAATAAGAGGCAGGAGTGCCCAGGGAAGGCTTACAGGTGTTTTAGATTTAACAAGGACATTCTTGACACGGAACAGTGGCAGGGAATGTAATGAGACAAGACTTTGAAGGACTAACAAAGCAAGTTTCAAGGAGGTAAAGGAGTGACAGCAAGTATTGTAGAAATCTGCCAGTGTCTTCTTCATTTGTGCATTGCTCTGATGCCTTTTGCCTGGTTTGCTGGAGAGAACAAGCCCAGTCCTGTGTTATTTCATAATTTGGGGTTTTTTTTTTTATTTTTTTAATTGGCTGTAGCATTTTTCTGTCAGAAATGAATGCTTCCTTCTCCCTCCACCAAAGCAGGACTCCTCTAGTGGAACCTGGAGCAGTCCTGGTGAGCCTGATTGAGCTGGATCTGGCAGGAATGCTGTATGCCATTAAAGAGCTATCCCTTTCCTTTGAGCTGATTTCTTTTTTCAGCAACTGAGACAATGACACTTGCATGTCTGTGTTGCTGAGCAAGGGAAGCTTGTAAATTCCATAGCATCCTCGTGGGTGAAAACTTCTGTACAAAAAACCCCAATTTTATTAATTTTGATAACTTTGTAGAGAGAAAAGAGTGTTTAGCAATCATCAGCTCTTTTAAGGGAAAGTCAGGCTTTCTGACACACAGGGCTGCAAGAAGCATAAGCACATTTTCTTGGCCCTGATCCTGTGCTAGTTTCCTCCTCTGCACTCCAAAACTGCAGTTTCAGAGTCTCCGAGGCCTTACAGGTTTCTGAAATCATTAAGGATGTTTATAATGTTCTATTTAACCCTGGGTCCTTATTCCAGTGGGATTTGAGGCAGTGTAATACATGTCAGCTTCCCAGAAGGGAGTACAAACCCCAGGGCAGCAGGGTGAGATTATCCCAATACTCCTCTCTGTCAAGGGCTTTGGGAAACCACCTCTCATCTCTTGTTTACATGGGAATGTGAGCATTGCTGAACAAGTTGCTTAGCACTGTGTCTGTGGCTTTCATCTGCTGTTCTTGCTGCAGTTGGCATGTACCATATTGGCTGATGTGCAGCAAAGAAAATAGTCTTTGTGTGCTAAATGACTAATCTGTACTCATCTGCATATGCAAAAACAAGGAGTGTCCTCCAGGAAGTGGGGTGGTCGTGAAATTCATATGAACTCCCCAGGACTCTGCCCTTTCTCCCTCCTCTTTTTACCATAATAAAAATTAAAAGGTTTATACAACAGAATCAGAGTTGAGTTTTCTGCCAAGTGCTACACGTGTCAGCTCCTCTACCAACAGAATTTCTGTTGAGAGGCCAGAGCCAGACCAGATGGGATGAATCTCTCATCTGTACTTGCACTCTCCTTTAACATCACTAATAGTAGGACCCTGTGTGCTGAGGGTCTCAGAAGGCTCTCAAGGAAAGTATTGCACCATTTTTTGCGTTTTTTTCAAAGCTTCCCCCTGTGCATACAGTGCTGCAAAAGCAATGCAGATTGTCTGGAAACAACCAGATCATTAATTTAATTTTTTTGCAAATGTAATGAACTTAGGCAAATTGAGAAAAGCAGCAGAAACTGCTTTGATTTTGTAGAATAACTCATTCAGGTTTGGGTGGGATTGCATTCAAGATCAGTCTCAAGTCAGTGCATCTGTGACTGGAGTGGGACCACCTTACTCCAGGGGTGATTCTGAGGTACACTTTGGGATGGTGTCTTAAGGGCAAATGCTCCTAAAAGAGAGTAATAACTTGCTTCCCTGTCTTTGCTTGCAGCTCTGTTTCTTGTGTCTCTGGGCACTGAGTTCTCCCTTCCATGAGAAGCTCATGGGGATATTTTTGCTCTCTGATTCTCAAGGTTACCCATCCACCCTCATGCTGTAACCCCTCTCCCTTCCAACAACACCACTTGCTTTTATTGCTCCTGCAATTTATTTACATTTCACCACTGTTGGGTCCAGATTTGTGATGCAGAAATGTCACCTGTGGTACCAAGCATGTGAGTTCATCCATAAAGGAAGGAGTAGGGATGGTGACAGCACCAGAAAATCGTCCTTGCTCCTGCTGCTGCCCCCGTGGCTGTCAGCAGGATTCCCATCAGTCAAGCCAGCCTTTCCACACTGTCACTGCTGTCCCAACAGGGCTGCCAGCTCTCTGTGTCACGTCTGGGTTTGTCTGTCCTGTGCTGTCACCTCTCTGTCGTTCCTGGAGTGTCCCAGGTTTTGTGTGGCTGCAATCCTGCAATGCTTGCACGGAGATGCTTCTCCCAAGGCTTCCAGCCTCAGCTGGGGACGTGTGTGAGGATCTCCCCTGGTGTGTGTTGGCTTTCTGTGCCACCTTTGGGCTCTGGGCTGCTGCCCTAATTCTCAGCCCCCTTGGGCGGTGGCTCTCTGGATCAGCTATTGCCTCGTCTGAGCTATTTCTCCAGTATTTGCACTGGAGCTTAGCACAGGGACAGCCATGATCTTGCTTCAGATTTTTTTTTTTTTTGGCCAGTTTTTGCCCAGCAGCGCTACAGGGACCCTGCCTGCCCAGCCCGAAGCAGGGAAGGAACTCTCAAGGACAGGGGAGCAACAATTCTTTGTATCATTCCGGTGCACCAGCCTTGGTTAGGAGTTCCTCTCTCCCTTTCCATCAGAAGGGGCAGGACCGCGAGCTGGAGGGAGCAGGATCGGGTTCTCCCTTTGCCGTGTTCGGTGGCAGCTCCCACTCTGATCTCCCTATTTTTAACATCGCCCCGGGCCCGGGCTGGCTCCCTGCTGCAGTAGAGAGGAGGCTCTGGGGGGACTTGGTGAGAGGTGGAGTCGTTCCACATCCTTCTGCATCCTTCCCTTCCACATCCTTCCCTTCCACATCCTTCTGCATCCTTCCACATCCTTCCCTTCCACATCCTTCTGCATCCTTCCACATCCTTCCCTTCCACATCCTTCTGCATCCTTCCCTTCCACATCCTTCCACATCCTCCCCTGCCTCTGGGATGTGAGGATGGGCAATCCCAGATTCCCTCGAGGTTACCTGGGCTGGGCTGGGGGATGAAGGTGCTCCTCCTGCCTTTTCACAATGTGCTCTTTTCTTTTCCTGCCTTCTAACAAACAAAAGGCCTTGGAGTTTCCCTGCTGCTGTAGATTCCTTATCTTTTAAATCTCATTGCATCAACTGCTAAGGCAACTTCCTCAACACCCCCTCAAGCTGCTATCAAATTCAGCTTGATATTTTCAAGCCCAGGGGGGATATTTTCTGGTTAACTCACAGGTTCTCTCCTCTACAGCCGTGTCAAAGCAGTTTCTGTAATTAAAATTGACTGGCTGGATTTGGACAGTATTTCCCTGAATCCCTGTGTGTCCAGCTGGGAGATTGCTTTCTGCCCAGAGGTGTGACAGCCATGAGTGCTAAGAGAAAAAAAAAAAATCTGTATTTTAGCTTTGCCTATTCTTGTTTTACCGCTGCATGAACAATATTTAATGTAGAACAACGAATGTATCTCAGTTATTGTCCAGCTGTGTGAGAGGAAATGGATAAACTTGCTCAGTTTTATGCTTCTTGGTGATTTCAGACTGATTTCTTAAAAGGCAGCTCAAGTCCTCCGGCACTTTATGGGTTAACTTGAGTTCTGCCTTTTTTCAAAAAAGTTTGGTCAGATATAATCATTCTCCTTTTGCAGTGCATAAGGAGATAGCAGTTAGATGCACTTCCTTTTAATGAGGGTCTGGGTCTTGGCACCAGTTTTACAAGAAGTTTAGGGAGACAAGAAACTCCTATAACAGGAAGACCATTAAAATTTGTCTTCTGTTAATAATATCAGCTTAGTGGACAAAATTACTTTTAAGAGCCCATTAAGATTAAAACATCTTCATACCTTTCTCAGATTTCTTGACAGTAAATTGTTAATGTTTTGTAACACTGCAAAACAGGATTTTCTGGCTTTTTTTTTTTTTTCTTTGTTTGTTTTCTGGCTTTTTAGGAGAAAATGTACATAAAGTTTTAAGGAGTAATACTGGACAGATGGATGTGCAATTGCATTTTGATCTAAGGATGATGCCCAAGAGGCTGTTTAACAGGTGAAGAATGTCAAAAGACTGGCACAGCAATGCCTGTGTAGTGACTAGATTAAGTTCTAGAATTCAAAAACACCAAGAAAAAGCCCTCATTTTTTGGCTCAATATTTAATTATTTGCATATTTTCACATTTAAGATATCAGCTAGGAAGAGCTGGAATCTTCTGGCAAGAACAGCATCTTCCTGTACAGTTCAATCAAGGCAGAAAAATTCAGCCAGCAAATGCAGAGCACAAGATGAACACTCTGTAAGTTATTGTGGCAATCTGATTCATCAGAATCCATCATCTGCTTTCACTGTGGAGAGAATGGAGCAGCAGAGAGGCACACAGAAAGTGTTTTAGCAGCCTGAGAGCACAAGATAAATGTAAAATTGGAGCACTGGAAATTCGGGCCAAGCATTAATGGCAACACTTGACTGCTGCAGTGTGGTGAGCAGAGAGCAGATCCTTGGAGAGGCTTGGGACTGAAGGGTGAGGAGGATCCAGGTGCTGGGTTTGCTCTCTCTGTGACAGCCCCTGCTAGATTTCCTCCCTGTGTGTGTGCCAGGCTGGCAGGTTCCTCCTCCTGCTTGGACAAAGCCCCTCTGGCCAGCAGCAGCTCCAGGTGCTGTCCTGGGGATATTCCACTCCCAGTCTGAGCCCTGTGGATGCCAGGCTGCAGGAAAAGTGAGGAATTGCTGCTCTCAGCACACTCCCTGCTTTTGGGTTGGGTTGGAAGGGACTTGAGTGATCATGAATTTCCCACCCTCTGCCATGGGCAGGGACACCTTCCCTCAGAGCAGGTTGCTCCAAGCTGGCCTTGGACACTCCCAGGGATCCAGGAGCAGCCACAGCTTCCCTGGGCAACCTGTGCCAGGGCCTGCCCACCCTCCCAGGAAAGAATTTCTTGCAAATACCTAATCTAGATCTACCCTCTTGCAGTTGCAGCCTCTGAGGAATTTCCTGGGACAGAGCTCGCTGTGAGCAGGTGTGGCCTGCCTGTTGTGTGTTTGTTTTTGCAGTGAAGAGGTTCCATCGAGGGGGATGTGCTGTGACTGCTGGAACTGCTGCTGGAGCTCCTTCAGGACACTCACCAACCCACCTGCATGGAGGTTTGGAGTTTGGGATTGCCCTGCTAGTAGGTCCCTGCTGGAATTAGCACTACCTGGCTTGTTGCAGCCCACAAAGGGCTCTCTCTGCTTTTATCTGTTGGCTTAAGCTGATAAAAAATACCCTGTTTGACCCATCTGATTCCTGGTGCCTGGCCTGGGTGAAGAACTCCCTGCCCTGCAGAAAAGCACTGCCTGTGGCAGGAGTGCTTCAGTGTGCAGCGAATCCTGTGCACAGGAAGCACTTTGGGGCAGAGCACAGCAGTGCAGGGACACCGAGATGTGTCTGTCCCCTCTCCCTGCCAGCCAAAGGCAGGCAGCACTGCCTGCTGGTGGCACAGTGCTGTTTGCTGTGCTGAAGGGCTGCCATGGCAGCACTGTGTTTATGAAAGGATCACGCTTCTTCCACAGCACAACTTCATTTTCAAGAGCACAGAAGTTTGTTCAGAGCAGACAGATGGCCTCAGATCAGCTTCTGCTGCAAATGACTACTTGAATCGTAGGTACGAGGCATGATTCAAACCTGACTGCTGGGGGTGCCAGGAAAATAAATGATAGCTGCCAGGGTTGCAGTCTGTTGCCCAGTTAATTCCCAAAATCAGACTCTTGCTACTGAGAGCTGACAGCAGGGTTCAGAGATGACAAATGATCAGAAAATAACACAGTCTGTGCAGGCCTTTGGTCTGATCTCTGTCCAAGCCCGAAGAGTCAGCACTGGCCCTCTGCAAATGCTCTTTGGCCCCAGAAGATATGGGTCACACATGGAATTTATGATTAATTCTCATCGTTAGAGCATGAATCTTCAGCAAAGGATAATTGCTTTAATTAGTTCTCAGTGTTTTGTACTGTCTGTGGAGAGACACCTCCTTACCTTCCTCCCCTGAGACCTGGTCTCTACAGGACCTGTGTGAGGTGGGTGAGGGGATAGTTGTACCCCCAGGGCTGGATGCAATATTCAAACCAGTCTGACAGTGTTAAGTATGGGGCAGGAAAGCTTAAAATCTGTGCCAAAGGCTGTTTGATACTCTGTTTAATATTTCTAACTTTCTTGGGTTCTTTTAAGTGTTGAGGAAATGGTTGGTTGGTTTTTTGTTAGAACACAGATAATGACTGCAACCTCTCACTGCCCAGGAGATTTCGAAGCTCACCCCTTTTTTCTTGTTTGTTAAATCTTCATTTTATTGAGCTTATCTCTGCACACACCTGGTTCCTTACGCCCACCTCAGAAATAAACCTTGTCATACAAATCCCATACATCATTTTACACCTCTTCCAACAAAACAAAATGCAACCTCTTGGTCACACGGGTCTCCCTTGAAAGGAAAGAGCAATTTGTAGCAATTCTTTGCCCAGTTCCTCGTGCCTCCCCCCGGCGCTGAACTCCGCCGAGAGCTCCCTGAAGGTGATGCAGACGCGGCGGTGCTCGATGTGCCTGCGGTGGATGCCGTGTTTCCAC
The DNA here is from genome assembly GCF_048771995.1 of Taeniopygia guttata. NCBI lineage: Eukaryota > Metazoa > Chordata > Aves > Passeriformes > Estrildidae > Taeniopygia > Taeniopygia guttata. The sequence goes on along the minus strand of NC_133044.1, from coordinate 6,126,157 downwards.
TTGTACCGCGCGTCCCCCTGCAGCACCACCAGCGACCTCTGCGGCAAGAGGATGGCCACACTCACCTCCTTCCCCGGAACCAGCCTTGGGGACAAAAAGCACTTGGTTCCCTCTTCTCCTGAATTTCTGCACGCTGATGTCTGCATGAAGGGTGAAGGGGGACTTAATTCCTCCTTACTGGAAATGGGAAATAATTGGATGGTGTCCTCTGAATCGCAGGACATGGAGAGCACAGTTTTTGAGAGCAGGTTCAGGCTGACCAGACGCTCCCCCCAGAGCCACCAGTCATCAAAGTGGGGGTCAATGGCAGAGCCCCTCTCTGGGCTGTAGTCCAGGTTACACTGTTCCACAGGTAAGAAACCACTGAGCACAGCACAGGCCTTCATCTGTGCCACAATCTTCCTGCTGAAACTCGGCAAGCCAGTAAAGCTGCCAGCTTTCAGCCTTTGTTTCTTGAAGTTCACTTTGGGTCCATAGTCCTGTTGGAAAAGAAGAGGGAGGGAAAAGCGAGTGTAAAGGAAAAATCTAGGACAAGTCTTTTTGGAGAGGCTGTTCCTGCAGAGTTCTGTTCTCATCTCTTTCCAGTGACCTGGTTGCCAGGTTGCAAAAGGACTCAGTGAATCTACATTAATCTCTCTGGATTTATAAAATAAAACCAAATCTGAACACCCACGTCTTTCCCTTGGAGATTGTGTGAACTTTAATGCTTGAACACGCACCATCAAATTCTGTTATGTTATAACTATCATGAGTTTTTGCAAGAAGTTGATTTTAATTACAGGTAATTCTTGACATTGATTTCAGGAAAAGCTTTCAAAGGAAAACACTTAATGAAGCATCTCAATATTTTGGCTTTTAACTGAAAACAGCTTTCCTTTTCCAGAGGTATCTAAGATCTGTTGTGCTTTCAAAGTCCAACCTGTTTCTTTCGGCCAGACTGTGATGGTTTCCAGTCATCTCGATCCATCAGTTCCACTATCTCACACTCTTCATCTTCACTAATGAACTCCTCCACCAGGAACACCCCTGGAAAGGGAAATGCCCAGCCAGCAAATTCTGAATGCTCATTTCCTTTAGCTAGGCCTGTTGCTGGACAGTAAGTGAAATTATCTTCTCCCTGTGGAAGTATCAACGGAAAAGGACAAAGAAAGCAATAAGATATTTCCATTATTTACCCCTGCAACCTTGCTAGTGCAGCATGAAAACTGTACCGTATTCTTGCAGAAGAGAGAAATTTTACAGATGGTTTTGGGGAAACAGCTATTCCCTGCTCTTTTTTTTTGGTTTTTTTTTTTTGTTTTCCAGCTGCAGCATCAACGTGCTGCTTGCTTGAAGCCACTTTTTTTCCCTAGTGATGTCTTTATCCTGGAAAGGCAGGGAAGAACCGATGATGCTCAGGGCCACAGGTATAAGGAGATTAATGGTGGGCATTGCTGCAGAGATACGGTTTGTCATAGCGATAAATGTTGAACGAAGAAAGTTGACGAAAATCGCGCGGGCCACGAGGCTGAGCTGTAACAAACGAACGTGAACGGAACACGTGAGGCTCAGGTGAGCTCCCGCTGGGCTTCCGAGTGTTATTGAGGCGAACACTTCACGGTACCGGGGGGGTCCGCCTTGTCCCCACCGTGTGACCCGGGGGTCCCGGCCCGCCGCCCCGGTTCTCCGCCCGCCGCCCCGCCCCGCCGCCGTCCCCTCCCCGGTACCTGCGGGGGCGGAGCGGCCGCCGCGGGCCCCTCGCAGAGCAGGCAGGAGCGGATCCCCTTGCAGCCGCAGCCCGCCGCTCCGCCCGCCGCCTGCATCCCGAGGACGCAGCCCCCCCGTCCCGCTGCTCCTTCCTCCCTTCCTTCCTCCCGGCTCCTCTTCCTCCTCCCGGCCGCTCCAGGTGAGGGCGGCGGGGCCGGGCGCAGGCCGCGCGGCCGGGTGGCGGGGGTGGAAGGGGGGTGCGGGCGGACTCGCGCTCCCAGCAGCCCCCGCGTTGCGCCCGGGCTCCGCGCCGCTGTTCGGCGCCGCGGGGGCCGCTGGGAGTTGTAGGCACGGCGCACACCCCGCGGCGGCGCCTCACGCCGCGGCCGGCGCCGGCCCCTCGCGGTGCTCGGTGTCCGGAGGCGGCGGTGACGGGCCGGGATCGCACCTGCCCCGCCCGGACCTGGCCGGCCCTGCCCACGGGCGGAGCCGCGGCCTGCGCCCGCAGCCGGTGATATCCCGCGGCCCGGAGGCCGCCGCGGCGTGTGCGGACAGCCCCGGAGTGCGTGGCCTTGTCACCATGGCGGCATCGCGTCCCGGCCGTGCGGGGCAGCTCCAAGCGGGCACGGTCCGGGCAGGGGATGCCCGGCTGCGGGGCTCCATCCCGAGAGCTGCGGTGGGGCAGGAGCGGCCTGATCCCGGGGAATAACCCCGGCGTTCGGTAGCCCCGCGGTACCCGAATGTACCGTCCGCAGCATCACCGCGGTGTGCGGGATGGCACATGCCGTGTGCGGCCTTCCCTGCGGCCCCTGCCCTGCACAGCCGGCTCTGGGGTGTCACTGTGCTGCCCTGGCACAGCCAGCTCTGGGGTGTCACTGCTGTCCTGGCACAGCCAGCTCTGGGGTGTCACTGCTGCCCTGGCACAGCCAGCTCTGGGGTGTCACTGCTGCCCTGGCACAGCCGGCTCTGGGGTGTCACTGTGCTGCCCTGGCACAGCCGGCTCTGGGGTGTCACTGTGCTGCCCTGGCACAGTCGGCTCTGGGGTGTCACTGTGCTGCCCTGGCACAGCCGGCTCTGGGGTGTCACTGCTGCCCTGGCACAGCCGGCTCTGGGGTGTCACTGTGCCAAAGAGAGGGCGATGGCAATGTCCAGTCACTGGTATCACAATTTTATTGTAGACACAGGATCTGAGGGAAGTTTGGTTGGACAAGCCTGACCCTGTGGTCTGACTCTCAGGGAGAGCTCTGTTGTTTGAAGGATCAAATCCCAAACAGCTGCTGTTTAAACTGGTTTTCAGTCCAGCTCTTTGTGCTTGTATACAGTATTTCAGTGTATACAACGTTGTAGTGCCCCGTTGCTCATCACACAATGTTGCAGGTGCTGGGGTTGTGTGGTGCTGCTGAAACCAAAGCCAAGGACAGCTCAGTGCCCCGTGTGCCCCTCACGATGTGCTGGAATGGCATTTAGGCAGCGCTGATCTAACACAGAACGACAGGAGCGAGCCTGGCCTTGGAGCTCTGCTCTCTTTTATTTCCCTCTCTTGGAATCTGTGTCAGGAGGAGTGGGCAGGCCTGGTCCAGTCATTTTGTGCAGCTCTTTTGGCCCTGTCAGCACTGTTATTCCAAATATCAGCATATCCCTCTGTGAGTATGTGTGTGTTCTACTGAAACATCAGTTAATCACCAACAAGACAGAGAACTGTTAATTTTTTTTGTCCTTGATTAGTGTGTCTTTGAATTTCTGCTGGTTAATTCAGTTTTCCAAAATTTTTGGGAATTCAGAAGTCATCAGGCAAGAGTCTGTCCAGCTGGACAGGCCAGTGAGCTCAGTGTCACTTTCTTGGGGAAAAAAACATTCACAGCAGGCGTATTGACTCTTACTGCTGCTTTTTGTTTGAAAGAGTGTTGGAATTCCTGGAGCAGAGCCCGGGAGAGGCACAAACAGGTACCTGTGATGCTGTCCTGGTCCTGAGTGCCATCACTCATGGACAGCTTTCACCTGCAGCAAGTCTGTCGCTCCAACAGCCACGGGATGTATCCCTGTTGTTTTGGAGATGGATCGGATTAGTGTGCTGGGAGCCTGTGCCCAATCTAATAATAGTCTCTGCCATGTTCATTTCAACCAAGTAAAAAAGGTGACTTCCAACACAGCAGCAAAAACAGTAGATAACCTCATACCAATTTCCCCCCCTCCCTTGGAGCTGTTGAAAGCATTTCCTGTAATTCCCATTTGTTTTATCAGGAAAGTAACCAGAAGACATCCTACATCTGACTGATTAGTGATTCCAGCAGAAAGGTGGAGGTTAAAAATGTCAAAAATTACTACAGAACTTCTTTTGGAAAGAGCAGTTCCAAGATCCACGAGGCTCCGAAAGATCGAGACGCTGAAGTAAGTGCAGACAGGCCCATGGAAAATTCCAGATTAATTCAACCTGCCAATGTCTTTTTATCTGTATGTCTTTCTTCCCCTAAACATTTTTTTACTTTAAAAAAAAGAGTTTCAAAGCACAGAGCTGAGAGGGTATTCCCAGTGCAGGAGGAGTGAGCAGTGGTGGCACTGTATTCACTAAAGAAGTTATTGGCAGGTGTCACCTTTTATTGCCATTTCTATTGTATGCTCAAGGCTGGATCCTGATTTCCTAACCCCAAGGTATCATCCCTACCCCCAAAGCCCTTGCATCTTTGCTGGCAATTGCTTAATGTGAATAAGAGAATCTTACAGCATGGATTTCAGAGGGTTTTAAAAGTATTTTTTGCATTATTTCCCCTCCATTTCTCTCTCCCTCCATCATGTTCCATCTCTTCTATATCCAGTCATCTTTCTACCTCAAACATTGCAGAGGGAGAGAATAAACTCTGAATCACTCAAAAACCATAAGAACAGTTTTGTCACTCATGTCCTTAACAGAGGTCATTGCAAATATGTGTCCTTCCAAGTGTTTAACACAGAGCTGGCCAATCCAAGTGGCTCAGCTGCTCAGTTTCTGGCTGGCACCTTTGTTGTTTTTGTTGCTGATGTCAGGGGGTTTGGGTTTCTCATGTACTCTAAAAGTTACTTCTTTCCATTTGCCTTGTGCTAAAGTAATTATTTTTAGTGAGAAACTCACATGTTTCTCTGAGGACTGTCAGCTGCAGTAATCTGGATAATAGAGGGGTGGGGAGATGTTTGAAGCTGTGGATTTTTGGAGTGTGGCTTTCTCCATGCAGCTTCGTACTGTGATGTGTTTCAGAAAGTCTGTTTGGGGAGCACCATTGAGTTTTTTCCCCCAAAAGGACACCACAGTCACAGCTCTGCAGCCAGCTGGATTGTCCTCAGCCTTTCTTAGCAGCTCTGAGTGGCTGGTTACACTCCTGAAATGGCAAGTGAAGGAAAAAGGATCTTGCATTCTGCATTTATTCATCTCATTTATTCACACTTCATGAATATCTAGAAGCTTATTTTTATAACTGGTCATTAGAGAAAGAGATTCTGTTTGTTAGAGGAAACCAAGCTTGTGCCCTCAAGAGATGTTAACTGCCAGGACTGGAAGCTCCCTTTGGAGCTCACCTAAATGATCTAACCAAATATAAATAACCCTGCTTATATTATACAGTTTTCACTTTCTTACAGAGAAGGGATATTTCTTTTCCCCTCACCAATATTGTACCACTTCATCTTTCAGGACAAAGTTTTTCTGTTTTGGTGGCAGTCTTGGTATTTTGTTAGGTGAATCTCTGCATTTTCCATTGGAAGCTTTTGCAGCAAAATTCACTGTAAAAGAAATGCAAAAAACGCTTTTTTTGTTGTCAAGTTAGTTCTTTGAAAACAACCAGATTATTTGGGGACACACTTTACACTTGGCATGAACTGTGAAACAGTAAGTGTGGTGCATTCTATGGAGGGTGTAGTGTCTTGAATTGCCACTGCTTGTCCTGTTGAATCAACATTGCACAGGAAAAAAATACCAAATCTTTCAGAGGTGTAGTAATTTTTGCCTATAAAATAAGAACTTCTCTGGTGATTTACTGCTCCCAGCCAGCTCAGCTACCCCTAGGAGACTATCTGAATTGCAGGTTAATTGTACTTTGGCAGACCTGAGTCTCTGATGGTGGCTGTTAGCTCAGGCACATCAGCTATCCCACAGCGTGCTCACAATCCAGAATGTTGCCACCAGTGTAGGAAATGGATTTGAAAAGAATTCTTAAAACTTGATAAAAAGTTGACAGGCTGAAAAACATGTATAAAGTATTGTAACTAAGAAATAAGTTAGTTTTTGATAGAATGGTGTCAAATTTTATATCTCTTGTGTTTTACTATTTATTGAGATTAATAATAGAATAAAAAATTTAAAAACACTTTCTAGTGTTATTATTACATCTTTATGAAAAATTTAAAAACTAACAGAATGGTGCTTCCATTGTGAGGAAGTGATAACTCAACAGATAGTGGAGTTAACCCTAAAAAACCAACACACACACCAGAAAAAGCAGGTTTGGTCAGTTGTACCAGTGAGTTGTGCTGGACTGAGATGCCACCAGGTGGGACTGTCTGTGCTATGAAATCAGCATTCATGGGGGGTTTTTTGTTTTGTTTTCAGCCTGTCCAAGCTGCAATTGAAGACTGCAGATTTAGACCCGCGCTTGTTTTCCCGCCTGAGGCACCTGCAGAAACTTGATCTCTCTGATAATTTACTGGACAAATTTCCCAACAGCCTAACCCTCCCTGATCTGCGTGTCCTGAACTGCAACAATAACAAGCTGGAAGATGTAACTGCTCTGAAACAGTTCCCTCTGCTCGAGGAGCTGACCTATGAGAACAATGTGTACTTGACAGTAAGTTACCCCCCTCCTTACATTCAACAGAGAGGCAAACAAACAGCACTTGTGCAAAGTTCTTACATATTGTTCTTGGGCAGCAAGTGCTAGGGCATTTGAGAAAGCAGCCAGCCTTTGTGTGACATTTAACCACTTTGTGCCACTATTTCTCAGTCTGCAGAACTGACTTGCCCAAAACCACTCAGATATTAAGATCTGTGTCCTGTATCTCTAGGACAAAGTCCTGTCTTAGGTGGCTTATCAGTACCTTATGCTTCTGCTAGTGTAAAATACAGGAATGACTGTGGAGAGATGTCCTTACAGAAGCACAGAATGGTTTGGATTGGAAGGGACCTTAATGCTCATCTTGCTCCACGCCCTGCCATGGGCAGGGACACCTTCCATTAGAGCAGGTTGCTCAGAACCCCATCCAGTCTGGTCTTAAACACTCCCAGGGATGGGGCAGCTACAGCTTCTCTGTGCACATGTGCCAGTGCATCACCACCCCCACAGTAAAGAGATTTTTCCTAATATCTAATGCTAGTTTCCTAATATCCTAATATCTGTGTTAGTTTTAGTGTCCTCTGTGCTCTGGAAAGGCAGACTGAATCCTCAGATGAGGGCTTAAACTTGGTGATGAGTCCAGTTTAGGTCTTGACTTCTCCCAGGAGGTTCTGCTGACTGTACAAGTCAAACATCCAAAACTGATTTTACTTGTGCTATAAACTGGCATCAGCCACTCTCCATCCCCACATGCATATTTGCTGTGGCACGCTGGCAGTTTGTGTGTGGCTGTATGGTGAACTATCTGACCCAAGGAATTCCTGCTGGAATTCCTTGACTGGAGGCAGGACAGGCCTTCCCTCGTGTTAGAGTTCAGGGATATGAACAGAGCTCCCAGCCTTGCACTCAGGCCTAGCAGGAGAGCAGTTACACAGCCCCCACCTTGTGCTGGATGTTAGCACTGCCTGAGGGCTGGGCAGCTCTCTCTGCAGTTTAAGATCCCAACTCATAGAGAACATTAAATTCACACCTAAAATGTGAAATTCAAGTTGAAAATCCTGAGGAGATTTTATGAAATGGCTTTCCGTTACTAAATATATCATTCTTATATAGGCTGTATTTTTATCAAGGACTAAAGGTAAAGCAAGTACCACATGTACAAATTTTATAACTGCAGTGTTTTCTCTTTCTAGCTCAATGATGACTATAAAGTAATGTTTCTTTTGCAAAATCTTCGTCTGCTCAATGGCAAGGACATAACCAAACTGGCCAACCATGTGAGGCGTGTCAACAGCCATAAGCTCACCAGCAAGGTAAGATGTGGGATATTTCCTTAACTTCTAAACACCTCAAAAATAACTAAATCCTGGGCTCAGTGTAGTGACAGAACTGCAAACAAGCTTCAAGTGGTTTGCAATACCTGTGGTATGATCTGAGCCCAGCCTGCAGAAAGGGTCACTTAGGAAATGTCTTACAGCTGCTGTCTCTGGTCACTGCTGGCATCTGCTCTGCCTGTTCTGTGCAGGCAATTTGTCTTTGGTTTAAGTGCCAGGAACAGGGCCAACCAGATCTGTGTCTGATCCTGTAGTTTTTCAGGTTGCTCTGATCATTTTTCAGGAATGGGAGAAGCCTGGTGCTGCCAGAACAGCTGCAAACACCTCCCCATTTAATTTAAGTTAATGTCCAGGCCCCAGGAATGGGGAGAACAAAACCAGGCTCTGGATAATCCTGCTTTTTCCAGCATTCACCAGGAACAAGGATTTGTTCTTTCTTCTTCAGTTGTGAATGTTTAGAACTCTGTTTTCACTCATTTGTCTACACAGTTTAACTCCTGACAGATTGTCCCCACAAGGCATCATTGTGATCTTGAGCAAAATTATTGTTCAATTATGAAAAAGGTTTGATTGGCTGGTTATTTTCGTGTATTACTGCTTTTACCATTTGTATTCTAGTTAATTGATCTTCTTAATTCCTTCTGTGTAACAGTGGGGGAAAACTCAGATTCTGAAAACTGGGATGAGTTGTGCTGAGTGTTGTCTGCATAAAACCTGTGAACCTGAAAGGGTCTCTGAGAGCTGCTCAGCCTTTTGTCCCAGACAGCTGATCATGGCTGGCTGTTTAATGAGACACCAAACACTCCCCTGTGCTGTTCTTTTTGTGGTGTCTGTGCCCTGATGCCTTTCCCTGATGTGATTTGTACCTTCCTGCCCAGTTCTTAGTCCTGTGTCTCAATGTAAAAAATGTCTGTTGTGTCCAAATGCTGATGGATGTTACTGCCCACCAGAAACTCCAATGGGAAACTGTGCTGGCAGGTGAGCATCCTGTAGGTCAGCAGCCTTTTGGAATCCAGGTATCTCTCTAAATGGGTCCATGCTGACAGTGTCTGCTTAGCCACACTCACTGCAGCTTGGTACAGAGGAACTGACTTTCTCCTTAGCTGAAGTGGTCATTTGAACATGAATAAATAAATTAAAGTGGTGCTATCACATAGGGTGCAGTACTCAGGGTTGGTCACTTCTTAAATGCTTTCACAAGTTCTCTTGTGCTTTTCTGTTGAATAAACTCAGTCTTTCTGCCTAGGTTACTGCTCACTGGAAAAAATTCTTCAGTGACCAACTCCCTGAGAAATACACAGCTGAGCAGGTGAATTCCATCAAGAAGAAGTTCCTGAAGTCAGTAGAGACCAATGTGGTGTATGGGCCCAGCTCACTCAGCGAGTTCACCCGCTGGCGGGTAGGTCACATCCCAGCCCCCTCCTGTTCTCCAGGCAAGGACCCTGCTCCTGCCTCTGCATGGACTGCATTAAAACACTCCATGGATTTGGGTGCTCTTGCTGACAAGTGATACAATTTTTCTCTTTTTCACTGCTTTCTTAAGCAGCTACCAGTACTAAATGTGCACCAAGTTGAAATGGCTGTCATTAAATATTATTTTTTAATTCATAAGCAACAATGATACTTGTACTACTTAATCAGACTGCAATATCCTTAATACTTAATTATTTGCAAATTAGTTTAATAGTAACTTTTATTCTTGATCAAAGAGTAAAGATAATGACAGAAGTGTAGCTGCTCCCAGCGGGGAAAGACACAATTTAGTTTGTAACATTTGTTTTATTTGTTTGTTCATACATACAATTGAGGCTTCCATCTCTCCTTTGTCTTGTTTTGTTGCTGTGCTGTTGTTTCCACAGCTGTGTACTCTGAATGCCCATGACAAAGTGAAGTTCTTGGGTCATGTAATGTCAGCTGGGGACTCCTCCACCACTTGTGAAATTCACACAGAATAGTGGGAGCAGATATTAAAAACTCAGCAAAGCAGCCCTTTGTGACATGACACATCAGAGCTTGACATGCTGTGGCTTTTTTGTCGTAGTATTTTCTCTTTTTTTTTAACATATCCACATATTTGCTTCTCAGGTGAAAATGATTGCAGAAGAGTTTCTGGCACACTCACTAGGTCTGGAGTTAAACTGTGATACAGAACCAGAGGAAAAGACAGATGAGAATGAGGAAGAAGGCACAGAAAGCCCCAGTGAAGCTGCAGAAGATGTGGCTCAGGTAGGTGATTTTTCCCGTTACATTAGCCATGTTCTTTCTGTTACCTGGGAATTCAGCAGCTCTTGTCAGTTCACATTTATGACCCTTTGGTAACCACAGGGGCTCCAGCCTGTATCCAACAGCTCAGGGTTCTTCTTTACAGCCAGATTGAAGCTTTCCCAGAAATGTGAAGGTGGAGTTCCTCCCTCAGAGAGCTTCCATTCTCATAGGGGACCAAAAACACATAATGAGTGCAATCCTACTCACTCTATCTCTCCTCTAGGAAGAGATGTTTTAATTAGAGACCTGGGCTGATGGCTGGCCAGGCTCTGCTGGTGTTTGCCTGCTTAGAAATGGCTGCAGACTGAACCCCTATGGTCCATAGGCCAGATTTGGTTTTCCACATCGTATATAAACTGCAAATAACTGAGACAGGGGAAGTGAGCTGAAAAGGAGGCTGGCTGCATGGTTTTCATCAGCTTCTGCCTCTAGGAACCCTGCAGCTCTGAGCTGCCTGATCCCTGGAACCCAGTCTATAACCATGGGAGGATACTTGCATTTGAATAATTAATGTCTTTAACTTACAAATTATCTGCACATCTCGGGGAAGCTAAAAATCTTCTGCAGAACCTGACAACATGACAACATGCCTTACAGGTCACAGTAACACCCAGCAAGAGGAAAAGAAATCATTCAAAATCAAGCCCTGGAAAGAAGAGGTCCAAGACCCAGGCAAACACCAAGGAGGAAGCTGCAGTTAATCCCAGAAAATCCACTCATGTGGAGGATGACCTGGCTCCTGATAAACCAAGAACATCAAACCAACCAGCCAAGGAGGCAACCCCTGAGCAGGGAGCTGAAGGGACACAGAAGAATGGAGAGCAGTTTCCCAAGGGGCAAGGCAACAGAAGATCCAGCCAGATAACAGGGGAACAGATAAGCCAGGAGCAGGACAGCAGCGTGATTACCTTGACCCCCGTGAAGAACTCCAAGCGCAAGGTACGTCCCTCAGCACTCTTGGGACTGGCTTTGGGCCTCTTGGTTTAGAGTGGGAGGAGCTGCCTTCAGGTTTCTTCAGAGCTCTGCACAGCTTGGAGCTCATAGTTGGCCAAATATATTGTGAGTTTTAGTGTGTTTTGTTTTTTTTTTTTGTCATTGTTTTAAATCTCTCAGAGGCACCAAGAGAGAGAAGGAACCCCCCGGGAGACCCCAGTGGATCCCCTCTGGGGGATGGATGGACCAGCGCTCCGAGGTGGTGCACTGACAAGCTGTGCTTAGAAATGGGACTGGCAAGCCTTGCTCTCAACTCAGGGGCTGCATGGGGAAAGGTGTTTCCCCCTCAGCTCGGGCCAGTGGGGATGTAAAGGGTTTTCCAGGTTTCTGTGCTGTAGGAAATGGGGTTCTCTGCTGGGGTCTGCTGTGCACATCTTTGCTAAACAGTTCTCTGCTGCTTTAGGAGTCTTGAGCATTGTGGCACCTCAGTCTCTCCTGTTCTCCATAGCACAGACGGGCTGAAAAGCACTTGAGTTTAACTCAGATTGCTGTGTTCAGCAGAGGGGTCTGTCAAGGCAATCACAGGCAAACCATGTCAGGGGAATGAATTTTCTAAATGTGGATGGTTTATTGTAGGAGGATGTCAGTGCAGAGCCATTGCATTTTCTTCAGTGTCACAGTAAAGGCAACAGCCGCGAGGATTTTAAAACGCAGCTCTGGTCCTGTGTCTTCGAGCCAGTGCTGGACTCTGGAGCCAGGAAAGGTGAGCTCTTAAAGAGGTTTGCAGGATTCCCAGAACCACCTGGCTCTGGAATCCCAGCGGACTCCATGCCTCAGACCCCTGCTCCTTCAAGCTGTAGTCTCCGTCGTCAGGAAGAGACTTGCTTACATATTTCTCCTTTGACTTTGAAGACAGGAGACTAGGAGAGCACCAGGCAGTGATAAGCTGCAGTCTTCATGTGTTATCCCTGAACCTGGGAAACTTCTCACCCATTATTTTCTCTTTCAGATCCCATTGTGAGCTCCTCCAGAACCGTGGCAACCTGTGGAGGGGAATCTGTCTGTCTGATTGATTGCGAGACAGGGACGGTGCTGAAAAAGTATAAAGTGGCTACAGAGGTGGGTTGCAAATAGGAAGGGTAAGCATTGAATGGGAATACTACAATCTGTAGTAATTACAATCTGTGATAATACATATTACAAAGAAAGTGTTAGTGTGGAGAGATGTTAGTCTGAAAGTGTTAGTGGGGAGAGATGTTAAGATGAAGATAGATAATAAACATTGCTTGCTTATCCTTTTCGCCTGGTTTGGGTTTAATTTTTTATTAGTTTAGGAGATTAGCCTGCCAGTCCTCACACAGGTGTGTCTGGCTGCTGAGCCTGCTTGACAGCACAGAGGCATAAACATCCTCTTTCGGTAGTTTGTGTTCTTCTGAGAGCTGTTTTGAGTTTTGGTGCTCCATATTCATTGGAGTAGTGTCATTTCACCTGAGTAGCACTCGTGACAGTTGTCTTTTCTCTGAGCTAACAGCCACCACCCTGCTGGCTGTTGTCTGTTCTCTGTGACCCCAGTCTTGTTTTCCTGGTGTCCCAGGAGTTCTTCAGTGTTGCATGGACAACCCTCACAATGGTGATCGGCGAGAGCCGCAAGAAAGCTCACAACATCCTGGTGGCTGCAGGGAGGAGAGGCATTGTCAAACTGATCCACGTGGCGGCCGACTTCTGCTACGGAGAGATAAAGGCTCACAAAAAGCCCATTGCTACTGTCTGCTTCAGCCCAGCCCAGGAGACCCACCTCTTCAGTAAGTCTGCTTCAGAATCTCTGGTTTTAGCTCTGATGTGGAAAAGTCAGGGCTTCCTTAACAAGGGGAATTGTCACCTGGGCAAGGAGGGACACAGGAACAAAAGGCATGGCCCGGCACTAGGGAGAGAACATTGTTACTCTCCTGTGGCAGCAATCTCAGGCAGGAACAGCTTGTTTCAGCCAGAGCCTGCCTCTTTAGCTGAGGTGCAGCAGCTCCTGTTTCTCCCTTGGTGGCTCTCAGGGTGGCTGTCACACACACATTAGCCACGAACAAGCTCAGTAGTGGATCTGTTCCACAGGGATGAGTAAGAAGAATGGCAGAGCAGGCAGCTGGGAGCTAGGCAGTGGCAGGGCTCTCCTCCAGCACAGCAGCCTATTATGGGCTGTTTGGTTTCATTTTATCCAACAATGTGCTTAATTGACTTTGATTTTTTAATGTGAGTTCTGTATGCCTCGACAGAGATTTCTATTCAGGTCCTGATGTCAAGGAGAGCTTTGCCACACACAGTAGAGCCCACAGAGGCTGTGGCTCATGGACTGGTAATGAACCATCATGTTACAAATTGCAGCTGCATTGTCCGGCTGTACCCTGAGCTGGTACAGAGCCATTCAGGCCACACCTGCACCCCACAGCACATTGTTTCTCTTGCCTACAATTATCCACATCCTGGAGTGGTTAAAGTGCTACATGAACCATTGAAAGTGGATTTTTTTTTTTTTTTTTTTTTTTTTTAGAATAGGGGATACTTTTCAAGAAGCTCAGTAGTGCCAAAAGCAGAAGCAGAGGAAAGGATAAGGAGGTTGGCAGCACAGCCATATAATGGTGTGGACAGCAAGACTTGTTATATTTCATAGAAAATTTTAGAGTAATTAAGGGAGATTCTTTGCATCTTTTCTGAGGAGGGGACACCAACAAACTGAGTTTGAGGGCTGCCATCTGATGAGGGTCCAGGTTACTTAGGGTAATCTGTTAGAATTGCTTCTGCTTCCAATGTATCAGCTTGGTGGCATGTTTCTCATCCTTTGTGAGTGGGAGCTGCCGTGGATGTGAACACAGTATGGTTATGTGCAATAAAGTGATGTCTGACTGAGAGTAGAGGTTGGAGCTCATATTTTAGATTCCACTAGAAGCCTTGACCAGAAACAAGCTTAGAGAGCCACTAGCTAAAGACCTTGTGAAGCCACAACTCGGTAATGGACACCAGGAAACAAACTGTTTTATCTGCCCCTCTTAGAGCACAGGATAAGACCACTAAGTACTGACTGTGCATGTGTGAACAATGTCTGGGAAGGAGCCCTGGGGACTGCTGCTGTGCCCTAATGAGCTCTCTGGAGCCTTAGAGGGCGGCTGTGACTCAGGCAGAATTGCCAGCTAGCAGGAGAAGAGCCAGATGAGCAGTGGTGTCACTACCCGATTCTCTTCTGTGTCCCACAGCTGCATCCTATGACAAGCGAATTGCACTCTGGGATATTGGGATTCCAGACTGTGACTACAATTTCAAAGCAAGGTAAAGGTTCAAAAACCAGATGTGGCCAGCCCAAGAGCCTGTAACTATCATGTCACAACTCCACTTAACTGCTTGTTCTCTGCTTTTTTTTAGCCAGCTGCTGGTGCTGGAAACAGCCTCTATCCCCCTACGGATTGCCCTGGTCCCCACCTGCCCAGAGCAGTACCTGCTGGCAGGCTGTGAAGATGGCTGCTTTGCCTGGAATATAAAACTGGATAAGGGACAAAAAAGCAGGTGAGAACCCCAAGTTGGGGGTGTGCATTTTCTTTCCAGAACAAGAAGCCTCCTAGCAGAGGCTTGGTTTCTAACTGAGCAAAAACAGCATGTCCTACCAAACTTAAAACATCCTCCCCTTCCCAGAGTGGCCAGAAAAAAATAGGAGCATGATGCTCAAAGACTGTTCAGAGCTTGTATTAAAGCTGCAGGTGTTGCAGGCTGCTTTGCAGGAAGGCTGGCAGGAGTGTAATCCAATACCCCAAAACCTAAGGGTGTGTCATCTCCAGGCAGTGTAATGGAGTGTAAACTGTCGGATCGATTTCCAGGGTCACACTGAGGCCTCCCCTGCTCTGGTATGTGAGGTAACCCAGGAAACTGGGACCCTGTGAGAGCTCAGGAGAAAATTATGAGGAAGAAGCAAGTAAAGTCATGCCCTGCTGACAAATATCCTGATGCCTACAAAACAGATGGAGTGCAGCAATCTCTTGAGCAAACAGGCTTCTGCTGTACTGCTAAACCCAGGTGACCAAAAGTGTAAATTCAAGTGGGAATTTACCTGAGCTTGGAAAGAGACTCACTAACAGACAGATTTCCTTCTGGGCTCTGCAGCCAGGTGCCCTTTCACTGCTGACTGTTCTGGACTTGGCTGATTTCACCCTTCCCCCCTGCTCTAGGCCTTTTGAAGCCATATTCCAGTTTCCTGGGGAGGAAAGCATGACAACATCTCACAGGGTTGATGGTTTGGCTTTTCTCAATGATGATGTTGTTGGTGAGTATAAACACAACAGCACAATCCCAAGAACAGTGGGACACTTCAGCATGTGCAGGGTGAAGCCAGCATGACAAGCAGAGGGGCTGAAAGGGGTGTGACAGCCTCTTTAGCTTTTGGGGGGCTGCACAGGATGGAGTTGTCTCCCAGAGTCGCTTGTCTTTCCCAAAAACATGGCCTAGAGTGCACACCCATGCTTGGACAGGACCAGAAGTCAGCTGGACACATCCCTGAGAGCACATGTGGCCAAACAGTGCCAGCGTGGAAGGGAGGAGAGTCTCTTTCTGCTCAAGGGCTGGTGGCTGAAGTATTTTTTTTCAGGGGAACTGTGGGTTTCACATCATGGGCTGGTTCTTTCTGAACAACTTATGCTTGTTCTGCAGCTTGGGAACATAAGCATAGCACTGAAAATCTCTCTGCAAGCTCCAGTTATCCTGAAATAAGGTAAAACAGGTGCAAACAGTTGCTGCTGGATCAGATCCCATGGCTTGAAACACATATTCTGGATGGACCACCTCTGTCTCAGTGCACTTTTCTTCCTAGCAGCAGCAGCTGCCACAGCCTCTCCCTTCCTTTCTTCCCTAGTTTCCAAGAGCTCCAAACCAGGATGCATATACTTGTGGAGCTGGAGCAAGTCTTTTGATGCCAAGGGAAAAGGATGCCAGCGGACAATGTCTGCAGTTATTCTGGCTGAGCTGGAGTGGTCCACAACAGACATGTCCTACCTGACACTCAGCACCTGCCCAGGTAGGAGCACTCATTTCCTGGGTAATGCTTTGCCCAGTTGTCCATGGCTCTGCTTTGATCCATGGGAGCAGCCTGGAGCTGGAGGCAGAGGCTTGGATTTCAGAGCTCTGCTCTCCCCTGCAGCCCTGCAGTGCAGCTGGGTGGTAATAACCCCAGTAATAAATAATTACAGCTGCACCTTCTGCCTGATAAAGGGGGACAGTTGAGGCTGGGGGGTCTTTCTTGCACAGGTTTTCAAAGCATGGAGCTCAGGGCTGGGCCCTGTGGAGCCACTGGCATGCTGAGTGCATCTGTGGGCAGGGATGTCACACACTGGGCAGCTGGGTTTGGAGACTGGCAGGGAACAAACAAACCTGATCCAGTCAGCACTTCCCAAAACCAGTCTAAAAAAAGTCAGGAGAAATCCCAAAGCATTTAGCACTAGCTTTTCTACACTAAACATAGCTGGTTTGTCTCAAATGAATTATTTCAGAGCAAGGTAGATTCATATTTTTGTGCCAGTACGAGAATTTTGCTGAAATATGGCACCCTCCATTGGGATCCTGCAGCTGTTCTTTACAACAGAACAGACTCCCAGCTCCACACTTGTTTCCCAGCTTTTTCTTCTGCTCTGATAGCAAAGGAGTACGTGTTCTGTGGGGATGAGAAGGGCAGCGTGTGGATGTACAACCTCTCCAGCTACACCACGGCCTGGGGCTCTCCGAAGGGGAAGCGCTCGGAGCGGAGGATCTCTCCCACACAGGTAGGGCTGAGGTGCTCTCTGGGCCTCCCTTCCACCCCAGGGCAGCTGATCCCACTCTCCTGAGCAGGCTTATCCCAGAACATGCCTTCTGTTCCCACAGCTGACCCTCACAAATCATCAAAAGCAATCTCCAAAGCGTGGCCAAGGCCATTCACTGGGATAGGAATGAGGAGCTGCAAAGCAAATCCATCACCCGCTGCAGCTCCTCCTAAAACAGTGGAGCGGAACACAAAAGCACAGCTGTGCAGGCACCATATACACCAGGCAGGGGAGGGAAGCCAGAGTGAACATCCCCTGGCAGCAGAGGGGTCACTGTTTCCCGATGCCCACTCACCCTTTTTCTGCCCAGCATTTCCCTCTGGACACAGCTGGGCAGTCACTGTTCCCTTGCCTGTCCCTCGAAAGGACAAGCACAAACACTCCAAAGGCTCTCAGCCACTGGGCTGGAGCTACATTAGAGTGTGAAGTGACCAAGTGTTGCATTATTTCTTCCCTGTAAGGGTTATTCAGGTATGGGAAGGGAGCCACCACCCCTGGAGGTGGCACTCCGAGCTCTGCTCTGGGTGACAAGGTGCTGCTCAGTCACAGGCTGCACTCCGTGCTCTGGGAGGTCTTTTCCAACCTCAACAATTCTGATTCCTCAGGTTTTGTGGAAGTGCATTGCCAAGCCACCAATGGGTTCCTCTGGGACTGAGGTGCAGCTGTTTTCACCTGTCCCCCCTGTGCCCTAAGCCCTTTAGGAACATCCCACAGCCCTCAGGAGAAGGAAGAGCCTGTGCCTGAGGATCCCCAGGGCCCGTGGCCCCTCAGACACGTCCCACCCCCTCTGCTCTCCCACAGATCCTCAAGTGGCCGGAGCTGCAGGTGAACGGGGAGCAGCCCCCCGAGATCCTGGTGAACAACGTGGTGGCAGACCCTGCCTTCAGCTACCTGGTCGTGCTGACCAGTGTGAACATAACAGCCATCTGGAAGAAGTCCTAGTCCCCTGTGCCACAGTCCCACCCCCGTGCTGTGACCTAGTGCAGTATTAGTGACTGTTACCATGTGCCCATCAACCTTTTCTAGAGCAGCTTTATGTGCAAGATGGAGAAAATTTTAAAAAAAATTAAAAAAAAAACAAGGTAAGAGTTTGTTAAACTCATCAGTTCATTGTAAACATCCGGTTTCTTTTACTGTATGTTTTCACAATTTGTGCATTTGTTTTATAGAAATGACACTTAATAAAATACCGGTTCAGCTGGCAGTGCCTGGAGTTTTTGGCAGGAAAAGCAGAGGGTTCATCTGCAGCTGTCACTGAGCAGCTTCTCATGCTGGAATTGCACCCACAAAAACCTCCCCAACAGCCCAGGACAAATATTTACCTCAAGGCTCCAATTAGAAAACTAAAAATCACTTTAATGACTTATCCACCAAAACCAACACAACGTTTATCCTCTTGGCAAAGTGTCTGCTATGAAAATAAAACCAAAACTCAAAATATTGCTGCTGCTGTCGTCAAAAATTAAACAGAAGTGGGACAAGGGGGAAAATATTTGCCATGAATGGAGGTTTAAATATTTCATCCAGTAACAGACACATCATTCTGCCTCAGAAGTAACAGTCTGCTCCATTTTACTCAATTCCTTCTTGTTTGTCCTTAATAGCAACCTGTAAAGCAAAAGCAAAAATACACATGCTTAGACAAGAGTTGTTACTGAGCTGCAGGTTGGTGTTTAATCATTCCTGACTCTTCTGGGAATCACAACCCAGTGGAAATCTCTCCAGCAACCAGAATACTGAAATTAAAATCAAAACTTATTTACAAATTGGTGCCTTTTCCCAGCACATCAGAGGTACTGTTTCAGTCACAGCCTCCCTGAATTTTTCTGAGTAATATTAAATCTCAGGATTAGGGGGCTAAATCGATAAATAAACTGAGCAGAAGTGATGAGAGGTGAAAATACGGGCTCAGAACATTGTCAGAAGTAGAAAAAAGAAAATAAAAATGCACTTAAGAACAGCCAGGCTTTGACAGCAGCTGAACAACACAAGGAGGGTGGCTTGAATTAATTCATTAACCTCAAGCCAGCAGCTTTAAGACACATAAAAACAGTATAACAGGGCCAAACAAAAACCCCAAAAAAACAAGTATACAAGTATAACAAGGCCAAAAGGTTTTAAGGAAAACAGTGCCCTTACCCTGAACCTCTCTTCCAGCAGGGAGAGCTCACTGATCAGGTCTGTGATGGCATTGGTGAAAGCTTCCTGGGGGCTGTAATCCGGGGTGGTTTGGACACGGATGATGATTTTATGTTCCAGAGGGTGTGGGACCTTGTACCCTGCGAACAGCACCTGCGGGTCCTTGAGCAGCTGCCTGGGACGGAACAAAATCCCAACCCCGGGAAATGAAGGGCAGGAAAACCCCAAACCTCCCCGCAGTCTCCTCCCCGCTCCAACTTACGACTTGATGATGTTCCCGAGCGTGTGGTCCTCCTTGTTGATGGTGAACAGGCAGGCGTTGGGCACCTTGGTGTCCTTGTTGATGGTGATCCTGAGGTATTATGGGATGCAGGGCTGTTAGCGATCCGTGGGGGGAAAGCCCGGGTTCCCCCGCCTCCCAGCTCCCCGCGGTCTGATCAGGGTTTAATTACTCGCCCCCGCTATCCCCTCACTTTTTCTCGCCCTCGAAGAGCAGGAAGGACTCGAAGGCCGGCGGCGCGTTCATCGCTCCGTTGCTATGGCGGCCGCCGCTTCTCTTCCGCTACGTCACTTCCGCCCGCTCGGGGCGCCCCGCAGCGCCCCCTGGCGGGCGGGAGGACCCGCTGCAGCAATGGCGGCGGGGCGGGGATGGTGACATCCGCCTCAGAGCCACCGAGAGGGGAACACACACCGCTGACACCACCCGCGGTGTCCCCACTGCGGCACCACGGCCCTGACCAGCTGGCACCCGCCGCAGGGCCACGAGCAGAGGGTCCAGGGCTGCCTCCACTGCCACAGCAGGCCACCAGCAGAACCACCAGTGATGGCAGCAGTGCTGCCCGCAACAGAACCAGCAGCAGCAGCAGGGCCCTCAGAAATGGCAGCAGCAGGGACATCAGTAGCGCCACCAAGAGAACCCCCAGGGGTGCTTTTATCAGGCCACCAGTGGTGCCACCAGTGATGGCACCTGAAAATGGCCCCAGCAGGACCCTCAGAGGTGTCACCAGTGTAACTGTCAGCAGTGGCACCATCAGTACCGCCACCAAGAGAACCCCCAAGCAGGCCACCAGTGATGCCACCAGTGATGGCACCAGTGATGGCACCCAAAATGGCACCAGCAGGGCCCTCAGAGCTGTCCCCAGTGTAACTGTCAGCAGTGGCACCATCAGCAGTGCCACCAAGAGAACCCCCAAGCAGACCACCAGTGATGCCACCAGTGATGGCCCCAGCAGGACCCTCAGAGGTGTCCCCAGTGTAACTGTTGTCAGCAGTGGCACCATCAGTAGCGCCACCAAGAGAACCCCCAGCGGTGCTTTTATCAGGCCACCAGTGGTGCCACCAGTGATGGCACCTGAAATGGCCCCAGCAGGGCCCTCAGAGGTGTCACCAGTGTAACTGTCAGCAGTGGCACCATCAGTAGTGCCACCAAGAGAACCCCCAAGCAGACCACCAGTGATGCCACCAGTGATGACACCCAAATGGCCCCAGCAGGACCCTCAGCAGTGTCACCAGTGTCACCATGAGTAGCGCCACCAAGAGAACCCCCAGCGGTGCTTTTATCAGGCCACCAGTGATGGCACCAGTGATGACACCCAAAATGGCCTCAGCAGGACCCTCAGAGGTGTCTCCAGTGTAACTGTCAGCAGTGGCACCATCAGTAGCGCCACCAAGAGAACCCCCAAGCAGGCCACCAGTGATGCCACCAGTGATGGCCCCAGCAGGACCCTCAGAGGTGTCACCGGTGTAGCTGTCACCAGTGTCACCATGAGTAGCACCACAAAGAGAACCCCCAGCAGTGCTTTTATCAGGCCACCAGTGATGGCACCCAAAATGGCCCCAGCAGGCCCCTCAGAGGTGTCACCAGTGTAACTGAGCAGTGGCACCAGCAGGGCTCTGGCAGTCCCGTCCCCAGCAGACACAGCACACGGCCGCAGGGTACAAGTGCCTTTATTGCTCCCTCACGTCTGCAGCCGCAGCAGGGCCGGGGCCGGCGGCGGGGGCCGCTCCCGGCGGTGGCAGCGCTCCAGCTCCCCCAGCACCGCCAGGAGCCGGCTCAGCCCCTCGGGCAGGGCAGCGTCTGCGGGACAGGGCGGGACAGTGACACCCACAGCTCCCCGGGGTCACCTCCCAAGCAGAACATCCCCGCACCCCGCACCCCAACCCACCTTCACCGTTCCGGGCCGCCCCCGGCTCCAGCAGCTCCAGCAGCTCCCAGTACTTGTCCCTGCGGAGAGGGCAGAGAGCGGCCGTGGCGGAGCAGCGCGGCCGCGGGGCGGTGCGGGGGTCCCGCGGGCAGGACTCACCTGAGCGTCCCCCGCAGGCCCTGCAGGTGCTGGAAGAGCCGCTGAGCCTCCACCGAGGGGTCCAGCGGGTCACTCCAGTCCTGCAGGGTGACGCCGTGCCGGGTCCGGTCGCATCCCAACCCTGCGGGGCAGCGCGGTCACCGTACCGGGGGGACACCCCGGCACCCCCGCGGGGCTCCGGGGCCACCTCCCCGTACCTGTCCTGTCGCGCTGGTGGCAGCAGCTCCACTTGTCGCCGCGGAAGACGCCGGGGTGGTAGGAGCGGAGCACGCGGGGGTTGTTGCCGCACACCTTGCGCAGGGCTGACAGCCACTGGTTCAGCTCGTTGACACACTGCGGGGTTGGGGACAGTCAGAGGGACCCCGCGCTGTGCCACCGCCCGCGCGGTGCCACCGCCCGCGCTGTGCCACCGCACCTTGCACTGCAGGTAAGCCGTCTCCTGCTGCCCGCCCGTGCCCATGTAGACCACCTGCATGACGTGGGAGCTGCCGAAGCTCTTCTCCTCCACCTTCTCGGCCGCCAGGATGTCGCCCAGGGCGATGGCACCGATACGCTGATGGAGGGGACACACACGGAGGGGGTCAGCGCCACCCCGCTGCCGCTCCCCCACCCCACCAGCACGGCCGTACCTCCGCACCGGGGCTCTTGCCGAAGCTCAGGGACTCCCCGGTGAGGCAGAAATGGAGTTTCTTGCCGGCGGCAGCGGCGAGCAGCGGGCCCTTGCCCCGTGTCTTGTGCACAAGGAGCATCCCCTCCTTCACCACGGCCGGCGGCCGCCCCTCACCCTCCTCCTCGCCCTTGTCCTCCTCCGTGCCCACCAGGCGGGTGATGAAGTCCCTCATGCGGGCTGTGCCCTCCTGCAGGGCGGGCAGCAGCGGCGACAGCCACGTCTCCTTGGCGCGCCCGGCTGCTGGCTCCATGTTCCCGACCAGCTGGATGGCCTGGGGACCGCGGGGGTGGCAGCGTCACCCCCAGGAGACACGGCTGGCACCCCAAAGGGCCGCCCCGGTGTCCCCTGTCGCACCTTGGCCAGCAGCAGCAGCGTGCGGCCGGTCCGCGCGTCCGCGTGTGCGGCCCGCAGCTGGAACAGCTTGGGGGTCATCACGGCCGGCGAGAAGAAGCGCAGGCACAGGAAGCTGGTGACAGCCACAAATTTGGCGTGCTGGGACCGCCGAGGGGTGGGGAACACACGTGAGGGTCTCTCCCCGCGTGGGACAACCCCACAAACAGCGATGCACCGGGTGGCCGGGGCTGCTGCTTGCCCAAGAGGGGACCCCACCGAGCACACTGGGGACCCGCTGTCCCCTGGGGATGTCCCCACAGCATCCCCCGCACAGCCCGACCTGGTGCTGCGGGAAGCGCTCCCCGACGCGCTGGAAGAGCTGGCGGAACGCGGCGCGGATCAGCGGCGGACACGCTGGGGCCGACTTGACGATGGCATCCAGGAGCTCGCCCAGGTAGGACTGGAGGTGCTGCCGGCCCTGCTCGATCACCTCGCCCTCCGTCTGCACCCGGTGCAGCCCCGAGCACCTGCAGGCACCGCCACTGTCACCCCCAGCGCTGGGGCCACCCCTGCCCTGCCCACCCCACGAGCCCCTTACCCGACGTCTTTGATCTCCACCTTTCTGGGATCCAGCTCCACGTATTTCTTCTCCTCAAACACACGGGTGATGGTGGGGCCCAGGACAAAGTGCAGGTATGGCATCCCTGTCACCTGCCGAGGGACCACACAGGGGACAGGGGTGGGCCACAGATTTGGCACCCGACACCCCCAGGGTCACCCAGTGGATCTTCTCCAGCCTCCCAGCCCCGGGGGAAGGCACAAGCACAGAATCCCTCCCAGTTCTTCCCCTGGGAACAGCCCAGGGCCAGGAGGAGCTGGGAAGAGCAGGTTTTGGGTGGTGTGGCACCTTGAGGAAGGACTCCATCGACTTTGAGGCCAGAGAGTTGCTCCGGAACAGAGTGTTGGGCTCACCTGCAAAACAGGACAGGGTCCATGGCCTGGGGAATGGCCTCAGGTCATCCCTGAGCAGCTGCAGTCATGGGGGTCATTCCCAGGGTCTGTGCCCTGTCCCCTGGCCATTTCCATGGGGATTTCCTAACCTCGGACCACCTGCTCCTCCACCAACCTCAGCCCATGAGCTGCTGGGATGAGCCCAACAGATTGCACAGTGCGATGGCTGAGCCTCAACCATCACTCCCCAAAAAATCCCCACAAAAGGTCCCGGAGGTTTTGCAGCCCCAGGAGATGATAAGGAAGCCTCCAGGTGCATTCCCCATTCCAGCCTTACAGGGCTTGGCCAGCTCCAGCTCAAAGAGCAGGTCCAGGAACTCCTTGACCAGCCCCTGGCCCAAGAAGAGTTTGACCAAGTTGATGGCGACCTCCTGCCGGCACTCGGCCGTGGTGGTTTCGTCCAGGAGGGTGACCAGGTGCACTTGGCCATCCTGGAGGGAAGAGGCGCCATGAGGTGACAGCCCGAGGCAGGCAGACACCACAGAGCTGGGAAATGGGGGTGCTCCAGCAGGGCTGGGCATGGAGCCCTCACCTGGCGCCCCAACTTCACCTCCTGGCACAGGAGCTGCACCAGGGGCTGGTAGCAGTGGGAGGGAAGCACCGTCTCGTCCCGGAGCTTCACCTGCAGCTGCAGCGAGCCCAGACTGCCCCGGCGCCTGCAGGAACACGGGGAGGGCGGGTGGGTGGGTGGATGGATGGATGGATGGATGATGGATGGATGGATTGATGGATGGATGGATGGAGGGATGGATGATGGATGGATGGATGATGGATAGATGGATGGATGGATGGAAGGATGGATGGATAGATGGATGGATGGGGGATGGATGGATGGATGATGGATGGATGGATGGAGGGATGGATGGAGGGATGGATGGATGGGTGGATGATGGATGGATGATGGATGGATGATGGATAATGGATGGATGGATGATGGATGGATGGAGGGATGGAGGGATGGATGGATGGATGATGGATGGAGGGATGGATGGATGATGGATGGAGGGATGGATGGATGATGGATGGAGGGATGGAGGGACGATGGGTGGATGGATGGAGGGATGGATGGGTGGATGATGGGTGGGTGGGTGGGTGGGTGGGTGGGTGGATGATGGGTGGGTGGATGGGTGGATGGGTGAATGGGTGGGTGGATGGGTGAATGGGTGGATGGATGGATGCTTCACCAAGCAGGAGGTGGCCCAACACCCCAGGCTACCCCTCCAAAGTGATGATGCTTTCCAGAAAAACTCCCATCCCTCCTGAGGGCACTGGGACCACCCCCAACACACCCCAACACACCCCAACACCCTGTACCAAAACTCACTCGTCCTCTGTCGGCTTTGACTTGTCTGGGCACAGCCTGAACCACCCCTCCTCCTGCCCAGCCGCTTCCAGCCCCTGGACACTGAACACCACCTGGGAGGGGAAGGCAGGAGAGGCCTGGGAGTGCAGCCAGGCTGGGCCCTGGCAGCACTGAAAGGGTTTGGGGCTCACCTTGCCCAGGAAGTCGTTCCTGCCCACAAGGTCCCAGTCCCACACCTCCACGCAGAGCTTCTCCTCAGCGGGCTCGGCCAGCTCGAACTCGAAGGTCTCATTCCAGCGAGGGTAACAGGATTTCTTGACCACCTGCAAAGGCAACAGCTTTGTTCCCTCTTCCTGGCTGGGTATATCCCTCAGGGACACCAAGCTGGGGATGCTGGGGGACAGGGATGGCTCTGGGTTCCCCGTGGGTTGATTCCACCTGCAGCCCTGGCAGGCTGGGCATGGCTGAAGCCGCACTCACGGTGCTCTCCTGCGTCTTCCCGTTGTAGCGCAGGCGGACAAAGGGGTCGGAGGCACCATTCCGGTCCTTCCTGGCCAAATCCCTGCCGAGGAGAGGGGGAATTTACCAGCTACCTCCCAAAATACCTACAGGCACCCACGGCACCCACTCTGCTCTCAGAGAATCTCAAGATATATGTCCCAAAGACCTGCAGATGAGGTAGACCCTGACCCAGCAACCCCATCTGGGTAATAAAGGACCGGATACACCAGGGAAACTGAGTCACGGAGCAGCTCAGGCTCAGCACCCATGTCCCAGCTGCACACACAGGCCCTGTCACCCTCGTGTCCCTCTCACCTGGCCTCCAGCACGGAGCAGCGCAGCCGCCGGCTGCCCTGGCTGCCCAGGACCTCCACCCGCAGGTGGATCTCCCCCTGCACCTCCTCATCAGGATCCACCTCGCTGAGGCTCATCCAGCCGCTGTATCCTGTGGGAAAAGGGGGGACCCCATGAAGGGGCCATGGGGGAACCCCTCAGCACCAGCTTGTCCAAGGGGTGGGAGATGGGTCCCTCCTGGGACCCCCAGCCACGCTTTCCCTACCCTTGGGGTGCTCTGCCAGCATGTCCCGGGTGATGCAGACCTTCCCAATGATGTCGTCACGGCTGGAAAACAAAAATGGGCAACAGGACACGGCATGGGGTGGGTGCCCAGGTAGGACAGCCCCACTTTGGGGGATCCTGGAGAGGGCCCACCATGGTGTGTCTGTCCCCACGGAGCACATCAGCCACCCTCTGCTGCCAGCTGGACAATATCCTCGGGAGATATCTTCACCCATCTGTGTCCCAAAGCCCAGGGCAGCGTGGCCAGCTGGGGATTCTCCGGTGTCAGCACCAGGCTGAGCATGCAGGGAGCCAAAGCCACCAACAGAAAAGGCACCAAACAGAAAAGCCACCAAAGCCCAGCACACCTGAGGGCATCCTCGTCCATGACGTAGATGGAGATGCTGTGGAAACCGGGCTGGAGCTGCACCTCGTATTCCTCC
The DNA here is from genome assembly GCF_048771995.1 of Taeniopygia guttata. Taxonomy (NCBI): domain Eukaryota; kingdom Metazoa; phylum Chordata; class Aves; order Passeriformes; family Estrildidae; genus Taeniopygia; species Taeniopygia guttata. The sequence goes on along the minus strand of NC_133044.1, from coordinate 6,100,057 downwards.
CCCCAGAACGGGGACAGCGTCTTCCACACCGTGGCAGTCCTGTGAGGCAGGTGGCACTGGTGACAGGGGGGACAGGGCTCCCTCTCAGGGGTACTCCCCAGCCCTGGGACCTTCCCAGCTTTTGGGGACACATGGCTGGGGGAAGCACCCAGAGTTTGAAAGCCTCAGCTGGGGCAGGGATGAGTCTCTGTCCCTGTCCTTGTCCTGTCTTGTGGCTCTGGGCTGGCAAGACACAGGGGTGGGGTGGAGGGGAAGGGGGCCATGAGCTGTTAGACACTTCTGTGTCTGCAGGAGCATCTCAGCCCAAAGTATGAATGATAAATAGCAAATCTTAACAATAATCATAACAACAATATGCCTGGGCCTGGAGACACCTGCCTGGAGCAAGGTTTGGGGCTCCAGCAGTTTTAGGGACCAGCCAGGGACCCGGGGCACCCACCTGATGATGGCCTCATCATCGATCTTCACGATGCAGTACGGGTCACTGCTCCCCGTGCTAGAAGGACAAGGGACAGCTCTGTCAGTGCCACCAGCCACAGCCTGGCCACCACCCAGCCTGCAGGAGTCTCACGGCCATGGGCGAGCAAAGCCTTCAGCCCAAACAGCCCCCACAGAGCAGAGACAGCGCCCTGAGGGAGCAGAGGCTGCCAAAGACTTCCACGGGGGATCTTGGCCACAGCTGCCAGCACAGGGTGACCCCAGCTTGGCTTCCAGACCGGGGACACCCCTCCCTGACCGTGTCCGGCTGCTCTGGCTGCCAGAAGTGGCTTTTCCTTTTCCACACAGGAAGGCAAGGAGCAAACAAACCCCACCCTTTCCCCGAAACGGCTCCAGGCACCTGCAGCCCAATTTCACACCCCGGGAGTGAGGCCACAGCAGCCTCCAGGGTGTCCCCAGACCCCCAACACTCCCACAGGGATGGGGACAGCCCTAGGGACACCCCCAGGGATGCAGAGGGTGTGAAGGGCAGCCACCACCGTGCTTTGGCCATGCTTCCTCCCTGGGGACAACCCGAGTCACCCTTGCCAAAACACAATCACGGTTTTACAGCTTATTGCCCTGCTTCATCAAAACAGGGTCAGGGGTGAGCAGGGACAGGGGAACCAGGACCTGGGGGTGGCCAAGGTCATGGAAAGGTTGTGGCTGCCACCCCACTGGCATGGGGCAGCCTGGAGCATGGGGAACTCATTAACACCAACCCCAGTGGCACTGTCAGGCAGCCACGAGTGTCCTGGGGAAGGGAGGGTGCACAGCTTGGGGGACCCCAGGCATTGAGTGATTCCCACATCCCAAATCCAGGGATGCTGAGAGGCAGCTGCTGGGGGGACTGAAAAGGTTTTGGGGACAACTGAAAGGATTTGGGGGAATCCAGACAGGTTTTGGAGGGACTGAAGGAGGTGGAGGGGACTGAAAGGGTTTTGGGGGATTCAAAACGGGTTGGAGGGGACTAAAATGGTTTTGAGGAGGATTGAAAGGGTTCTTAGGGGGAATCAGAAGGTGGTTTGGGGGAATCAAAAGGAGTCGGAGGGAACTGAAAGGGTCTTGAGGGGGATTGAAAGGAGTGTTGAGGGGGATTGAAAGGGGTTTGAGGGGTTCAAAAGAGGTTGGAGGGGATTGAAAGGGGTTTGGGGGGATTCCAAAGAGGCTGGAGGGGACTGAAGGGGGTTTGAGGGGATTCAAGACTTTGGAGGGGACTGAAAGGGTTTTGGGGAAATCAGAAGAGGCTGGAGGGGACTGAAGGGGTTTGGGGGATTCCAAAGAGGCTGGAGGGGACTGAAAGGGTTTTGGGGGGATTCAAAAGAGTTTGGAGGGGACTGAAAGGGGATTGGGGGATTCAAAAGAAGCTAGAGGGGACTGAAGGGGTTTGGGGAAATTCAAAAGATTTTGGAGGGGACTGAAGGGGTTGGGGGGATTCCAAAGAGGCTGGAGGGGACTGAAGGGGTTTGGGGGGATTCCAAAGAGTTTGGAGGGGACTGAAAGGGTTTTGGGGAAACCAGAAGAGGCTGGAGGGGACTGAAAGGGTTTTGGGGAAATCAGAAGAGGTTGGAGAGGACTGAAAGGGATTTTGGGGGATTCCAAAGAGGCTGGAGGGGACTGAGGGGGTTTGGGGGGCTCCCTGCCCCGCTGAGCACGGCAGCCACAACACCATCCCTGCTCCCGGCGCTGCTCCCGCTCCTTCCCGGCGAAGGGCTTTATAAAGAGGAAATGAGCCCAGGTGGGAATGGGGGAAGGGGGATGGAATTAAAAATTAACTGGTGTTGTTCAGCCCTGGGAGGTGGTGAGAGTAAATGAATAAAAATTGAAATAAAATATGGGATTAAAAAGGAAAGGAAAAAAAAAATTAGAATGATAAGTGGAAGGGAAATAAAGAATAAAAAAAATAGAATTTTTTAAAAAGCAAAGAAAATTAAAGTAGAAATAAAAGTATGACTAAAAGTGAGAAATGAAAGGAAGATTGAATAAAAAAGTTAAAGATCGAATTAAAAAGAAAAGAAAAAGAAAAGAAAAATAAAAGGATAAAATAAAAAGATAAAGTAAAAGTATAAAGTATAAAGTAAAAGTATAAAGTAAAAGTATAAAATAAAAGTATAAAATAAAAGTATAAAATAAAAGGATAAAATAAATGGATAAAATAAATGGATAAAGTAAATGGATAAAGTAAATGGATAAAGTAAATGGATAAAGTAAATGGATAAAGTAAATGGATAAAGTAAAAGGATAAAATAAAAGGATAAAATAAAAGGATAAAATAAAAGGAGGAATCATAAGTGACTACATGAAAAATAAATAAGTGAAAAAAAGGAAAAAGGGCAAAAATGAAAGAAAAAGTAAATTAAAAATAAATAATGAAATAGAAAGTCAAAAAGTTAAAATACTGGAATAAAAATAGAATAGATTAGGATAAACTAAAGATTAAAAATTATTGGCGTTATTTATTATCTTAACATTGAATTAAGCCAATAAATAAATAAATAAATAATAAAAGAGAAATTCAAATAAGAGAAATTCAATGTCACATTAAAAAAAAAGTAATACTAAATACAGTAAATTTAAAAAAATCAGTCAGATCCTTTCCCTTGGGATACAGAGGAGGGGAAGATTTGGCAGCCCCAGCTGAGGGGGTTCCCGTAACTCCCTGAGCCAAACGCTGGGGGGTTCCCGCCGGGGATTTGGGGGTGCTCCATCAGCCCCGCAGAGGGAATTCCCGGAGGGAAGCAGCGAGCCCAGAGCGGTGCCAGGGCAGGAACCGGATCCCCCCGGGGCGCTGCTCGGCGGGGAAGGGGCCGGGGCCAGCCCGGGCCAAGGTCGCGCTCGGGTTTCCCTCCCCACCCCAGCCCAGCGCCACGTCCCAAAGCCACCGGCCCGCACAGGGTCAAGCTCCGGCGGGGAGCTGTGCCAAGGGATTTAAAAATCAGGCCCTGACACACGGGATTTAAAAAAAGAAAAAAAAAAAGTCATGTTTCTTTCCTTGTTTATCCTCTTTTTCCATGACGGCTGCAGGGATTTTTGGTGGTTTTTTGCTCCTCAGCAGCTTCCCGCTGCTTTGGTGGCGGATGGGGCCACCCCGGCGCTGTCCCCACATCCCGCCCCATAAGGATCGGAGCGATGAGGAGAAGCCCGGGGTTTTTTTGGGAGGGAAATCCCGAGCCAAGGGCTGCTCCCCGCACCTCAGCCGGGTGGGATGGAGCCCTGGGCAGTCTCTTTGGGGACGGATGTACCGCTCCTGCTGCGCCTCCGGGGGTCCCGGCGAGGGTCCCGCTGTGGTGGGGACAGCCCTGCCCCGTGTAGCACAGAGGGACCCCCCCAAAGTGGGAGCGCTGCTTGGGGTACCCCAAACACTGCTGGGGGCATCCCACAGCAAGGGGGGAGACCTCAACCCCATCCCGGGGGGTGCCCCCAAATCACAGCACTGCTGAGGGAGCCCCCAAAGCGCTAAGAACTGCTGGGAGCACATAAAAATGTCCTGAAGGGAACCCCCAGAGCAAGGGGGATTCCAAAGCCGCCCTATGGGGAACCTCCAAATAAATGCACTGCTGGAGGGGTACCCCAAATCTACCCTGAAGGGAACCCCCAAAGTAAACACACTGCTGGAGTGGGGGACCCTAAAGCCACCCTGGGGGGAATCCTTAGTGCAGGGCGACTCCAAAGCCATCCTGGAGGGAACACCCCAAGGGGCGACACCCCAAAAGGGGATCCTCAAGCCACCTGATCCTAAAGCCCCTACACCACATGCACAGCTGGGGGTCACCCAAACCATTCTGAGCAAGCCCGCAAAGCAGGGAGGAGGCTCTAAGGCCACCCCGAGGGTGGTGTCCCCATCGGGGACCTGTTGGGGGGACACCCCGCAGCACCCCTGGGAAAGCGGCGAGTCCCTCGGGATGCCCCCGCCCCGAACGCGTCGCGGCCGCCGCGGGGGCACTCACATGTCCTTGGCGGGCAGGTTCCTGCCCTCCACGATGCGGATGGAGAGGGCGCTGCGCCGGGCCATGGCGGGCGGGCAGCGGAGCACCGAGCCCGGCGGAGCCGCAGGAGCCGAGCCCGGCGGAGCCAAAGGCGCCGAGCGCGGCCTCGAACCCGCGGCCCCCGCACAGCGCCCATGTGCGGGCCGGCGCTGCGCCCGCCAATCAGCGCGCGGGGGCGGGGAAATGGGCGTGGCCTAAGGCACATCCGCGGCGCCCATTGGGTGAGCCCATCGGCTGTCGGCCAGGGGGGCGGGGCCTGTGCGGGTGGGCGGGGCCGAGCTCTCCGCGCTGGCGGGGTCCCGCGGGGTCCCCCCCTGTGTCCCCTCGGTCCCTCGGCCCCCTCGTTCCCCTTTCTGTCCCCTCTCCGTCCCCTTGTTCCCCTTTCTGTCCCCTCTCTGTCCCTTCTGTCCCCTCTCTGTCGCCTCGTTCCCCTTTCTGTCGCCTCGTTCCCCTTTCTGTCCCCTCGGACCCCTCTCTGTCCCTTCTGTCCCCTCTCTGTCCCCTCTGTCCCCTCTCTGTCCCTCTCTATCCCCTCGTTTCCCTTTCTGTCCCCTCTGACCCCTCTCTGTCCCCTCTGTCCCCTCTCTGTCCCCCTCTATCCCCTCTCTGTTGCCTCGTTCCCCTCTCTGTCCCCTCTCTGTCCCTCTCTATCCCCTCTCTGTCCCCTCGTTTTCCTTTCTGTCCTTTTGTTCCCCTCTCTGTCCCTCTCTGTCCCCTTTCTGTCCCCTCTGTCCCCTCTCTGTCCCTCTCTATCCCCTGTCTGTCCCCTCGTTCCCCTTTCTGTCCCCTTGTTCCCCTCTCTGTCCCCTCGGACCCCTCTCTGTTCCCTGTCTGTCCCCTCTCTGTCCCCCCAGCCCAGGCCGGTTCGTGCCCAACCCGGTGCCCGCCTGGATCGGACCAATCCCACCCCGGACCCTCTGTGCCCCCCGAACCTGGGGGGCTGCAGCATCGGCCGCGCTGCTCTGCACCCCAAACCTCCGCCGGTTTATTGATTTTTTAACCCATTTTTTTGCTTGTTTTTAAAGTACTGCACCCGAGGACAGGCGGCATTTGTGGGTGCTGGCTGCCCTAAATACCAGCAGAGGCTCGGGGAACCCCCCCATGGCGAGACCCACCTGGGCTCGGGGACTCGGGCACACCCAAAGCTGTGCCAGCCAAGATGGTCCTTGGCATTTTCCCGGCGGGGACACTCTGGGGACACCGCGGGGACACGCTGGGAACACGCTGTCTGTTCCTCCAGCGCTGCCCCTCTGCCTCCCCCGCACAGGGGACACCAGGGGACAAGGTGCAGTCCCGCCACCTCCCACGAGCCCCTCCGTGTGCCAGCCCCAGCAAGGCACGCGTGGCAGGTGACAGTGCCCTTTGCAGAGCCCCTTGCAGGCGAAGCAGGTGCTTTATTTGGGGGTGTAGGGCGGAGGGGAGCCGCGTTTGCCGGGTGGAGCCATCCCTCCACGCGGATCCCGGCAGGATTCATGGCTGGATTTGTTTGATTTCCCTCCCGGAGGCGGCTCCGGCAGTGGGGGGGCAGGTTGTTAACACCCCCCAGGTGGCACAAGGACACCCCGTAAGGGCGCTGTGACCGGGCCGAGGTGGTACCTGCGGGGAGAAACGCGGCTGTTAATATTTGTGTAGGATGTCTATAGGTACACACACACCTGCCCCGCCTCCACCCACTGTGGATTGTCTCCAGCACCAGCGGGGACTCATCCTGCCCGGGCTGCAGGATCGGGGCACCCCCAGCCCCGAGATCAGCATCAGAGACCCACACCCCGCTGTGGGATCAGGAATGATGGATCCAGTCCCTCCCAGTCCCCTCCCTGCCCCAGCCCTCCTCACCAGTGCAGGATCAACCCCCACATCCCCCAAATCGGGATCGGGGACACCCCCCAGATCGGGATTGGGGACACCCCCCAGCACAGGATCAGCCCCTACATCCCCCAGATCGGGATCGGGGACACCCCCCAGATCGGGATCGGGGACACCCCCCAGCCCAGGATCAGCCCCCACATCCCCCAGATCGGGATTGGGGACACCCCCAGTGCAGGATCAGCCCCCCGGGGTCCCCTCTTGAGGTCTCATGGCTCTCAGAGGAACCCGAGCTGTACCCGGGACGGATAGGGTCATTTCGGGGTGTGGGAGCCCCTCCTCTGGGCTGGGTCAGGAAGAGCTCATTTAGGATAAAAGGTGTTGGAGAAACACCTCCCACACCCCCCCACACCCCCCATCCCCACCTCCCGGCCACTCCAGTGCCCCCCACCCCAGCATCAGAGCTGGGGGGTCAGGCTCCCCCCGCTGCCCTGCACCCAGGGGACTTTCCCCATCCGGAGTGGGCACAGGTGGCACCGATGCCCAGCTGGGTGTGGCAGGGTGTCCCACAGCGGAGCACCCCTGGTCTCCAGGGGGACAGGGGACCTTGGGGCTTTCCAGGGGGCACAAAGCACGCAGAAAAGCCTTTAATGGGGTGTCACCCGCGGGGACAGAGCGGTGAGGGCACATTTACCCGCCGGGGGGCTCAGAGCCGGGCGCAGGGCTGGTCATAGACGTGGTGGGTGTTGTAGCGCCGCACCGACACCGACTCCGCCTTGCTGAAGGTGCTGCTGCCACAGGACTCCGAGCTGGGCAGGGAAAGACGGGGTGAGGGATGAGGGTGGGGACCAGGAGGTGCCAGTGTCACCCTCTGTCCCTGGTCCTGGGTGCCCAGCAGGCCCAGCTGGCGGCACTCACCCGCAGAAGACGAGCATGGCCAGCAGTGCCGCCAGGAGGATGGCGAAGAGGATGGAGAGGATGGTGGTGATGGCGATCATGCCGTCCCTGTACCCGCTGCCCGTGGAGATGTTGCTGGCTGGCTGGGCTGGGGAGAGAGCAGGAGGAGAGGGAGCAGGACACAGGGATACACACCCCGGCGTGGCTCAGGGCTCTGGATGGGTGACAGTGTGTTCACATGTGCCATCCCAATGTGCCATCCCAATGTGCCATCACACGGTGCCACCGTACACGAGTGAGACCCGCGGCAGAGCCCTACCTCAGTGTCCCCAGCTGCTCACAGGAGCCCTCACCCCAAATCACTGTCTCTCAGCATTCAGCCCCCTGGGACCGCCCCACACACCCAAGGCCACCCCACATTCCCCTGGCTGGCTGTGGGCTGGGTGTGGGGGCAGGACGGGCACTGGTACCTGTCCTCAGCATGATTGGCATCGACCATTTTGTCTCAGCCACGGGCCCAGAGTCATCCAGGGCGAGGAACTTCACCCTAAGATGGGAAGGGAGGTTGGCCACGGCCCCACAAGCCGGGGGGCTGCTGGCAGCCCTTGAGGGGGCAGGTCCTGGACAGGCTCACCAGTACGGCCCAGGGCCGGGCAGGGGGCCATTGCACGTGGGTCTCGACATATCCTTTGCACAGCTGGTCTCGCTGCCCACGCGCAGCACCGTGATGTCCCCGGCGGGTTTGGGGCAGGGGTAGCTGGGCAGGGTGACATTGAGGGTCATGTAGGCAGAGACCTCGTCAGGGAACTTCTGGAATGCGGTCTTGGAGGTCCCCGGTTTCATGCTGTTGTTGAAGGCACCTGCAGGGATGGGGATGGGGATGGGGATGGGGATGGGGGTGAGGAGGGACTTGGTGGGGGGTACAGGGACCCCTGCACGCCCCCTGCCCTGGGCTGCTCCCACCTACCCTTGTCATTGGTCACCACCAGCCAGATGACGGCGTCGCTGTAGTTTTGGAAGACGCAGCGGGGCTGGTCCAGCACGAAGGTGGAGGCGGTGGTCACCATCTCCAGCCGGGGATCCTGGGTCAGGGCTGGCTCAGGCCCCACCGTGACTACTGTGAGAAGCCAAGGGGGTGCGGTGGAGGGTGTGGATCCCCCGCTGCAGCCCCTGAGGCTCTGACCCGCGGCCGCAGTGCCGGGGATGGGAGCGGGGACAGGGACAGGAGGCAGCTGAACCCCGGGACCCCGGCAGTGAGGCCTCTGCTCCCCTGCCACCCCCAGCCTGGGCTCAGACACGTGTTGCATTAAAAGAGGCAGCAAAACCCCTCCATGCTCCCAGCCGCGGAGGGGAACACCCGTGCAGGACCCCCTGAGCAGAGGACTCGGGTGGGTGACACCAGGGACACTTGGGTTGGCACCCAGAATGGGGGGACATCAGCTGCCCTACATCTCCAGGCTCAGGGGAGTCCTGGTGGACTCCAGTGGGGACCCCACACTGTGCCAGTCAGCCAGTGGCAGTGACACCAGAGACTGGAGTGACACCCAGACAGGATCCAGAATTGGGGGGCATCATCTGCCCTACACCTCCAGGCTGAGCGGGGCCCTGGTGCCTGTGCACGGGGGGACCCCGCAGTGCCGAGGGGACCCCGAGCCCATCCCGATGGTGTCCTGGACTCACCGGTGCCGCGGGCGGCGGGCAGGAGCAGGAGGAGCAGCGGGAGCATGGTGCGGGTGCCTCGGTGCCCAGGGCGGGAGTGCAGCTGGGGCTCCTTGTCCCCTGGGACCCGCCTGTGGTCACCATCCGCCCACATTCCTGCAGGGCCGCAGCCCCGTGGCAAACAGGTTGGGCTCGTTTCCCCGGGAGCTTTTGTTATTTTTGAGCGCCCGCCGGCGAGGCGTGCTGAGATCCGCTGGGTTTGTGGCACGGGTGGGTGACGGCCCCACCCGGGCACAAGGGGGGATCCCCTGGTGATGCGCCCCACAGACCCCACCAGCGGCACCAAGGGCCCCCCACACCACCCCGAGTGCCATCAAACCAGGGCCTCGTGGGTTTTGAGGTCGCCCACCTGCCCAGCCCTGCCCTGCATGGCCAAAGACCAGGAGGAGACAGCTGCAGATGGAAAATCAGATTTTAATTGACAGCACGGTTCATGTCTATTGGAAGGTGGCCCTGCCTGTGGCAGCGGGGTTGAGACGAGGTGGTCCCTTTATGGTCCCGTCCAACCTGAACTGCTCCATGATTCTCTGACATGGAGCAGGGGGTTGGGGGGCAGAGCAGCACAGCCCTGGGGGGCTACACCCGCAGCCGGGGGGCAGGGGCTGGGGCAGGCCCGGGGGGATGTGGTGGGTCCGGTAGGATCTGCGGATGAAGGAGTCGGTCCCCAAGCCCTGGTGGCGCAGGGAGCCCCACACCTTGGCACTGCAGGGAGACAGAAGCAGAGGCACCAAGTGGTGTCTGTGGGGCTCGGCACCAGCCACCCACAAGGAGCCCTTTCTCTTGATGGCAACCCCCAATTTAGGAATAAAAATACTTTTTCATTGTTAAAAAGGTTTCTTTGCTGACGGGGTTGCCACGTTGGGGTGTTCTCCTGAGGCCCTGACACGGCCCCCCTCCCTAGCCCCCCGTACCCCAGGGCTCCGAGCACGGCGGTGGCCAGCACGGCGCCCAGGCTGGCCAGGATGGAGGAGATCACCACCACGGCACTGCCAGGGCGAGCGGGCACGGGCTCGATGGTGCTCGGGCTGACGGCTGGAAGGAGGCAGGATGGATACGGGGTGGATGTGGGATCGGGGATCACTTCTTCCCGCAGGTTTTGGGGTGATGGCACGGGGCTGATGCTGTGCCACGTGCCAGCACCCCAACCAGGTGGCGCAGGGGACACACAGGGGGGGTGGCAGTGCCACAGGTACCTCTGCGCAGGAGGATGGGCTCGGACCACCGCGTCTCCGCTTTGGGGCCGCTGCAGCCCATCAGCAGGAACTTCACCCTGCCACGGGCACGGGGGTGGCACCGGGGGACGAGCCAGTCACCCCAGGCGGGATTTGGGGCTCCTGGCCTTACCTGTAGGGTCCCGGGGAGGGCAGGGGCCCATTGCAGGGGTCCTCTCTGGCCTGCTCCCCGCACGCCGTGTCGCTCCCGACCCGCAGCACGGCCGGGCTCGCTGCCCCGCAGGAAAACGCCGCCGCCGCCGTCTCCAGCGTCATGTAGGAGTGGGCAGTGGGCAGCTGATGGTACAGGGGCACGTCCGCCCGGGACTGGGGGTTTCGGAATGTGGCTGATGCTGCACGGCACAGATGGAGGGTGAGCACTGCGGTGGGGTCCCCCGTGTCCCCTGGCACGGGGGAACGTGCTGGAGCAGTGAGCGCTCACCGTTGGCAAAGGCCACCGCCAGCCAAACAGCGTCCGAGGCTTCGGCGTGGCCGTCGAAGACGCAGCAGGGCCTCTCCAGCACGAAGGTGGTGGCGGTGACCTTGCCCAGCAGTGCCATGGGGGGCACGTGGGGCACGTAGGGAAGCCGGGCTGGGGGAGTGGGCAGTGAGCGAGGGACCCCCCGTTCCACACCGCTCAGCAAGGGCCTGACCCCACACCCACATGGGACTGTCACAAGGTGCCAGCACGAGGGGGACAGCACCGGTGGGGACCTCCCAGCCATGCCCAGCCCCATAAACCCCTCCCCGGCACAAGTGCCTCGCAGCCCCTCCAGGCCCCTGTCCCCTCTGCCCTGTCCCCCAGGGAGTCACCCAAATCCGCGGCTGCGCCCATCCCAGCCAGAGCCAGCAGCGCCCACGGCAGCTCCATGGCGGCGTCCTGCTGCTGCTGGATGTGATGTCCTGCTCAGCTCACCCCGTCCCGCTGCCGAGGGGACGAACCGCCCCCGGTGTCCCCGCAGCAGGGACCGCCTGTCCTGGGGCTGGACCCTCCCAGCCCCGCATTCCTGCACCGGCTCTGCCGGCCCGGCCGGACCCCGCGGGCAGAGGGGACAGCCGAGCATCCCGAGCCACCCGCTGGTCCCCAAACCGTCCTGCAGGACCCCCGAGGCACCTGCGAGGAATCAGGGCACAGGACAGTCGTGTGAAAGGGGAAACTGAGGTACAGGAGGCACTGGGGCGATGTTCCAGGATGGGTTGGCAGGGTTCTGTCTTTGCTACGAGGGCAGCCAGGCAAGTCGCCCTGAACCCCACTCACCCCACCAAGACCCAACTCCCCGTGGGTGCCGTGTGCCCACCAGCCCCCGGAGCCAGGGGTGAGCCCGTGCCCGACTGGTCCGGGTGCAGCCAGCCCTGCCCCGCGGGCAGGGAGCGCTGCGGAACATCACACCCAAACGAACCCAAATCCCAGCGTTCAGGTGAATGGTCCCACCCAGCACCAGGGGCACGGAAGCCTTTTCAGCTCTGGGGCCACCCCACACGCTGACATTTCCCCATCTCTCGTAGCCCTTCCAAGGCCTTGGGATGGGGGCAGGACATCGGCTCGGGAGCCCCTGAGCGCCGCTCCCCCCGCACAGGGCTCGGAGCGTGTTCCTGCCGTGTTTGCCAAGGGGAGCGGCTGCCCACTCCTGCGTGGGAGGAGATTTCCCCCCCTTCCCGAGGGGCCGGGACCGCGCCTTCAGATTAAGTGGAAATGGGGCATTCAGAGATTACGTGGTCCAGCTGCAGAGGGGAAAACCAGGCGCAGCTGCAGCTCCCTCCCTCCCTCCTTATCCCAGCCTCATCCCCCACGCCTGCCCAGCCACACTCGCCCCGGGGACCCCAAAGTCCCCCCGACCCTCCCCGGTGCTGCCCGGCCGGCAAGGTGCCAGCAGCAAGGTGAGGGGCAGGGGGGTGAGGCAGGGGGGTGACGCAGGGGACACTGAGTCACAGTTTCAGCTGCCGGTACCCAGCATAGCTGCGGGGTCAGGGCTGGGCTAATAATAACCACCCTGTGGCAGATGAGCCACCACCGCAGGGGCTGGGAGAGACACCCCCTCTCCTCTCCCTGGGGCTCCAGCTGGGGATAGGGGACACAAGGCTTTTGGTTAAATGTGCCTGGGGGCAGCAGAAGCTTTTATCTGGGACTCTGGCCCCTCCTGGCTCCGAGAGGTTCTGCTTTTATGCTTTCAGCCCACCTTTCAAAGCATTTCCCCACAGCACCGTGCCTGAGCACCCGGCTCTGCTCCCTTCCACCCCTTGGATCCCCCTGCCACGGGGGCTAAGGCCACCTTGGCCCCAGCACAATGAAGGATTTTAGGGGATGCCTCGTGCCCAAAAACAGGGCAGGAGGGAGGAGCTGCTGAGCTTGGCTGGCTCGCCCAGCCCCGTGCCCCTGCCCTGGACCAGCCCAGATGCAGGGAGGCTCCAGCTGATTCACACCAGCAGCAGCTGCTGCAGATGCCTCAAGCCAGGCTCAGCAGGAAATTCTTGCTTTGTACAGGGCTGAGTGAACCCTGCTTCAATTTTTGCTTCAATTCACTGCTTGATTGCAGGGGTAGCATAATCCAGGGATACAAAGCTGAGGTTTGAACTCAAGACCTCTCCCTTTTGCAACCAGGGTGGGAGAGGAGCAGACAGAGCCCATTTGTGTAGAGCTTAGCAACACAGACACGTCACCGCAGCTCCCATGGAGCTCCATTCCTGCAGCATGCCCAGATGCCACTGGATAGTTGAGGGGTTTCTTAGAGCTTGCAGGCACAAGATGGACACTGGGGAAAGCTCCACCACTCAATGGCTCAGAAAAACCTTTTCTCTTCACATTGGCATGACAGGAAGCAAAGTGCCCCTTATCTGGTCCAGGATGTGCTGGTCCCAGGAGGAGACCAAGGTAGTGCTGCCACAAAGCACAGCCCCATCCCAGATTTCCCAGGAAGGAGGTGAAATGGCAGATGGCACCAGTGCCAAAGGGATGGATTGGATGGATTTAACCTGCAGCTGGGTCTGGTGGCTACAGGGAGAGGAAGAGCCAGAAACAGCTCTTCAAAATATATCAGTCCCCAGGTGACAAGAAACAGCTCTTCAAAAGACATCAGCTCCCATCTGACACCGGCCTGGGGACAATGTACAGCAATGTACTGGGACAATATCCCACTTGCAAGGTGCCAGCAGCCAGAGCAGGAACAGGCTCCCAGCCAGAGCATCGCTGCTGGCACCTGGGCTGCCCACCAGTGCTGCTGGGAGGAAGGTGACTGTCACCAGCTGCTGGCACCAGCATCCCTGCAGCAGCAGCTCCTCCCTGCACAGGCTTCACTGTATTGCTGCCATTTCACCTGAGAGGAGAGGCACAGGTTCTGCCTCTGGTCCTTGGGATGAGAGAAGGGGGGCTGGCAGCTCACAGCCAAGAGCAAGGGGCTGCAACTTCCCACAGGGTGGACTGGTAAGTCACCTCTGCTGGCACCATGGCCACAGTCACCAAACTCCAGTGGCCAAAGCACTGGCAGGCAGGAACCACAACCCCTAGGACCAGTGCCCTGCCTCCACTGAGATGTGTGTCCTTCCAGCAGAGCTGAGCTTTCCCTCCTGGCTGGATTAATTGTCTGTGGTTCCATGGAGCAGGCCGGTTCCCCAGAGACCCACCCCAAGCCCTGAAGCAGCAGGAAGGCAGAGCAGGGTTTTGCTGTGAGAATGAAGAGTTTATTGGGACCCAGCAGAGATACACAGCAGGAGGGAGGCAAGAGGTGCCTCAGACAGGGAGCTGATGTGTCCCAAAAGGAGGACCTTGCTTGACTTCCAGGTGGTCTACTGGAAGCAAGGCACTCTCCTGTCCCATCCTGTCCCCAGGCATAACCAAAGGAAGGGCCTGCCTTCCCCAGGGGATCTGTCACCTCAGTCCCATCCCAGCTGCTCCTGGCTGCAGCCATCAATCCCACCCAGAGACACAAGAACAGCTTCTACAAAAATATCCTTCCCTCCCCCACACCCCCCCACCAAAAAACTGTGAAGAGCGGGCAGGGCTCCCACGGAACTGTTATTGCTCAGTGTGACGGGCGGTCGGACACGGGAACTTAAGGCATCAGGAATAAGTGCACTAGGTGGCCCCTGAGGCTCACTGGCCCAGGCAGTCCTCGGTGACACCCTGGGCAGCCAGCTCTGCCAGCACATTGTCCAGGTAGTTGGGGTCAGGGTAGCCATGGCCACTGAGGTTTGAGTCCATCTCAGTCTTGTGGTGGATCTCGTTCCACACCACCGTGTTGCTCTCGCCCGTGGTGTTGGAGGTGCCCACTGTGAAAATCAGGCGTCTCTTCCAAGCCACCTTCAGGAGCTCCAGGACCTAGAGGAGGAAAGGAAAAACAAAGCTAGGAGCAGCAGCTAGGAGATTTGTGCCATGAATGCAGCTTGTCAGGAGCTTGACAGCTTAAGGGTGGTGTTCTCAGGGTGTGATACCTCACCTTCCTGCCCTTCTCATTGTCTGGTAGGTAGCAATAACGAGGAAAGCCTCTGGCTGTGTATGGCATCCCAGGGTTGGGGTGCTCCGGGCCCTGCAAGAGATGAGACAGATTTGTCATGGACATATCCATCTTCTTCAGAGGACTTGGACATCAGCAGCAGGATCTGACACAGGCCCATCCCAAACCAGCTCTTCCATGCAGAGGCAGCAAGGCATTGCTGGTGAGTACGTGTCTGTTGTTCTCATGGGACACATGAGTACTACAGATCCTCCAAAAGCAGCTGGGATACAAAGCCAGATGTAAAATCTACCTAAATTCTGTGAGAGACAGCCCCAAAACACTGCTTTTTCCATGTGCTCTGGTAACACCTTAAAAAGGCCACACAGCTCAAACCTTTGAAAGTTCACTCCCACCACTGAAACCAACATGAGCTGTGAAACCAGACCATGGGATGCTTCCCACCTTGTGATCATGGGCAGTCTCCTCCCTGCTTCAGGCAAACATCAGACTTTACTGCAGGTGACCAGCTGGGGCTGCTCAGGGAAAGATCTCTGATGGAGGAGCCCCTCACATGGTGAAGAGCAGCCAGAGCAGCTGCTGGCTCCAGGAACCACAGGCTGCTCAGCAAAGGGCTCTCAGGACTTTTCTGAGAGGCTCTCCCAGCTTGTGCTGTCTGCCAGCATGCTGGGCACTCACCTGGATGCCCCTGCTGATGTGATACACAATCCGGATTGTCCCACAGTCCTTGTGTCCTGGCAGGGACTGGGGGAAAGTGGAGATCTCCATCTTCCCTTTGGGCTGGGTACCAGTTTTCTCTCCGTAGATGGTTTTACAGGAGGGGCACTGCAAACTGCCATCCTGCCAGGGGAGAGAAGCCACATCAGAGCTGCCCAGCACAGCCACCTGCAGGCAGGGCTGCTGAGAGGGGCCAGCTCAGTACCTTGTTCCCGTTGGAGTACATGGCCAGCATGCAGAGCATGTGGAAGGAGTGCTGGCAGTTCCTCAGGCGGCCGACTGCCTCGGGCCTGATGGTGCTGGACTGGCAGGAGTCGCTGTAGCCCGAGGGGGAGGACAGCTTCTCCATGCAGATCATGCAGTCCTGCAGGAGAAAGCACCACGTGTGTGAGCACAGCTGGTCCTGAGGACTGGCACACCACAGAAGCCATCGAGGAGATGCTTCAGGAAGATTTGCCTTCAGCCCTTCAGTTTAATTGAGATTTAGGGACACAGAGACAGGTTTCCTTATCTGGTTGGTATTGCTCCACTCCACTTCCTGCATTGTCCAGGAGGTGGAGAGCTGGCATCAGTCAGAGAGAACAGTATGGTTACATCCTGCTTCTCTGCAAAGGAGCTCCAGTGCAGGGATTGATCTCTAGTTTTGACCTCTCAGCACTGAGACCAAAAGCAAACTCCATCCTCCGAAGGAAATGGGGACACTGCAGGATGAGCTATTCAAGCCACACTGTGCCTTCATCAGAGTCCTCTGATGAGGACAAGTCACCTGTTGTCACATGTGAATTTCAGGCAGTGCTGAGGACTCTGCACCTCACATCAGCAGTGCCACTGCAAGGCACACCAAGGCACCCAAGGAGGGATGGCCCTTGGGCACTGCTGTGGCTTCCTTGGCACCCCAGTGAACTGGGCAAGCTGCAGCTGCTTCACTGCCCTCTTACCTCATCAGCAGCAGCACCCTTCAGCTCTTCCAGGTATTTCTTCACCACGGATTCTGGCTCTGTTGGCGTGGCTGCACAAGGAGAGAGGAACAGACAAGTCAGACACTGTGTGGTACGAGGGCCCATGTGGGGTGAGCTAGAGAGAAGGCAGACAAGCAGGTCACTGGCCAGGATGCCAAGGAGAAAGGTCAGGGTTAGAAGGGGAGAACAGAACACTCCAACTGATCCCTACAAGCCCAGAAAAGGCTTTGCTTTCAGCCATGGCTCCCACCAGGGCTCCTGTTCTTGTCACGCACCCCAAGTGACACCAGGCACGTCCCAGATGGACTTTCTGTGCACACCACAAGACAGCTGGGATCAAACCCAGCAGCCTTGATGGGACAGAGGATCACACAGTCTGTGTTGTCAAAGGAGGGAAAAAGGCATTCCCACACCACCCCAGCTGGTGCCCAGCAAGGAAACCCAGCAACACTCTGAGCTTCAGGCCCAGTTTTGAATACAGCACAATGAGCTCCACATCCTTCACATGAACCAGTGGCCTTGGTCCTGAGCTTCCACACACTCATTCCTGGCAAGACATGGTACAAGTTACCAGGTGTGCAAAATAAACCAGCTTTTAACATGAACCCTATTTGCAGCATGAGACAGTATCTTTGCATCTTCCCAAGTATAATCCCTGGTCCCATCCACCCAGGCACAGACACCTGAGCAGCCCACCAGCCTGGTCCCTGGAGGCATTATGGGATGAAGCAACAAATATCACACAACACCAAGAGCAAATTACCAGTGAGTGCATCACTATCACCTCAACTTCCAGCCCATCCTCCCAGAGCTGCCTAGCAAGGCTTGGCTTAAGCCAGGAGCACCCCATGCCTCTGCAAGGCACCTGGCCCTGGGTAAGAGGAGAGGAGAGGAGCTCCTTACCAGGCATCAGGCCTGCCACAGAAGCTGCCAGGCTTTTCCACCAGCCTGGGAAAAGAAACACTTGCACAAGTGACGTTACAACTCCACTTGGCAGGAGGCAAAGAGAGATCAGACACTTGGCTTGGGGGAACCTCATCCTTCCTTCCTGAATCCACTTCTGGGGGAGACTGGGCTGGCCAAGGCATAGCTCTCCCTTCTCCAACTCCATCCTGTCCAGGAGGATGCTTTAGCATGGAGAGCACTGCTGCTCCCAGGAGTGGACCAGCCAGGGATCAGAGCCACAGCTGAACCTGAGTGACCCATCTTCAGCTCTCCCCATCCACTCTGGGGCCTCGAGGGAAGACAGAGGGTTCACAAGCATTGGCTCTGTGGTTCAAGAAGCTGCACACCAAGAGACAGCCACTGGAGCTGTTATTCCAGTCCAAAAAGCCATGTCTGTCACGAGCAGGAAGGAGGAGGTGCTATTTTCTGGATAACCACTTTTCATGGAGAGACAAACATGAAGCAGAAGGGAAGGACTGCTCACATGCCACAAGTGGTGTTGAACAGGCAAAGGCCTGGATGGCACAGATCCTCTACCAGGCAGAAGTCCCTCATTCATTCCCTAGAACAGCATGGAAGAGAGGAAGGCAGAGCATCAGAATCCTTTAGCTAAGAAGACTGAGGAACTGTGGGCTGGACTCTCCTAAGTGCAAACACAGTCATTAAGATGAGCTATTTTCAGAAGGGGATTCCTGGCTATGCTGAGAGCCGTGATTTCTGGCAGCAGCAGCAGGAGGAAGGGATGGCTGAGCACATAAAGCAACAAGAGGAGGCCAGGAGGGGAAGGATGTTCACTCCAAGTGCCAGTGCTGGGCAGGAGGGATGCCTGACATCTCGGGCAGAGCAGGGCTGTGAGGACCAATCTCTGGAGATCCCAAGCCAAATAGGTGACAACAGGATTAAGCATGAAGCCAAAGAACAACACAGAAGCAGGAGTTTTCCTCTTCAGGGGCCAAAATCCCCTGGAAACACATTTCCAAGAACTGTCCCAAGAGCAGGAAACAGGGAGGAGCCTGGGCAAGCCTCAGGCTTCCACCTTTGAGGCCAAGGGCTCAGCAGTGCCAGGAGCTGCTTCAAGGCCTCATCACCAGATCTCACAGGGAACCTGGCTCCTTGTCTTGTCTTCTCCAAAAGAAACTCCAGGAATTCTCTGCTGGGACCTTGCTTGCATGCAGAGGATCAAGAGGTAGGAATGAGTCTGAAGGGGATGTGATCAGTCTGAGCTGTCCCAGCTCACTGTGCCTAAAACCCCCCAGCCGAGTGTTCTGTCACATCCGTATTCCAGGCTGCCAAAGACAGGGTGGCACTTCCCACGTGTGGCACTTGCAATCAGTCCCTGGAGACCTTCATGGCCCTACAGGAGATGGAGGTTTCAGTTTCTCTTGCTTCACAGGTTTCAGGAAGAATGCTGTGAGCAGGTCTAGCTATTATCCCCCCTAAGGCCATCCACTCCCACAATGATCACTGTGCTCTCATCCCTGTGGATCCTGTGCTGCCTGACAGACAGACAGACTGACCACCAAATCCTTCTCCACCCAACCTGCATTTTCCAGGTGGCTCTTTCTGAAGTGACCTTCTTGTCTCCTCTGGCTTTGGGCTGGAGGAAGCAAAGCCAAAAAGATGCACAGCCAAGGTGAAGACAGCAAAAGAAGGAAGTAGGGAGGGGTGTTACACCAGCAGCAACACCTGCCCAGCACTTGGCAGAAAGCCCCAGCTCACCTGCTCCCACCTGCACAGCAGATCTGAGCAGCTTCAGAGCAAGCAGTTCAGCTTGTTCAGGGTGGTGGGGAATGCACCTTCCACAGAATCCCTCATGACTTTTCTTCTCTGGAGCAGCTCCAAGGAACAAAGAGATAACTGACCCAAGAACTGGCCAGGCTCATTCAAATGAAATCAATGAAAGGAGACAAAAATTCTGGTGCACAGCTGGGTACCAGTGAGACAGGAAAGTGTCTCGCTGGGATTTTGGGCATTACACCACTTCACCAGCTGGCATTAGGATGGAGCTGGGGGAACCCAACAGGCAGAAGGTGATGCAGCCCTCAGCTGCCCTGAGGAAACCCATGCCTGATGGATTTGCACTGTGGCATCTGCAATCTGTCCCTGTCTCTTTGCTGTGACGATGCTCTAATGCATTTAGAGCCACCAAAGCTGCCTGGAGAGAGAAAGGGCTGGGCAGCCCTGATACTTTAGAAAAATCCATCCCCAGCTGCAAGGATTTCAAAGTCCAGTCCCACAGAAGGGACTTTTGATGCGGAGAGCTCTTTTTCAGGAAGGGTAGCAAAGTCCACATGGCCTTCCTTGGGCAGTCCAGCACGTCTGGCTGGCTGTATCCCAGCAGCACAGGGGAGCCAGGAGCCAGCTGGGACCATGGCACGAGCCACGTATGCTCCAGCACATGAATCACTTCCTTACAGGGCTGTTTATTCCATAAAAGTCTTTGCCTCCAAACCTTTGTTCTGGCCAGCCCCTGGGATCATCAAAGCCTGGTCAGAGTCTTCTGGATTCAATAGTGGGTTGAAAATGGACTGGAAGAATCGACCAGTGCCATTTATCACCATCTGGCCCAGAGCTGTGCTACAGATTTATCCAGGACGCCAAAGAATGTTTACCATTCTTTCATTTACAAAGAGAGGAATATCAAATTGTTTTTAATGCTTCCCCTTCCTCCCTGTAGATAATTATCTGCTTGCTGCAGCAAGGGCTTTCCATGGGCAACATTTAACAGATGTGTTTTGAATCCTTGCACAGCAACCAAATGCTTGCATCAGTAATATCTCCTCCTGTAGCCCAAAACAAGCCATATGGTTTCCAGCAGGCTTTTTTTGATACCCTCTGCAGGCCAGACACTGGTTGTTCCTAGTTATTGCCATGGACAGTCACACAGCTCCCATCACCTCTGCTCCATGGACTTGGAAAAGCTGTATCTACAGATTTCTCCATATTCAGCATTTCAGCAGGATAATCCAGTGACCAGGCTGCTGTGGTCAGAGCATCCCTGTTTCTGCAGCCTGTCTCCTTCAGCAGATGTTCCCCCATGGGAACAACAAGATCTCCCAGCTCTGAGGGACTCCCCAGTCCTGCAGGCACTGGCACAGTCTGTACATCCAGCTGCAGGTGGATGGCAAGGAAGGATGAGTGTGCTCCTCTCCTTCCTCACTGCAGCTCCTGCAGTGACTGCCCTTCCCAGAGAGGATGGATGTGCAGGGAAACCTCCTCTCCGGGTGGAAGCAGCTAACAAGTGACCCAGCAGACCCAAGCAGGCTCTGGAGGCCCTTGGAAAGGCTGGGGAGCCCTGTGGTGGCCTGCAGAGAGAGCAGGACAAGTCACTTGTCCTCCTGCCTCCCAGCCAGCAGTCAGGTCCCAGCAGTGCTGGCACGGAGCAGTGAGTGGCTGCAGCATCCCAATCCATGGGGATGGCAGAGGCTGCCAGGCCCTGTGCCAGCATGGAGAGCCCTGAGCCTGCCCAGAGACTACGGCTGCCCCAAGCCCTGCAGCACCTGGCTGTGCCAGAGACATCCCTGCCAGAGCAGCAACCACGCTAATGAGGCCTGACTAATTAGCACCTCTGTTTAACACACCCCAGCCAGTCACAGAGCCAAGCTGCAATTCCACCCTCACCCCTGTGGAGCCAGGGCTGGCAGCAGCAGGAGGGAGGGAGAAGGGGCTCAGCAGGGGCACACTGCACCCACCACCAGCTGGTTGTGGTCAGAGCAATGCTGGGGCTAGTCCTGGATGCAGAGCTCTTGCTTGAGCTCTCCATGATGCAAAATCCTCAAGGGAAGTGGCAAAGAACACACGATGCAGAAATTCAGGGCATAAATGAGCCCATCTCTGTCTGTTGGCAGCATCAGGGTCTGTGAAGGGAAAGAACAGTCTGGCCAAAAGTCAGGCTCAGTACCTGCACTGCAGAATAATGTTTCTAAGCAAGCCCTGAGGGGTGTTGTACAAACACAGCTCGTTCCTACAAGGGACTGAACATCATTCTGCATCCCAGAAGTGAGGCACTCCACAGGACTGGCATCCCAGCCCCCACCAACAGGAATCCTGCTTTTTCAAATAACTGGGGGGATTTTAACACCCTAAACCACTGAAAGGCTCCCTTGTCATGGGTCAGTGTGGGAGAGGGCTGATTGCAAGTCTCCTCTGCAGTACAGGATGAGGACAGCTGGGACAAATCCTGCCGTGCTGGATGGGAGGAGGAGATGCTTGATGCCCCTTTCCCAATCCATCCCTCCTGCTGGTGCTGCCTCTCTGCTCCTCCGGAGGTGTCCCAGCCCCAGCAGGTGGCATTGCAGAGCTGGCAGGGAGGTGACAGCTGTCCTGGGGCTGAGCCAGCGCTGAGGAACTGAAGAAGTGTCGCTGATGGGGTGCACAGATACAGCTGCTGCACACCCATTGTGTGTGCTGCTGTCACCTCCCAGTCCATGTCCCACCTTCCCATGCCCTGCATTGCTGCTGTCCCACGATGCCAGGGAGGGCCAGATGCTGGGAGCAGACAGCACCTGGACCAACAGACAGCACCTTTCCCCACAGAGGAAAAGGCAGCAGCCAGCCAGGCTGTGTCTGTGGCCACCCTGTGACCTAAATACAGCTGTTCCATGTCACTAAGCAGCAGCAGGTGACCAACACCAGTGCAGGCCTGGTCCTCGTTGTTCTGGGCTCCAGTGCCTCTGTGGGAGGGCCTGGCCTCCCCACAGCTCCCTTCTGGCACTGTTTCCAGGGCATCCCCACCACCCAGCCCTCACTGCTGCCCTTGCATGCTGCCCATGCCAGGAGTGAAGCACCAGGAGCCACACAACCCCAGCACACTGCCAGCTGCCTCCATGGAGTAGGATCCCCATCCAGCCCCTCTGCCACCCACCTCTGCTCAGCTCTTCTCCTTCACCTCCCGTTTTCCTTTGCTCCTCCTGTTCTTTGCTGCTTCTCCTGCCGCCCCTGCTTTCTCCTCCCCCTCGATCACACATCCTACTCCACATTTGCTTTCTCACTCCTTCTCACAGCTCTTTCCATAATGCATTTCCATAAAATACCTCCCTCCTCATTTCAATTCTATTTTCCTTCCTGCCTCCTTCAGACAGCTTTGGACTTCATGGACTTTAAAGAGAGAAAAAGGTACAAAAAAATCTCCCTAGACAGGCACATGCCTCTTCCTCTCCACCTCTGGGCCCTTTCCTTTCTTAAATGTAGAGACCTGTGTTGAACATCTCCGGTCCCCACCTGGCTCATCCAAAGGGGGACATGCTGTAGGTTAGGTGGTGGTTGACACCCCTGTGCCAAGGCTGGCAAACAACCTCTACAGCTGCACCAGGCTGGATTCACACCTACCCCTGCAGTGTCCCAGGCACATGGATGGGATCCAGGCTCTCAGCTGGGAGCCACAGGCTCTGTGCAGGTGAGGGGTGCCAGTGAGATATGAAGAGGAGAAATGAAAGCCCTGCCCTGGAGAGGGCTCCACTCAGCAAGAGAGGTGAGGTATCCATCCCTTCCTGCCAGTGCACGTCCACCTGGAGCGCTCCACTTCACTTCCACCCCAGACTGAGGTGGAGAGAACAAATCCTCTGCAATTTGACCTCAAAAGCCCTACACGACTCAGGGGCCTGCTTGTCTGGGAGATCCTTGTCATCCCATGACTCAATCATGACAAGCATGGCTCACTAGCAAATCTTCTCTGCAGAGCACATGTGGATTTTATATTCTTCTTAATGGTCCCTCAGCTCTCAGACTCGTCCCACCAACAACTCAGAAGGTCCTGGTATGTGGACACTCCCCATGTGGGTGTAGCAGGATCACAGGGGAGGCTTGAGTCTGACATGCAGAGCACAGATCTGTTCCAGCTTTCATTTTGTGTGGAAACAAGCTGACCTACCACAGGACCACACCTTCTTTACCATGTTATTTTAGAGGCTGTCAGAGATGCTGCAGTTCAGGGGAGATGTGTCCTGCTTCTCCCCTCGCTGAGATGAACATCATCAGTCAAACCAGAAGAGCCAAGAGGGTTGGGGGGGAGAAACAAGAGGAAAAGAGGGGTGCAGAGAGATAAAGAAAAGGAGATGGAAGCAAATATCAGAGTTTGAGCAGGAACTACCTTTCTTGGACACTTTCCTCCCCTCCTTAACTGAGCTGTGTTTTTTAGTGGCCTTATGGGTGCTGGCAGCTTGCGGCACACGGGTGAGGTACACGGGCAGTCCGGCGGCTGACATCAGAATAGCTGTCATGCCTACAGTGGGTACGAGGTCAACATGCAGGAAGGAAACAATGGGGAAACACATTCATTAAAAAAAAAAAAAAACAAACCTTTAACCTTTCAAAGAAAATCAAAATAAAGTAAAATAAAATAAAACCCAAGCCCTTAGTTCGGAGGGCGTAAAACGTCCGAGAGGTAACAGGGTTGGAGTCAGCACAAGGAGAGGATCTGGGGGTTTTCAGAGGAGCCCAGGCTGCAAACTAAGGGGGGAAAATGTGGGCACATGTCTTGTCTGTGACCCTTTGTGCTGGTGTGTAAAGAGGACCTTCCTCTTTGGGCTTCAGGGCTCCTCAGGCACCAAGTCTGCTGTGGTGCCAAGTTCTCCTGCTGACAGGGCCCTGGAAGCAGCCCTGAAGGATGAAGGGCATCACCTGTAACCCCTAAAGGTCCTGCTCAGCTGCTCCCCACTAAAGCCACACATTTCAACAGTGTCACACTGAACTAATCCCCCTTCAAACACCAGGGCAGAGCTGCCCCACACAGCCCCCACAACCTCTCCTCCCTGCACTCTGGTTTTCCCTCACTCTCAGCAATCCTCATCCTCCCCCATCCCAGCCAGCTGTATCCATGGGATGCAGTTTGATAAAACTAATGAATCATTAAAAAGGACAGCTATTCCCTGAAGGTAAAATCAGCACACAGAAAGCTACAGGACTGATCATGCTGATCTGAGATGATGTTTGCCTGTGAAATCCAGGCTGGTTACAAATCATAACATTTCCAAGGTACCATACTGCTCTCACACTTACATCCAATAGAACACCTGATTTTGTTTTCCCAAGAGCAACTTCCCACCTGCAACAGCCAGCACCAGAAACAAGAAAAAAAGCTTATAGTTGCAAACCAACAGCAGAAAACCTAAAAGCCAGCATTTCCCCAGAAATCCCCTCTGAGGGCAGACACACAAACCACATCCTAATGCCACAGACATTCCTGCTCAGTAACACATGGCCAAAGATGAGATTTCCAAACATTTTATTTTTGCAAGCCTCTATTCAGTCATATGGGGAAAGGAAGATTCTAGAGCACATTTGTTCAGGACAAAAATGAGGCACCGTGCCCACACATGACTGAAAAATCAAGTTATGATGGGAAGCATCAGCTTTGTGTGCAAGTGGTAAGACTATTTTCTGCCTCAAATATGCAACCAGTCAAGAACATGTGTCCTGTGACTACAAACCCCCTGTGCAAAGCCTGTGTCAGTGCTCCACAAGCAGAATTACTCCTACACTGTGCTGACCACAATTTGTACCTCCTTTTCCTAAGGTCTGAGCACAAATATTCCAGAAGCTGTTCAACTCCTTTCTTGACAGCCACAGTTGAATGTTTTTACTAAAACTTTCCCATCCAAGGGCCAAAAGACAGAAAGGGTTTCACCAGAGAGGGAGTGGGACAGACATGGAGGAAAAGTTTCCCCAGTGTTACCCAGAACTTCTGGAGGAGCTGGGCTGAGCACTAGACCAGGCTGCCCAATGGATGGTGAAATGCACTTCCAAATGGAAATAGGTAACCAGGCAGCAATGGATCACCCTCAGAGGGGATCCAGATCTAGAGCTCTCCCAGCTCCCAGGAGCTGCAGAGCCACAGGAGAACCTCCAAAGCATACAAAGACTGGGTTAGTACCCCTTGCCCTACTGGCAGCACCAGGCACAACCAAGGAGAGCTCACCAGACCCAGAAATTTCACCAGCAAAGTAACTCCCTTTAAATCCTAACTAAAGGCCACAAGCCTATTGCAAGCTCTCAACAGCAGTCCACCACTCCCAGGGAGCATTAAAGAAGAGCTTAAATGTCCCCAGAACAAAAGCTACTTGCTTTTTTCATGAGTGCAGCTGAGACCCAAAGCCCAGCAGCAGCACCAAAACTGCCCCCTGCACCTTTCAGGTCCTTTTCCCTTCCAGCAGGGAACAGTCAGAGGTATTCCAAGAAGAGCAGCAGCTCTCCAGAGAGGCTGGAGGAACAATATTCTTGAGAGACAGGGAAGGTCTCCCTCCACAGCTGGGAAAATCATCTCATCTGACCCCACTGAGGCTGCACAATACTATTCCTAGAACTGGTGCAGAAAAGGAACAGGAAAGTTGTCTCTAAAAAAGCTGTTTCTAAGCAGTGCAATAGTGCTGATGGCACAGACTGACATTTGAAAAGCGAGTCCAAAGACTAACAGGGATTATCACCACCCACGCACAGCTGTCTGATAGGCAAATGCAAAATTAATGTGTTCTTCTGAAGAGATCAATACTGTCTTGCTAACATTAGCAGCAGAGCCCAGAAAAAAAGAGAAAACAGAAGCACAGGCTGAACAACTGGCTTCAGATTCTCAATGGCAGAGGGCAACAAAATTCAGACCAAGTGAAAAGCAGGAGCCCCAGAACCTCAGGTGAGTTCAGCTAGTCTGTAACACAGCCCCCTTGTACCTAGAATAACATGTCTAAAACTGCCTGCCAGCATCATGAATCATCACAAAACAAAAACCAATCAAAAATCCACCATTTGTTCCACAAACTTCCCTTTGTTTTTCTGAGCTGCATACCCATCTACTACTCCACACAGACATACAAGCCCAGGGCAAACAGGAGACCAGAATTACCCCAACTAAATGTTCTCCTATCCCAGATTGGTCAAGAAAAGGTGTAAGTGGGAAATTACCTTTTCTTAGCCAATATTAAACCTTCTGCTGCCTTAGGAGCTACGTGCAATGAATCATCTTCTGCAGATTCAAGTCAAGAGGGCATTCAAAAAGGTTCTGGTGCTACACTGCTTGCTGCCTCATGTCAACCCCCAGCAGCAATAATGCCTTTAAAGCTCAAATACAATACTGGAAATCCCAGCATTATTAATCCTCCCACAAGTTTGGGGACTGCAGTCTCCAGGAAGAGACATCCTTAAACCAGGCCTTAGGTTGGAGTGTGTTTTCCTACAAGGTGCCAAAATAATAATAACACATCACATCTGTAGATTGAGTTGCTAATTCTCACAACAATTTCAATCTGTGGAGTTATGACAGGAGCAAGTGTAGCCCCGGACCTGGATAAATTCTCACTGGATACAAGCTGCAACATGACAAGTTTGTCCAGACCGGGACTGCTTTGGATATGTTCCTGTGAGAGTTCCTGCTGCTCACTAGCTACTCCAGGAGCTTGAAAAATATTATTTTATAGGTTCCTACTTTCCATTGGGTTCTGGGTTTCTTTTCTGCAAGGACTGCAGGAGGGAGGAGACAGAAAGCCTTGCAAGGAATCCTTTGGGATCTGATCTGATTCTATGTGTGCAATAACCACATGCAGAACTGCCTTTTTTCCCTCTTGCTCAAAGCCTGTTATTTGGCCAGAAATACAACATTAGTGGCTCCTTGGGGTAAAATTATTTTCACTAGAGCTATGACAACATCCACCAACTTTTTTCAGCCTGCTGTGTAAATAAGGGACTTTTTGTAATATCCTGTGCAGAAGCTGAGCACAGGAAAAACAGCCTGACATTATGTAATGAGTGTTGGCCACGCAGTCACTCACACCCAGCCCAACATGCCCCTCTGGCCACTGACCTGGATTTGCACAGGCCTCAGACTGGTACAGGGCAGGGCTTCCATTCAGAAAATGTGAGATGTCAGAAAAGCATTGCTAATTTGTACATTTATATCCACCAGCAAAATCAGTATGGTTAGTACATCCCCAAATGCACCAGCTCCTGGAATCATGCAAACAAGAAACACCCAGTTTTATTTAACAAAAAGCTCCTTTTCAGGCTTCATCTTAAACGTAGTATTAGAAGGGCCTTTATATGAGCACCTTGCCACCCCTCAGCTCCAAGGCACAGCAGCTAAAATCCATTATTCCCAGGAAATGCCAGCCCAGCTGATCCTTAAACACCAACACTGTGGTTAAACAGTTTGCTTAGACCTGTTTGGCATTTCAGTGTACTGATCAAATACTTGAGGGAAAAGGAGAAGCTTAAAAGACAAGTTTCCACATGCACTTTGAAGTATTAAAATAGCAGAAAGCAAGGAAAAAGTTATACTTTTTTCTGTAGAAAACATGGTTTTAAAGTCAGCTTCATGATTTCTGGGATCCCAAGAGGTGCTTTCGGATGATGTGGGGTTACCAGTGTTACAAATCCCCAAGCACCCATCACACAAACAAAACCCAGCTTCTAATTCAGACTCACAGGACTCCTCATCTCCTGTTTAGCCACCAGAAGTTCCCTTTGCATCCAAGAGATGCACCTGCAGCATTTCTCAATATCACCCACGAGATTCAGGGGTTGGATCTGCCCAGCTTCAAATCAGAGCCAAAGCTGCTGAGATGTCAGGGGATGAAGATTGAGACATTTCCCAAAAAAACCCCAAAAAACTTCCTTCATTTACATCTGAGACTTCTCTCCCCCCCACAAAATTGTCCCCCCAGCCTTCTCCACTGATGTTGTAGGAAGCAGTCATGCAGTGGGGACTGAAAAAACAAAAGGAGCTCAGTTTGTGTTAGAGAATAACCCAAATAATGAGTAACCTGGACACCATCAGCAGGATTTTAATTATGAACAAAATATCACTTCCCAGAAGAGGTTCCAAAAACAGAGAGCAGAGCATAAAGGGGAAGAAGGTGTCCCTGAAGACCCAGGCAATTAATATTTCAGCAAAACTCTTCCTTTTTACCAGAACTCCATTGCTTGCTTTTCACCAGAAATATCCCCAGCGATTTACTTCCCTCCACTCCCTAATTAACTTGTATTAATCTTTCCTCTGCTTCTATGTGACTTTGAGGACTCAAATTCAGATTTCTCTCCTCCCCTGCACCTCTGAGGTGTGGGACACCTGGCAGGAGGCAGCACAGTACCCAAAGCTGTGTTTTGTGAAACCCTGGATCTGAAGGAGACCCTGGCCCCAGGGAGCTCCTTCTGCACTTCCCTACATCTCCTTGTGCCTCGTGCTGGCTGCCTCAGGGAAAAGTAGAGAATATTAAAATGAGTAATTATCCCTTCTTTTACACTCCCAGACTGCAACAACAGAGATAGCAATTACAACTTTAACCATCTTATTGTATTAAATGGTGGCAAATGGTTTATTCTGTTGGGACTTCCTGCTGCCTTTTCTGTCTAAACGTGGCACCAAAGGCATGAACAGACTGCACACGGAGAATGAGATCACAGGTCACAACATTAGCACAGCCTGGATTTACCAGCTTTATTTACCTTTATGTGATAAAGTATCTAATTACACAGTCAGGGCATGAAAGGCAGAGCTGTCACAAGCAAGGGGAGTTGTGCTCAGGTCACCCACCTAGACAAGGTCTGAGCTTGACTTTACACCTCGTTTCCACAGTGATTTGCTAAGGAGGAGACAGATGGGCTGCATGCTGCATCTCAGAGGACACTGTGTTAGTCTTCATGCAGGGCCAGAATGGCTACAGACAGTGCAGGGCAGTTCTCAGGATGGTGCCAATGTTCCCTTCCAGGTGAAGGGAAACATCAATCCTGGGGACCCTGTTCAGCCAGGGTAAAACCTGGCACTCAAGAAGAGACCAAACACCTTTTCTGGAATAAGGTGGGAACCACTGTCTTGAAAAACAAGAATGTGACTGTCTCTGCTCACTCAGGAGCAAAGTCTGGTGTCCCAGGAGTTAAGAACCTCAAGAGACCATGCATGGCCAAGAGACAGAGGAAGGAGAGGATTAACAGACATTCTGGAGTGTCTGAAACAAAGCAAACTCCAGAAAATACCAGATAACAGATGTTTAGCACTCCTCTACCAGGTAATGATATAGTTTGAAGAGCACAGCTGGTACCAGGTCACCCAAATCCCCCAGTACCACCACACCAGAGTCATTGGTTTGGCACTGGCTGAGCCAAAACACAGCAGAGGTGCCACTGGCTTTTGGCACAGCAACTCTTCCATGGGAAGCTGACAGCACAAATTGTCATTTTCTAGGCAATGCCATTTCAACTTCAGCAGGCAAATCTGCTCTGAAAAGGAGCATTGAAAACTGGCACTTTCATCCTTCCCAGACATACTCCTCAGTATATTTAGTAGTGTGTTCACAGGTTTGGATAACAAGCAAACCTGTATTCTGCTGCACCAGGAGACAATGTCTGATTCAACTTCAGTCTCCACTTTCCCAAGACATGACATCACAATCCTCTTTAAGCTAAAGAACACCTCAGCTTTTTTAATATAACCCCATCATAAAAAATCATATTAAAAACCACAAAAAAATCTCACACCATTCCCCTCCTTTGACTTTAAAAGCAGCAGAAAATAGCAGCTAGCACTGAACTTGATTCACATGCCCTTTCCTTTGCTACTTGCTCATCCACATGTACAGAAGAAGATGAATAGCCATGCCTCAAATAATCCCACTTATTTTGAAAGACTCAGGATGAGAAAAACAGTTAATAAGGTTTGTCTATCCCATTCTCCCCCAAATCTGCCCTCTTTGCTCTTCTGGAAAATCTTTGGGTCTAAAACCTTAAATGTCAGCAACGCTTTTGACTCTTTCCAAAAGTCAAAAATAGAAAGTAAGCACTACAGAAAGGCAAACTTCTCATTCACCTACTCCTAAGGACTGAGCAAATATAGCACAGGGGAGTTCTTACCTGCCAGGGCCTGGCTCACCCTGCTGGGTTTGGACATCTTGACAGGCAAGGCCTGGACACTAGAGAGAAAAAAAATAATTACTTTTAACAGCAAGGATCAGAGACAAACAAAACAAAGATAATTCAGCAGTACAGTGCTCCCTCCTGAGTACCAGGGCCCTGGATATATTAACAGGGACTGATTGCTCAGATGAACCCCAGCTGGGAGCCTCACCCCTTCTCCCACTGGTCCAGCAGCTGTACTTAAGGAGCTGTGTCCTTGCCAGAGCTCTCTCCTGGACTTACTTACCTGCAAGGAGTGTCTTAGAGCCATGCTGCATGTAGCTGCTCCCAGCCCCATCTCCTCCTAACTCATCCATTCCTCCTGCTGGACCCTGCTCTGCTCCTGTGACAGATCCCTGCTCTTGCCACTCCCCCACAGAGCTTCCTGTGAGCAGCCAACCTCAACTACACATCCAAGGGGATGTGGGAAGAAAGGCTGAAGGAGACCTAGAAGAGCTTGGCCTGTTTTCATTTGGAAATCAAGAGAAGATGGACACCAAACATGCCTTGCAGGTTCCTCATCTACTTTTTTTGGCAGTGCTGGCAGCTGAACTACTTCAACTTTGGGATACATGGGCAGCCAGGGTTATGCCATTAGCTGGCAGCAGGAGCTGGGGAGGAAAGGGGAGCAGCAGCATCAATGCTGATGGGGGGTCTCTAGAGAAGAAACCAAGCTGGATCCACATTAGTAGAGCAGGAACACTTGAAATCCAAACACTGGCACAGAGAAACCACCCATGGACTTTGTCTCAGGTGGCCCATGTGCCTGGGATGGATGAGACTCATGGCCCAGCAGCAGTTAATACATGGTGCATTCAGACAACCATCTCCAAGGACTCTCCAAAATTACACAAAGCTGGCCAGCTGCTTAGGAATTCAGAGACTAAGGTGGTCAAGAGCCTAAATCTCGCTCACTGTTAAGGGGAAACCTTCTTGTGTCCAGCTGGGATGCAAGAGCTGCCCTGCCCAAAAAAGGTACCACAGAGTTTCCTCCTTTCAATCTTGCTAAATCTCTGCTCACATTCACATAACAAGGACCAGGGCTGAAAAGATTTTTGAGTGATACAAGGCTGTTTTCCACCCTGCCTGTCCCCTCTCCTACCTGTCACAGTTTGGAATAGGCTCCCACATGTGTGCTGGCCTCCCTGAAGAACCCTGGGCAGGACAGAGGGCTTGGTGCAGCTCTGGCAGTCTGGCCAAGTGAGATCAGCACTCCAAGACCCTTATAAAGCTCTCTGGACCACAGAGATTTCCCTCCTGCCTCTTTCAAAGGCTGTGCTTTCCCTTCTGCTGCCCCAAATTTTGCAATGCCTTCAAATGATGCAACAGATTCTTCTGGCAACATTTCAAACCCATCAAACACAGGGAAAATCTTCCCTGTGATTTCAAAGGGCTCTGAATCAAATGTCTTTATGACTCTCTTTTCTTTCCTGATCCACCCTCTTTGTCACAGCTCTTTCTCAGGTATTTCTCTACTTCTTTATCTCATCCTATTGCTTCATATCTGCCCTTATGATCCTCTTCAGAAGATGGCAAGCAGCAGGACTCTTGTTCTCCAGCTGCAGACATGAAGGATATTTGAGGACCAGGCATTTGACAGAACTGCTCCCAAAAAATCAGAGACATTCGAGCTTCCCTCATTTCCTCCTGAGAAGCCAAGAAGGCACCACTGTGCCTGGGCACCCCCTCCACCCCAGCCTGTGACTGATACAGAAGTTTGTGTTTTGTTGTCATGCCCTGAGATGAAGCATCACCTTGGGTGCTTTCACTTCCCCATGGAAGGTAAAAATAAAATAAAGCAGAAAGCTGAACCTTCCACTGTACCAGGAAAAGATATGGAGGCAGGAAATGCTTCCAATGGGCTGGAACATAGGGTCATGACACTGGTAACCATGCTTTGAAAAGATGGCAGAGAAGTCCTTCACTCTTCTTTTCTTACTGTGAGACTCAAACCCAAGTCATCCACGAGTTAGAACTTGTATGAAGTTGCCCTGGTTTAAGCTGGGATGGAGTTAATTTCCTGCCTAGTAGCTGGTACAGTGCTGTGTTTTGGATTTAGGATGAGAATAATGGTGATAACACAGGGATGTTTTAGCTGTTGCTGAGCAGTGTTTACACTAAGTGAGGCCTTTTCTGCTCCTTACCCCACCCCAGCACTGAGGGGGCTGGGGGGCACAAGAAGCTGGGAGGGGACACAGCTGGGACACCTGGCCCCAGGTGACCCCAGGAATATTCCAGACCACAGGATGGCATGATCAGTAGCAAAACCAGGGGAAAAACTGACTGGGGGCTGCTGCTTGGGAATGACTGGGCATTGGTCAGTGAGTGTGAGCAATTGCTTAGTGCATCACTTGTTCTGTATGTTTCAATTATCAGCAGCATTACTATTTTCCTTCCCTTCTCTGTCCTGTTAAACTGTCTTGGTTTTAACCCACAATTTTTACTTTTTTTCTTCCAGTTGTCTGCCCCATTCCCCCGGTGGAGGATGGAGTGAGTTGAGGGGCTGTGTGGTGATTAAATGTCTGCTGGGTTAAACCACAACAGAAGTGAGAAGAGCCCTTGAGATCTGCAGAGAGAAACAGATAAGCACTTGATGCATTTGCAAGCAATCAAGTTTGGGAAGCTGTGAGTGCACTGCAGATAAATTACCATCCATGAGCCAGGAAACAGTCACTGATCAGCTGCACTCCTGGTGGAAAGGCAAAGGGTGTCAGCTTTGGCTGCTGGAGGCTTTGAGCCAGCTGATGTGACGGTGGAGAAACCAAATACTTCTTATTTCACTAAATACACACATTGATTAGCAGTATCTCAGCTAACAGTGCTAACAAGGGGGTTATGCTGACCCATCACTCTGCACCGTGGGAGCAGTGCTGCCATGCT
This sequence comes from Taeniopygia guttata, assembly GCF_048771995.1. Taxonomy (NCBI): domain Eukaryota; kingdom Metazoa; phylum Chordata; class Aves; order Passeriformes; family Estrildidae; genus Taeniopygia; species Taeniopygia guttata. The sequence continues at coordinate 6,067,142 of NC_133044.1, read as the reverse complement.
CCCTGAGTTCTGTTACAACTGCAGAAAGCCCAAAGGCTGATGAAATCAAGGGAAATCCACACTGCTCTGAGGTACCACAACGCTGTCTGGGCAGGTCTGCAGTCACAGTGTGTGGGAGGAACTGCTGCAGTGCCAAAAAAGGTGAGGAAATGCTCCTCAGAGCCTACCCTGGGATTGAAGTAGGGGTTTGAGAGGAGGAAGGGGATGAGGTAACAAGGAAGGATATTGCTATTGTAGTGTAATGTGGACTGTGCATCCAATAATGGAACAGCACAAGCTCAAGATATTCCAGCATTGCCATATTAGTGCTGGCTTCTGGGGAGAGGTCCTGCTTATTTATTGAAATCAGCTCAGTTAGGAGAAAAAATTATGTTTTGGGAGAGGGAGATCTGGATAGCATCAGTGCAAGAGCAAGCACTGCAGTGTGGAGAGATGAGCCACTGAGACACCTGCTCCTGCTGCTCACAGAGATTTCTTACCAGGCAGTGCCTTTGACTCCTGGCCAAATGTTCTTGCAGGTGCTTGCAACACCTGAAAGTCAACGCCAGAATTCTCTGACTGTGTCCTGGTATAAATTCCTCCTTCCTGGTTCAATTTTGTCCTGCTTTTCACTGCAGCTCCTGCTCTCCTGCTGCTCTGAGTGCTGGATGTTTCTGAGTTTAACAGGGATCACCAGGTTGTGAATAAAAGGATGCAAAATATGACAACGTTCTCAGAGATTCAGCAAGAAGATCCTGGTAAGATTTCCTACCACTGGTTCCTAGGCAGTCTGCTACAGGAGGCAGATGGGGCAGACTGAGATTTCAGCATGACAAACCCACTTGCTTCTCCAGAATTTCAAGAATCTGCAACACCAGTGAGACAGCAAAGCACAAGTCCAGCAAGGAACTGTGTCAACAGCTTGGAATCCAGGGCTGCTGCCACTTCAAACACTGGGTGGCCAGGTTGGAGCCATCACCTGAGCCACACATACACAATACCCCAGTGGAGCAGAACTGGGGAAGCCTGTAGGAACTCACCCTCTCCACCTGATACGGCCTTTTCTTCCTTCCTCTCCCTTGCACACAGCCAGCACACAGATCTCTGTATCATGGCATCTTTGTAACCCTCTGGGCAACAGCCAACACTTCTCACAGATCAGGGCAGCATCCAGCCCTGCTGCACACTAAGAGCTACCACAACACCTAAAGGTCCAGACCCCTTCCCAGGGCTCACTGAGTGTCAGGTGACATGAATGACCCCACCTGGTTTAGCCCCATGCTGGCTAAAAGAGGCTGCAGGACAACTCACAGTGGGCACAGTGGAACCAGCACCAGGAGCTCATGGGAATGCCTATGGACAAAGCTGAAGGATACAAAGGTGGAGAGAAAGAAGGAAAGGCCCTGGTTAGGGACCTTCCTGATCCTACAAAGCACTGACTGTGTGTTGTTCCCCATGGGAGATTTGGAGTGCAGCACCAGAACACCCCAATTCTGTCAGCATCCTTTTCCAGCTCCCAAGACCCCCATTCCCCCTGATTTTATACAAAATCCTGCCCTCATGAGCTGCCTGCCTTATTTGTAGGCACAACCCAGGCCAGCAGCTAAAGCCACATAAGCTCAGAGAAGCCTGCAGAGCTACTGTAGGGATTTGCCTGGCTGGGACACTAATTAATACCCCTCAGAAGATTGCTTCCTGCAGCTTTACTCGCTCATATGACAAGCAGGGCACTCCTCACTGTGCTTCAGGAGTGCCTTACTCTGTAATTAGCACAGTGCAGGGAACAGAGGAGCTCTTGCTGTAGGGAATTGATGCTTTCCCATGTGGGGTGGGAAGGATTTGCCAGGAGGTGGCTGGGATCCTGGTTAACAGTGCTGAGGCAAGGACACAGCCCTTGCCATGGCACAGTCCATGTACAGATTCCAGCCCTGTCCATGAGAGAGGCCAGATCCATTAACTGTGTTTAATCCACAAGAGGAAACTAATGCACCAAGAAGCAAAATAACTTGCCCACATGTATGTAATTTATTAGCAGCATAGCCAAGGATATTAGCATCTAGTTAAGCCTTGGCACTCCTCTGTGGGTTTTCCAGTGGCTTTGACCCTCTTGAGAGCAGGAGGAAATTAAAGTGCATATGGCAGTGCTGGAGCTCCGCCTGCTCTCACACCAGCATCCGCCCTCCAGCAAGCAGGAAAGGCATTTAATCACCCTCAGCAGCCTGCACAGCAGCCTGGGCATGCCTGTTCTGGGGGCTACCCCTGCCTGCCTGCCTGCTAGAAATAACTGTCACAGCCACACAGGGAGTCAGGCAGCTTTCCAGCATGAACTGCACCTCGTCCTCAGCCCTGCAAGAGGGAGGTGCTGCCATTTTTAGCTGTGTTTCCTGAAGAAATTGGGTGTAAACAACTGCACTGCCTTTCAGTCTCTCCCAAGCACTTTCTGAGCCCTTCTGCCAGCTGCAGCTCAGCCACCTCTGCAAGTTTTATGGAGATTAGCAGTTTTGTAAAAGGAGGGAATCTGTCAGGGCTGCTTTGGAGCCAAAGCTTGTGGGATGAACACAACACAGCCTTTAGCAGACACCAGAGGATCCACCGTGGCCCAGTGCTCCCTTCCCTTGGGTCTCTGAGCACGGGCCAGCACGGGAATTGCACATCACAGCTAAGAGAATACAGCCAGAAACCTGTGGCAGGATAATTAATGCAGGATAATTAGCCAAAATGGTTAGACTGTAGGGTGATGTGCGGCATTGACTGCAAGAAGGGGAGCTAACCACCATGCTATGTCTGAGGGAGGAAGACAGGGAACCTAGTGGATAAAATAACCCAGGAATGCTCTGGGCTTAGGAATTAAATGAAACACATTGTTAGAGTTTGCTACTCAGGTTTCCCCTAATTCACAGAAATTAAAGGATTTTCTGCTGGGACATGGGTTTCATGAGCCCAAGACTGTAACTCCAGCCAGGAGCAATTACACCCACCCAGTGGCATTTCTGACTCAACCCCAGCACAGGGCTGATGGGGAAAAGCCATCCCAAGCTGTCAGCTGGGGATGAAAAGTCCCTCTCACGTATGGCACGCTGCTAGAAGACAGACTGCCCCCCTGTGTGCACTTATTGTCCTGGCAGGGATAAAGGAGAGTTGCAAAACTGATCCCAAAGGACAGGAGATCACACCCCAAGGGAAGAGCCGGCAGCCAGGGGAGTGGGGCTCACTGGGGGTGTGGGTTTTACACAAGTCTGACAGCACTCACACACTCCCAGGTATCCAGAGAGCTGCCACCTGCCCTGTGTGGCATCTCCTGCTGTCCCCAGCATAGATTTAACTGTACAATCCCTTTGCATCCCCCAGAAAGGCTGGTTTGGCTAGGGATGATTGCCAGGACACCAGCCACATCACCCCCTCCACAACACAAACAGATGAGCTGGAAACCAGGTTCAAACAGCCCAACCTCAACCAGCCATGGGCACCTCCTGGCCATCCCTTTCCTCCCAGTCAGCATTGCCTGGGCCATGGGCTCAGTGCATGGTCAGGAGCCCGTGGCAACCCCCTCCAAGCATCTCCCTCCCATCCTCCCTCCTTTCAGGACAGCCTGTCCCCCCACCAGTAGCACACAACATACCCAGACCCCGATCAGCTCCAGACAGGCTTGTGGGGCAACTGCTGTAGCACTTGGCTCTTCCTTTTCAAACTCCCCACCCTGAGTCACTTTGCAAATCCTCTGGGGAGGGATGGGGCTTCAGGCAGCCAAGTGGCCCCACGCACCCACCAGCAACTCCTGCAAGAAGGGGATTTTGGCAGCTTCTTCAGGGGACAGCAAGAGCCTTACTGGGAGCTCCTGCAGGCAGTGCTGAGGTCAGATTTTCAGCCCTACTCGAAGGTGACTGGAACAGAGAAGCACTGTGGATGCTTAAGGCAACACAAAAAGTCACCAGGTGGAAAAAAAGCCCCCAAAATAAGACTGTGAGAAAGAAGAACAGGATGTGAGAAATCATTTCACTCAGATGACCCCAAAGAGGGAAAGTCCTGACACAACACTCAGAAAAACATCTCAAGATTCAGAGTCTTGTTTAAAACACAAATGAGATTCAAAACAAACCTCAAACCCCAGTGCCTCGTGCAATTAGCAGAAGAAATCTCTGCTAGATCTCTTATCTCTGTACTTACTTGGACAGGTAAGTCAGCCCTGGCAAGTTCCCCTGCAGTTTCTCAGGGGTTCAACAGCTGGATTACTCCCAGTGAAGCGAGTGTAAGGCTCTGCCACTTCCAGCCATTCACAAACAGAGGGAGCAGTCAGCCAGCCCTTACTGGGTCACTCTGGGTGCCAGCACTGCCACAGACAGGCTGCACACACCTCTGCCAGCAAGGGCTTGAGCACAGGAAGAGTTAAGATCCTGAAAGTGGAATAACCAACTGTGGCTTGCCCCAGCAGCCCATGCCATGGAGAGGAGCTGGGCTGTCAGACCACAAGCCTCTGCTCTTCATTGAGCTGGCAGCAATCAAAAGGCCTGAAGATAAGTGAGGTTCTTCCTCCCCCACCAGAAAGGTGCAAACACAGCCCTCCTTTGGCTCTAGCTGACAGGAGCTGAAATCCTGGGCTGAGACATGCACACTGGTTCCAGCCCTGTCAGAGAAGTGCCACAGAGAAAATGAATCCAGTGGCACCTCTGCTCTTCATCACCACTTAACCTGAAAAATAGCCTGGACACCTGATTTTGACAGAGAGGTCATGAGGTCTCAGCCACATACAATGAGACCTGCGGTCCCTCCTTGAAGGGGAAGAGCTTAGAATGAGCAGAGCAGTGTTCCACTCTACTGCCTAACTTCAATTAAGTGTGTTTACATGTTCTCTTTTCCTTCCCCATGAATCCCCCTCAAAGTTGCTTTTTAACCTAACCCAAAATACCACTGCACACTATTAATTTTTTCAAACCGTCAGAATCTCAACTTGAGTGAATTGCCCTGTGGTTCAGGGGGACTGATAGACAGAAACTGTATTTAAAATGGGAAGAAAAGAGGTAGAAAGTAGAGGGGAAGTCTCTTCATCCACTGCACTGGGTATACAGGCACAAACCTCTCCCTCCTAGGGAGAAGACCCTTGTAAAGTCCTCTGGGACAGAGAGGCTCCTGGATGCAGACCTGAGCACAGCAGATCTCTTGGACATACATATGGTATTTAAAGGTGAATTAGGATCTGTACCTGACTCCATTAGATGCTGCCAATGCTGCATTGAGGCTCCCAGTCTGAGCCAAAACCAAGGTGTTCTGTGCATTGAGTCTTGGTGTTGACTTTGCTCCAGTCAAAGCGGGTTTGTTATAGGGCACAAAGCCGACGTTGGAAGAACTTACTGACGCTGTCCTCCCGGGAACCTGATGAGTAGTGGAAGAGTTGGGAAAGTTTGTCATGGAGTGACGGTAGCGTGTGGTGATGGGGCCAGTCCCGCTGTTTGGCCAGCACTGCTGGCAAGAACATCCCACCCCTGTGTGAAGGGGTGTGGTGGAGGTCGTCACCGGGTACGGGGCGTCCAAACGCCTCTGAACGCTGCGGCGGAACCTCGTGCTTTTGTTGGTCTGGACTTGAGCCACAAAGTCAACTTCGTAGTTGTAGCCCAAGGGCCCGAGGTCCACTCGCTGGTGGTTGGTGGCACGGGCCTGCTCCAGGAACACGCAGACGTTCATCTCGTACGGGGACCACCCGCCCTCGTCGTTCTGCCACTCCCAGACGATGCCCTGCCCGGCAGCAGAGTCCCCTGGGAAGACGTGCCTGCGGACAGCCCGCATCGTCCCTGTGTGGGAGAGGAGGGGAGAAGAAACACAACCATTTAGCCAGCAGAGAACTAAGAGGGATGTTGTCACAGGGATTTGTTTCTGCACAGATCCATGCTGCCTACTTTGGGGTGGCCTTTCTCATTCTCCCTCAAGAGGGGCACTAAAAGACCTTCTCTTCCCAACAGGGTTGGGTTTGCTCATGAAGCTTAGAAAAACGCAACATCTCTGAGATCCCTGTCCCTCTGCCAAATCTGATTGTGGGCTGGCAGCAGGTTCAAAAGCTGCAAAGAGGAAGGGTGGGAAAGGAGGGAAGGAGAGAGGATGCAGACGCAGACACACCCAAGCACAAAGGCACAGTGATCACATATGCCTCCCTGACGTTAAAGGAAGAAAAAAAGGAAAAAGGGAAAAAAAAATCAGGCTGAGGCACAGATCTGGTTAAAAAAAAACCCAACTCCCACAGCCTTGACAACAGAGTAACTATAGAGACAAGACACCATTGGGAAGTGCTTTGTAGGAGCACTTAAGGGGCTGAACGCCCACTTTGTTACACAAGGGTCGGGGCGATTTTGGTCTCGGGAGAGTGGGTGAAGTCCCACAAGGGGGCAAGGGCAAGGACTTTGGAGAAGGGCAAACTTCTGCAGGCTCCTGACTGCTGGGAGAGAGAGCAAGACTAGAAAGGGGAAGACAATGAAGAAACTTGAAAACAGGAGAGAGCAGCTGTTGAGACAAAGGGAGAGAAATGGAAGGAGAAACACTACTCTTGCAAGGCCGCTCGGCAGTGACAGCTGGAGCTCGAACTCCCTGGAAGCCTGGCTTTCCAGGATGACTTCACTCCTGGGTACTTTATCCCCTACTTCAAAAAAGCAGCAGCCTAATGAGAGGGAAGGAAGCCACCCAAAAGGACAGAAGCTCTGTAACCTTTGAAAAATGGGTTCTTGCAGCAGGGTCAAAACTGCTACTGCAGGAAAATCCCTCAGTAGCATTCTGCACAGAGGAAGAGGAGCGGGAAAAGCTGTGAGGAAAGCAAGTCTGGGGATCTAGGAAGGTGAGGCTGAACAGGAGAGCGAGTTGTAACAACACAGGAGGAGTTCAAAGAAGAGCACCAAGAGAAAAAAAAAAAAAAAGTAAAATAAAGCCTCTAAAGAGGTCATGAGAGTTATGGCATTATGTTCCAGGACCCCAGGTGAAATCTGGCATGTTTACAAGTACCCACACCTAAAGCCTGAGGAGAACTACCCCAGAGTATCGCTGGAGACTCTGTGGGGCACAAGCAATCCAGGCAAGCTTCACACCCAACAAGCACATCCCAAAGAAGAGGGAGGACAGCCCACGTGGGACTCCACACTGCCAAAAATCCAGCTGCTGCTGCATTCAGGCTCTGCCTGACTGCATGCTGCCATGAGGATCATGCTGCTGTTATTGTACCCAATAGCTGTGAAAGCTGTGTTTCCTTATCCCAGCATTGCTGAAGCTCCAGAGCTGACACAAAGGCTAAGGCTCTCTCAAAGGCACAATGTGCAGGACCAAGGAATGCCAGGACTTGTGTTTCTGCTCCAGAGCAGCACCAAGCATCCTGCTTATTGTAGAGCAGGACTCTCCAGTGACACCAGCCAACAAACAACATCTCAGCACACTTAAAACACTACTAGCAACCAGTCCAACACAGCAACCTACCCAATAGCTCAACCATGGAGCTTATGATTCCTGTGGGACCAGACCTTCCTCTGGCAGAAACTATCAGCAGAACCAAAATGACCTTCCCAGCCTGGAATTGATGTCTTGGTGGAAAAGCACACTAAACAGCCAAAAGCAAATGACTGCTCCTATCCAGCAAGTCCTGCCAAGTTTCAGAAACACAAACAGCCTCAAAGGTGGATAACTTCAGGAATGAACCCCTGAGCAGGAGGAGGACTAGGGATGGGACTGACTGGGAATGAGATGGTGAGACATGCATTACATTTAGAAATGAGTGGAGGGAACCTGCTCCCAGAGAAAGGGGACTACTACAGGTAAGGCAAGGTGTCCAGTGGGACACATCTCAAGAGGTTAGCAAGGCTTCCCCTGCTCCACTGGCAGCTCAGAAGCTAAAAGCAGCACAAAGAGGACTGCAGGACTTGCAAGCAACTTGTGTTTTTAACACCCTCAAACAGCAGTAGAAAGATTTTTTACGAGTCAACAAGACCAACGCAATGCACTTGGAAAACATCTCCCTTCTCCCAGGCTGGCAGAGAAACTGGCATTCCTCTCCAGGGTGGGCAAACAGCTGTGGTGAGAGGACAACTCCTGCTGCTGCCCTGTACTCACTCCCAGCTAATCTGCCTTGAGCAGCAGCTGAAGCCCACAGCTAATCCTGCCCACAAGATCCCCCCGCACAGCTGTCATTCCCTGCTGCTGGGGACGCTGCTCCCGTTAACACTGGCTTCCTGTTATTCTCCCTGGCTTCCTTTGAAGAGCCTATTTATCTGTCTAATAGCTAATGAGCAGAATACAACAGCCTATTTTTTGCACTGTTTAAAGATTTTTCATGGGGATGTTTCCTGTAGAGATTCTTTTCTCCAGCACATGACAAAGTTCAGCTGGCGGCTTGCTCAGAAAGGTTCACGTTTAAGGCAGAGCCTTGCAGAGAGAAAAAGCTTTGCTTAGAACTGGGCCATGGCAAGGGGATATGAGAGCTTTTCCAACAATCACGTTGCAGAGCACACAGGTATTTGTGGAGGGAGGTTCACAGCACTGGCCCCTCTGATCAGCATCCCTTTGGATCAATGGGAAACACTGCAGGAGAGCTGTGGAGCAGAATCAGCCTTTTTGTTATTAACAACTGAAACTCAGAGCTAAACCAAGGAAAGAATGAGATCATACCAGCCAAAATAATTTCCAGAATTGAACTGGACTGTCCCCCAGAGATGAACAGCTCCAAACATCCTCTAATGAACAATAGTCACTGAGTGTTCTGAGATCTTTCAGAAGGGTCTAAAGAGATACAAACCCTCTAAGGACAGACAGCTGCACTGGGACACGTTTCCCCCACCCCACAGGCTCTCTGCTCACCTTCACCAGACAGCTTAGGACTGCTGTCCACAGCTTGGAGCACTGGCTGAAAGAGCCAGAGCTGGAAGGCTCCTTCACAAGTTTGGCATGAAAAAACCAGGAGAGAAACAGCTACTGATGCCAGCTCTGGTGGTCCATGCTGTACCACTCAAAGCCACAGCCTCAGCTGGCCTTCCAGATGTTTAAACACGCCAAGCTGAGCACACCTGCCATGGCATCCAGCTTAGAAAGCTCCTCACCTCACCCAGGACACCACTAGATAAATTCAGCCTAAGGTCGCCAAATCAGGATAAAAACACGGATGCAGCTGTGATGACCACTCACATTTGCTCCAACCACTTCCCTTTCCTGCCAGAATTGGCTGATCATGCAGTTGATTCAAAATATTGCTCATTTACTGTTTCAACTGGCAAGAAACCAACACATGGCCCTCTTTAAAGCTTGGGATGATGCTCAACTGCATCCTGGAGTGATGGGAGAGACATTGACAAAGGGGAAACTGATGGTTGGAAACTTTTCCAAAGCAGCCATTCATTTGGGGTGTGTAATTTGGGATCTCCCTGGATTTTCCAGGGATGAAGTGCTCGCATTCCATCCTTGCCCCTTTTCTAAGCTCCAGCTGCTCAGCACATCTGGAGCAAAAAAGGGCAGGAGTCATCTCTGCAAATTCTGAGCTGCTACTCCCAGTGACCCCAGGGGAGAGGAGAATGAAAATCAGGTCTCATTTCTGCGATTGAGCCCACCCTGCCCTTTCTCCCTGGGAGGAAGCGAGCCGGGCTCACACAGCACAAGTGGAGGGAATATGCTGCTGCAGCATTTTGGTGTCGTGCGGAGGCCGCAGGCACTCGCAGGCAGCTTGAGCAGGGCTGCATGCCAAGGTAAAGCAGCTGGCACTCCAACTCCAGAGGGAGCAAGGGATTCAAGCAGGAGGGTTGGAATCGTAAAAAGGCCTTTCTACGCAAGTGATCTTGAATGGATTGGAGGGGGGGGGGAAGTTTCCAGCTCTGAGAGCTCTGGCTCACAGGCTGGGAGCTCCAGGGCTCCCATGATGATACTCCTGAAGAGATCATGGCTGTCTGCCTGCAACCAGCTCCACAGACAGCAGGAGAGCAGTAGATGTGCTGACAGAGCTGCCCAGCATGGTAACAAACAGCAGAGCTTTGCAGGGCTCTCACACAGAGAACAAGGCCCTGCTTGTCCCCAAGCACATCAACAGAACGGGTGGGGAAACTCCCTTACCTGTATCCTGCCGGAATTGTGTCAGGCTTGGAATGTCGATGACATAGGGAGCCAAGGCGGGATCCGCATGTCCCAAAGGGATGCTGCTGACCAGCCCCGAGCCTGAGCGCCGGCCCTTCTGCTGAGAGGCCTGGATAACCTGCTCAATGTAGCTGCAGACATTGCCTCGGTACGGCCTCCACCTGCCAAATTCATCCTGCCACTCCCACACGGCCACCGCCGTGGAGCTGCTGCTGTGCCCCGGGGCAGAACCGGGCGGGCCGGACGGCCCGGCTGAACCGCTTCCCGCTCCCTGAGCTGCTGCCATGCTTCTCCCTGAGCTCCGGGCACGCCGCGGTTGGAAGTGGCAGCTGAGATGGCCTTACACCATTTTCTCCTGAGGACCTGCAGCAAGAAACAGAGAGCACAGGGAGCTGAGAATGATGTCCCGAATCGCCCCACCCACTGTGGATGTCCCCAGGCACACCCACATCACACAAGCCATCTGAGAGGGAAACAAGCTCTGACTTTCACAGAGGATGTTCGCTATGGACTTAAGAGACTCCAGAGACCCAGACTGGCCTCAAAACCCTCTGGCTGAGGGTGAGTGAGATGCCACCACTCACTCCCTGCCAGTGCTGGCAACTTCTGCTAATTGAGGGCAAACACTCTTCAGGGAGACTCTTTTTCCTATGGTTTGTGGCACCAAACGCCACCTGAATCACCACAGATCTGTACCAAACCATCCCGGAGCCACTGCTGATCTGTGTCAGGCAGACCTGTAAGCCTTGGCATGAGCTCTGACACACACTCCCCAGCCAGCAGCATGCCAAGGCTAGCTGCCATTCTGCCCCTTCCCCATGCTCAGCACTGCTCCTGGCAGCATCACACTGACCGCCCCAATGTCAGCTGCCAAATGCTGGCCAAACACTCATTCACAGAAATGACTGAGTTACACAAATGGTTCCCGAACTCTTCACACTGATCTGAGCTCCAGGGCTACACCATCAGCTCCATTCAGGCTTCTGACCACTTAGTTTTGGTCCAGGATCAGTCCTGTGACTCCTGTGCAGCATTACACATGCAAACAAAGCCAGAAGACAACTCTTAACGCACACTTTGCAAATCACAGTACAGGCTATTCTTTAGTTCAGTGTGATCCCAGCAAAAAAAAAACCAGATGGGAAGGAGTACAAGAGAACCAGGAGGAACACAGGGCATAATCAAGCTGTACTGCCTGTGCTGAGGGCACTGATTTAGTAGGTCCTCAAGATCAAAGCACACCTATTTGCAGCTTCTCAGGTTGGAAAAAAAGGAACATCTTGAAAGAGGGACAATCAGCACTAGAGACTCAAGCCCTTAAGAGATGATTTGGAGAACAGAGAAAGGGTAGGAGCCCTAAAACCAGACAAAGACACAAACTAACAGTGAATAAATTCCAACAAGAAGAGATCACTACTCTCAGCCCCCAAGGGATGTAAAAAGAACAGATCCAAAGGCATCACATGATCACCGAAAGACACCAGAGGTCTGATATTTGACATTCCTTGTCTATTGTGTCATTCCAAGGAATCCAGCCCAAACTATCTGCACACACATCTGCCCAAATGCTGGACAACCACTTGGAGAGCCCCACGTTGGTGCTCGTGTGTAGGTGGGTTTGGCTGTGAATGAATGAAACTCATTTTGTTTTAAAATAAATTCGCCTTCTCCTTTCCGAGGTCTCACGTCATTGATTGCTCGCTTAACTCCCAGCAGTCAGCAGGGAGCCGTGAGCTTCCTTCCCATCCAATGGAGAAGTTCAGGTCTCCCAAGAGGCAGAGCAGCAGTGGGTGGCTTCCACTGGAGGATGCCATCTGCACAGAGAATGACATCCCTGCCGGATGGGGGAAGATCCCACGCTCCGTGGAGCATCCCATCCGTCATGCCCATGTGGCTTGATAGCTTAAAAAAGACAGAGGAGAGTGAGCACAGAACAGACACACCCACACGTCTGCATTTATAAGAGGAAAGCAACAGTTTCCCAAGGAATTCAGTGTAAATTAGTTTTTGAGCTGCTCTGAGATTTTACACAACACCCCCAGCTCAACTGGTCCTGGTGACAAACCACTCCAGAGCACCACGATCCTACCCTGGTCTCTGCTATTAATCTTTTCCTTGTAATCCATTCCTGCCTAACACACCAAGGACAGTTACTTCACTGCTCAAAACAGCAAATTAAGACTTTAGGTATCAAATCCAACACCTGCCTGTGGCACTTCTTTTTATGGCAGGTTTCACACCAACACTCTTCCAGCTCAAGGATCACCAGCATCATCCATGCTCGACTCAGAGCAGAAGCCAGGCTGTGGCATTTTCTGTCCCACCCACCTGCACTAGGTGCTCTGAACCCCAAATACAGAACCAACACCGTTTCCCCCCCCAAAGTTGTTACCAAATATCTGCAGCCACACGCAGAGCAGAGACGAGGGAAGCTGTGAGAAGGGAGTCAGCAGTTCGTTTTCCTTCCTTTCGGAAACAGCAGCAGGAAATTGAAACAAGCAGACACCGCAGCAGAAAAGCCACCTCCTTCCCGTGCCACCTCACACTCGCTGGGGCAACAGCTGGGTGACAACAGCCTGTCCCTCACCCCGGGGTGGCAGCAGTGCTGTGAATCCTGGACCACACGTGAAGGTACCCGGGCTGGCTGCACGAGTGTCGCGTGCTCCAACATCCACTTCCCCATCAGAGTGGAAAAATATTTCCTGTGCTGGGACTGCTGCTCCAAAGGAGGAGCGAGGGGCGTATTTCAGCCTCCTGCCAGTTCCTGCTGAAAGCTACTGCAGCCAGCAGCTGTTTGCGTGGATTGGGAAGTGAGGAATGCACGAGAGCATCAGTAAACCAGAATTACACAAGTCCTAGAGTTATGGGAAACTAAAAAGAAAAGGCCTAAAGCTACAGTTCCTGATTTCTCTTTGAGAATTCAGCAGCACACAAATTGTAAAAGCTGAGAAATTCAATACTAGAGCTGCTTGTACAGTGTTCATCATTACACCACAGCAGAAAGGGTTTGGGGAAGAGTGGGATGTGGTTTGGGATGTGTTACACATCCCAGCTCACATCTTTACTCAAATCCTATGGACTAGAACACTTCATCTCAAGCTTTAAAAATACCTTGAAAAGCTGAAATTCACATCAACCCTAAAAGCTCTTATTCACTAAACAGTTATGGCTCCAGTCAGAAATCCTCTGGGCCACCCTTCCTCCAGTGAAAACAAAACCCTGGCTAACTCAAGTGCAGACTTAAATATAGCCAGATGCCCTTCAGAAGGTATTTGGTAACACAGGCTCAGAGCTTGAAGATGGACTTGTTTGATTGGAACTTTATGCCCAGCACAACCTCTGAAACATTTGTCCACATGGCTTTAATTGGGGACTTGGACAGGAAAAAAACAGTGCATTTCAGATGTGTTTTCCAGCTTCACTCCCTGCTCCTCAAACTCCAGCAAATGGTGGTGAGAAAGCTGGAGAACAGGAATTAAAGCCTTTGAAAGCTGTGTTTAATTCTCTGTTCTACTTCCAGAAAGCAGAATTTTCTTTCTCTTTAAATGCAGGATCTTAAAATTCATGGGTCTGAGATGATTTCTAAAAATGCCAACTCCTTTTGTTAAGTGTCTCAACTTGAATTGCCACCGCTGATAAAAGTTATCACAAAATGTGACATTGTACCTGGAAAACAAAAAGAGCCTTGGAAGCTCTTGAGCTGGGCTGAATTAAACATAAAAATCACCAGACTGGTAAAATAGAGACTTTTCAGCAGGTTGTTCAGAAAAGAGAGAGCCCAAGAGGGATCTTTAAACATCATGACACTGCTTTGAGAGTCAGGACTGGGAGGGCACCAAAGATCCCATGGGAAGAGATTACACAGGGATTAGGGGAGCACATAAAGCACAGTGAGGCCACAGGGCTGCAGTAAAACGGGGCACAACTGGAACAGCATTACAAGCGCCCTGTGTCCTCCCCCGACCCCAAACCAGGGCTCCCACACCAGCTGCGCTGCACTTCTGGGCACAGCAAAACCCGATGCAACAGGGTTGGCAGCTGTTGCCAGGTAATTCATACCCAAACACTCCTTTCCTTACACAAGCACCCAGCACCAACCAAAGAGAAAGAACAGAGCTCGGCAGCAGGGAAGGGTCACAGTAATAACTCCAAGCACGCAGATCCATCCCAGCCCTGCCCTCTCCCAACCTCTGCTGATCCTCACGGCACAAGGTGGCTGGGTTGACAGCCAAAACAACAAGAAATAAACCCAGCAGCTCCAAACCTGGACTGCTTCCATTCAAAACAAGCTTTTAAGCAAGTTCCCCTCGGAGGGGGAAAATACAGACGGCAACTGAGGCGGAACAAAGCGTTTCCCCGTCAGCTAAGCCGAGGGCTGGTTTCGGGCAGGGGTGAATTGAAAAACCGAGGCAGCGAGAGGAGGGCAGCTACCCCCAGACACAGGATCCCACCTGGACACGGGATCTCAGCACACTTTGCGTCCAACCCGACTACTCCTGGCTCCTCCTGGGCACCCAGGCGGGTCATTTATTTGCGATTTGGAGATCACTGACTCGTGAGTGAGAACCTGGCACGACCTGGAGGGCTCCTCCAGCGCCCCAACGCCTTCGGCCCGTGGCAGGAGCTCCGGAAGGTCCCGCCCGAGGAGCCGCCGGCTCGGGGCCCCGCGCCCCTCAGGGAGCTCCCCCCGGCCCCGGGCAGCACCGGCCGCCCACCGGCTCCCCGGTACCACGGAGACCGCCGGGCCCCACGGGTGCCGGGGGGTGTAAGGGTGACACCGAGCGCTCCGGAAGCTGCGGAGGGGCGGGGGCTGCTGTGAAGGGAGCAGCGGCCGTGCCTCCGGGCCGCCAGGCAGGCCGGGCCCGCAGCGGCCGCAACGGCCCGGGCGGACCCTCGCGAACGGCCCGGGCTGCGCGGCACACAGCACGGGGTGTCGGGGGTGCCAGCCCGCGGGTGCCCGCCCCGCGAAGCAAAGCACAGCACAACCCAGCCCAGCCCAGCTCCCCGTCCCGGCGCCGCTGTGCCCCGGTCCCGGCGCCCCGCAGCCGCCCCCGGCCCCTCACCCCGAGCAGGGCCCGGCGCCGCCGCTCCCGGCCCGCGGTCACGGAGCCTCCGCGCGTGCGCACGCCGGACCGCCGCGGGGCCAGCCGAGGGGCGGGGCCAAGGGGCGGGGCCAGGCGGGGAGGGAGGGACGTGATTGGTGGAGGCGTGAGGGAGAGGAACGGCGAGCGCGAGGCGGGGTGGGACCGGCGTGGTAATGAGCGAGTGTGGTAATGAGCGTGATAATGAGTGAGCGTGGTAATGAGCGTGATAATGAGTGAGTGTGGTAATGAGCGTGATAATGAGTGTGGTAATGAGTGAGTATGGTAATGAGCGTGATAATGAGTGTGATAATGAGTGTGGTAACGAGTGAGTGTGGTAATGAGTGTGGTAATAAGTGTGGTAATGAGAGTGATAATGAGCGAGTGTGGTAATGAGTGTGGTAATGAGTGTGATAATGAGTGAGTGTGGTAATGAGCTTGATAGAGTGTGAGTGTGCGGGACAGAGTGTGGTAATGAGCGTGATAATGAGTGTGGTAACGAGTGAGTGTGGTAATGAGTGTGGTAATGAGAGTGATAATGAGTGAGTGTGGTAATGAGCGTGATAGTGAGTGTGGTAATGAGTGTGGTAATGAGTGAGTGTGGTAATGAATGTGGTAATGAGTGTGGTAATGAGTGAGTGTGGTAATGAGCGAGCGTGGTAATGAGCATGATAATGAGCGTGATAACGAGTGAGTGTGGCAATGAATGTGGTAATAAGTGTGGTAATGAGTGAGTGTGGTAATGAGCGTGATAACGAGTGAGTGTGGTAATGAGCGTGATAGTGAGTGTGGTAATGAGTGTGGTAATGAGCGAGTGTGATAATGAGCGTGGTAATGAGTGAGTGTGGTAATGAGAGTGATAATGAGTGAGTGTGGTAATGAGCGTGATAGTGAGTGTGGTAATGAGCGAGTGCGGTAATGAGCGTGATAATGAGTGTGGTAATGAGTGTGGTAATGAGCAAGTGTGGTAATGAGCGTGGTAATGAGAGGGATAATGAGTGAGTGTGGTATTGGGTGTGGTAATGAGTGTGGTAATGAGAGTGATAATGAGTGAGTGTGGTAATGAGCGTGATAATGAGTGTGGTAACGAGTGAGTGTGGTAATGAGTGAGCGTGGTAATGAGTGTGGTAATAAGCGTGAGTGTGCGGGACCGAGTGTGGTAATGAGTGTGATAATGAATATGGTAATGAGTGTGATAGAGTGTGAATGTGATAAAGAGTGTGAGTGTGTGGGACTGAGTGTGGTAATGAGTGTGATAATAAATATGGTAATAAGTGTGTTAAAGAGTGTGAGTGTGCGGGACTGAGTGTGGTAATGAGCATGATAATGAATATGGGAATTAGTGTGATAATGAGTGTGGTAATGAGTGTGAGTGTGCAGGACCAAGGGTGGTAATGAGTGTGTGATAATGATAATGAGCGTGTGTGTTACTGTGTGATACCACGAGTGACAGCGTGTGAGAGTATGTGATAGTGAGTGTGTGATACTGTGTTGCACACCACCAGTGCACCCTCCCCTGCAGTTTAGCACCTCTGGGTGCCAGGCATGGGAGCTGCTGTGGGAACGTGGGTGTGACCCTGGAGCCACATCCAGCCTGCATTAATCAGCTGCTCACCACCTTGAGGGTTTCCTTTCCATCCAGGTAACTCCGAAGCAAAGCCGTGGAGTCGCCTGCTCTGTGTTTGGGGTGAGGACGGTGTGCCACAGATCTCCCCAAGGACACAGCGCTGCTCCCTCCCAGCTGCTGCACCTCCACCACCACCCCTGCAAGATCTGTGTGTTTATTTAGGGATTCCTTTGGTCCTGGAGCATCTTGGAGGGTGCTGCATCACTTCTTCATGCTCTCTTAGAGGTAGGTCAGACCCCACCTGGATTTTCCCCTTTCCTGGGACCCCCACCAAGACCTCAGCAGCAGTGGTTAAAGAACCACAGAACCAGAGAATCATTTAGGTTGAGAAAGACCCTTAAGATCACTATAATTCCTTCTGAACCAGGAAGTGTTCACCAATTCTTATCAAATTATTTGAAACCTCCCTGGACTTTACACCCAGCAGCACTGATTCACCCATGCCATGATACACCTGCCCTAAAAGCCTTATAAAATAAAGAACATTATGTTTGGAGTCAGTAGTTACAGCAAAAAAAAAACAAAACAACATATAGAACCACTACATACTGTAGGAAATAGAGGGATATTATAAAACTCTTCTTCCAGGGTTAAACATGTGAGACTCATCTTCACAGAGCCTCAATAAAGTTGGTTTTCATCCCAAAATGTACAGTGCCAAGCACATAACCACGACAGCTCCAGTGAAAACCCTCTGGAGCTGCATCCCCCCACAGCTCAGCCTCGTATGCAAATGCCCATGGATTTCTCTGCTCCAGGATGGATGAGACTGTCACATACTTGAGTTCAAAATACTCACAAAGTACTAATAATTGCCAGAAGTGATTGATAGCCTGCTTGCAATGTGTCTGCTAAAGCAATAAATTTCACATTTACAACTCAGGTGCTTGGGATTCCTGTCTCCTGCGGCTGTAATTAGAAACTGGAGAGCAATGCAAAGGGTTTTTTTTTTTTTCCTAAAAAATAGATAGGGATGCTTCATAAAGCCATGCTGGGAGCAGACTGTGTGATCCATGTGGTTGCATGGGTGGGCAGGTATGAAATATCCTGTGATCCTAAATAGGAAAAAGTTCCAGGGAGATTTGGGGATGGTGAAGAAGGGTTTCTGTCCAGTCTTGCAGACCTTCATGGCATGGCTGGGAGATAAAGGGATGCTCCCAGTGTGGAGTCCTGGCTGGTGAGAGAGGATGGGTGAGGCCTCAGGGTGATGCTCTGAGGCTGAAGGTGCTGCAGATAAGGGCTGCAGGGTGGGGGAGAGCAGAGGTGAATTGGGTGCAGCTCCTGGTGGAGGGAAGGGCACTATGGTGGAGATAAACCAGTCAGGTGGTGGCTGAGCTGTGGGAAGAGTCTTGAATTGCATTGGATTTATTTATTTTTTCAGTTTTGAGCAGGGATTCGTGATCTGATCTTGCATCAGGGTCCCTGGAGGGTTTTGCCAGGCACAGAGAGTGGCTGAGGTACCTCATCTCAGCAGTACAAGTGCATGGCTGGTCCTCAGTCTCCCTTTTCTCACACCTTTTCACCACTTGTCCTGCATTCCATGATGGTCCAACAACCTGAAACAGAGCCACGGGCAACATGAATCTGGGCTCTGGTGACCAGCTGAGCCTGTCAGACCCCACTGCACAACTTCCTCCAACTGTTCTGTGTTGTGAGGGGGGCTGCAAAGATCTTCCCTGAGTCTGAAAGGTGAACCTCAATGTCCTGCTGTCCCTAAAGACCCTGTTTTCACAGGGATGCAGACCTCACAATCCTCACTGCCTGCAAAAATATTTTATATTTTACATTATTTTTACCTTAATGATCCCCAGATTTAGTCCTTTATGCCTTTTTTTTTTTTTTTCAGCTGGATCCCTTCCTCCCCATGCTGTTCTTTCCTACACCCTTCTCTGCATGCTCCCCAAATCAGTATGCAAAGCACTGAGTCCTCCAACAAGGCATCAACTCCTGTCTGATCCATCCACACACTGGGGTAACCAGCCAAATATTTGCCTTCCCCCTGCTCCTTTTCTTGCAGTGGTGCTGGAAGGCTGTTGAATTAATTTCTCCGTGGCTGCTCTCCCTCACACGGTTTTGGCTCGAGGTCCTACACTAATGTCTACAAAATCTGACGCTTGAGGCTCTGTTAAATTGCCAGGCTTAGCCTGTGCTCCAGGGAATAGCCTGGCCACTCAGGAAACTGCCTGTCCAAGCTCTGCTGGGATTGCTGCAGCACTTTGAATTCACAGCCCACTCGATTTCAGATTAATTTCCCTGAGCAGACAAACCCAAAGTGACAGGAATTAGGAAGAAATTCCTCTGCAGGCAAAGGATAATAGGTGAAATTTCATTTCATTCTCCTCTGCAGCAGCTGCTGCTGGTTCCTGCCAGGGACCAGGAAGACAAAGCAGGGATGGATCTGGTGTGTGCATCCCCCTCCTGCTGGGTGACTTTGCTGTCCAACCCGGGGATTTACCTACTGAGAGGGACTTGTTCCTCCTCCCTGCTGCTAGTGGGAGATGCCCCATGAGCTCAACTCAGCTCTCTGTGTTCCACTGCCTGCCTTTCTTGGGGGAAATGACAATCTTGAACACTTTATGTTGGAAGGGACCAGCCCAGGTTGTTCCAACCCGCTGCTATGGTCAGGGACACCTTCCACCGTCCCAGGCTGCTCCAAGCCCCACCCAACCTGACCACGAACACTTCCAGCATCCATATCTCCTCTGGGCAACCTGTGCCAGGGCCTCACCACACTCATCATCAAACATTCTTTCCTTATGTCAATCCTAAATTTACCATTCTCATTTGAAACCCCAGCCCCTTCTCCTGTCATCCTGACCCCGATCAAAAGGCTGTTTCCATCCCTGCCTTTGCTAAATCCAGCCAGGAACCTCTGCAGCCGAGTCCTCTGGTTTGTGTTTCTGTCTTACCTGCTCTGGCCACACTCACCTCACCATTAATGCTAATTAGGGGCAGAACTCATCCCGTTTTGCCTTCTGCCTGCTTTTCCCAGTGGGGATTTCCTTTCTCTTCCCGAATCAAGCCTCTCCCCGCTGTGGCAAGCGCTTCTCCCTGCAGCTGCGTGCCACCTAGTGCACACTGAGCCGCGCGGCAGCGCCAGGGCCGGCGATCCATCCCTCGGAGCTTTCCTGGAGCCAAAAGAGCCTTTCAAGGTCCCTTCCAGCCCAAGCTGTTCAATGCAGAGTCACGCTCGGGCACTGCTTCTCCATCCCACGCATGTTCCTGCACTGGGAGGCAGCGATGTCCACCCATCTCTCTTGTCAGCCCGGCTGTCCCCACACAGGTCATCACTTCCCAAATCACCCACTTAGGCACAGTTTGGGCTCTCTGGAGTGAATCTAAAAGCACTGAGGCTGCAGCAGTCCAGTCTCACAGCAGCAATGCTGCAGTAGGAGTGGGATGGATGAATTCCCGAGAAGCCAGCAAGTGCTGGTCCCAGTGGACAAGTCGTAAAAATAAATACACCTATATATATATTTGCATATATATATATAACATATATACGGCTGTTGTCCCATAGGATGCTGCTGCCAGGTGAGATTTCACCATCATTAGTAATGGCAGGCAGAAAAGGGAGTTACAGCTCATGGTCCACAGCGGGTGCCTTTGGTGACAGAAGGGACGCAGCTCCCTGTTTCCCATCCCCTATTCCCCGATGTGATCCGTTCCTGCTCCTCCCCAGCCCTGGATGGCGGCTGGAGCCCATGGCACGGGTCTGCTGCCCTCCGGAGAGGCTCCTGTCAGCACCGCGTCCTTGGGCTGCTCCTTCCCACCTGCCTGAGGTCGGGCAGGAAGCAGATTAGGGAGGAACAAAGGGGATTTTGTCTGGGGAGGGGATGGGTACCTCTCCCCGAGCTCCAGCTTGCTGCAGCCCAGAGCAATGCTGAGCCTCTCTGGGGGCTTCCACTGCTCTTTCCTCAGCCCTGCCCTTCCTTCTGTACTTATAAACTGCCAGAAAACACCTTAAAATTAGCTCGTGGTTCCCAAATAGCACAGAAGCGTGCTGGGAGCACAGCTCCAGCTGCACCGAGGCGGGGCTTGATGTCAGGACAGGGAACCAAAATGGTCTTGTACTGCATTTACATCTTTCCCTTCTTCAAACCCAGGCTGTTTTGGGGCTGAGAGCTCCCAGGATGCCACATTGCAGGATCCTGTCACTGGCTGTGCCCTGGAGTAGCAGGAGAAGCAGAGGAAGGAGGGGAGGCTCCATCCTGCTGTAAATGCAGCATTTTTCGTGCCAGTGTGCCCCAAAGTGAAAGCAGCAGCGGGAGCCCCCTAAATAATTGGTGATTTAGCTCAGCAATCACCAGGGGAATCCTGTCATTCTTTGTACTTTGGCTAATGGCTTGAAACAGCAACTGGTGTTCTCTGCCCCTTCTTTTCCTCCTGGCAGAAAGAAGATGCCTTTTATTTCAGCTTATGGCTTTTTCATATGGCACCAGGCTCTTCTTTACATCCTCAATGCATTTCCTGGCCATGGTATAGCCTGGACAAATGAGTTTATCTCTCCTCTCTGTATTTTCCCAATTAATCAAAACAGGAAATCAGTTTGGATTTTTTGTTTTGGTTTGGTTTTTTTGTTGTTTTTTTTTTTTTTTTTCTGGAGGCCTTGTATTTTCTGCAGTTTCATGAGCCACTTGTGTCGGAATCTGTGGGTATTGATGATTCCGAGAAAGTCTCTGTCTTTCTGCCCCGCTGCCAAAGCAGAAGCCATAATTCGTCTGTGCTGGTTTCAAGGTTGTTTATTCTGTTTATCTCTAACATGTTCTGCTGCCCTGCCGCAGCTCTGTCCTGCAGGGCAGCGTGTGGGGCTCTGCCCTCAGTGGGATGGTACAAACATTAAATACCACAAACTACCTGTGCTGGATTTACAATAACGTGCCAATATCTGTCACCTACGTTGGACAGTGTGTCCCCAGCCTGAACCAACAGAAAAATGCCAACACCACAGTGAAACATGGAGGGCATGAAGAAGGAGAAAAAGGACAAGACACACCCAATTTCCTCCATCTTGTCCCCTCTGAACCCCTAATCTAGAAACCTAAAATTTTACTTTTGCACCCGTGTCACACTTAATTATTACTTATATCAAACACTCAGAGCTGGTAATTCATCCTGTAAGATTGAAAACTCTTTTCCATGGACAGAGATCACAGCCAGTGTCTCTGGGGGCTCTGTACAGGGGGGTTCCTGACCCCTGCCAGGGTCCCAGACCTGCCAGGGCAGCCAGAGGGAAGCCCTGGATTCCCACACACTTGTTTCCCCCAGTTTCTACCCATGGCCAAACTGCTACCAGAAAAGGGGTCTGCTGGAGATGCCACCCACTGCCATAGGAAGCATGCTGCTCATGGCACCTGGCAGCTGCTGAGTGGATGTGGGGATGGCCCTGAGTCCTCCAGAAGCTTCTCTCCCATGAGCATCTCTGGAGTGTCCTGGAGTGTCCCTGCCTGACTAAGCAGCAAGGCCATCAGGAAGCACAAAAAGAGCTTCTTTTTCTCCTGGCACACAAGAGAACAGCCTTGCTGTCCTGTGGAATTTTATAATTAGCCTTTCTTATGTTGTGGCTGCTCCTTGAATAAGGCTGGCTGTGTTTTCTTTTCCTCAGAGCAGTGTAATCCCCCAGCCTGATACTGCCAAGCCACTCAAAGCACACACAGGAATGATGTAGACATGGAAAAAGGCTGAGATGCTGCTCCATTGCCCAGAGAAATCCTGGATGGGGTGGAGAGCATCTCATCCCTGCATGTCCACATTATGGTCCTGCTCTGCCAAACCTAGATGTGGATTGATGCTGGAGCTGATGATTCCCAGTCCATGGGCCCTGGCAGACAGCCAGGACAGTGGGGAGTTTGTCAAAGTTTAGGCAAAACAGACTTAAAAGGCACCTTTGAAACTTGTGCTCATGATCTGGTTAATTAGAGCTTTGCTGCTACTGGGAAATAAAACTGCCTAATTGCTAATTACTGAATCCCTGCAAAAAAAGGAACAGCAGAAGCAGTTGGCAACAGTTGTCGCCAGAACTGGCTTTGTGCAGAATTAAAATACAAAAACCCAGACTTTTTAGGGCATTTAGATGTCTGGGCTTTGCAAAGGAGCAAGTGAAAAATCCAGCAGCAAGAGCCACAAGGCAAATTCTGCCTCCCATGAGAACGAGGGCAGGAATCCTGTGGTTCATAAAATCAACTTGTTCAAAGCCAAAAGCACACCAGGCTCCTAAAATTGCTAGGGAACTTAAGAATTCATATGGCTGGGAAACCCAGTAAGTTTGGTGGTTCCTTTTCTGTGGTCTTCAAGGCTGCTGAGACCCAAGAGTCTCACATTATCTGGCTTTTACTTGCAATGATGGTTAAAATGGTTTAAAGGCTGTAATAGTTAAAAATTATTAAATATACACAATTATTTTTAAAATAAAGAGATGCCCTGGCCAGGAGCAGAAGAAGACAACATGAATGTATAGAGCAGAAAGTGGTGGAGGTGGATGGGGAAGGTTTCCAGCCACAGGACATCCCTTACCACAGGCTGAGAACACAAGGATAGGTCAGGTTCCTCTAATGTCCTCAGCAGAGATGCCTTGAATGGTCAGACGGAAAAAATCCTGTGAAAAGGGACCCCTAAAGGTAATTTCTTGCCTAGGAACAGGCAGGGAAGACCACGGTTTGCCCAAGGAACAGGTCTCCAAGGCCCCCAAGCAGGGAAGGAGGTCAGAACCATCCCCTCCTGCTGCATCCCAGTGCTGCCTCAGGCACCCAGAGAAGTATTTTCAGCCAGATGGTTATTGCCGACTTCCTCTCCAGGTGGGCACTCAGACAGTCGAGGAGGGAGGTGGGAAGGAGCTAAAAAGCCCAAATCCTCTGAAAAAGCTTCTTCCTTCCCCTCGAGGCGTAACCCGGGCTCTGCCAGCACCCAATTTAAGGATGTGTCCCTGCCTGCCTCCCTGAAACCCGAGCCATTCCCTCCCCACCATGTCTCCTTAGCGGGCTTCCCTCTCTTCTCCTCTTTCTGCTTCTTCCTCCTCTTCTCCCTTCTCCTGCTCCCTCTCCTTCTCCTTTGCTTTGGGGATGATCTGTCCCAGGATGGGTTGCAGGGCTGCCATCCTGCTGTAACCCAGCAGCAGCAGCAGCAGCAGCAGCCCCAAAACTGCGAAGGGATGACAGGCTGGAGCTGTTCCGTTGATGGATGAGATCCATTTTCTTCCCCCTTTAATTTTTTTTTAACATTTACTAATCAAGATCTCACCTAAAGAAAAAAAATCCTGCCTTATCCCAATCCCATTTTACCAGGAATATTAATTTCAATCGTTATTTTTGAATGTTTTATAACTAACTAGCAAGCTCCTTTGTTTATTTCAAAAGAGGACGGATATTTCTGGGATTCGATACACCCATCTTTATACTGGAGAGAAAATACCAAACAGGTATGTGGATTTATGATGCTCTTTTTTAGGTCAGGATGGTAATTACAAATAATGATCTGGCAGGGTGTGGCAGCTGAAAAACTGTGATTTCTCCTGAAGTTGTTTGAATAGTCAAAAAGTGGAAGTAATAAACAGAGAAGTGGGATTCACTCCAGCTGTGGCCAAGGGGTACAAAGGGGTATGAAAGGACCTGTGGAGTCCTGTGTCCAGGTAGGAGGAGAGAGTTTTCACTGAGGGCAAAGGGCTGGCTGGGCACAGTGTGTCTGCTGTGATGTTTTATTTGGGGTGAAAACAGAGATTTTCTGTGCCTCACGTTAAAGCCCTGATCCTCCCCTGTGAGTTTTGTACCATCCCTGGTGGTCAGTGCTTGTGCAGCATGGGGGTGATGGAGGATTTGCTGCTTCTTCCATCAGGTCCATGGTGGGGGTTGGCTTCACAGGACACCTGTCAGCTTGAAAACCTCGGGGTGAAAGCATTTCCATAAACCCACACTGGGCAACACTTTAAATCATAGAATCATCACAAAATCATAGGATGGTTTGGGTTGGAAGGGACATTCCAGTTTTCTCCAAACCCCGTCCAACCTGGCCTTGGACACTTCCAGGCATGGGGCAGCCACAGCTTCTCTGAGTGATGTTAAAAGGGATGCTGCGTTTTGCTACAGTGCCATGATGACTAATTATGGCTGAAAAGCAGATTTTAATCTGTGGGGATTCTGAAAGAACCCCAACACCCCGGGTTTAAGGAAGGGGGGCTCAGTTTTCAGCTGAATTTTGAGCGTTGGGGTGAGGATTGAGAAGCAGCTGGAAAAGCACAGATGGAGAAGGAAAGTTGGGGTTTCCCTCTTTGGGGTGAGGATTGAGCAGTTGGAAAAGCACAGACGGAGAAGGAAAGTTGGGGTTTCCCTCTTTGGGGTGAGGATTGAGAAGCAGCTGGAAAAGCACAGATGGAGAAGGAAAGTTGGGGTTTCCCTCTTTGGGGTGAGTACTGAGCACTTGGAAAAGCACAGACGGGGAAGGAAAGTTGGGGTTTCCCTCTTTGGGGCCAGCCGTGGCACAGCACCGCAGTGGTTAATGCTCGCTGCCACCCTGCGAGGGAGCAGGAACGCGCTGGCTCCGGCACAAAAGCGGCGATGACAATGTCCCTGCGGGCAGGACGCGATGCCGGGGTTTGGCCGGGACAGGGCGGCGGAGGGGCCATCTGTCAGCCCTGCCCCCCTGGAGAGAGGGGAGGGCCCGTGGGGACAAAAGGCGACATTATTCGCTGCTTCAGGAGGGATGAATGGAGTATTGAATGCCACCACCTCAGCGAGTAGATTGGTTTTCAGCCCCCATCACTGAGCTGTCTGTCGCTGGTGAGGTTTGGTCAGCAGGAGTCGAGCAGAGATCAGGGAGATGTAACGGGGCTGTCTCTCATCCACACCGGCTCCTTCCTGCACCTCCATCACTTCTTGCTGGTGCACAGAAAACCCCTTGGTCCACCATCATCTCTCCCTAGTGAAGGCAACGAAGTCCAAGCTTTGGTCTGGAGGCTCTGGAGCCGCCCCAGCCCATGGTCTGGAGGAGCCTTGGCTGGGTGGACAACAGCACATGGTCCTACCTGGGAGCTCTTCTCATGCCACATGGACAACCAGGAGCAGGAAAAGGCTGGATGAGGGGTTTCCATGAGAAGGAGGGGTTAGTCACTGATACATTGGATTTCAATGGCCTTCCCCAAGCAGATGCCTGAAGCAGCAGCAGTCATTGTGCATCCCTTCAGGAGCTCCCTTCAGGAGTTGACGTGCCCCGTGGGGGCTGGAGGGACTGATTTTAGGCTCGGCTGAGCTAAGGCTGGCAGCCCAGCTTTGGAGCCGGCGTGCGGGAGCATCCTCACGATGGCACTGCTCCCCCAGCGCACGGTGCCGCCAGCCCCGCTGCTGGCACCGGGGGATGCACTCTGGGCTCCCAGAGGGATCCCGGCCAGCAGGACCAGCACCATGCCCCTCCAGAGAGCCTGCAGGTGACACAGAGCTGGGAATCCACCCCTCGGCACTGAGCAGTAAATGAGGTGGAAATGGAATCTTGAGATACTGGATCTCCTCCTCATTTTCTGCTGACATTCCCTGTTGCTGAGTTTTACCTCGCTGGTAGGATATGGCCCTTCAGCTTCATCTTGCCACTCAAAAAAATTTGCTTGCTCTTAATGAATCCAGCTGGAATTACTTTTCATGTGTCTTCTGGTCACTGCTCCTGGAAATACTGAGGAGGGGCACGTTCACAGGCCCTTGGTGACCACAGGCTCTCCTGGCCACCACCACTAACACTGCTGTCTGCATGTTTCAGGGAAGTGACCTCTGGAAATTCACCTGCAGCAGGACTGACAAGCAGCAATGACACTCGGTCCCTGTCCAGACACCCGGCACGGCACAAGGAGGCCGGACAACGATGTGCTGCCTCTCTCCTTGATGCCAGCCACACTCCTTATCCTCCTCATCCTCCTCAGCCCCACCGGTGAGCTCCTGCCTGGGGCAGTGGGAGGGGTTTTAGGCACCCGTGATCCCTCTCCATCTCTCGGATTTGTGGGCAGATTTTCTCCAGGCACGGGATTATTGTGGTGTCCCCTCCAGCGCTGAGTGTGCACAGAGATGGAAGGAGCAAGTTCAGCTCTTATGTCCCACTGTGACCTGGCTGTGATGACAAGCCCAGCGTGAGACAGGCAGGGGAATGGGGCAGGCAGCTGCCAGTACTGGTGACAGAGCAGGTCTGGGCTCCCATGGGAGCAGGCAGCAGGCAGCACCCATGGGGAGATGCTGACGGCCAAGGGATGCTCCTGGAGCTGCTCCCCAGGACCTGTGGGACCAGTCCTGCCAAGGAAACAGGTGGAACGAGCACCCATCTCCTGAGAACAACAGTCTCTACTCACTCCTGGCAGGCAGTGTTCCAGCCAGGATGGGAAGCATTTCAATAGACCCGGGAAAAGCCATTCACACTCTGGAACGCGAGTCCACACGGGCGCGGTGGCAGCGCAGTTATCCCAGCGTGACTCTATCCCTGCAATTACAGCCAGGCGCTGGGGAACACGTCCCTGCCTCAACAAACCCGCGCCAAGGCACAGCCAGCCGGAAAACTGGGAATTCAGACGTAGTCAGACATCCTAATTGAGTTAAATGGGGTTTTACCTCCCCACCCCCTCAGCTGGTGCTTCCCTTCCCCCTCAGGATGCTGTGGCAGCATCCGAGCTCACACTCCGGCTGTGGGGACCCTGTCACAGCCCCCTGCATCGCCGGGTTCTCCTGGTTCTCTTCCTTAATGGGCACAGATCAGTCGCTAAGGAAGGGCCATTTGTCCTCTCGTTTGGTGGTTTTGGTTAGCAGCGGTGTTTACTCTTCCCTTTTGCTTTTGACTTTGTGAAGCTGGATCAGAGAAACATGGAGGGCTCTGTCTCTTCTCAAAAAGACAGTTCCTTATTATTGTAGACACACCAGGCATATTCTGTTCAGATCTCTCCTGACTTTGCTGGAGGATGCTCTTAAATGAATATTTTAGAGCTTTGATTTTGACTTAAAGGGAGATGAATATTTATCAATGTCCTTTTTATCCATTGCTTTTTTAGCACTGGAGCGGACTAGGTGTTAAAAATCAATACAAGCCAGGATCAAACACTCTTCCTAGAAACCCTCGTGCCTCCCCATTTTTGGTGCAGGGGTGAGCTGAATTACCTCTACCCTGTTGTATCCTTCCCTGTCCTCTCCTGCAGAGCCTCTCTGCTCCTGTGTTCTCACCTGTTTAATCCCCAATTCTTGCTGGAACCACAGCATCCCTTTCCATGCCTGGTCCAGCTGAGCAGGGCAGGAGCACCGACCACGCTGGAGCTCTCTGGCTGCTGATGTTCATCCCAGCATCCCTGCTAAGTCATGGATACAGGCAGACAGTTACCTTATTCTCCTTTCTCCTGGAGCTTCTAGGTTTTTCTTTGACAGCCCTGATTTCTGGCTGACTTAATGGTCTCCCAGGCAACGTCCTAGCAAGGAAAAGGGAGGTGGGTTCATCTGCTCCTCTGTCCCCCCAGGCTCACACTGCTTCTCACGGCGGTGACATCCGCCTCCGGAGCAGCTGGGATTGACCTTCACGTCACTGCTGGTGGGCTGAGCGTGAAGCAAGGCAGGGCTGGTCTGAGGCAGTGGGAGGAAAAGAGGCCACAGAGGCACCAGAGGTGTTGATCAGCCCTTGGGTGCTGTAATTAGCATGGTGGCATCATAGAATCATGGAATTGTTTGGGTTGGAAAGTGACTTTAAAATTTATCTCGTTCCAAA
This sequence comes from Taeniopygia guttata, assembly GCF_048771995.1. Classification (NCBI taxonomy): domain Eukaryota; kingdom Metazoa; phylum Chordata; class Aves; order Passeriformes; family Estrildidae; genus Taeniopygia; species Taeniopygia guttata. The sequence goes on along the minus strand of NC_133044.1, from coordinate 6,038,672 downwards.
GCCCCTGCCATGAGCAGTGACACCTTCCACTAGGTTTGTAAGGATTTTGGAAGGTGTTACCCACAGGAGAGGGTTGTGCAGACAGAGCATCAAGCCCAGGAGACTTCAGATGCCCAAGGAGATCTGTGCTGGGCTCCAGCATTGGACAAGTGCTTGTGGACTGGGGTGTCTACAAGGTCCAGGCACCCATCCCCATCCACCATCCCCCAGGGCATCATGATCATGTTGCTGTGACCTCCTGGACAAGCTGGAGCCCACAGTGACCCAGGGAGGATCCCACATCACTTAGCAGAGGGATTTTGTGCCCAAATAATGCCCAGAAGTGAGAGGGAGTTCAAGAGATGAGGACATATCCTGCATCCTTCAAGTGTTCACCTCCCTCTGGAGGAGGTTTCCCTCCCTCTGGATGGGGTTCACCCCTTAAGGTGGCTGCACCCCACCAGTGGGTGTGTTGGTACTTGCATGTAGGTATGGAGCTTCCAAAAAGTGGATTTTGGGGAAATGAAATAAAAAATCAATTAAAATGCACACAGGTTGCAGCATCTTCCATCAGGAGATCTCCAGTGGGTTTCTTAAGCTGGGCAGGATTGATTTTCTTAGTTCCCATCTCACCACCCAAGTTTTCAATGGGGGTGATGGGGCAGGAGGATGCAGGAGCTGCCCAGGGCCCACAGCAAGGCAGCAATGGAGCCAGGGATGGACAAAAAGCTCCTCAAGACCTGGCCCAAGACAGGATCCACCTGGAGTGGCTTCTGCTAGCCATTGGGCTCATTAGGGTCACACATGTCACCTTGTGTTTCACAGTCCCACCAGAGTCACAGTCGCTGATATGCTGCCTCAGTTTCCCCACCTGTGAAGTAGATGAAGTGATGACCTGGGGAAGGGTGTTCATTTTTCCCCGTACAAACTCCAGGACTTTGCAGGAAAGGGAAAGATCCAAGGGCTGCTGGGTCCTGCCAGTCCCTACCACCCCCATCCCATCCCTGCTGCCATCACTCTCCAAGCTGCACCTCTTCCTCTCTCAGGAGAGCTGATCCCTCCTTTTCTCCCTTGCAGGCACCACCTCTGAGCCCGAGATGTTGCCATTCCCAGGTGAGATTCTTCTCTGAAAATCACTTTTGTCCAGGAAGTTTTTTTAGTTGAAAAATGCGTTTTTAGGTAAAAGAAGGGATTTGGGGAATTTAAAAAAGGAAAGATATTGGTTTGGAACAAAAAGTGTCAAGAAGAAGCTAAACTTCTTTTACAGAAAGAAAATAAAGATTCTTTATTATCCCTATTCCTCTAATTATCCTGAGAGGAGAATTTTCCCACCTCCTGCTGAGTCCCTGTCCCTGTGCCATGCATCACACACAAATAAATAATTCCCTTGATGTGGTAGACCCCGGGCGCTTCCACGCCTGCTCCCCATTGCCAGCAGCCTGAGAGGTCATCTCCATACCAGCAGCTCCCATGTGGGACCAGTTCTGGATGCATTCCTTGAGGCTAATAAGAATTTGCTAATTGTCACTTGTCACCTAAGTCAACAAGTGGTGCCACGTGTCTGCTTTTCCCTTCACCATTGGGTTTTTGTCCATTAGCAGGTGAGATGATGGGAGCATCACAGAGCCACAGAATGGTTTGGGTTGGAAGGGACCTTAAAAACCATCTCATTCCACCCCTGCCACGGGCAGGGACACCTTCCACTAGACCAGGCTGTCCAAAGCCCCATCCAGCCTGACCTTGGTGATGGTGCATCTCATTCCTGGACTGAGATGGGCTGTGTCTCCACAGCCACTGCTGCCAGCAGATGACAGGGAGCCCGTGTCCCACCAGCAGGTGGGCAGCACCAAGCCAACAACTGCACTGTGCTGCAGAGAAGGGGCAGGATTTTATCTAAGGAGCAGGAGTTTGATGTAGATTTGCTCCCCATGGCCTGCTGAGGGACCTCTCTGTTCCCATCCTCCCAGAGATCCGTCTCGCCAACGGGCCCAGCCGGTGCCAGGGGCGAGTGGAGATCCTCTACAACGGCTCCTGGGGCACGGTCTGCGACGACGACTGGGACATCGTGGATGCCAACGTGGTGTGTCGCCAGCTGGGCTGTGGCCACGCCATCACCCTCCCAGCCGCCATGACCTTCGGCCAGGGCAGTGGGCCCATCTTCCTGGACAACGTGGACTGCAAGGGCTCGGAGGCAGCCCTGAGCGAGTGCTGGAGCCATGGCTGGGGCATCCACAACTGTTACCACTACGAGGACGTGGCTGTTGTGTGCAACGGTAACGAGGTTGGGTTCCTTGGGGGCAAAGACAGCGTGCCCCCACTCCTGTGGAGTGCAAGACTTGGGGATTGCAGGGGCCTTGGTAGAGCCCAAGAGTCTTATTTCAGAGGTTGGCTCTCTGACCTGGGTCAGCCACATATCCTCTGCATCCTCCTCTCACCCCTCTCCTCAATCCAGGTCACTTCCCAGCTCCATGGGCTGGTGCTCCATAAGGTGACCAGCCTGTTTTGTGTTCCTTGTCACTCCCAGATCAGGACTTTGCGCCCTCTCCAGCATGATCCCTGGGGAAAGAGCACATGCCTACCCACGCTCCTGCCTCTGAGTCAGTTGCTGCCCAGCTGCTCTTTCCCCTTTTGACTTGTGTTTCTTTAAATTGCTGAGCTTTTCAGTAGGAGATGTTCCTAAAGGTGAGAAAAGCAGCGGAAAGTGTTTGAACTTGGCAAGTGAAAGTGGAACGGCTCCGTGACGGCCCTTATGTACCCCACACACGTTCCTCCCTCGCTGTGCAAGGTTTGCTCATCAGCCAGGCATCAGTGAGCTGTGAAAGTGAGGCTGTGCAGACCTGGAGCAGCTGTTCCGTGAATCCCCACGTCCTGCAGAAGCAGGGCTTGGAAAAGGAGGGATGGAAAGGCAGGGATGCTGGGTTGGCTGGTAGGTTGTACCAACAGCAACCAGAGAACAGAGGTTGTGGATTGAGCAGGAAACTAAATCATGGCATTGTTGGAGAGCAGAGGTGGAAGGAGTGAGAAAGGTGGTGGGGAGCTGGGTCTGAGGGCAGAAGAGAAGCTGGAGACATTGGCAGGGAGCTCTGGTGCAGCTGCAAACCCCTCTATTTTCAGCTGGGGCTGGTTTGGTGCAGACCCTCTTGGAGCAGTGGGGAGGAAGGGATCTCTCCAGCTTTGAGGTGGAGAAGCAGCAGGTGCCACCTCTCCGCTTCCCTTTGCAGAGTTTTCACCCACGCAAGTCAGCGAAGGACCGACCACCAGGACCCTCACAGCCTCGGTACAGGATGGGGAAAGTAAGCTGCTCAGCCATCACTGCCTGAGGGCAGTGTCCCCTACGGTCACCCGCTGTCCCTCTTGAAGCCTCACAACCCTGCAGTCCTGAGGTGCAGACCCCCAAACCCCATCACTGGCCATGGCCACACCCTATCCCAGAAGTTCCCAAAGTTCCCAAGCCCCATTGCTCCAAAGCTTCATTCCTTCCTTCTCTTTCTCACTCATTTCCTTTGCTATTACTGGCACAGCAAGGTCTGGGCCACCACATCCTTCTCACCTCACGCTGCCACCCTCCAGGTGACGGCAGCATCCGCCTGGTGAGCGGCCCCGACACCTGCCAGGGCCGGGTGGAGATCTTCTACCGTGGGAACTGGGGCACGGTCTGCGACGACGACTGGGGCCTGAGCGATGCCAGCGTGGTCTGCAAGCAGCTGGGCTGTGGGCAAGCCCTGGATTACAAGAGCAATGCTTATTTTGGCTATGGAACAGGACGTATCCTCCTGGACAACGTCAACTGCGACGGCAGTGAGCCCTTCCTGTCTGCCTGCTACAGCCTCGGCTGGGGCATCCATAACTGCGGCCACCACGAGGATGCTGGGGTCATCTGTGCAGGTACCAGGCAGGGCACGGCCCTCAGGGTGGGGAAAAACCCAGGGACATCCTGTTCTCCAAGCAGAAACAGCCTCAGGGAAATGCTGAGATGCCCAAGGCTGGGCAGGGACTGGGTTCTGTGCTGTGGGAGTAGTATTGTTCTTTATCCGCCCTCATCCTGGTACTCTGGAGTAGCAGCCCCACGCCAAGAGCCCGGGGCACAGCCAGGGTGGTGGTTAGCAGGGGAAATGCATCTGCCATGCTGCCACTTCCCTCTGCCATTTCCCTGCTCTGCTGGCTGGAGAACAAGCTGCCCGCATCCGGAAGGAGGGAGCGGCTGCCAGGGGCCGGGCACCGTGCCAGGCCCAGCCTGCCTCCCCTTCCCCTCCTGAAATGATGTATTCCTGCCATTCTCCACTGATTACTGTTTATAATCTTAATAATCCCCCTGAATTCCCTCATTATCATGGCTAATGATGGGAGCAGTAAGTTGCCAGTGCTTTCCCTTTCCCGCTATTAATGGACAAAGGGGATGATGTAGGACAAAAGGGACGATTTTTTCAGGCTGGTCCTTTCCTTCCTAAACATGCCCATCCCCTCTGGCACCTCCTCTGGGCACAGAGTTGATGGCACCATCACGCCCAGACCTTGCTCAGAGGGGCAGAGGATAGTGAAGCATAAATGGTAATGAATCCTGATGCTAAATCTCCCAGGTGTCACCTCTGTCCCTCTGTGTCACCACAGGACTGGACACATCCACCATCACATCATTCACCACCTCGGTGGCCCTGGACTCTGAGGAGACACTGACAGCCACGGCCACAGGTAGGTAGGATGTGAGTAGTCACTCATCTGAGGGGGGCAGCTGTGCCCTCTGTGTCCTTTTGTGACCCAGCCTGGCCCCCCTGGGGCTCTGCCATGCGTGGGTGATGCTTGAGGGGTGACACTGCCCATGACAGGGTCTTGCCAGGGGGCAGCCATGGTGCTGGTGGTCACTGGCACCAACTGAACAGGGGCAGAGGGTGCTGGATCTGGACCCCTCAATGCCCACATGTCCCCATGCTTGTCCCAGCAGTGACAGACAGCAGGGACCAGCCCTCCCAGGCCACCGAGGTGGTCACCACCACGCTCCTGACCATCGAGCAGGAAAGTAAGTATGCAGCTGCTGCTAGTCCTGCATGGGGCTCCACATCCCTGGGGGAGTCACTCCACATCCCCAGAGCTCACCCCATGCCCCCAGGGCTCCTTCTATGTCCCCAAAGGTCACCTCATGTTCCAAGTGCTCAATCCATGCCCCAGGAATTACCTCACATCCCCAGGGCTCACACTGCACCCCCGAGATTTACTCCATGCTCACAGGGTGTTCACCCCGTGACACTCAAGGGTTCATCCCACATCTCCAGGGATTGCTTCATGCTGATAGTGCTCACCCCATGCTGCTTGGGGATCACCCCATGTACCCAGTGTCACCCACATCACCAGGACTCACCCAAGGGCTCAGCTGGCCCCCATAACCCAGAGACTCACCCCACACCCAAACGAGTTTGCCCCACATCCCCAGGGAGCTGCACCCATATCCCCAGGGGTTACCCCAGAAACCGAGGGCTCACCCCACACCCTTGGAGGGCCAGCAGGGGCCACCGGACCCCCTTGTGGAGCCCTGGTCCCCTCGGCGTCGCGCCACGCAGGTGGCGGCTTGCGGCTGGCGAACGGGAACGGGAGCTGCCGCGGGCGGGTGGAGGTGCGGCACCGCGGCACCTGGGGCACCGTCTGCGACGACGACTGGGACTTCCCCGACGCCCAGGTGGTTTGCCGGCAGCTGGGCTGCGGCAGCGCCCTCGCCGCCACCGTGCTCGGCTCCTTCGGCTACGGCAGCGGGCCCGTGCTGCTGGACAACGTGGGCTGCGGCGGCGGCGAGGCGCGCCTGGCCGACTGCTTCCACCTGGGCTGGGGACAGCACAACTGCGGCCACCACGAGGACGCCGGGGTCATCTGCCGAGGTCTGTGAGAACGGGGTCTGTGGGTCTCCACTGAAGCCCAGCTCAGTGGGAAAGTCAATGAGAGAATGGATGTAGGGAGGATTTTGGTCATGCTCAGGCTGGCTGGGGGAAATGGGGTCTCACAAATGGGGCTGGGGGTGAAGAATGAGCCCCCACACGCCAGGGTTTGTCCCGCACATGGGGACAGCAGCAGCAGTTGGTGCATGGTGGGGTGAGGGCTGAAGTGTGGCACCACCTCTGGTCCCCATTTGTGCACAGTGGCTGCACATCCCACCCCATATCCTGCAGCCATCCCACACCACTGCTGGGGGGCTCTGCCCCGACCCTGTCCCTTGAGTCACTTTTCCCACCTCTCCTCCACTGCACCAGGTGCTGATGACACTGAAGACCATTTCCAAGAGGCCACTGCTACAACCACCACATTGGCCCCAACTCGTCCCAAGGAGGGTAGGTACTGGGGCGTCTCCTGGGGACACAGTGCCAGCCCTGGCTCAAGCAGAGGCACAAGATCTGGCAGTGCCCGGAGCAGCCCATGGGAGGGGGAAAAACTGGTGACACTGTTAAGTCACAGCCTCTCCTGGTATCCCCAAGACTAGTTCAGGCAGAGGTGATGGACCATTGACTGATGGACCTCAGGGTGGGGAGAGGAGGTGATGGACCCTTTGGGCAGAGCTGGGAACAGAGGTGATTTTTCCTCCAACTGAACATCCACCACGATGCTCTGAGGGTCACTCCCAGCTCTGGCAAGGGGTCACCCCCACTCCTGGCTGTGCAAAGGCAGTGGGGGAGCTCTGGGCTGACCCCAGGGCAGGCAGGGAGAGGGGAACACAGCACTGGGGTGGGCATGGGCAGGGGCTGCCTCACCCCTTTCCCTCCCCAGGGTCCTTGCGCCTGGTGAACGGCAGCCACCGCTGCGAGGGGCGCGTGGAGATGTTCTACCTGTCCCAGTGGGGCACGGTGTGCGACGACGCCTGGGACCTGCGGGATGCCAAGGTGGTGTGCAGGCAGCTGGGCTGTGGGCACGCCCTGGCAGCCTGGGGGGAGGCTCACTACGGCCAAGGCACCGGCTACATCTTCCTCGACAACCTCAAGTGCAAGGGCCACGAGCCCTCGCTGCTGCGCTGCTCCCACATCCGCTGGGACGTCCACAACTGCGACCACTCCGAGGATGCCGGTGCTGTCTGTGACATCCTATGACCCTCCCGCAGGTAAGGGGGGACAGGGATGCTGGTGGCAATGCCACAGAGAGGGGTTGAACCCTTGCTGCTGGTCTGGACACTCTCCTTGCACTGGCCCTGTGGATGTTTGGGCTCTGAGGATGGGAGGAGTTGGGTGAGGACTGGGTTCTCCTCAGCTCCTGAAATAGTGGCTGAAGAAAAACACCCTCCCCCCCACCCCCAGACTGCTCCTTGAAAAAACAAAAATGCTTCTGGTGTGAAATCTGGTTGGTTTCAGCCATCTCTTTTAAGAGATGAGGAAAGAAAAATGGATTTTCTGCTGTGAAAATGATGTTAAATTATACTCAGAAAATGTAAAAAAGAGGCTGAAATCACACCAGGATGCTCCAGTGGCTCTGCAGTGAGTTACTGTTGTTCTGCAATTTGCTTTGCAAGCCCTTCAGCAATCCCAATACCAGCTTTTTCTTCCCATTTTGGCATCATAAATACCAATTCCTCCCCCATTCCCATGCAGCAGAAATGCAGGCGTTGGATCTCACGCCATCTGCAATCCTCGTGCCTGTTTCACCTGTTCTTTCTGCAAACACTGTGGGGTTTAGGAGAGCTCAGATGAGATTTCCCTTCCTGGGGGGCTTCAGCACAGCCAGTCCATGCCCAAAAAATCTCCTGGGGAGTGGGAAGGGATGGGGATACCCTGCAGTCCCCCCATCCTTCTCCATCCTGTGCCATACAGACGTGCTGCCTTTGGCTGCTCTGTCCCAAAAGCTCCAGGGCAGGCAGGGAGCTGGCAGACGGGACACAAGCAGATGGAAAACCATAGGGAAGACCCCAAATCCCTTCCCAGAGCAAAGGAAGGGACCCAGCAGCCTGCTCCTTCCCCAGTGCCCTGCCTTTGGGGTATAAAAGCTGTTTTCCTCCCAGCTCAGGTGGAGAGACCCAGCCTGCAGCACCAGTCACCTTCACCACCAAGTGCTTGATTCCTACTGGGACATTGGGAAAATGACTTCCCTGTTCTCATGGATGGGTTCAAGGGTGGGGAAGGGCTCATAAAGTGGCACAGAGCTCACTTCTCTGTTTGTGCAATTCATTTGTTGATAAGAGACTGCATATTCCTGGGCTGTTTTTTTTTTCATTTTCCATTTTTTTTTTCTTATATGTGTGTGGGTTTGTTTTTGTGAATACATAAAAGCCCTTTGAAAGTGCTCTGAGAGCTGACTTGTTTTTCTGTCATCCCCTCAAATCCCTGGGTAAAAGCAAACACCTGGAGAAGAGCCCCAAACCTGGAGGAGAGAGCTCAGTTCTTGGTGCCAAAAATTGACCCAAATCCCTGGCTTAAAATGCTCAAGCAGCCTTTAATTCCCACCCAGCTGAGAGCTCAGCTTGGACCTTTCTCCACCCCAGCTCTGGGTACAACCCTGAAGCCCACCAGGCTCAGGGGATGAGGGTGGATCCAGCTTTGGGTTTGTTCCCAGTGGGATGTGGCAGTCCTGTGAGCTGTGGGATGGCCCTGACCCCATAGTCAGGCTCCTGTTGGCTCCTCTTCCACTCCCCATGGACAGAGCTTTCTCAGCACTTTGATCCCAGTCCAGATGTCCATCAGGGAGGAAACTGAGGCATGGAAGCATCTTCCAGGCAGGCTGTGGCAGCACAGCTGGACAAGGGCCTGGGAGAGGGCAGGGAGGTGGTGTGGGAACCAAATCCTCCTTTCCCTGCGCTCCCAGCTCCTGCACACTCCACTGCCCCCTCACTTCCCGTCTTGCCTCCTGCCTGCAGGACAGCTGGGCAATGCTTGGGTCCTGCTGGGAGCAGGAGGGGGACAGAGCTGTCCCCAGCAGCCCATGCCAGCTGGGGATGGCCAGAGGGTGCTCTGGGGTCCTCCAGCTTTGCCATCCCGTCCTTGTGCCTATGGGAGATGAGAGAGGGGCTGGTGGCCAGGAGCTGCTCTGGAAGCTGCTGCCTCTTGGGGTGTCACAGGGAGGAAAATAAGAAAGGCTGGATGGGTTTTCCTTGTTTTTCTTGGGGACTATGCCTTGAGCTGGCACAGCTGGGCTGTGTTTTGGTTTTACTGGGAAGAGCAAGTCCTGCTATCCCAGAATTTCTCCCTTTCACAGCCTACAATCCAGCAAGCAAAGGGTTTCCAGCCAGGAAAGGCAGCAGCTGCCTCCCTTTCTTCCAGCCTTTTCTCCTGCAGCCAGCTTGGGATGGGCTGAGATCCACAGGGATCCCCCCAGACACTCCACAGCCAAGCTGGACATCACCTCCTGTTCCTCTGGGAGCAGGGAATGGCAGCAGGGCAGGAGCAGAGTACCAGCGAGAGGAGGATGCCCTGGGGCAAGGAACAGGGCATGGAGGGTGCCCTGGTTCTGCAGCAAGGGGCAGCAGCACAGGGGATGCTCTGGAGCTGGGTAACAGCACAGGGGATGCTCTGGAGCTCAGCAGCAGCACAGGGAATGCTCTGGAGCTCAGTAACAGCACAGGGGATGCTCTGGAGCTCAGCAGCAGCACAGGGGATGCTCTGGAGCAGGGCAGCAGCACAGGGGATGCTCTGGAGCAGGGCAGCAGCACAGGGAGTGCTCTGGAGCTCAGCAGCAGCACAGGGGATGCTCTGGAGCTGGGTACCACTGCAGGAATTGCCAAGGGTGTGAGAGCATCCCACCACGGGAGCACGGCCAGGCTGCAGTGGCTGTGGGAGCCGGGATAAGCTGGGATAAGCCGAGCCCCTGCCCAGTTCCCATCCTCCTGCCGACGTCAGCTGTTTCCCGGCGCCCAGAGCAGCTGCAGCTCCACACTGGTCGATGTCATCGATTAGTTCCTCTCCCCATCCCTGGAGAGAGGATGGTGTGGGGGGTAGCAGGGAGGAGAGAATAAATATTTCAGCAGGTCCAGGCAAAAGCTGGGGTTATTTTGAGGCTGGGATTTATGGGCTATTAGGAATAAGGAATGAGTCTGTGCTGGGAGAAGAGACCCATTAATCCAGGCTGAAGGAGCACAAATGAGCAAGGGGAAATGGAGGAGGCTTTAATTATTTTGCCACGATCTGGAATAATGAGCTGGCCTCTGGCTGGGGGTTGGTGTGAGGTTCAGGACTCTGCTGCACGGGAACTGGGGCAGGTGAGGGGACACTCGTGATTCTATCCCCCCAGCTGTGCTGCAAGGGATGGGCAATCCATTCTGGGACCAGTGTCAGACCAGTACAAGCAGTGCTTCTGGCTGGGCCGTGCTGGAGGATGCCCTGCTTGTGGGGGGAGGCTGCAGACTGCAGGGACGGCAGGAGGGGCCCGTGGGTCAGTGCCCGGTCCCAGGGGTGCCACCGCCGTGCCCCGTTAAGGCAATCCCTGTGCCTGTAACCGGAGGAGCCGGGCGCTATCCGGGCAGGGTGAGTCAGTGCTGGAGGCAGCCCTGGGCCGGGAGCATCCCTGGGCCAGGAGCATCCCTGGCTCTGCTGCTCCCCGCACCACCTGGGTGACCTTGGGCTTGTTCTCCGGCTCCCTGTGCCCTCCGTGCTGCCTCAGTTTCCTTGGGGGACACGTGGAGGGTGGTCCTGCCTCACCCCTTGACACCCTCGGGGAGCTGCAGGGACGCACCCAGCCTGGCTGGAGGGGCATTCCTCAACCCGTGGGGACATAGATTTGCCCCCTCGGGCCAACCTGCCCCACCTTACAGCCAGAGGCGCTGGGAAGGCGAACACCCACATGGCAGGGATGCGGAGCACGGACATCCTCGGAGCACCTCCTCCTCCGAACGAGGAGCTGAGCTCCCTGCGGCATCCCTGCGGCACTGCCAGCCCTGTTCGCTGGCGAGGTGGCCCCGGGTGCCAAGGTCACCCAGCGGGGGCCGCTCGGCGGGTGGGGACCGGCAGCGCTCGGTGCCTCCGCCGGTTCTGCCGCCGCGGCTCCCGCTGACGTCAGCCGCCGGAGCCGGCAGCTATTTTGGGAACTGCAAAGTCACCGGTGCTATTAATCGGCTGGCAAAGGCAGCGGGGGGACCGCGGGCACGGCTGCTCCCCACGCCGCGCCGTGCCGTGCCGTGCCCGGGGATGCGCGGGCACCGCCAGCTTCCCTGCGCCCGCAGGCTCCTTCCAGCAGGACAAACTGCACATCCTCTCATCCATCATTTCCTTCTCTCTGCCTTTTTTTTTTTTAACTTTATATATTTAATTTGATGTCTCTCCCCTGGCAGGAGCCGCCCCACGCGGGCTGCTGAGCCAGCTCGCTGTCCTCGCTGGCAGGGGGGGATTTTCTGCGATGCCGCGGCCCAGGGGCTGCCCCCGGCTATTCCCGGGTGCTCTGCTGCCAGCTGGGTGTTTGTTTTAATCCGCTCTGCATCCTCCGGGACGCCGCCACCGCAATGCCCTGTCAGCCCCACGGCAGTGTGGATGGGCTGCTGTGACAGGGGAGGGACACCTGGCCTCAGGGCACAGCACAGAGAGGTGGTGATCTGCCACGCAGTGTCCTTGAGCCCGGGGATGTGGGGACAGCCAGAGGGGACAGCTGGGGTTCTAATCCCTCTGCCCACCCTCCTCACTTCCCGGTAACATCCAGGTCATTGCCAGAGATGTGTACAAAAAGGCTGATCATGGCAGGCTCCAAACACCCCAAAAGTGAGGCTCAAGAAATCCTTTAAAAAAATCTCCAGACTGTTCTATGTGACCTGACATCTCTTTCAGTCCCATCTCCCAGGAAAAAAAACCACCCCAAATCCTTTCTCCCAATGCCTGAAGCGGGGCCATAGAAGGAGCTGGTGCTCAGCTCCCCTGATTCCATATGGGGCTTTGGGCGGGAAGGGTCCAGATGGATCCCTGGGCACAGCAGAGGTGATGGGCGCTTGCAGAGTGACCCCAGCTTCTCTCCATTGCACACCGACCCCACCCTGCTCTCCATTGCAGTGACCCCAGCCTGCTCTCCATTGCAGAGTGAGCCCACCCTGCTCTCCATTGCAGTGAGCCCACCCTGCTCTCCATTGCAGACTGAGCCCACTCTGCTCTCCATTGCAGTGACCCCCCCTGCTCTCCATTGCAGTGACCCCAGCCTGCTCTCCATTGCAGTGACCCCCCCCTGCTCTCCATTGCAGTGTGAGCCCACCCTGCTCTCCATTGCAGTGAGCCCACCCTGCTCTCCATTGCAGTGAGCCCACCCTGCTCTCCATCGCACACCGACCCCACTCTGCTCTCCATCGCTCGGAGCCCCGACTTGCCCCTGGAGGAGGGGTCCCTGCCAGTGCTGCAGCTGGAGGAGCCGCTGGAGGAGCCTCTGGGGGTCCTGGGGTGGGGACAGACAGCGATGGGTGGGACCGCGGGGTGGCTCTGGGGTGCCAGGGGCTGCGGGAGGGCAGGGGGAAGGTGGGGAGCGTGTGTTCCCCCCGGGCTGGGGGAAGGGGCCGGGCGGTGGGGCTGGAGGGTGAGGCTGTGCTGAGTCACACTGCAGAGCTGCGAGCAGGACTGCAGCGAGCTGTGACAGCCCTGTCCCTCCGCCTCCGGCTCCTCGCCTCCTCCCGGGGGCCGGGATGCTGCTGGGCTTGATGTCTCCAGGTTAGGGGGTCCCGCTGCTCCCCCGGTCGTGGCTGTGCCGAAGTTCCCAACCCTGCTTGCCCCTCCCCAGCTCCCTGCCCTTCAATTGGGATGGGGCTGCCCCAGGATGGGGCTCCTGGAGTTCTGAGCAGGGAGAGGGGAGGACTGAGCTGTCCTTGGGGGATGAGTGTCCCCGGCCCCAGTGCAGGAGGGGTGTCCCTGGGTAGCTGTGACATGGGGGGCAGCAAGGCTGGGGGGTCACTCGCTGCCAGCACAAACACAAAAAGGTGCTCAGCAGCCACTAGAACACGGGGCAGCTTTCCCCTGGCATGGGTGGGGTGGGGTGGGGAGTGGGCAGAGATCCCCCCCAGCTCCTACCTGACACCACCAACCCAGCACACAGAGCTGAGCATCCACCCCTGCTACCACACAGGAGACAGGTTGAGGCAGGTCCCTGCTGCAGAGGGAAACTGAGGCACGGGCTGTGCCCCAGATACTGCCACCTCTCAGGCTCTGAGTGGGGACAGCCCCACAGGATGCTGGTGACCACCTTGCCTGGTGCTGCCTACCAGCCCCACAGAGCTCCGAGACAGGCAGGGCTTTTTTTAGGGCTTTTTTTAGGTGCTCCGTAAGTGCCGTCTGGGCGGTATTTATATCGGCTCCTTAAATAAGAGCTGCCATCTGAGCCTGACGAGCCTGCTTAATTATTAATGCCCCGCAGGGAAGCAGCACTCCTGCCTCCTCCGGGCCCACCTTCCCGCTGGGATCCTTCATCCCTGCTCCCCACCAGCACCCAGGGCGAGTTGTGGCAACCTGGGCATCCCAGAGCACCCATGGGAACGTGTCTTATGGGGGAGCATCTTCCCGAGGGCAGGGGAGAAGGCTGAGAGGGGATTTTCCAAGAGGAGGGTGCCATGGCATGGGCATTGCTGCAGTTCTTGGTGGGTGTTGGGAATAAGGGGAGAGTGGGAGGTATTCTCCCCTTATTATGGGGTGATGCTCTCCCATCCCATCTCGGTAGCTTGAGGTGGTTCCAGGGAAAATCATTGCTGGAAGCCCTGAGGGGTAGGGGCAGTCCTGCTTGGAGACAGAGTTTATGCTAAACAGCACGGGAGGGCAGCTGCTGCAGCAGAATTAATTTGAGCTTGGAAAGTGCTTTGAAAGGCTGAGATGAAAGGCCAGGGCTGGGTACAAAGCGCTGCAGCTCCACAGACAGGGGGAAGGACACTCCCAGCAAAGCACCCTCGCTCTGTCATCAGCCCCACCAGCCACGGCCCCTCCATCGCCTCCTGCCCCAGGTGAGGCACCTCTGGCTCTGGGACGTTTTTGGGAGGGTTGGTGAACCCCTGAGCTCACCCAGCTGTTGGCTGTGGGGTCCTGCCGTGGTTGGGGTGACCCTCCAGCTCTGGTTTGGGCCAAGGCTGCACTGTGGGGAGCTGGGGAGGTGCAGGGGAAGAGGGGACAGCCTTGTCCTGCTCCTGGGTTGTGTCCCTTGCTGTGTCACACAGCCAGGCTCAGGCAGCACGGTGGGAAAGGGGCCAGGGTGCCACAGCTTTGGGGTGGTGGGGACAGGCAGTCTGGCCCAGGAAGGGGTCAGGCAGGGAGGACATGAGGGCACCACTGTCCTGCAACCTCAGGGAAGGAGACACTGAAGCCAGAGGTTTCCTCAGCTTGTTTTTCCACCAACATAACTGCAAGAGTCACAGAAGTGCTCCCCTGGGCAGGCAGCCCCTTCCTCAGGGCAAACCAAGCAGCAGCTGCCTGGGAGTGGGACTTGGGGTGAGCACCCAGCCCTGGGGCTGTGCAGGAGCCTGGGCAGCATCCCAGGGATGGGACCATCCCAGCCCACACACCAGCCCTGGGAAATGCCACCCTGTGTCCCCTGGCCTTCCCAGCTTTGCCACCCACCAGCTGAAGACACCAAGCATTTGTGTCACTGCTGCTGTGAGGTGTGGCAGGTGTGCTGGTGTACCTGGGGTGACAATCCCTAGGGTGGGGACAGGCTGGGGCACCTGCACCACACATCTCCCAGGCTGGGCATCCCCTTCCCTGGGCATCCCCTTCCCTGGGCATCCCCTTCCCTGGGCATCTCCTTCCCTGGCATCCCCTTCCCTGGGCATCTCCCTGGCCCCAAGCAAGCAGACATGGAGGGAAAAGGCACAAGGATAGGGGCACATGACTGTCACTGTCCCACAGGGAGCGAGGGGTGAGGATTTCTGGATCCATTTTCAGAGCACTCAGCAGCTCACCCAAGCAAAGCTCCAAGTCACAGAGAATTTCCTGCCTTCCCTCACAGTGTCACAAGGCATTGACACAAAGCAAGAAAATGCAAAGAGAAAGACTCTTCTTCCAGGCCACAGGAATTAACAAAGTGGCACATTTGAACGCAGAGAAGTATTTTTAATCCTGCAGGCAGAATTGAGGTTATTAGGTTTTTCTGGGACATCTGCAGAACAGACCCACATCCTTTGGGTCATTGTGATTTCCCAACACAGCAGCTGCCCCAGCCTCTCACTGAGGGGTGTCTGCAGGCACCAGAGGTGGGAAAAGGGGATTTAGTGATGTCCAGACAGGTAACACCTCCAGCTGCCCGTGCTGCCCACCAGAACCTTCTAATTTGGACCATCCACCACCAAACCTTCACCCCACTGCTGCCCAGGCTGTGCAGCAGAGGAATTAGGTGTTGTGAGGGGTGTTGATTTATACATCAGAGCTCAAAAAGGGGGCTGGATTCAGTGCAGATATATATTACAGCCAGCTTGCTACTCTGAAGAATTTACAGCATCATGAATATCCTGTTCTGACCTGTGATGGGGAAGGAAATCATCTGCGTTGGGAAATGTATTTATGGCTCTGGTGCTCTGACAGAAATAAATCAGTATTTGCTCGTTTTGGGGCAAAAACAGGGTCACTGTAAATCAGCAGAGTTGGGCTGGCTGAGAATGTGCCAGGTTTATGGAAAATACTAGATAAGATTCCAAAGGTTTGTATGGAGAGGCAACAGTTTTTATTAGGACTGTTGATATATTTGGAGAAATCAGGGGATCTTCCAGGTGCAAAAGTACTTCTTCAGGTCTGGGCTTGTGTTCAATATTGGCCAGGAGAACCCAGGAATTGTACCCAAGGGATAATATTATTTATTTTCCAAGTTAGGGGATGCATGTATCTGGCCCAAATGCAGTAGGATCACTCAGAAGGGGATGAGCAAGGAGTGTGTTCTCATCCATTCACAGACTTGAGCGTGCTTGGCTCGGGTGGTGCCCCACAGATACCTCCAGATTAATGATAAGAAATGGCAGCAATAACTGAAAAAAATAATTTGGGAACCAAACTCCTTTAATATTCTCTTTGCACTCTGCATTTTTTTTTACACAAGCCCTCTCCCAAAACTGGTGCTAGGGTGAAAACAACCCAGAGCCCCACTGGGGGAGTTCTCCAGCGATGACAGCGAGGCCCTGGGGAGGATGAATGAGCCTTTATCAGGGGAGGGGAATAAACTGCCCTTGTCTGTGGGATCTCTCCTGGGGATGGGCACAGAGGCTGGGCACAAAGGCTGTTCTCACTCAGAGCCACGTGCCCTGTGGGGTGTGAGGCTGGGGTTGCACAGAATCTGATTTTTGGAGAGGAAATGGAGAGGATCCTGGCGTGTTTCTGGTTCTGTTTATCAGAGAGGGGGATTTCTTCTGCTCTCGGAAGCTGTAAACAAAGGAGGATTTTTGTGCTACACAAATCCAGGCGATGCCATTCTCTGTTATTTGCAGAGCAGTGCTAAAGCCACATTCAACTTGCCCCAAAAGGGTGTTGCTCCAAGGAGGGTAAAGTGCTTCCATTAGGACCACTGTTTGTTAGACCCCTTTCCTTTCTCCCAGTGCCACAGCATCCTCTCAGCACCGCTTTATCCAGAGGCTTTTGAGGAAAACAGGGTCCATTAAATCCTTTCATTCCTCCCAGTGCTGTAGCCTCCTCCCAGCATCACTTTATCCATAGATTTTTAGGAAAGTGGGATGTTTTATGACTCCCAGTGGCTCTCCCATGTAGCAGAGCCCCCCATGGCTGGAGCAGACATGTTTTCATCCCACGGGTTATCCATGTGTGAGTGCACTGTGTGCCCAAGGTGGCTGTCATTACCCACTACCCAGAGCTGATCTCCAGTGGGAATGCTCTCCTCTGTGGGTCGGGACCCTGGCCATGGTGGGAAAAAGGGCACAAGATTGTCACCATGCCACAGTGGCAGAGACCCCAGGCACAGCAACACTGCCAGGGAAGGGTGCATGAGCTGTGAGCGGGACCAGGACAGGAGCGGGTCGGGGTTTTGAGTGAATCAGGGTTTTCAGTGGGTTTGGTTGTGGGTGGGTTTGGTTGTGAGTGGGTTTGGTTGTGGGTGGGTTTGGTTGTGGGTGGGTTTGGTTGTGGGTGGGTTTGGATTGTGAGTGGGTTTGGTTGTAGGTGGGCTCGAGCTGTATGATCAGGATGTGTGTGGGTCAGGCCCGCTCGTGGGTCTGGCCATGAGTGGGACCATGCTGTGTGTGGCTCCAGGCTCTGAGAGCAGCGCTGGGAGTGCCCGTGGGCTGTGAGTGGGCCCGGGCTGTGAGTGGGCCCGGGCTGTGGGAGCGTCCCTGCCCTGCACACCTCCGTGCTGCCAACGGCTCTGGGGCCACGAGCGGGCCGGGCCGTGATGATGCGCGGCCTGAGGGTGCGTTCCTGCCCTGTCCCGCTGCTCGGTGCCCAGGGCTCAGTGCCCAGGGCTGTTCGGTGCCCAGGCCCACCCGGTGCTGCTTGGTGCCCATGCCCACTCGGTGCCCCGGCCCGCTCGGTGTCCAGGGTTCGTGCCCAGGGTTCGGTGCCCAGGGCTCGGTGCCCAGGCCCACCCAGTACCCAGGGTTCTGTGCCCAGGGTTCGGTGCCCATTCCCGCCCAGTGCCCAGGGTTCGGTGCCCAGGGCTCGGTACCCAGGGTTCGGTGCCCATGGTTCTGTGCCCAGGGCTCGGTACCCAGGGTTCTGTGCCCAGGGTTCAGTGCCCAGGCCCGCTCGGTGCCCAGGGTTCAGTGCCCATGGTTTGGTGCCCAGGGCTCGGTACCCAGGGCTCGGTGCCCAGGGTTCGGTGCCCAGGGTTCGGTGCCCAGGGTTCGTGCCCAGGGTTCGGTGCCCAGGGTTCGGTGCCCGGGGTTCGGTGCCCAGGCCCGCCCAGTGCCCAGGGTTCGGTGCCCAGGCCCGCCCGGTGCCCAGGGCTCGGTGGCCATGGTTCTGTGCCCAGGGCTCGGTACCCAGGGCTCGGTGCCCAGGGTTCGGTACTCAGGGTTCGGTGCCCAGGGCTCGGTGCCCAGGTTTCGGTGCCCGGGGTTCGGTGCCCAGGCCGTTCGGTACCCAGGGCTCGGTGCCCAGGGCTCGGTACCCAGGGTTCAGTGCCCAGGCCGGTTCGGTGCCCAGGGCTCGGTACCCAGGGTTCGGTACCCAGGGTTCGGTACCCAGGGCTCGGTGCCCAGGGTTCGGTACCCAGGGTTCGGTGCCCAGGGCTCGGTGCCCCCCCGCTCTCCCGGCACGAGCCGCGCCCTCCGCGGCCCACCCGGGCCGGGCTCCGGTGAATCAGCACAGGCGGGGCCCAGGGGGGCCGAGGGGGCGGTGCCTTGGCGCGGGGCACGACGGGAGCTGTAGTCCCGAAGGGCGAGGCTGTGCCGCACGAACCCGGCGCCGCTTGCGCACCTGAGGACTTCATCTCCCGTCGTGCCCCGCGGGCGGGGAGTGGGCGGGGCCGCGGGGTGGGGCGGGGCGCGCGCAGGGGGGTTGTGGTGGCCCGCGGCGCGCGCACAGCACCGGGCGCAGCCGCCGCCGCCGCCTCAGCCGCAGCAGCGCCGAGCCCGCCGCGCCCTCCTCGTCCTCCTTCTCCTCCTTCCTTCTCCTCCTCCTCCTCCCGGAGCCCGCAGCCTCCTCGCCCCTCTCCCCCCCGGACCCCGCGAAGATGGTGGACCGCGAGCAGCTGGTGCAGAAGGCCCGGCTGGCCGAGCAAGCCGAGCGATACGACGACATGGCGGCCGCCATGAAGAACGTGAGTCCCGTCCCGCGGCCGTGGCGCTCCCCACACCCTCACACACCGCCCCTCTCCTCCTCCTCCTCCTCCTGCTCCGCCGGGGCCGCCCTCCCCGCGTGTTCCCCGTTGTGGGCTCGGCGGGGCCCGCGGGGGTGTGAGGGCCGCGGTCCCTTCGCCCTCCGCCAGCCCTGCTGCGTCCCGCTCCCGGCGCTTTCCCCCATCCACGTTTACTTTGCTTTCTCCCGACCCCCGTCCCTGCCCTAGAGCCCCCCACGCATCCTTTTCCTTGCTCTGGGGCCCCCACGCATCCTGCTGCTCTGCCCTAGAGCCCCTCCCCGCATCTTTTGCCTGCTGTGGGGCTCGCATCCAGCCTCACGCATCGCTCTCTCCTGCCCTAAACCCCCCCCCCGCATCTTCTCCCTTATTCCGGGGCCCCCACCCAGTCGCACACATCCCCCTGACTGCCCTAGAGCCGCCCCCCATCCTCCCCCTGCTCTAAACCCCCTGCCCTGCTGCCCCCACCCAGCCGCACTCATCTCCCTGCCCTGCCCTAGGGCACCCCCCCATCCTCTGCTCTGCCCTAGGGCACCCCCCCATCCTCTGCTCTGCCCTAGGGCAGCCCCACATCCCCTGCTCTGCCCTAGGGCACCCCCACATCCTCTGCTCTGCCCTAGGGCACCCCCACATCCCCTGCTCTGCCCTAGGGCAGCCCTGCAGCCCCCACATCACCTTCCAGCCGCAGTTCTTCTCTCCCCCCGCCCCAGGCCCCCTCCCGTGCCCCCTCCCCAGCGGGGCAGAGGAGCCAGGCGGGGTGCGGCGCTGCCCAGGGGGGTCACACCGGCTCGGGGCCCCGTGGGGCGAGGCAGGGGGGACACCGGGTGTTGGGGGGTTTTGTGCACATACATCTCTCCCCGTTACCGAAATATCTCCCCGTGCATCCCTTCCCACGCGTGGTCGCCGGGGATGGTGTGTGCTCCTGACCCCAAAGATCGGGAGCCCTTTCACTGTCAAAGCTCTTATTTTTACTGCTCTTGGTTGGAGATTTATGAATTGAGTCATGTTGTATTCATTTCACACTCTTAAAATAAAGACTCTGCATATAGCAGGCTGATCTGATTTGTGACACTGAACGCTCCCCTTCAATACTGACATTTTGACAATATAAGAAGGGAAAAAAAGCCATATCTCTGATCTGATCTTGCAAACAAAGCAATTGTGGGAGGCAGGATCAAGTCATTCCAGAAGATTCTGCATTTGTCATATTGCAGAGAGGCTAGACTGGGTGGAGGGAGGGAGGGGGTGCTTTAAAGGGGAAAACTGTTCTTTATGTTTGTCTTCTTAGTCAGGTCTGAACCTTTGCTGGGAGCTGGGGTGTCCTCCCCGGCTGATGAAAAGTGAATGCCGATCTGGGAATGTCGCAGTCTGCCGTGGGTGCAGCTCTGTTTGCCCATATTGCACCATTTTGTCAATAACCTTGCATTTATCAAACAGACAAAACTGTCACAGCCCGAGCCCGGGGAGGGAGGAGATGTCTTATCAAGGAATGAAATACGGATAATCGGCACGAGATATTATCACATTAAACCAGCCGGGCTGTCCCTCTGCTGCACTATGGCTTTTATACCATTTTCTGATAGCGGCATCTATTCGTTTTAAAGCAAAGCCTGCTGTGTGAGCAGATCCTACAGCTCATTTCCTACGGATAATACCGCCGTGACAAAGCCAGCAGGGATATGCCCGGGACTCACAGCCGTGTTGAACTATGAATTTCTCTTAGCCTGCTCGAACCCGAGGTGCTGTTAAGCGCACTGCTATGTGTGATTTTTCCTTACGGGCCCTGGTGAAACAGTAACCCGGGCTAACGCCTCTTATCAGCTGCCGTAAGGAACGATCCCCAGCGGGAGCGCTGACGCCTCCCTTCACCAGCAAACAAAAGGCAGAGCTTTGTTCTTCCTTTCTGCACCCAACTCCGGCACGGCCATGTCCCAGCCGTGTCCCAGCCATGTCCCAGCCGTGTCCCAGCCGGTTATCCCCGGCCCCCTGCGCTGCCCAGCCCCCAGCCCGGTTGTGCGGGAGGCTGATGACCTCGCACTCATTTCCGTAGCAACGCCTAGTGATGTCATATGCCATGGTCCAAGCTGCAATGCACCCAGGCGGTAGCAGAGAGCATGCGGGCTGCGCCTAGCGAAGGTGATGCAGAGCCATCCTGCCCTCCAAACCTAGCCCTGCCTAGCACCCTGCTGGGTGGTTCTCCTTTCACACCCGTCCTGGCTCGTTTTCCTGCAGCTTCATCTCACCCTCGCATTTTGGTGGCCACCTCACGTGGGGTGGGTTGTTCAGCCTCAGCCCTGTCTGCTTGGGAGCCTGTGCTGAATGGCTGTGTTAGTGGTTTAAAATGGAAATGGTGTGCTGGGGTTCTTGCTGTCTGCTGATTCATCTGGTGATGTCTGGGATCGCAGTAGTTTCTCAAAAATATTATTTATATATAATAACTTCTACCTCCTTGCTTGCAAGTGCTAGCTGCCAGTGCCCCTACCTGCAGTTATGTTGGTGCTGCAGGAGCAGGATTGCTCCTTCAGCCCCCAAAAGGGGCAGGTTTCCTGAGGGGTCTCTGAAAACACAGCAGATGGTCCCCTCACCTACCAGAGGGAGCAGAAGGTGATGCCACACCCAGGAAGGGTGCAGGGCTGGGCCCATCGATCCAGGGCATGTCTTCATGACCTTGATCATGTCCCTTGTCACCTCAGTGCTGTCTGGGGGTACCATCAACCCTGTCAGGTGTTGGGGGACAGAAAAGCTCTCTGCTGGTCCCAGTGTGGTCAGACATTGGCCTTGGGCTTGCTTGCTGGAGTTTCACTTCCCACAGTGCTGGTGGTTGGAGCAAGATGCATTTTTGTCTGGTTGAGCTTCAGGAAGAGCTTTGCTGTCTGAGCCCACGCCAGGGCTGGGGATCGATATCCATTAGCTGGGGAGAGCGGTGCTGCTGGAGTTTTTCCGGAGGTGGGAGACTGCCAGGCCCCTGCCAACACTGCCCAGGGAGCAGAGCACGTGCCTCCCCACAGACTTCATGTTGGGGGGACGTGCAGGTGAATGAACAAGATGTTGCAATAACTTACACAGGAAATAAGTAATCTCTTAAAAGTGTATAGGGAGGATTATTGCACCACACCTATGTATGGTGTAGTGTGGGGCTGTCCCCTGTGAGGGGAACACCTGACTGCTCGATTTTGGGGGGCCCAAGCTCTGCAGCAGGGCAGTGGCTGTGCTGTATGCAAGGACCACAAGCTGTGGGTGTGAAGGGGGGGACTGTTGGAGGTGCTGGAAAGCAGATGGCTGCTCCAAGCTTTAGACAACACGGCTTGGTGCAGTAAATGGCCATTGTGGGTGGAGGAGGAGCGTGAGGATGGGGAATTGCAGGCCTGCCCTGGCACGGGGTGTGTGGGCTTCTCCCGTGGTGGTCACCAGCTGGGCAGGTTATCATCCCCCACATCCAGTGTATCAGTGCTGACAGCAAGGCTTCACACAGACAGCAAGCTCACCCTTGGAAAAAGGGGTAGTAACACAAATGCAGCTTGTCTGGAGAGTCCCCAGGAAGCAGAGCAGGGATGATTAGCTGCTTTCTGCTCGCAGTGTACACAGACAAAAGGGTGGTGAAGGTGGAAAGGCTTCTCCAGGAGGAGTGCTGGGCAGGCCATCTGTGATGGTGGGAGGGGACCAAGGAGTGCGAGCTGCTGTAGTAGCACTTCCCAGGGGGGCTGGGGAAGGCTTTGAAGAAACCATTCCCAGTGCCGAGGTGGATGGTGCAGTCATTAGCTGTTGGCATCTAATGGCAGCATTGATGCTCTTGTGCAGGCAGATTGAATTCTGCCCAGCCTCACAGTGCCTCCAGACCACTGGTGGAGTGGACTGCAGTGGTGCCAGGGATTGCAGACAGCCTGACTCATGAGCAGGGCGTCCTTCCTGGAGGTCCATGGGGTCAGGACAGGATGGTGGCTGTCAGGAGCTCCTGTCCTTCTGACCTTGTAGAGGTTCACAGTGTGGGGTTGTCTGTGTGTGACTCAGCCTTGGGACCTCATAGCAGTAGCCTGAGTCACATGTGCACCTAAGCCACAGATAGGGAGCAATGTGCCCTGGATGTGACTGCAGTGGACACTGCTCACAGTAACTGGCCAGTCTGCAGCAGATCAGGCTCTTAAAACTTCCTCTGTGAGCTCCTGTGAGTTCTTATTTAGTCCATTTAGGAAGAGTCAGTGACTTCCAAGATCATTTCCAAGACCCATTTGGCCAAGTGGGTTTCTTAGTTGGCCAAATGTAGCAGCCAGGGTGGATTGGACTCAAAATGGCTCTTCTTGAACTAAACAAAAGTGATACTGAGACTGTGATGGAGAATATAACAGCTGAATTATACCTGGGGCACAGAAACAGTAAAACTTGGGCAAGGGCTCTCCATGAACCCCTGAATTATTTGGGCTTATCCAGTAGATCTATTGAATGGTGTCTAGCCATGAAAGTGCAAGAAGATTGGTGGGAGTTGTCTTGATTTATTAAATTTTTTTTCAACCACCTTTATTTGCTGCTTCTTCTGTAAAAAGATGGTTGGTTCACAGGAGATTCAATTGTTTCAGTAAACCAAATAAGCTTCATAATGTCAGTGGTTAAACCCTATCTGCCCCAGCTGTGTTCACCAGCTGATCCCAAAGTTGCTCTCTGGAATAAACTCCTTGAACACTGATGATGTGTGTTTGGGCTTGCTGGAAAACCCGGGAATAGCAATTTAGGGACAGCCACAGAACTTCAGCTCCAGAAATGTTTCCTGGGTTGAACACTCCAGCATCTAGGGGCAGGTACACTATTCTTGGGAACAGGATGATGTCTTTGGCATCCTCTTAGTGGTTCTCATGGATGTTCTGGATGGTGCTTTCAAGAGGATTATCCACTGTTCTAACTGTGGTGTATCCCTCTGCCTCCTGCAGCTGAGGTTTGGTTTCTGATCAGGGAGATGGAAACATGGTTCTTCCTCTGCTTCTACAGCTGGCAGAATTAAGATTTTCCTTAATTTGAGGATCCCCACCATACTTTTTGTTCTTCTTCAGGTGTATTACTGAACCACTTTTCTGTGCCTGGGCCAGTAGCATTAGTGCTCCTCAGGAGCACGCTCAGCTTGGCTTTCCAAGTAGGAATCAGCAGCCTCAGCTTTGCTAAGCTTAAGATCAGGGAGGTAGAGTGAAAATGACCTGATGGACCCCATTAGCCTATGGGGGGGCCTGGGTTTTGTTCTCAGGCTGGTGAGTGACCCCAAGGTCACAATCCTAAGGACAAGGATTTTTCAAAGCCTGGTATGTCTACTACCCCTGCAGGCTTGTAGCTGAGAATTGGATCTGCTAGCTGTTGCTCTTGAGGACAGAAGAAGAAACAGGGCTCAGGGTGCAGCTGATGGAGCAGGGGCTGGGGCCTGGAGAAAACTCCATGGATTGTGACACATCTAGCAGGGCCTAATGCACCAACTCTATGACTGAACTCTTGAGCTTCTGTTTGGAGCAGCTTCATGCCAAGTAAACCATGCACAGAAGTTGTGTGCAAGGCTACATAATTAGGAAAAAAGAATCTAAGTTTCTGTGTGTCCCAGCTGCCAGTGCTTGAATAACCAACTGCTTTTTGGGAGGTGGCTTTGTCTGAGCTCAGACGTGTCCTTGGATGTGGAGCACTGCTGAACTTGTTGGTGCTGCTTTTTCCTTGGCAGAAGTGAGTGGTGTGTAGGGAGCTCAATTCCAGTCTGGCAGGGAAGAGCCATGAGGACTGTCAGACTAGTTCAGACCAGAGCTGGCTGCTTGGTGTCCCAGCCAAACACCAGCCTGTTCAAAGGCAGGTACAGGGAAGGAAGCATTGGAAAATGCCTCCAGTCTGACCTGAGGGAGCTTTTCCTCAGATGGGTCAATGCCTGGGGCATTTAGGACTCTGCCTTATGCTTTTCTGCCCTGTTCAGCCTCCTGTGCTGCCAGCAAAATGTGAATGCATATTAGAATAACTGCAGTACAAAGCACAGTGGAACAGGATTTGCCTGGCTTCCCAAGCGTTTCTTCATTGGCAGTCTTGATAGGATCCAGGCATCATCTTCCACCTCACTGTGGCAAAGCTGTGATGCAGGACTGAGGTTGTCTCTGGGTAGCTGCTGCACCCTGGGTGCTTCCAGGCGTTCTCCTACGCTTCAGTGCTCAGCAGCTCATGACAGATTTTTCCAAAGCTGAGACCGTGAGGAGTATTTTTGTACGAACTGGTTTGGAGCCAGCTTAGACCTTCTTTCCTTCACTGGTCAAGTCTTTGTCTTTTCCTTCTGGAAAGCTGAAAGCCTTCAACAACTTCTGCTCTTTCCTGGACAGGTAACTAACCCAACTGGTCCTTAGCTGAAGTCTTGCTCCCAGTGTTAGATTTACATGACTGCAGAGAAATGGCAACTGCCTTGTCTGGGAAAAGCAAAAACTGAGTGAAAACATACGTATTGACTCGATTTGACTAGTGATGGTCACTGCTGGGCAGTGATAGCCTGGAAACCAGCTAAAACAGGTGGAAATAGCAATGGATTGGTCACTGTGTTGGATTTTCGGTGGCTTTGTCTTTCAGTCCCTGAAACCTTTGGCTTGGCTTGAAGAAGCAGTCCAGGTAAATGGTGGTGGCTGGTTTTATGCTGGTGGCTTTGAGATAAAATGTTCTGCCCTGGCTGCTGGCTGCCAGGCTCTGCCTGTACTTCTGCCAGTGCAGCTTTCCATCATTGAAGGTGGGGGAACTCTTCTTTCCTCATGCAAATGAGATGGCTTTGTGGGAATGTTTTTCCCCATGGCTGCTTGATCTAATGAGCAAAGTCCTTCCTCCCAGCATAAAATGAAGGAAAATAGGGACAACATTATTTTTATTCTGCTGTTTAAATTTATTTCTTTTCTTAAGCAAGAGGTGTGACTCTTTGCTCCAGAATCCAGATGTCAAGATGTGGGATTCCCACCCATGGCTCTGGGTGAGGAGTGTGCCTGTGGGAGGAGCTCAGCAGTGGGATGGCTTTGTCCATCTTTTCTGAGTGCACAATGACAGTGAGGCTGAGCTGCTGCATCTTCTTGGTCCCTCCTGTGGACTGGAAGCTGCTGGGGCTGGTAAATCATAAGGGTTGATCTTCACCTTGGAGTCTCATGCTGGTTGCACTGCTGGTTATCTTGGTATAGTCTGGAAAAGCTCAGAAATGGTAAAGTCTGGAAAACAGAGCTGAAATGATGAGGCAGCAATTCTTGTGCTGCGGGAAACACTGACAAAACTGTCTCTCAAAAGCAAAGCCTTCGTGTAGCTGGTGAAACAAAAGCCTTTGTCTGCCTATTTAAGGGCAAACTTCCCCCAGTTTGAGGTTTTTCTGTGCTAACCCAGATTTAGTCACATCTTGGACATGACCCAGTACATGCTCAATTAGATATTAAACAAACCTGATTTTTGGCCCCAAGCTAGTGATCTAGTGACCAGGGGCAGTGCATTAATTAATTGCAGTAGGAGAGTAACTAGAGAACGTGTCACCGATGATGGCGTGAGATTCCCTTAAAGTGATCCCCAGATTAGGGATTAGAGTACTTAATGTTTTTCTTCTGTGAAGGAGATGTTGGAATTGAGTCCGTGTATGGGTGTTTGAGGCAGCTGTGCTTGGACGAGCGCAAGTCTGCAGGGATTCCAAGTGCAAACCATTCCTTAATTGTTTGCAAATTCCCTCTGATCTCGCTAGATGGGTTGGCTTGCTTGGGATGTGTCTTTGCTTACGTACCAAGCAAAGCTGCTTGGCGTGTCAGTGTGCTCCTGACTCCTCTCTAAGATGGTTTCAGCGAGGCTCTAGGAAAACACCAGTGAGAAGTCTCAGCCTCAGTGCTAACGAGGCTGCTGATGGACACGTTGTTTGCACAGTTGTGGTGCTCAGCAGCATCAAGTTTATTAATAGTAGGTGGAGAAGCTGTTGCTGTGCCATGTGCTAACAGACAGGCTCAGCAATTGCTGTAGGAGATCTCTGCTTGTAAAAGGCTAATGCTTAGTATTCAGCAGTGAATGAGAACTTGGGGGAGATTAACAGCCTTTGATTTACACCCAGCTGGGGCAGGCATTGGAGCTCTGCCTGTTCATGCTGTTGGGCTTTGTGACATGGAGTGAATATTTCATTACCTAGAGTTTGGGAGCTTGGCTTCTTGTGTTTGGTGGTGTCAAGATGATGTTGGTACCTGAGGAGTTCTGTCACCTGTGATGAACTGAGATGAAATCCGTGGTGGGAGTCCCTTGGGCTTCAGAAGAGGCTGGGAGCCAGGCAAGGAGAGTTAAACAGTTGGATCTCGGATAGTAAGTGACCCTCCTTGTAATTTAAATTTTGTTGCAGTGCTCCAGAAACCTGCCAGAGCAAAAACTCGACTTTCTTCTTTTCTGTAAGTTCATTTAAGAAATTAAATAAAATTGTCTTTGCTAGAGGTGTGTAAGATCAAGCCCGAAATCCCCAAAGCAATGGGAGGGTAAAGTACATCTGGAGGGATAATCACCTTACTCACTGTTGCAGAAGTTAAACCTCTCATGGAGCTGGCATGCAGGAATCTACCTGGGTGTTCTGCAAAGTCTTTTGCTTGATCTGGTAAAACATGTTTGAGACACCAAGGAATGCTGGATCTGCAGACCAAGAGACCTAGAGCAAAAATCTTGTGAGTTTTTTAATATTTCCAGAATCTCACCTTGATGTGCAACAACCAGGTGTTCCCAAAGTGTTTGGGGCATCTAAAATCGTGCATGCTCACTGCAGGGAGTTTTGCATGGCTGCAGCTTCTCCCGTTTCACCCTTTGGAGCAGCAGCTTGCAGCTGCCATGGCAGCAGTGGCTCTGCCAAGGGAAGCCATGCCAGCAGACAGGAATTGCCCAGTTCATCCTGCTCCAGCAGACCTGGGAACAGGCTCTCCCAGCAGCCAGCACCTGCTCTCAGCCTTGGGGTGGCCTGCCCATGGCACATCAAGTCTTCTCTCTCCACTTGGCTCAGCTAGGTAGAGGTCATGGGCACAGGCAGTTTTTGAGCCCCTGATTAAGGACAAGGACTGGCATTTGACACTCTGGGGAGGATTTGATGATCTGGTGGCAGGATTCTTACTGCCTGGTAGTGGGGCTGGAGGTGAGCAGGAAAGCACTAAGATCTGAGCCAGATTAGTACCCTTGGAAGCTGGGAGGTAAATCTTTAAGCAGCTAATTCTTCCAGCACCACTAAACACCCTCCCCACATGAAATTTGGTGCATTTATCTAGAATCCCTGAAATCTGTCTTAGCTTGGGTTTGTTTTACCATGAATTGGAAAGGAAAAAAAAAAAATCTTCCTCTGCATGGACCAAGTCTTAAGACTCTAGAAATGTCCAGTAGCCATCCTGTAGATGTCTGCTTCAGCTCAAAAGCTTGTGAGTAGATGGAATCTTCTGAGGAATAATGCCTAAACAGAAATTAAAGAACCCCAAGTCTTTAAACTTGTACAGAAATGCTTCTGAAGAAAGACTGCAGTTACTCTGGAAGAGTTCTCAACTCTCACCTGGAAAAGCTTAATGCAGCTCAGAAGAGCCTATAGCAACCATGAATTGTCATTCTGATTCCAGAAGGATCAGTGGATCAACTGTGAGCTCCTGAAACTTGCTGTGAGCTCCAGGGCTACGTCTGAGCTCTCACAGCAGTGGCACGCTGTGGCACTGGTGTTCCACGTGCTTAGCAGAGAGCTTGGAAAACAGGCCTGTCAGCAGGGAGCAGAGCAGATAATCCAGGGCAGGAGAGCTCCCCAAGCTGCTGGGTGATGGAGAAGGCTGGTGGTGATCCTGTGCTGCTGCTGAGGCACTCCCAGAACACAGCAGTGGGCAGATGATGCTGCCAGCCTGCCATATCCCGGGGAAGGAATAGCTTGGCATCCCTTCTGTTGCTTTGTAGTTAGCAGGCAAAGGTGCTGGTATCCCATCTGCTCCTGAGTGACAATCCCCTGAAATGCTGGGACTGATGTGGTTGGACTTGCTGCTCTCTCCATCTGCTGGCGGGAAGGCACTAGGCCAGCAGAGGTCAATCATTTTCCCCGAGAGTTTTTAATAAGTACGAGGCAGGTAGTGGCAGCAAGATGCTGAAACAAGTTGTCCTACGGCCAGTTTTCATCTTGTTTAATAGCCTGTCAGGAAGGCTGATGGGAATCAGGGTGTTCATAAGGAAAACAAGAGAATTTGAGCATAATTCCTTCCTGGCTCAGAAAGCACATGCTGGCTAGAGGAGCAGCTCCCTGCAACAGGACTGTGCAATGCTAACTCAGAAATGATTTGTAGCTCCTTGAACATTTGTTTGTAGAGCACTTGAAAATGCACAAAACTGGGAGGTCGGGGTATTACTGGGATGTGTCTGGGCTCCTCTCTGCCCACAATAGCCATGGCAGCAGATGCTCCCTCATGTTTGCCTTATCTCGAGCTGCAGAAGAAGTCAGGGACACAAATCAATGGCACCAGGTGTTCTGTAGTGGAAAGAAACCCAGAATCGTTAGACCAAGTGCTGGGACTGCAGTGCTGCAGATAAGGGCTGGTGCACGAAATGCTGCTGCCAGACACTGAATGGAGCAGCTCAGAGCTCTGCTGCTTGTACTGGTGTTCTCACCTTGGCTCCCTTCAACTTTTCATGTGCAAGAATGACCCAAGCTGCTGAAATTTGCTTTTTCTCTAACTGAAAGCCATGATGGCCACACTGAAACTGGAGCAGGAGGTCTGCAGGCTCCAAGGACTGATCAAACCTGAATGCAGTGCAATCACATGTAGTTATTAAGCTACAAAGGCCAATAAAATAAATGAGCTCTTGGTTTCCACATCTCCCAGTTTGAAGACTTTGTCTTGGGAGGTTCAAAGTCGCCTTAAGTAATAAAGGCTGCAGAGTGGGATGAAAGCTGCTGTTAAGTGTAAGTAGAACATGCAGAAATCCTAATTGGTGTCTGGAGTGCCTGAGTAGCCTCTGAGGTGCAGTTGGGCTGCAAGCAATAAACAGTTTTCTACAGACACTGATCCTTGAGGCACCAGGAGCAATTTGAAATGTAATGGCAGAACCATCCCATGTGCCCTCAGCTGCTGTCCTGTGATGTGAACTGGCCCTACCAGCTTAGAAAACGGGAACTAGGAGGTGATTATTCATAGTGAAACAGGCAGAGGAGAAGGCAGTGGGGAACCTGTGGCTGCCCACAGCCTGCACGTGCTTTTTTTTTTGTCTTGTCTGCGATGAGAGGAAGGGTTTGACCTACAGCCCAACCCACCTCCCCCCGGCCACACTGAGTTAAAACATGAGCAGAGGACAGCAGAAGGGGTCAGCAAGGAGAGAAGCAGTTATGGTGTGACTTCCACTTTGGAAGTGTGACGTGGGGGCGAAGGCAAGGCAACGGGGAAAAGAACCCAAACCAATCTGGTAACATTTTAGATTTAGGTCTGGTTTAACACACGCCTACTTTGCCAAAGTAGGACAGTGCTTAAGAAAAGCATCTTCCTGAGTGCTGTGATGGAGTTGTAGGGCAGCTCGCTCTGGTGCTTGGGAAGAAGCTGCTCTTGGTGAGGCTGTGTGACATTGAGTCGTGACTCTCACCAGGCTGCTGGATAATGGTGACAATTTCATGTGCATGAGGGCAGCCATTTCTTCAAGTTAGGGCGAGCTGGGGACACAAAAATCCAGGCAGTCTGTCAGTCACAGCCTTCCAAAATGACAGCACTTGGGCTGCTGAAGGTGGTCTTGTCACAGAATCATTAAGGTTGGAAAAGACCTCCAAGGTTACAGAGTCCAGCCTTTTACCAGTCACCACCTTGTCAACCAGACCAGAGCACTTAGTGCCATGTCCAGCCATTTCTTCAATTCTTCCAGGGATGGGGACTCCACCAGCTCCCTGGGCAGCTCCTTCTGATGCCTGACAGCCCTTTCTGTGAAGAATTTCTTCCTGATGTCCAGCCTGAACCTGCCCTGGCACAGCCTGAGGCCGTGTTCCCTACTCATGGGTGGTGGGCAGCATGAGACAGCAGCTGGAGATGGGGGGAGGTGACATGTCTGTAGGTTTTGTGACCTCTTTCAGCTGCTTGAGCCCAGAGGGGTTTTGTGCTGGTGCTCCCTCTGCCAGTGGCTACAGACCAAGAAGGAATTTCAGTGGTTGGATTTGGTCAGAACATTGTTTCAAAAGCACATTTGCCTTTCAAAAAATGAAACAGAAGAGGACCTTCAGGCCAGAGCTCAGACTAATGTGCTGCATGTGAAGGAAAACAAGGCACTTGCTAGGGTTTGTGTGGAGAGATAACAAATTTAATTACATGGTGCAGGAGCTGTGGATGGAATGTAGATGGATGTTGTGTATCCTGGTGGGAGAGGACCTCTGATGATCTCTATAAGCTTTTCTCAGTGAACAGTTTGAAGTTCTCATGTCTGTCTCTCCAGGAAAGCTTCACTCTTTTGTAGCTGTCTGATGTCCTGAAGGACTCGAATTCTCTTTTAGGCAATAAGAACAGCAGGTGTGGAGGTTTATAAGATGGGTTAAACTGTCAGATGTTGATGGTATTCCCCAGGGAAGGATCTCTGGGTCCTGTCAGCTTGCCAGTGCTGTCTGCTTTAAGATAAGACATCAAAGCCAGGCAGAAGCTGTAAATGGGTGGGCACTTAATTATCAAACTAAGTGAAAAGTGTGCAGGAATAAACAGGTAGAACTAAGTCCTGTGATGAATCTTCATTGCAGTCACTGAGGGGACCTCAAAATCAGTCATTTCCTGATGTTTACTCAGACTATTCATGCAGGGTGAGAAGTGGAGGATGGGAGTCCTGAAATAAGCCCCTAGCCAACCGAACTTGCTGTTCTGTGGGAGCAAACCTTCCCTGTGGGTCTCACCAAAGCCTGTTAATCAGGATTCTTCCAGAAAGAAGGTGCTGTAGAACCAACCCTTGGGCTTTTGGAGTTTACATGCCTTGACATTAGGGACAGGTGAAGTTTTGTTTGTTCCCTGCTTCTCCTCAAGAGGCTGAACCTTGCCTGGCTGCAATGTGATCCTCGGGCATGCCGGGAGCCTGCCAGGTTTTGGGCAGCGTGCTGAGTCAGAGCTCCAGCTGTAGTGGAGAAATCAGGAAAACCTTCTCAGAGATGGTGGTGCCTCTGCAGTGCTTTGTTGCAAATCGGAGGGCTCGAATTTGTACAAGCCTCTGGTCTCCCAAGCAGTATAAACCCTATACTTCCAGTAATTTTTGTCCAACGGGAACTCAAGGAGTCTCTCTGTGGCTTAAGGGCACTTGAGTCTTGGTGGTGCAGACACTGTGCCATCAGAGAACTGGTGAGACTGGAAGTGGCAGTGTCCTCCAGCTTGGTGATGAACGTGCCTCCCAGCCAGAGCCTGGCAGCATGGACTGCTCCCTGCACTCCCTGCCTAGGTGTCCTTGTGCAGTCTGCTCCTGGCAGGTGTGTTCTCCCTTTTTATTTTTCCAGAATAGCTGAAAGACTTTCCTTTATCAAGTTTCCACCATGTGGATCATCTCCCTGTCCTTGGCTGTTTATGCCACATCCAGGATTTGACACTGGCTCATGCATCTCCTGCCCCTCTCCCTGGTTTCCATGAGCTCAAGAGTGAGGTGGGGCTGGGCAGTTACTGAGATTTGCAGAGCAAATTCTGCTGTTCTCTGCTGGTGGCCAGGGAAGTAAAATTCAGACTGACTGAGCTTCCCAAAGAGCAGGTAGACTCCAGCTGGGGGCTGATGGCTTTGTGCTGCTGCCAAGCCCTCCTAATGCCAAATGAAGACTTTCGCCAGTGGCTTGGTGTAACTCACTTCGTTTTGGTATCCTGCAGTGTAAAAAAAGAACCCAAGAAAACAAAAAAAAAAACAGCATTTGTTTGGCCAGCACAGGCTGCAGAGAAGGCACAGCCCCACGTGCCTGTGGCAGGCTGGTGCAGAGGTGTTGGAGTGGTTTCTGCTAGAGATGGGCGCTGGTGCAGTGCTGTGGGAAGAGCAGAGTGACACAGTCTGGAAAATGCCAGCACAGGTGAGCGGGCAGCACATAGCTCTTGGCAGACTGAGGGCAGAGATGGGCTCAAAAGCAGCTGAACCTGGAATACATATTCTCTGCCTTTTTCTGACTCTGATAAGGCAGCTCAGTGTACCCTGCTGTCTGATACCTGTGTCCTGGGCATCTTGCATTTTCTTCCTGCTGGGAATGCAAGAGCCAGATGGTTTTCTGTTCTTCCTCCCTCAGCTCAATTGTCTACTGAAATGTGTGGGACAGCAGCCTCTTCTCTCTCCTGGTGCTGAGGGCTGTGGTCCTTGTCCCCACCCATGTCACATCTTGGCCGTGTCTCTGCAGTGCTCCTTCCTGGGAGTCTGGGTCCTGCTAGAAAGCAGTGAGATGGTTAACAAGGCTCCCTTCCTGCTTTTACAAGTTCCCTGTGAGCTCCCTGGGGGAATCTGCTGTCTCCACAGGTGTACCTTCCATCTGTCAGCCTTCAGAATGAAAGGATTTTGACAGGCAACTTTCCTCCATAATCCTTAATAGCTTCGAATTTAAAATGTTTATGGCAAAGCTAATCCCACGGAACTCCCTGTAGTTTTAATAAATCTGTCCTCCAGCAAGACTCTTCTGGTGAGAGGAGGTAAATCTACTTCCTGCAGTGATGAGTATCTGCAGACGTGTCTGTGGGGCACCTGCTTGTTCCTCACTTCAAATCTGGTGTCTCTTCTCAGGGAGCACCTTGCTAAAAGCAGAATTTCATCTGGTGATCAATCTCCTCAACCGCTGTCAGGACAGAAGACTCTTGGAGTCAGTGAGTCTCTTGTATGGCTGTTGGTGTTGGACACTCCATTTACAGCTGGAAGAGAATAACTGAGGCTGGGATTTCTGGATGTTTCTATTTCCAAATCCCTCACTCAAAACAGGGCAGTTTAGGTGGAATAAGCTCTCAGGTAACCTGATGGAGTCTTTGGTATCTCTGAGGACAGACAACCTGTAAGCTCTGGAGCAGGGGGACACCTGGTTGTGCAGCCAAAGATGTCTTTAACTCACAGAATCTTTACTATGGTTTGTGTAGGTGTCACTGAGAGGGAAGAAAGAAGGCAGACATTCTGTAAAACTGCAGAGTAGAGACCTCAGTGCAGCAGGCAGGCTGGAGGCAGCGGGCGAGTGTCTCCCCAGGGGTGTTTGGGCACTTTGTGGTCGGGCCCTGCTGCAGGAAGCAGGATATCACAGGGATCCCAGGGCCCTGTGGTTAAACAGTCACTGTTGTCTTGGCCAGGAGAAGGGTGTGAGGGTTGGCCTAGCACCGGGAGCTGCGGGATGGCTCGGGCATCGCTGCCCTGCTTACCTTGGGCAGGAGCACTGGGAGCTGCCCTGGCATCCTGCTCTGTGCTCTTTGTCCTGCGCCGCTGGTGGCTGCTGATAGTCCCAGGAGGTGCTGCCCTCAAGGTGACACCCATTTCCCTGCTCCCTCGCTGTCTCTTGCCCTGGAGCAGAAGCAGTTGTGCTGGTTTGCACAGGAGGACCCTCTTCCATGTGGAAAAGGGGTGTCTGCTGTTCCTCTGCCAGGCTCTAGAGCATCCTGTGGAGCAGCACAGATCCGCACAGCAGCAGGGGTGGCAGTGGAGGGTCTGCTTGCTGTGGGGAAACAGGCTTAGCTGTACCTGGTTTTGGGAGGGGACATTAGCCAGAGCATGCAGGAGGAATGGATGTGTTGGAATGTGCAGGTGTGAGCAATATGGTATGAGCAACCGTGAGTCATTCCAGGCCATTCAAATGAGCCTGGGCTGGGCCTTTGGCCTCCTGATCCCCACCATAAATGTGGTTATCTGGGCCCAGAGCAAACCTTGCCCTTACAGATCCTTGTGAAAGTGACTCAGTGTTTGCAGAAGCTTTTCACATCCAAGCCATTACCTAATCCTTTACTGCGTGAGGTGGCTCACAGGTTCCTGCTTTGGTGGCCTGATTCCCAGGGTGTGGATGTGGGGTGGGGGCGTGTCCTGGGGGAAAGGGGACAGTGGCCATGCCCAGGCTCAAAGGAGCACTTGGCAGCTGTAACCCCAGGGGAGCAGCCGTGTGCAGCTGCCCCATGGTGTCCTGTCTGCTGCAAGGGCTCCTCCTGCTCCTGGGGGTGGGAACTGGTGCAGTCTTGGCCAAAGGTGCTGCCTGGGTGGCTCCAGCCAGTGATGGTGTTGTGGGAGCTGGAATGGGATTATTGTCATACTGAGTGATGCTTCCCAAGTTACTGAGGGAGCTCTATGCTTGTCATCTCTGTAATCCCTTTGGTTTTTTTGTGGTGCGTGAGGCAGGTAACACTGTTAACCTCAGTGAGGAAAATCCAGTGTGTGAGGGATTTCCCCTTCACCATGTGAGCTTTTAAGTCCTCATTTGTGCAGGTGCCTGAGGCAGTTGTAATTGTGTAACCCCATCTCAGAGATTCTTTGGGTGTCTCTGCAGCATGCCCCATGCTTGGGAAGCAGAAAATAAGAACACCCTGTAGCTCTGGTGGTGTTACTCCATGCAGGTAGCTCATAACCATGGACCATCTCCTCCCTCTTGCTTTGACTGTCCCTCTCCCCTGCACCACCAAGCCCAGCTCCCATCCTACAGGTGAAGGGCATCTCTTTCCTAGAAGATTTTTCTCGTTCTGGAAGATGCTGATCTCTCAAATAAAACCAAAAGCCTGCTCCTTTTGTTGTGGTCTGGACCACAGCGTGATTTCCCAGCTGGCTCCTGCTGGGATGGAGGCAGAGAAGAGCTGGATGACAGAGCAGGACTTGGCGAGCTCCTGCCTCTCTAGAGATGCACAGAACGCCCAAAGGTGTGATGGGATGTCCGAGGGCTGGGGCTTAACCCAAATGTCTCTTTTCTCCCCCTCTCTCCGCGCAGGTGACGGAGCTGAACGAGCCCCTGTCCAACGAAGAGAGGAACCTGTTGTCCGTCGCCTACAAGAACGTGGTGGGGGCGCGGCGCTCGTCCTGGCGAGTCATCAGCAGCATCGAGCAGAAGACCTCCGCAGATGGGAACGAGAAGAAGATCGAGATGGTCCGTGCCTACCGCGAGAAGATCGAGAAGGAGTTGGAAGCGGTGTGCCAGGATGTGCTGAGCCTGCTGGACAACTACCTGATCAAGAACTGCAGCGAGACGCAGTACGAGAGCAAAGTCTTCTACCTGAAGATGAAAGGGGACTATTACCGCTACCTGGCCGAGGTGGCCACCGGGGAGAAGAGGGCGACCGTGGTGGAGTCTTCGGAGAAGGCCTATAGCGAAGCCCACGAGATCAGCAAGGAGCACATGCAGCCCACCCACCCCATCCGGCTCGGGCTGGCGCTTAACTACTCGGTTTTCTACTACGAGATCCAGAACGCGCCGGAGCAGGCCTGCCACCTGGCCAAGACGGCCTTCGACGACGCCATTGCCGAGCTGGACACCCTCAACGAGGACTCCTACAAGGACTCAACGCTCATCATGCAGCTCCTCCGCGACAACCTAACGCTCTGGACGAGCGATCAGCAAGACGACGACGGCGGAGAAGGCAACAACTAGACCCCCCCGATGGACTGGCAGCCGCACGCTGATGCTAACTACTGCAGTCTTTATTTTTTTCCCACGAGTGGGGGGGGGTCCGGGGTGGGGGAGGGAAAGGGAGGGGACACCTTCCCAGGGAGGCCCCCCACAACCTGTCTTTGATTGCCTCGTTGACATTTTTGCCAAAACACCACTAGTGGAAGTCAGGCTGGCTGTGCTGGTATGGAATAGCAGCCTCACTGGCATATGGACTGTTCTGTAGATTATTAATACAAGTGGAGCTGTCTTTAATTTAACTTTATTGCTAGAAATAAAAAAAGGGTTTTAAGACAAATTCGCGTGGATGGAATGGCCCTCATTTTTAAGGAAAGCAACGCAAAAACATTTGGAAAAAAAAAAAAAAAAAGGGAGTTCTGTGGTTCCAGTAAGGCTTTGAGCGTTTGTTTCCGCAGCCCAGGTGCCGTGTGCCCACACCACGTCGCGGGGCCTCTCTCTGCAGCGCTCTGCCTGCCAGGGCGCAGCTGCAAATCCCCAAATTGAGAAGGAATTAAAAATAAAACCAACAAAACTAAAGAATTTGGGGCTTGCAAAGCCCTGGGATTTAGGCCATCCAATATTTTTTCCTTTTTTTTTTTCTTTTTTTCTTTTTTTTTTTTTTTGGGTTGAGATATTTATTAGGGTAGCTTACAGTAGCTTACAGTATTAACACTAAATTGCAGTTTACAGTATTTCTACATTACAGCCATATGACATCAAGCCTTTGATTGTCTGTTTTTCTTTCTTTTGCTAGTTCTTTTGGCTTGCCTTCCTGAGCAGTCCTCGCCTGTGGACTGGCTTTAGCTATTCTGTGTCGCCCAAGGCAAGAAGACCGCCCGCCCGAGGAACATCAAAGCTGCTCTAGTTTTTTGGTCAACAGCTTAACAGGTGCTTGGCTAGCGGCTGTTTCAACTATTTTAAGTCCACAGCAAAAGGTTTAAGAACTTAATTAGACAAAGGGGGAAGTGTTTAAACTTAAAAATGCCACTTAAATAAAAAACCAATAAAAAAAATATTAAAAATAAAGAGCATTCAGGTCTGTATGTCATGTACTGTGTTTGGTATTTCAAAAGACCATCCTGATTTAAGGTGCCACAGCTGCTTCCTCAGGGATTGCACTGCCATTTCACTCTGCCTGACTTTCTCCCACTGTACCATGAGGTTTGTCAGCAGATCTCCAGCACCCAGGGCTCCCTTGTTTGTCACCAGGGAAGCCGGGTGTGTTTTCTTTTCTCCTGGGGAAGCTTGTGGTGTAATGAGTGAACTTCAGGAGCTTAGACACTAATTTGGTAGAGAAATTCCTCGAGGGAAGAGCTACAATCATAGACATTTCTGTCCACCTTCGGGAGCCCAGGAACTTAGTTCTCTTCTTAGCAAAATCTTTCTGAGTCTGTCTGATCCGGCCGGGGGTGGGATTTGGGGCATCTGAATTTGCTTAGCAGGTACTACTTACCCCATTTTGAGTAAGTTTAGCTTTAATTTTGATTTTTTTCCATGGTTGGTGGAGGTTCACTGCTGTTCTTTGGCGAGTGCTGCGTCCTGCAGCGCTTCCCCAGCGCTGCGCAGTGAGGAGAAACCACGCTCGTGCTTTTAGCTCCTTACCGTGATTGTGATGCTGATTTTGGAACCAGGCTTTCCCTGTCCCTTGTGAGAAACAGCCCGACACGGCTGTGGGGCACAGCCACACCCGGCACCGGCACCGGGGGCGCGGACACGGCTCCGGCCCGGCCCTGCCCGGCACAGCTTTGTTTGGGCCGGGTTTGCCCAGCACAGCTTTGTTTAGGCCGGGTTTGCCCAGCACAGCTTTGTTTAGGCCGGGTTTGCCCAGCACAGCTTTGTTTAGGCCGGGTTTGCCTGCTCTGAGCATCCCCCTCGGAATTTGGGCGCAGCATCCCACAGGCGTGCGGTGCCGGTGCCGGGACCGGGAGATGCTTTAAGCTTCTGACCTCCCTCTCATCAACCCCGTGTCCCATGAGCAGTGTTGTCCCAGCTGTGTAATTGGAAGTGATTTACTGGAATTACAAAACCTATCTTTTTTTTTTTCTTTTTTTTAGTTTTTTTTTTTTAGTTTTTCTCCAAATAATTACTACTCTTTTTGGCTTTTTGCTCTGGCTGCTTTAGGAAACTTATGCAGGAGAGATGGCACAAGAGGGCTAAAAACGGAGTGGGGGTCAGGGACTTGATTTTTAAGCAGCTTGAATGGTTTCTTTAATTTTTTAAGAGATGCACTTGCCTATGATACTGTCTCTCCAGTGAAATGATTACTGCTCCATTACTCTATTGATACAATATTGTGCATGCTAGTGTCGTATTTCTATACAGTAGCTTGAAATTTATTAACTTATACTGTAGATGTTATGTATTCCTATGACAAAATAGTCTTCAAAAATTTTTTAAAGTTTTTTAATTTATTTTTCTTTCATTTTCTTTTTTTTGGGGGTAAAGTTTGCTCTACCAAATAGTGATCGTAACAAACTGATCTGTTATGGATGTTGCTATAGTGACATGCAATTATATATGATTTTGTTTTTAAAAAGGAAAAAAAAAAGCAAAAGAAAACACCAGTGTTAGCTTAATCTTAATGTCTGGTGTTCGTCATGGTGAAATTATAACTATTACAGTGTAGGAGAACAATGACTGTGTTCTTTGAATGAGCCTTTGTTTGTGCTTTTTGTCATGTTATGCAGTGAACTATTTTTAAGGTCTAATCAGTGATTATTTTTCCAACTCCGTGTTTCTGTAAGGAATTATTTCACACACGGACCATTCTTAGCAGTTTTTCCTCAGTGATGGAATATCATGAATGTGAGTCATTATGTAGCCGTCGTACATTGAGCAAATAAACTTACAGATCTGACGTCAGCGCTGCTTAATTGTTATCGCCTGTCTCGACTTTCTGGGGGGCTCCGTGGGACTTGGGGGGCTGGGGAATGGCCTGGGGTCTGTTCCTGGGGTTCTGTGTCAGGGATCTGCTCCTGGGGTCTGTTCCTGGGGTTCTGTGTCAGGGATCTGCTCCTGGGTCCTGCTCCTGGGTCCTGCTTCAGGATCCTGCTCCTGGGTTCTGCTCCTGGGTTCTGGTTCCTGGGGTCTGTTCTGGGTTCTGTGTCTGGGTTCTGTTTCAGGATCCTGCTCCTGGGTCCTGCTCCTGAGTTCTGCTCCTGAGTCCTGCTCCTGGGGTCTGTTCCTGGGGTCTGTTCCTGGGCCCTGCTCCTGGGTTCTGTTCCTGCCTCCTGCTCCTGGGTCCTGCTCCTGGGGTTCTGCTTCAGGATCCTGCTCCTGGGTTCAGCTCCTGGGTTCTGCCCCTGTGTCCTGCTCCTGGGTTCAGCTCCTGGGTTCTGCTCCTGCCTCCTGCTCCTGGATCCTGTTCCTGGGTTCTGGCTCCTGGGTTCTGCTCCTGCCTCCTGTTTCAGGATCCTGCTCCTGGGTTCTGTTCCTGGGTCCTGCTTCTGTGTCCTGTTCCTGGGTCCTGCTCCTGGGTTCTTCTCCTGGGTCCTGCTCCTGGGTTCTGTGTCTGGGTTCTCCTCCTGGGTTCTGCTCCTGCCTCCTGCGTCCTACTCCTGGGATCTGCTCCTGTGTCCCGCTCCTGTGTCCCGCTCCTGTGTCCCGCTCCTGTGTCCCGCTCCTGTGTCCCGCTCCTGTCCCGCTCCTAGGCCGCTCCCCTGCGCTGCTGCCGAGGCTCCCCATCCATCGCTGCGGGCGGGCGCGGTGCCGTGCGGGGCGGTGGGAGCCGCGGGGAGGCTCCGGTGGGTTCAGCCGTGGCTGGGTGGGTGTTTCCCACCTTGGTCCTTCCCCACCTCCGTCCCTTCGCGATGGTTTTCCGCTCGCAGCCACACGCGCGGTGACTCACGCTGTAAAAATATTCCCCTCCCGCGAACCTGGAACAGAAAATGCGCTTTGACTCAGCCTGCGAGGGATCGGGGCTGCGGCACCGACACCCCCGGCAAGGAGGGGCTGGGGGCTCACCGAGCACCCCCACACAGAGAGGGACACCCCGACCCCACCTCAGCCCCGTGGGGCTGCCCCAGCCCCGCTCCCGGCTCGGGGAATGTGTTTTTGGGGAGGCAAAAGTCACCGTGGGGCGGCCACGGGAGAGGGGAGGGGTCGGGGATGCTCCTCGGGGGCTGGAACAGCCTCTCAGCCGGGCTCACACCCACCCACGGGAACCCCCCAGCACGGGTGTGACCCCCGGCAGCAGGAATCGATCACCGGGATCGGGAATCGATCCGCAGGATCTGCCCGAGAGCTGCCGAACCCATCACAGCCGGGCAGAGGGGTGGGGGGCACATGGAGCCCCCAGAGCTCGGAGAGGGGCCCCGCAGCCGCAGGATTCCTCCCAGGTCAGCTCTGCCAGCGGGATGACTCAGGGGGATTAGTGGGATTTGACAGGGAACATCGGGGGACATCGAGGCCCGACCTCGGCCATGTAGGGCCAGTCCTGCCCGGACACCCGGGGGGGCATTGGGGGCACGGGGGGCACGGGGCCAGCGGGGCCAAATGGCACCGGGACCACCACCCAGCCCCACTTCAGCCCCCCAGGGAGCTGCGGGCCCTGAGCTGGACCCACAACTGCCCCCCAGACAATGGGGTGGAAGGAAGGGGAGCGCTGCAGGGCAGGGCTGGGCCCGAGGGGCTGCACTGCTGGGTGGGCTCTCACCCATGAAGCCCCTCTTTGCCCTCTGACACAAAGGGGTGTTTGTGCACTTGGTTTTGAGGGATGCAGCATCCCAGGATGGTGCCACTGGGGTGTGGAAACCCCAAATATTCCCTGATAGGGCACGTGGAGAGCGGGGATGAGGAGACTCACTGTGCTGAGCTGTGGGACTGGAGACACCTGGGGTGTAGCAGACCCAGATTGTGGGGAACTGGGATGCTGAGGCAGAGATGTTGGAGACCTTGCATGTGAACACCAGAGGTGTTGGAGACCTGGGATGTAAAGCCCCCAGAATGCTGGAGGTGGATCTGGAGAGCTGAGATGTAGGAGACTCAGGTGTGGGGAGACTCAGGCTCTGGAAGTCTGGGACACTGACCCCAGGATGCTGAGCCCAGGTTGTGAAGACTTGTGATGAGAACGCCTGGGATGTGGAGCCCTGGGTTACAGACCCCAGTGCTGGGCAG
Organism: Taeniopygia guttata; assembly: GCF_048771995.1. Taxonomy (NCBI): domain Eukaryota; kingdom Metazoa; phylum Chordata; class Aves; order Passeriformes; family Estrildidae; genus Taeniopygia; species Taeniopygia guttata. The sequence goes on along the minus strand of NC_133044.1, from coordinate 5,997,442 downwards.
GGCTCAGGGACCCTCCTGCTGCCCCTCTGGCCCCAGGCAGCCCTGTCCCAGCTCCCAGCAGAGGGGCAGACACTCCACAAGGACAGGTTTCTTTCACCAGCTTTTATTCCGGCTGATTCTGTCGGTTCCTTCACATTTATTCAAGGCACTCAGTGGCAGGGCGAGTACAAAATTAACAGTAAAAAGGGGGTGGGTGTGAGGGAGCAGCTGGGGGCGGGGGGGGGGGGCAGCGGCGGCTTCTCCTCTTCGTCTTCCTCCGCCTCCTCCTCCTCGGTGCCGCCTACTTCTTGGCCGGCTCCTTGGCCTGGCTCTCCACGGTGACGGGGATGGTGATTTCGGCAGACTGGATGGCGGGTTTGGGCAGGGGAGCCTCCACAGTCAGCATTCCATCGGGAGACAGCGAGGAGCGCACGGCCGTGGCTTCGACACCAGGGGGAAGGCTGAGAGGGGAGGGAAGAGGAGGGGGAGATAAGTGCTGTGACACCAACCCAGGGGATGCAATGCTCAGCCCCAAATTGCTGCCTCTCCCACTCCCAGTTTGGCTGAGCAGCATTCCCAGTTTGGCTTTGGAGGGGATGGGTGGGTGGGAAAACGTCCCCAAAGACATCGGGGGCTGCATCAGGTGTCTCCCCCCTCGCTGGTACTTACGTGTATTTTCGGGTGAAGCACCTGGAGATGAAGCCGTGCTCGTCCTGCTTCTCCTCGTGTTTGCCTGGAAGGAAACAAAACCTCGCAATGCTTGGGAGGCACTGGCTGGGTGGGAACCTTCCTGCCCCACCCCAACACTTGTGAGGGGCTGATTCTGCCCGTCCTGGGGCTTTTGCCATAATCTCAGCCTGGAGCAACTTGGGGGGACCCTCTGCAGGGCCACTCTGGGTTCATCCCCCCAATTTAAGCAGAGGAAAGCGCAGTGCCAGGAGCTGGGGGTGTCCAAAGGGGCCCAACAGCGGTCAGCTGGCCCCACAGCTTGGCAGGGCTGGAGACTGAACAATCCCCTCTCCCTGGGGCTGCACCCTGAGTTCATCTGGCTGGAGAATTGCCCCATTCCCAGGCCCCCCTCACCTGGCAGGAAGCACATCCTGGCCTCGTGCCACAGATCTGGGGTTTGTCACAGCATCCAGGGTGCTGTGGGGAGCACAGGGACAGCAGGGCTCATGACACCCCACGTCACCCCCGGGGTCCCTCTGTGGCTCCAGCCAGGGGTCCCTCCCTGTATCCTTCCAGAACAGCATCAAGGGGTCAATCTATGGGGCTGGGGGGTGTCTCTGCACTGAGTGCACCCTGAGACTGAGCTGTAACACTGGGCCTTCCTCTGTGCTTTGATTTTCTCTTTCCCTTTCCCTTCCTCCTCTCCTCCTCCCTTATTCCCATCCTTTATTCCACCCTTTCCCCCTCAGCAAACTGCAGGGCAGCACCAGTGACACCCCTCAGCTCCCCATGGCAGCACCAGTGACACCCCTCAGCGCCCCATGGCAGCACCAGTGACACCCCTCAGCGCCCCATGGCAGCACCAGTGACACCCCTCAGCACCCCACGGCAGCACCAGTGACACCCTCAGCGCCCCACGGCAGCACTCACCGGTGATCTCCACGACGTTATCCTTGGTCTTGACCACCAACTCCTCTGGTGCGAAGTGGTTGACGTCCAAGGTGACCTTCCAGCTGTCGGCGGTCTGGCGGATCTCGGAGATGCCGCTGCTGAGCTGTCGGCTCAGCGCCTGCCCGAGGGGCGCGGGCATCAGGGCGCTCTCCCGGGGCAGCAGGCGGAAATACCCGGGCCAGGCGCTGCCGCCGGGCCACTTGTACCAATCCTCGGGGATGTGGGGCATCCCGAAGGACTGGTCGAAGAGGCGGCTGCCGTGGTACCAGTCGCGGAAGGGGTCCCAGCTGGGGCTGCGCAGGAAGGTGAAGGGCACGCGGCGCTCGGCCATGGTGTGTGAGCTGCCGGGCAGAGGCCGGCGGGGCCTTATGAGGAGGGCTCAGGGTTATTTTTAGCTGTGGAGCTCAGTTGGCTATTCATGGAAATTGCGGCAGCCCCGGGGAAGGGACGAGAAACTCGGGCGGCCTCACGCAGCCGCAGCACGGTGGGGGTGTGTGGGGAGGGGGTGGCAGCCTCCAGGGAGCCCAGCCAGGGACGCCTCCGTCCTCCTGTCATCGCCGCGGCCTCGGCCTGCTCGGCACTGATGGATGGCCCTTGGAGCGGCTCCCGGCCTCTCCCGCCTGCCTGCCCCGAAAACAATCCCCGGGTGGCGGCGGGAGAAGGGGCTGGGGCTGGGCCAGCCTGGGAACGGGAACGGCCGCTGAGTCAGGGCCGTGAGTGGCCCTGCGCTGCGTCACTGCCGCCCAGAAGGTTCCAGAGCCCCCCCAGGTCACCCAGAAGGTCCCAGAGCCCCCTGGGTCACCCAGAAGGTTCCAGAGCCCTCCGGGTCACCCAGAAGGTTCCAGAGCCCCTCAGGTCACCCACAAGGTTCCAGAGCCCCCCCTGGGTCACCCACAAGGTTCCAGAGCCCCTCAGGTCACCCAGAAGGTTCCAGAGCCCCCCCGGGTCACCCAGAAGGTTCCAGAGCCCCTCAGGTCACCCAGAAGGTTCCAGAGCCCCCCCCCCAGGTCACCCAGAAGGTTCCAGAGCCCCCCCCCAGGTAATCCAGAAGGTTCCAAAGCCCCCCAGATCCCCCAGAAGGTCCCAGAGCCCCCCAGCTCCTGGTCACCCACCAGCCACAAGGTCCCAGAGCCCCCCGGGTCACCCAGAAGATCCCAGAGCCCCCTGGGTCATCCAGAAGGTTCCAGAGCACTCCAGCTCCTGGTCACCCACCAGCCAGAAGGTTCCAGAGCCCCCCGGGTCACCCAGGAGGTCCCAGAGCCCCCCAGGTCACCCAGAAGGTTCCAGAGCACCCCAGCTCCTGGTCCCCCACCAGCCAGAAGGTCCCAGAGCCCCCCAGCCCCTGGCACTCCAGTGCTCAGCACCCTGGTAGGACACCCCAGCCCCAAGTTGGGCTGCTCCCGTCCCCATGAGTGAGGGTCCCTGAGGCCCCTGGGGGTGCTGAGGGTTGGGGGCCAATGGGACCTGGAGGGGTTGGTGGGGGCTTGCAGGAGCTGAGGGGAGCCAGTGGGGTCTGGGGGCTGATTGTGATAATGGGGTTGGGGGGGTCTAGGGGGGCAGAGGGACTGGAGGGGACAGGGGGGCTGGAAGGGGATCCTCCCATCCAGGTCTCTGCACACAGCTGGCACCCAGGGAGGGGTTCCCGTGTGGGACCCAGCCCAAGCTGCCACCCTGGGGAAGGGCTGTTCTCCAGCCCAGCAAACCTGGCGGCTCTGGGAGCCCCTGACCTCCGCCCGGTGCCCCTCTGACCTCCGCCCAGTGCCCCTCTGACCTCCACCCAGTGCCCCTCTGCCCCAGGTTTGCCCTGGAGAAGAGGGAGGTGGGCGGCACCTGAGCCCTGACACAGCCCGGGCAGGAATTATTGAGCTCCAGGAGTGGGGGGATGCAGCAGTGGGAGATTCGGGGGTGTCCTTTGGCTGGGGCAGAGGCCAGAGCTGACTCTGGAATGGCAGCGAGGGGGAAGGAGCTGAGCCATGTGGGGCTGGGGCTGCATCCCCTGGGGGCTGCGGCGGCTGGGGAGGGGGACCAGGGGAAGGAGGGAGCGGGAGGGATGTGGGAGGGAGGGGAGAAATGCAGGCAGGGATGCAGGGAAGGATGCAGAGGAAGATGCAGAGAGGGATGCAGGGAAATGGGAGGGATGCGGGGAGGAGCAGGGAGGGATGGGAGGGACCAGGAGAGGGATGCGGGAGGTATGGAATGGATGGGAGGGTTGCAGGGAAATGGGAGGGATGCCGGGATGTGGGAGAGAAGGGAGGGATGCAGGTAAGGATGCAGGGAGTGATGCAGGGAGGGATGCAGGAAGGGATGCAGGGGGAAGCAGGAGGACACCAGGGGCCAGGAAGGATGCAGAGGGTTCCCCACAGACACAGCAGGATCCCGGTGGGATCAGCCACAAAACTCCACGTGGAGCCGGAGGGAAGCGCAGGATGGATCCGCAGAGGGAAGGAGCGGAGCGGGATAACCCTGCCGTGCTCCCGGCAGGAAGAAACCTCTCCGTGCCCAGCAGAGTAATTTACAATATATACTGTATATTTATTATAATTGCACCAGCTCACGGCATCTACAGCTGTACTCACAACCCAGAGAGAGAGCGCAGGCGCGACAGGAAAATACTGAAGTATTTCTACAGAGTATTTGTTCCAGTTGGCTCCCTCCGCGGCAGGAGACAGAGACTGTAAAAGAGGAAGACTGGAATTTTTCCCTGATGTGCTGGCTGGTCCGCGGCGCCGCTGCAGTCGGGTCTCGGGTTTTTGGGAGCCGCGGCCCCGCTGGGGAGTTCCCCCGCTGCTGGCTTGGGTTCGGTGTTGTCGGGGGGTTTCCCCGTACCCCAGCAGGGCCGGGCTCAGCTCTGAGCATCCCGGGGAATTGCTGGGATGGGTTTGTGGGGATGCCGGGGGAATTTCTGTCCTCCATCTCCCCAAAGAGCAGAACCCTTTGTCTCCTCCTCCTGCCACAGGCGCATCCAGAGCCGCCACCCTGCTCGGGGCTGGCACTTGGGGACAAGGAGCGCCACGATGTGTCCCCTCCTTACCTGCTCACCCCATTTCTAACAGCTCTGCTTGTTCAGGTGTCTGTGCCAAGGGTGGCACTGCCCAGCTCCTGGGACTTTTCTCCAAGGGCTGGTGGAGCCTGGACATGCCAGGTTTGGGAGGCTGACCCCGAAGTGCCCTTTCGCTCCCATCTCTGTCCTCTCGGCTCCTCTGCTTCACCAGGCCACCCCCATTGTCCTGCATCCCATTGTCCTGCACCCCACTGTCCTGCACCCCATTGTCCTGCACCCCATTGTCCTGCACCCCATTGTCCTGCTCCAGCCGTCCCCGGGGGGCACTGCTGTCCTCAGCACCTGGGGGTCTTTTTTTTTTGGGAAATCAGCAAAATCCTACAAAAGCCGGGCGGCGGGCCCAGCCCGGGACCCTCCTGCCTCTCTCTTGCCATAATTCAGTTTAACAGCAGCCACTTTCCCCCAGAGCAGGAGGGGGCTGGGGGCTGCCAGCCCAGAGTGGGACATGCCAGAGGATGGCTGGATGCTCCCCCTGCCCAGCTCCTGCTCCGGGGGTGGCAGCTCGGTGCCCCCAGACTGGGTGGGGTGGGTGGGTACCAGGGCCGGCTCCTGAGCTGGGACAAGCAGCGTTTTTCCCTGGATCTCCTCCCTTGGGAAGAGAATTACAGGCGCTGCCGGCTTTGTTCATCCACGGCTCGGCGTGTGCTCAGGTCTGGGGGGACCCCAAAATGTTTTGCAGAGCCCCTGACTCCCACGGGGACAGCTTTGCTGGGTGAAACAAGGGCATTGCTCACCTCTGGTTGGCATCGCACCCTCCAGCTGAGCCTGCCCCCCCCCACCTCCCCGGGATGCTCTTGTGCTAAAAAACAGTCAAACAAAACCAAAAAAGCACAGGGGGACCCCAGGGGTGTCCCCAGCCAAGGGAACAAGGTCCCAAGGTCTCTGCAGAGCATTTGTTCCCTCGCTCTGTGCTTGCCCACCCCTCCCCGCCCACCCCGGCACTCGCAGTAATAAGAAGAGATCCTCCCCTTCCCCATCCCGACCCCAAAACACCTCGCAGCGGGGGGAACCACCCCTCCCAGGGCGTTCCAGGGACCCATCGGAGCTCCCGGCCGTGCTTTCCCCCGCTGCCAGGTCCATCCTCAGCATCCCCCGGCTCCTCTCCACCTCCTCCCCGGTGCTCTGGGGGCAGAGCTGGGCTGTCGGGGCTCAGAAGCTGAGAAGCTCAGAAGCTCAGGCGCTCAGAAGCCGGCGCTCTCCGAGCTGCTGCGGCTGTTGTAGCTGGGGCTGCGGCTGGGGGGGCTGCGGGAGCGGCTGGGGGGGCTGCGAGTCCGGCTGCGGCTGCGGCTGGAGCTGGAGCTGCCGTAGCTGCGGCTGCGGCTCCGGCTGTACGAGTAGGTGCTCAGCGAGCTGGAGGATGAGGGGCTGGGCCGGTAGTAGGGGATGGGACGCTTGCGAGCGCTGTAAATGGAAAAGGGAAACTGAGTCAGGCACCACCCAAGCACGGCCAAGCGTCCCAGCTGGCAGGATGCGGCCACCCGGTATCGCCTCCCCTCCGTCCATCCCTCGCCTCCTCCCCAGGTCCCTCCCCCGGGGTGTTAGTCCTGGATTAGGCAGCGTCGAGGGCAGAAAGTGAGCGGGTTAATGTGGCTTTTGTGTTTCCCAGGCACCAAAGATTGAAAGCTGCTGAAAAAAGAGACGGTCGGGATTAGCGGGAGGATGAGGAGGGACACGGGGACAGTGGGGTGGGGGGACACAGGGGGCAGCGACATCGGGAGTCGGCCCCTTGTCCCTTCTCCCAGGCTGGTGTTAATGAGACCAGAGAGTGGCTGGGTGCTGAGGGCATCCTAAGGTGTGAGAAGACACAGAGGGGTCCAGGAGGAAGAGGAGGAGGAGGAGGAGGAAGAGGAGGAAGGGGGAAGGTTACCCTGGGAGCCGGGCTGGCGGCGATGCTCTCCGGGAGGGACCTTGGGATGAAATGGAAAAGGAGAAGTTGGCATCACTGAGGTAGGACCACATGGTGGAGGGGCGTGATGGGAACTGGGGACAGGGCAGGCGGGCAAAGAAAAGCCCTGGGCCTGTGGCTGGGCTGTGGGGCAGGCAAGGGGGGCTGGGGTTGTTTCCCTGGCTGCCCCCTCCCACAGCATCCCCTGCACCTCACTGAAATGGCTCTGCTCCTCCTGAACCCCCAGCACAGCCAGGTCTGCCACCCCCATCCACCCCGAGGATGGTGATGGGGATGAGGTGAGCAGTCCCCACAGGGACTGTGTTCTCCAGCCGAGCCCTGCCACCTCCCTGGGGACATCCTGGGAAAACCTGGATGGAGCAGGAGGGATGGAAAACCAGACAGTGGCACTTGGGCTGGGCTGGGAGCAGCTTTCCCAGCCCATTCTCTTTCCAGGGCATCCATCAGGGAGAACTGTGGGGAGCTCTAACCCGTGGGCTCTGCAGTGTTCCTCCTGTCCTTTCTCCTGTCCCCCCTCCTGACAGCTCCAGTCCTGCCCAGGGAAAACAAAATCCCTCCCACAGGGAGGCAGATTTCTGAAAATCCAGCCCCCCCCCCCGATCACCCAGCGGATAGTGGGAGAGACAAATAGGTCAGGGAGGAGGTAATCTCGGCTCGGCACAGCCAGTGCTGCATCTTAACGAGGTGCTACATATGCACACAGTGTTTTGTCTGGCACGAAATATTGCCTGTCTTACAGCTCAGGATCCTGAGGCAATAGGATCCCAAGGAGGAGAAACCAGCCTTTGGAGGGCAGGAGAGACGTGATTGCGGACGTGCACATTGCTGGAGTATGCACAGGCGGATTAAATTAATTCCTGTTTTCATGCCTCGAAATAGGGAGAGATCAGAAGGTCACAGTATTGGAGGCAGTCTGGTTGCCCATCTGTCTGGGCCAGCTGATTCACCCAGTCATCCTCAGAGCTATCTGTGCATCCACAGAGCTGCTGTTGTCCATCTGTGTGTCTGTCCATCCATCCATCCATCCATCCATCCATCCATCCATCCATCCATCATCCATCCATCATCCATCCATCCATCATCCATCCATCCATCCATCCATCCATCCATCCATCCATCCATCCATCCATCCATCCATCCATCATCCATCCATCCATCCATCCATCCATCCATCCATCCATCCATCCATCCATCCATCCATCCATCCATCCATCCATCCATCCATCATCCATCCACCCATCCATCATCCATCCCCATCTGCCCACCCAGGACCCTCAGGGCTCAGCGGGCAGCAGAGCCCATCCCCGGGCTGTGGCAGAGGCCGTGGCAGAGCTTTGCCACACGCCAGGACACACCTGGTGATCCTCCTGGGCTCCATGAAACTGGGCGAGTCGCGTCTCCGCTTCCTGATGGGGGAGTAGCTCCGGGAGCGGCGCCGGGGGCGGGCGGGGTCGGGATCCCCGTGGCGTGTTCGGGGCTCGTTGTCCTTCTCTCTACAGCCCGGGGAGGAGGAGGACGGTCAGGGAATGGGGTCCCGTGGGTCACCCTGTGCCAGCAGCTCCCCGCACGGATGGCACTGCCACCTGGGGCTGGGTGTGACCCTCCCCAGTGCCAGGGCGGCGGCACCACCCTGGCAGCGGTGCCCTCCGAGCCCGCTGCTGGCTCTCCCCGTGTCCCCTGTCCCTGTCCCCAGCCTGACCTGCTGGCTGGCTTTTTCGGCGAGGCCGAGCGGGAGCGGCTGCGCGCCGCTCTCTTCTCCCGGGAGCGGGAGCGGGACTTGGAGATGGAGCCGCTGGAGCTCCAGGAGCTGCTGCGCTGGCCCGGGCTGGGGGACGGGCTCTTCCTCCGCTCCGAGGCGTGCCGGGAGTGCTTGGCCGACGACTCCGAGCTGCTGTTGGGCCGGCCCCGGTGGTGCCGCTCCTTCACCCTGTGAAGGCAGATGCCAGCACCGCCTCGCACCTCGTCCTGGCTGGCAGGGACCCCAGGTTCTCATGAGGAACACCAGTTTCTGACTGTACAGCACGGGGATTTCATTGCCTTGCCATCCCGCATCCTGTGGGATGCTGTAATCCCACGCTGCCATCCAGGCTCTGCCCTTCGCAGTGAGATAATCCCTTGCAGGGATGACCCTTCCTACAGTGTGCTACCATTGACCGACTGTGGCTCTTCCTTATCCCCAAGCCCATCCCTTCCTTATCGCCATCCCCGGGTCCGTCCCCATCGTCCTCATTGCCATCCCCATTCCCGTCCCTTTCTCATCCCTATTCCCACCCCCATCCCTTGAGCATCCCAACCCATCCCCTCTCCCCAGCTCAGCCGCAGGGCTTTGCTGGATGGATTTAAGGTACAAACAGCCGAGCCCAGCTCCCATACCCGGGCAGGGATGTGGGGACCCCATCCCGGGGACTCCCTTACTTCTTGCCGTGCGCGCCGTGGTTCCTGTCGGGGCCGGCCGGGGGGTGGTAGGGGTGGGAGCCGGCCGAGCCCTCCGAGTCGCTGCTGTAGCCGGCGGGGCTGAGCGGCGGCGGCTCCCGGGGGCCCGGGGGTCGGCCCTTGCTCTGGCCGCGGTGTCGGGGCGGCGGAGAGGCGCTGCGGGAGCGGTGCCGGTGGCCGTGCTTGGCCCGATCTGGTGTGGCCGACCGGGGGCTGCGGGCGCCGTGTCGGTTCCCCCGGGGGCGGGGGGATGGCGGCTCCGTCCTGCCGTGAGCCCGCGGAGAGGAGGACGCCGAGGTTGGCCTCTGGCAAGGGAGGAGAGAGAGAAAAGGAGGGAGAGGAGGAAGAAGACAAGAAAGAAGGAGAAAGGGGATTTTAGCGGGGGGCGCCGGGCCGGGGGCGCAGATCACAACGTCAATGCACATCGCATAAGGCAGGCTACACAGACGCTACTCTGCACCTTCCTCTCGCCCTCAACAACGTGGGTCATGCAAACCTCCGCATGCAAAACGCCAAAAAAATAGAACTCAACTTAAATCGTAATAAAAACCCAAAGGAAAGGGTGGGATGGGAGGAAAAGAAACAAATCCAAGAAAGCCCCAAGTCGTCGGGGAGGGAGAGCTTGAAGGGAAAGAAACGACCCCCCCCTCCCCACCAAAAAACAGCTGGAGAGGGGATAAAGCAAACCCTGGTACCCGCCCGCCCCGACCAAGAAAGGGGAAGGGGAAAGGGGGATAAAACCCAAACGAAGGAAAGAAAATGGGGACAAAAAAATAAGAAAAAAAAAAAACAACGTATGAGAGGAGGGAAGGTGAGGCACTGGGGGAGAGTAAATCAGACTGAGCCGAGGGGAAAGGGTCGAACCAAAGAGGGCTGGAGGTGATGGGGTCTGCTCACACTGAGGCATGCACATATATAGAGATATATGTTCCGATACGTGTAGTTTTTATCGACAGTACGGCTTTCGGCTTAAAACAAATCCAGAAACGAGGAAAAAACGGCACAGAGCGACAATGGAGGGCAAGGCAGAGGAGGGGGCGGGGGGCGGGGGCGAGAAGGCATAAAAGAAACCAACAAAAAAGAAAGAAGAAAAACCATCCAAATCAAATCAAACTTAAAAAAAATAGAAATAAATTAATTAAATACAAAGCAAAACTTCACAAATGTCCTCGTTACTGAGATAAACGAATGTCTCTGAGCTCTTCCTGGGACACGCATTGAGCTGTTAGCTGTGACTCTGCAGGGAACTGCTAAGTCCTCATCAGCACTCAACACAGACTTTGCTTTCTGCTTCCTTTTTTTTTATTTTTTCCATTATATGCTTTTTTTTTTTTTTTTAAGTCCCTCTTGGTTAACATCCACTTACCAAAAAAGTGGCATTTCCTCCTTTAGTAGGTAAGGTATGAAGAGAAGGGAAAAGCGGGGCAATATAAGTGCATCATTAGATTCACAAAAATGCAAGAGAGAAAGAAAGAGCGAGAGAAGGAGGAGAGACAGAGACAGAGTCAGAGAGAGGAGAAATAAAACAAACCAACTCACTTCTCCTACGGGGAGGGGAAACCTTGGGCCACCAGCGTGGCCAAGCCCTGAGCCAGGCTCTCACTGAGATCTTAAAGGATTTTGCCCAGCCCTAAGGCTCCCAAATATCTCAGCTCCTCTGAGCCACAAACGCTGCCTGGATGTTCCCCCCATCTTTGCAAACACCACGAGACCAAAAAGATGGGTGGAAACGGTTCCTACAACACCAGTCCTGACCAAGCTGGCAAACCCCAGCTCAGGGGGCTTTGGGGTCTCCTTCCCCCCAGGCACAGCCCGGTGCCAGGTCCCTGAGAATCCCTGGGAGGGTGAGTCCAGCCGAGGGGGTCAAAAGGGGTTCAGGGATATTGGGATGGTGCCAGGATTGTGTCACCATACCCAGAGCTGTGACCCCAGTTCCTCATCATCCCCTTGCCCCAAATACACCAATGAATGGTCAGTGAATCCTTGAGGCTGAGGTTCTCTCCACCCATCCCACTGTGTTCTCAATGCCACTTTTCTCCCTCCAAAAAATAAGGGGGCAGTGTGAAGGGCTGGGATTCTGGGGACCACCATGAAGATGCTGCAAAAGGGACGTGAAGCTTCCGTGTCCCTGAGCATCCCAGACTGCTCCACACACCACCACCCCCTTGTTCCCATGGAAAAGTCAATCCCTCCAGCCACAGAGCAGAAAACTGAAGCCAAAATGGGGGGATTTGGGGGTTTTATTAAAAAAATTTGCTGATGCAATGGCTGCAGTGAGGGGGAGGCTGGCAGTGATGATCAGCCCTGCAAGTACCGGGGCACACGGATCTGCTCCAGGGGATCAGCAGCCCAGAAAGGGGGATCAGGGGAGCCCATGCCAGCCCTGCATCCCACGAGAGGAACATTAAAGCAGAGAAGATGAAGAAGAAGAAGAGGACGAAGAAGAGAGAAAGAGAGAGGGTTCCTCTTTCCCAGGGTGGCATTTTGGCACTGGCTGGCCGTGCCGTGGGTCGGGCTGTGGGATGCAGGTTCCCACCCTGGAGTCTCCTGCCCTGGTGTGCAGGGAGGCAGCAAAGGTAAAAGCATCCCGAATAAACCCCAATTGCCAAAGACTCAGCCTAAGAGGGACAACACACGCTGGGCACTTGTAGGGATGGACAGCCAGGGCAGGGATGCTGTCACCTGCCCCTCGCAGACAGGGATGTCCTGGACCACGCAGGAAGAGTTAAACCTTTCCCTACTGCAGCCTCCCTCAGAATTTTCCCTGAGCTGGGTTTTTCCCCCTGAAGAGGGGTTAAACCCACACATCTCTCCAGATTTCTCATTTCTTGCCCCATCCATCCACCCCAAAACCCCCTGTGCCCACTTCTATCCCTATTTCTCCCTAAATATATTCGCCTTCATTACCCGGCCACTAACGGGGGACTGAAAGGGAACAGCCGTGCTCGGCCCCTGAATGGAAACGAACACAAATTCGGAGGGCTGAAAGACACAGAAATGCATTCTACCGACAGCACGAGGAGACGGGGAAGAGAAAAAGAGGGAAGAAAGAAAAAATATATTACGTGGACAGGGCAAAAAAAAATATTAAAAAAAAACATAAGAGAAGAGCATGGCTTTGCAGCTAACTGGGGAAAACCATACAAATTAAAAAAAAATTATATATAGCCACCAAAAAGAGACAAAATGAGAGACAGAGAAGGGGAGTGAGAAAGAAAGAGAAAGAAAGTCAGAAAGAAAGAGAAAATAACATTAAATCAAGCTACGGTGCTTTTCAACAGGCTCATCTGCAGAAGTGAACGTGCAGAGGTGGACAAAATACCTACCTTTGGAATTGGCAGTGACAGGAATGCAATAATAAAAAAAGAAAACAATAATCTCCACATTTGGAGGGCAGAATGGGAAAAAGACAAGGACTCTTTAGTACGGCGATCCAGACCCCTCGGCTAATCCCGTTTGCTTAGCTTAGAATTTTTTAAATTATTTTTTAAAATTGGTCTCTTTTGCGTCTAATTTTTATTCTCTTTTTTAAGAACTTTTGTTTGTTTTTTGGTTTTTTTTTGTAAATTGGAAGGCTGCGGCCTGCCGGCGAGCGGGGGGGGCCGCGGGGAAGTGGCTGGTTGGTGTCTGTAACCCGATCAGGCTGCGGTTCAGTCTTTAAAAGTCCCTCTAGGACACGGCAAAGTCCCGGACAACATGCAGGGAAGGCGATGGATGGAGGTGGGACACGGCGAGGGAGGTCGGGTTGTGTTGGCCCAAAGAAAAGCGGAGAAAGAGAAGGGCTGGAGGGTGCGTGTGGGAGAGGAGGAGGAGGAGAGACCCGGGAGGAAGGCTGGGAAGGCAGCAGGGATGGATGGAGACAGGAGTGGGGATTTAAAAGGGAAGGCAACCCCTGGCTCCCGGCGGCTCTGGGGTGCTGGGGTGGGCAGGAGATTTTGGGGGGTCTGCGGGAGGTGGGAGGGGGCTGGGTACTCATCCTGTCGGGAGAGCCCCTCACCCAGCGGCCTCAGCCTGCAGCGGGGAGGAAAAGCTCACCACGGCAGCAGGGTCCAGCCGAGGACAGCGGGCACTTGCCAATTTGAGGAGGAAAAGGGCAATTCACTCCTTTGCAATGTAGAGCTGCTGGGTTCCCTTCCCTTTTAAATTCCTTGTTCAAAATATAGAAAATGGAAATACAACGTTCAGCGGTCGTAAATATTTAGAAAACACATCGGGTTTTTGTTTTTGTTCTGTTGTTTGTTTTTTTTTTTTCTTCTCCACATTAACACACACAAAAGCAAAAAATTCTAGAACAACACGACGACGACGGGGTGGGGGGAAATAAAAAGAAGAGAAATATATATCGTTTGCATTTCTGTACATCACAAGGGAAAAGAAAATAAATCATGAGAAAGGAAACTAAAACAAGGGGGCGGGAAAAAAAGCACGTTTCATTGCCCTTCCCTCCCCCTCGTCCCTGCTTCTGCTGAGCAAGAAATGGAAGTGTATATTACCGTTTGGGTTTTTTTCAAATGGGAGGCTAAAGAAAAACACAGATGGGATTAAAAAGAAAAAAAAATAAAAAATAGAAACCAGAGAGAGAAAGAAAGAGAGAGAGAGAGAGAGAAAGAGAGAAAGTTGTTGGAGAAAAGTCCCGCTGGTGCCGGGGAGCCAAGGGAGCTCGGCGGCCTGGGCGATGTGGGGTGGGCAGGGGGAGAGCGGGGCCAGCCCGGGGGCGGCGCCTCGGCACCCGAACCCCCCCACGCCCCAGCCGAAACCACAGGAAAGAAGAAAGCAGAGAGGTGCCCCGAGAGGTGGGCAGGGTGCTGGGTGCTGCTGGGGGGTGCTGGGCTGGGGAGGGTGAAGGGGACGTGGATGTGGGGTCCTGGCCCCGTTCCCCGGGGTGCCCCTGGCCCTGCAGGTGTTGGGTGTCAGCGTTGGGTGCTGCCAGCCCAGGACCTCACCTGTGGGAATAAAGTTCCCTGGGGCAAGCGGGGATCTGGGTGGGCTCCAGGGCTTCACTCAGCCCTGCCTCCAGCCCTCCCTCAGCCAAGGCAGGCTCCTCACCATCCCAGCACTGGTTAAACTGGGGCTGGCCCCTGGGCCCACTGGGTTAGCAGGGGAGCAGCCCCCAAGGGTTCAGCAAGACCCTCGGGATGCTGAGGCAGAGCTGGGGATGCTCAGTTCTGATGTCACCTGTCATGGGGACCTCAAGGTCCTAAAATCTGAGCATCCAGCATCAAATCCCCTCCAAACCCTAACTTGGCCAGACAGGGTGTTGGGGTCCTGAGCACTGGTGCTGGCCCCTTGGCACTAGGGAGAGTTGGGGTAGGTGGGCAAAAATAATTTTCCTGTTTTGGCCATTTCTTGGCTGCTTGGGATCAATCTCAGGGAGGTGCTGAGCCCGGTGGTGACCCTGGCAGGTGATGCTGGCCTGCCAAGCCATCGTCCGGAGTGGGGATGACATCCGCAGGGCGACGTGCGGCTTTGGGAGAGGGATGACCTGTTGGCTGCCCTGATCCCTGCCTCAGGGTGATGGGTCTGGCTCCCCCAGGGAGATCGTGCACCCAGCGCGGGGTTGGTGAGCGCTGGGAAGGTGCAACCTGCACCCCACATCTCCCCCGGCTGCTCCGGTTGGGCAGGGCAGGGAGGCGAGCGAGTGGGGAAGGAGGGGACAGGAAAGCAGGGGGGCAGTCCTGTGGAGGGAGGAGGGGAGGGAAGCGAAGAGTGATCCAAGAAAAGCCTACGTACATCCGAGGGCTCCGGCAGCGGGGCGCCGTGGCTGTGGCGGCCGTTCTGGGCGCTGCCCTTGTGCCCGTTCTGGTGCGGCGAGGCCGAGCGCTGCGGCGAGGGCGAGGACGGGCTGCGGCTGGAGCGGGCGCTGCTGCCCTTGGGGCCATCCTGCCGGCGCTTGGGGCTCAGCCTGAGGAGAACCGCACCGTCAGCTGCCGCCACCCCCGGCCCCGAGCCCGGCCCGCCCTTGGCCCGGCTCCGGCAGAGCCGCCGGCTGCAGCCCGGGCTTTGCCGACGCCAGAAATGGGACGAGAATTGGTGCTTTGTGCTTTCTTTGGCTAAAAATTGAAAGCCCGTCAGGCTCCCAAACCTTCCAGAGATGCTGCAGCACATAATCCCACTCAGCTCTATACCTGTCTCAGGGATGTCTCTGCCACCTGCATTTGCCCTCCATCCCCCGGGGTCCTCATCCCTGGGACAACTCTGCTACCTGCCTCTGCCCTCCATCCTCCAAGGTCTCCATCTATGGGATACCTCTGCCACCCACCTTCTGCCCTACGTCCTCCGGGGTGCCCATTCCTGGGACACCTCTGCCACCCACCTCCCTGCCCTCTGTCCTCCAGGGTACCCATCACTGGGACACCTGACACCTGCCTCTGCCCTCCATCCTCCAAGGTCTCCATCTCTGGGACACCTCTGTCACCCACCTTCTGCCCTCTGTCCCCCAGGGTACCCATCCCTGGGACACCTCTGTCACCCACCTCCCTGCTCTCTGTCCTCCAGGGTACCCATCCCTGGGACACCTGCCACCTGCCTCTACCTTCCATCCTCCAAGGTCTCCATCCCTGGGACATCTCTGTCACCCACCTTCTGCCCTCTGTCCTCCGGGGTACCCATCCCTGGGACACCTCTGCCTCCCACCTCCCTGCCCTCTACCCCGCGAGTGTGTCCATCACAAGGACTTCTTTGTCCCCGCTCTCTGCCCCACAGGGTCCCATCGCAGTGGCGGTGGGGACGGGGGTCCCGGACCGTCCCTACCTGCCCGGGGATTTAGAGCCGCTGTCGTCGGAGGAGAGCGAGGCGCTGTGGGAGCTGCAGGAGCTGCGGCGGTGCGAGCGCCAGGCCGGGGACTCGCTGCGGGACCTGCGGAGAGGGCGGCCGGGGCCGGGGGACAGGCTGAGCCGCCGCGGGGACACGCAGGGACACAGAGAGCCCCGCTGTCCCCGCCTGCCCGGCCCCTCACCTCTTGCGCTCCTTGTTTTTCTCTTTCCGTTTGTTCTTGGGGCTTCGGGACCTGCGGGAAGAGCCGAAAGCTGCAGATGTGGGAGTGGGGACAGCACCTGGGGGTGGCTTTCCCAGCCCCCCAGAGACACCGAGGCTTTTGGGGGAGGAGCGAGGGGAAGGACCTGCCTGCTCTGGAGCTGGGCTCCACTGAGGTTCAAAGCGTGGTGGATTTGATTTGGGAGGACTGTGAGGTCAGGAGCAGGTTGGTGAGACCAGGCAGGAGAAAAGAGGGGGACTGGCTCTGCTTAGCAACCTCAGGGCTCAGGCCCATTGTCACCCCTCACACTTGTTTTACCCTGTGCCCTCTCTGGAACCCTTTGTGTGTTTTTCACTCCTTTCACCTTAAAATAGCAGTGTTGGCAGAGGGCATCTGCAAAACAGGGCAATTGTCAAGGTTTGCCCTGGCCACGGCTTCCTGGGATCCTCCCTCCTCCCCTGGGGGACATTTGGCGCCCCACAGTCAGCCAGAGTGACCTTGTGCCACATCCAAGGGCAGAGGACACACAGCAGTGTGGGGTGAGGAGGCTCATCACGATGGGCAGAGGGGAGGGGACAGCAGGAGGGCAGGACACAGGGGGTCCCTGGCAGGGGAAGCTGGCAGCTGGTGGCACTGGGGTGGCTCTTGGTAGCTGTCACTCTTACCTGTGTCTTCTCTTTTTTCGTGACCCCGATTCAGACCTGAGGGATGAAGAGGAGGCAGAGTTGAAGGAGATACACTGGTCTGGCCAGCAGGGAGCAAAGGCTGGGCAGTTTCCAGGGATGAGGAGGACAGGGAGATGGCCCAGAGGTGGGTCACTGGATGAGGCAGGTGACAGTGGCTGTGAGGAGGTGATGGCCCCATGAAAAGTCATCAGAGTCCATCCCTATCTTCTAAATCCCACCCCAGCCCAAGGACCTGAGCAGCCCCAAGGAGCCCCTCTGTCCCCAGCCACCCCTGCTGTCCCCAGCCTGCTGTTGTGTCCATCCTACCTGTCACGTCTGTGTTTCTTTCCAGTCTTCTTTTTCTTTTCCTTGCGGATGGGTGAAGAGCTGTCACAGCTAGAGGGGAAGTGGGTGCCCTTGAGCAGGGAGCAAGGGACTCCCCAGCCTCTTCCCCCTGGCCCAGGGGAGCCTGATCCCATCACCCCCAGCTACATTGCTTCCCCTGGACCACCCCACGGGATGCATGAACACCACATGGCAGTTATTTCCTGGGGGATTTGAGCTAGGGGACAGAAAGGGAATTTTGGCAGAAGGGCTCTGGTTGCCTTCAATTCTGGAATGCCCAAATCCTGCTGTGTCTCATTGCCACCTCGTGGGCTCTACAGCCTCCAGCAGGAGACAAGGTGGCCAATTCCCAGAGGGATTTCAGAGGGGGACAGTGGGTGGCAGAGGTTAGCCTGTGCCCAGTGGCCTTGCAAGCCCAGAGGGGACCCCACAGCCCACCCAGCCCAGTGGTCACTCACCTGCGCTCTGAGCCAGGTTTCCTCTTTTTGCTGCCACAGGAAAGGCAGAGAAGAAAGGGACATTAGGGACAGCATCCTGCCCAGGCAACCAGGGCTATGTGTGAGGTTTGGGGTAGATGGACCCTTCACAGAGCCACATCCTGCCTGGTGCTGTGCCCCGTGGCAGTGAGCTCCTTCCCCACATGGACCAGGCAAGGTCCCACCAGTGCATGCAGTAGGTGTGTGCACACACGTGTGTTGCAGTATCAATACATGCAGATGCATTGCACCTCTTAAGGGTGCACATTCATGGATGTACTGCCCCCCAAAGTGAGGTGACTGGCCCCTCCAGAGCCTGGCAAAGGGCTGAGCTGGGAGGTGAGCTGCCCTCCAGAGAGAGGGGACAGCACAGGGACAGCCGAGGACTCACCGGCTCCGGCGGTGACCTGATTTCTTCTTCTTTTTCTTCTTGGGTGGAGGAGAGGTGGAGCTGCTCGAGCGCCTTTTCAACCTGTGGGATGCAGCAGACAAGGCTGAGAAAAGAAGAAGGGACGAGCCCCTGGCCTCTGTCCCTGGGTGGGGACCCTGTGCACAGCAGGTCCCCAAAGTCCAGGCAAACCTGTACTCGCGGTGGCCGCTGTCCTCGCGGTAGCACTCGGCCGAGCAGTCGCACTGCAGCAGGCAGCCCTCTCCGTACTCAGGGTACTCCACCTCGTACTCCGCCCCGTCCGCCCCGTGGTGGTTTTCTATCACGCTGCCAAAGGAGGAAGAGCAGGATTATTTTGGGGATCCCCATTCCCTGTTTCCCACCAGAGCAGCTGGGGCAGCCCCAGTGCAGCTACAGAGGTTGGGGGACATTCCCTCTGCCCCAGCATCCCCAGGGGACCTTGGTCATGTCCCTTGATGCCCACACAGAGCAAAGTCCCAGGGTGGAGGTCTGCTCAGGGTATTCCTGTGGCTCCCATCCCTGCAGAGATCCCCACCAGGCCAGCACAGGGAGACTGTGAGACTCGGGCCACCATCTCCCCACAGGGCCCAGCCTCAGCCTCACTCGAACCCCTTTTGGCTTTGCTCAAGTGCTGGGGCTGAATGTGAGGCTGGGCCAGCCCAGGTGGGTTGCAGGGCTGGATAAGGGTTAGAGGAGCTGGCAGAAGACCAGCAGTAGAAATTTAGGTGGAAACTGCCCAGGATGATCTGGGCTTTGAGACCAGCACCCCACAGTGCCACCAGCTCAGCTTCAGGCAGGTAATGGTCAGTGACCCTCCTAGGGCCAGGTGAAGAAGGGGTGGGGGGACATCATTCCTAGAGCCATCAGGGTCTCTCTCTCTCTCCTGAGTGACTTCATCAGCATTAATTTTTCCCACTGCCATGGAAACCGGCATGAGGTTGCCATTGACTACCAGGGCTGTGGGCAGGGCTTGGCAGAGGCCTGGCAGCTGGACTAGGACAGCCTCAGGAGTCCCTGCCCAGCCTCTCCCTGATGCCCCCCGCTCCCTGGGCTGGCTCTGCCATCAGCCCCAGGAGCAAAACCCTCAGGGAGCCTCTCATTTGCTCCTGGGGGATGTAGGACATCTCACTCATGGAGAGACAAGGACATCCAGGTGCTCTGGAAGGAAACCTAAGGGATGGGGGCAGGCATGGAGGGTGCCCAGCACCACAGCAGCCCAGGTGTTTGCTTCCCAAGGGAGAATTGCCCTCAGAAGCCTGATGTGGGCTCCTCTGCCCTTCCCAGCCCGGAGGTGAGCAGTCAGCAATGCTGGGGGAGAAGTGCAGCCCCACAGCATCAGTCCCTTGGCAGCCTGGCCATTGCCTGGGAAAAGGGAAGCTCCCAGCCCCAGACTGCAGATCTGACAGTGGCACGTGTTGGCATGCTTGGCCACAGGCCGGCCATGGGCTGTTTAACCTAATTAGAAATGTCTTGGACCGAAACTACGCACGGGGCACCCTCCCCCTAACCACGGATGGTCGCTCAAGCGGGACTCAGGCTCCCTTCTGTGCCACAGCCATGGCTTGCTGGGTCCTCTCCACATGACTCCTGCTTTGGCCATGTCCCAAAAGTAGAATCAGCCTTTCAGCCGTGGGAAGGGGGAGAAAAGAGGCGAAGAGAGAAGGGAGCGGGGTTAATTCTCAGTGTGTGTCTCTGCCCTGTGAGCAGGCAGTGCTCCACGCTGCCAGCATCTCACCCATTAGCTGTGCTCAGCAGCTCAAGACCAGCCTTGTGCTGTTCCAATTATCCCTCCCTGCCCAGCACATGCTCGCCTTTGTCTGCAATCCCACCAGCCTGTCCATCAAGCCCTGCTCCTTGGGGACCAGGCTGTACCGAGCTGTGCACACAGAGACAGGAGCTGGGAGAGCACAAAGAGCAAAGGCAGGGACTCAGGTGGTCACAGCTGTGCTCGATGCCTCAGTTTTCCCTGGGGAGTTCTGCAGATGATGCTGAGCCCTCTCACTGGCTCTGAAACAGGACCAGCTGGTTCGGACTCACAGTCCTGGCAGCCAAGGACCACGCGGTAAAAGCCCAGAGTGGTGCTGGAGCAGGACCAGGCCCACAAGATGTTCTGCTGAGCACTCTCCCAGCCACCATAAGGGCTGAGGCTCTTTATTTAAAGCTTATTTAACCCCCTTGTCCAGCCTCTTCATGCAGCAGAGACCTCTGGCATGCAGCAGCTCAGATCTCTGCTGCTTGAGGAGCCACCTCCTTTGGACCCAGCTCCTACCAGCCTCCTCAAGCGCCTCTGGCTTTGCTCTCCTCCGAGCAATCCTTTGCTGCGAGACTGCTCCTTCCAGCTCAGCACTATTATTTATAGCCCTGGGGCTAATCTTTAATGATTACCCTTCGTTTTGCAAAACCAAGCCTGTAAAGGTGACAGCCAGGGCTGCCTGGGTAACTTTCAGGCACCTTTGGCTTCCCCATGTGCTCGTTACAGTGCAGGCCTTAACGAGCCTGCCAGGAAGATGCCCTGGAGATGACCCCTGCCCCCACCAGCAAAGGCCACTTGTTAACACTTCAGGCGTGATGCTCAGTGACTGGGCAGGTTGGTTTTCCCCATGCCTTGTTTTTCCCTGCCTGAAGGAGGATCCTGAATGTTTCACGCTGTCCCAAGCCCGTGAGCCCCACCCAGGCAGGGCACAGCCGTGTCCCTGTGTCCCATCCTGCCTGGTGTGCCAGCAGAGTGGTGTGAGGGTGGCTCTCCCTGCTGCCATGGCTTCCCTGCCTCCCCCTCGCCCTGATTTCCTGACCCTAATGAAGCATTAATATTCAGTGAACCTGAAGCATCTATTCCTGTCCCAAGTGACCTGGTTTCCAGGCTGATGGATGGTGCACGCCGGGCCGGCCATGCTGCCTGGGCCATTAGGCATTGCACTGATAAATCATCATGGAGCTGGGGTGCACCCTGGTGAGGCAGGGAATAGTCCTGTGCAGGGCAGGAGCAGCAACTGGCATGTCCCCAGCAGGAGCTGGGCTGCTTTGACACCAAACTTGAGCCCTAAACTCCCTTCCAGGGCAGAGGCAGCCCCCCAGGGCCAGGCACTGTGAGGAGTGATTAGAAGAAAAGGAACAGTACAGGATCTCCTTGGAGGAGCTTATTCCATGAGGTCCCTGCCCCTTGCTGGTGGGGTGAGCCAAGCACTGAGACCTTCTGCACTTGGGTTTCATCCTCTGGGACAGGAGCATTGCAACGCTGGCTTCTGCACAGCACCCAGAGCTCTCCAAATGCCAGTGCAGGATAATCTAAAACCTCTCCAGAGGTAGGATACTGCCTCAGAGGGGCAAATCTTGCCTCCAACTGACTGAACAGCCAACCAACCAACTAACCATCAAATCAACCAACCGACCACCAGCCATTAAACCATCAAATCAACCAACCGACCATCAAATCAAACAAACATTGACTCAAAGCCAATCCATCCATCCATTCATCCATCCATCCATCCATCCATCCATCATCCATCCATCCATCCATCCATCCATCCATCCATCCATCCATCCATCTCTTCATACCCTCTCCATGTCCATCCATCTATCCAGTCATGCCTAGATATACCCTCATCCACCCACCCACCTGCCATTGATACTCAGAGGCAATCAAGGACGTGCCTCTCTGGGATGAGACACACAGATGGACCAACTGGAAGCTGCCTGACTTACATTTGGCGCCCGTGCTGGTCCTCCCTGGTGAGCACACCCTCCTTCTCCATCAGCATTTGCCGAAAGGTCCCCACTTTCTGTCGGATCTCCTCTTCCGAGTACCTGGATGGGCAAAGACGTGGTCAGGGATGCTGTGGTTGGAGCATGGGCACCCCATGGACCTGCTGAGGAACTCTATAGCTTTGGAAGTGACACAATTAAAAAGGGAGGTGGCATGGTGATAGTCATCAGGGCCTGGAGGACAGCAGACCTCTGCTTGGTTCCTGCCATCACTATGTCTGTCCCCCTCTCTCTTGCATGCTTCTCCCAGCAGTGCTTGGCAGAGGAAGGGACATCAAGAAGGGGGGAAAGAAAAGGATGGCTAGGATGCCATTCCCTCTGACCGCCCCAGGCTTTGGGACAAGTGCCTACCAAACCTTCTCAGCAGTGCCACCACTGCAGCCTGTGATTCTGGGGTCACTCCCAGCATCTCTGTCCCATCACGAGCTCCCCCTGCTCGTCTCCTGAGGTTCTGGGGCCTTGAAAGCTGTGCCAGCTCTGCACTACTCAGAGCTGACTCAGGCGCCGCAGGGTTATTAACGAGAGACACTAATCACTGTGTCCTGGCATCTGAGAACAGCCACTGCAAACCACGGCACTCCTGCTGTCCCCGCGGTGTCCCTGGGAAGGGACAGGTGACAGCCCTGGCCAGGTGGTTCTGTGCCACATCCTGTGGCTGCACAAGGGCACCTGAGCATCCTCCTCAACTTAAAACATCCCAACAGCGGGATGCAGTGGAGAGCCTCACGATGCTCTTGGGCATCATCCCGGGGGATAGGGTGAAGGGAGAGGGACTTCATGTCACCACCACGCTGTCAGGCTCTGTGTGTGTCCCTGTCCTCAGTCACAGCCTCTAGAGGGGCTGCTCATGGCCCACCCTTTCCATCACACTGCCACAAGCCCAGAAAACTGGATGCCAGAGCCAGGCCTAGCCCTGGGTTGCCTAGCCCAGGCCTAGCAGTCCCCAAGACTGGCACTTCACACAGCCCGTGCTGGGGACACTGATGGCCCTTGCAGTGCTCAGGGTGCCCTGGGTGAAGAAGGGACATGGCACCACCCACCCCTCCTGCAGTGTCCATGAAGGGGAACAGCAAGGAGAGGAGAATTAATATTAACAAACTCATTTGCACTGAAAGGCTCCCATTAACTCCCCAGCCAGACTTCACACAGAAGGAAGGGTATGGAGGCAGCCTGGCTGCTTCTCCTCAGCTCACACCTGTGCATGGGGAGCCCCAAAACCAGGGTAACACCCCCAAATGCTGCTCTGCTCCATTCCCTTGATGGCAGTGCACCCAGCTGGGCAGAGTGGCCACCCCACAAGGACAGAGCTGACAGCCCTGGCCACCCCATGGACATCAGCCAGCCCACAGCAGCAGGAAGATGTCTGCCCGAGATGAGCATTTGCTGCAGCACATTAAGAACACCGCCGGTGCTCTTGGAGAGGGGACATGAGGCCAAACAGGAGGTGACAGATGGGCCACTGCGGCTGGGCCATTAGCAAATCTGTGGGGGGAGGCCCAGGCGAGGAACTCCCCATCACCTCCAGGGATGGAGGCAGGAGCAGCACCAGCCCTTTCTCTCCTGCATTCCCCTGGTGCTGCTTATAACCCTGTTGGAGGGGGTTTGCTTTTGCATTTAACATATAGAATGGATTTTGGAAAGAGAGAAAATTTGCTGACACTTCTTTTCTGGCCAAGGAATCCAGCCTGCAGGCAGGGAATAACAGTGCAGGCAGCCTGGAGCGAGCTACAGCACAGGCAGGAGGAGCCATTCTCCTTTAAGGAAACAAGGGAGTGCTCAGATCCCTGCAGAACCCCCTCTGCTGACACTCACATCCATCCTGGGGCTCTGCCCTCATCAACAACTCCCCCAAGGCCATGGCCAGGAGGCTGCCCCTGGTCCAGGCAGAAACCTCAGGAGTGTAAATCCCTTCTCACAGAACCCCCCTGGAAAGCCCCTGTGTGGAGGGGAAGAGCAGGCAGAGGATTAAGCAGGCTGACCAAGATTATTACTGTAATTATATTATCATTTTGGTGTATCACCATCATCAGTGTTATTAATAGCCTTAATAACAGCAAAGCAATTACAGCAATAACAACAACCCTGGTTGCAGTGTTGCTATTACCCATTGCAGTAATGCTACTACCAGTAGTAAGATCCCTACTAGGGCTCAGGAACCCGACAGGAGGCTCTGGGCTCCCCAAAGCGCCAGGTCAGCCTTATTCATTTCCATAATGACAAATTAGGCACAATCATTATTCCAGTCTGTGTGAGACAATTTAATTCTAGGTCACGCTTGCACTCTTAATGAAAGCCTTGGCGAAGCCTTCCCTCAATCCATTTTCCTTCTCCCCAGCTGATACCAGTTCCCATCTACCCAAGTGTGCTGAAGAATTTGCTCCATCCATCAGGTTTTAGAGAGCTGTCAGAGGGATCAGGATGTTTGGCTGCTGCCAGAGACAGCACAGCCATGCCCAGCAGGGATGGGGGTCTCCTTCCTGGCCCCCCAGTCTCTTCTGCCCACTCAGGAAGGGATGTTCCTCAGCCCCTTGGGTTTTTCCCTATCCCGTTTTTGCCAAGGGGAGAGCAGCTTGCAGTGCCTGGCCATGGCATTGGCAGGATGGGGGCAGGGGGTCCTGTCACCCCAAAACTGGGGAGGGGAGGGGAAGGGAAAGGAAGGGAAGGGAAGGGAAGGGAAGGGAAGGGAAGGGAAGGGAAGGGAAGGGAAGGGAAGGGAAGGGAAGGGAAGGGAAGGGAAGGGAAGGGAAGGGAAGGGAAGGGAAGGGAAGGGAAGGGAAGGGAAGGGAAGGGAAGGGAAGGGAAGGGAAGGGAAGGGAAGGGAAGGGAAGGGAAGGGAAGGGAAGGGAAGGGAAGGGAAGGGAAGGGAAGGGAAGGGAAGGGAAGGGAAGGGAAGGGAAGGGAAGGGAAGGGAAGGGAAGGGAAGGGAAGGGAAGGGAAGGGAAGGGAAGGGAAGGGAAGGGAAGGGAAGGGAAGGGAAGGGAAGGGAAGGGAAGGGAAGGGAAGGGAAGGGAAGGGAAGGGAAGGGAAGGGAAGGGAAGGGAAGGGAAGGGAAGGGAAGGGAAGGGAAGGGAAGGGAAGGGAAGGGAAGGGAAGGGAAGGGAAGGGAAGGGAAGGGAAGGGAAGGGAAGGGAAGGGAAGGGAAGGGAAGGGAAGGGAAGGGAAGGGAAGGGAAGGGAAACAGGGCAAACTGAAGCCCCAAACCAGCCTCTCCTGTGACTAAACCCCAGCTTTCCTCTGGGTTCTCACATCCCAGACTTGCACATCCATGAGCAGCTTTCCTCCTTCTTCCTGCTTCATCTTTCCCTGCAGGACAAGCTGGGAGCCCAGACTTCCAAGCAGGGTGAGTGGATGAACTCTTAGGCATTTCCCACCACAGACCAACCTACCAAAGCTGTTTGGTTCACCCAAAAGTGAATTAACTTCCAAATAGTGACACTTGCCACATGAATTTATTTTTGAAAGGGGGAGAACAAGGTGCAAACAGGTCAAAAGGATCCCCTCCTCATGTCCCCAGCACTCACCCCTGCTCCTCCATCATCTCCTGCAGCTCCATGCACTTCAGCTCCACCCGCCGCTTGCGCTCATGGTCCAGGATTTCCCGGTGAGCCTTCTTCACCATGCTGGGCTCCACCAGCCTCACCTCCTCCTCGCCCTTGTGCCACGTTCCTGAGGCACCAGGCTGGGGGAAGCCATTGGAGGCTTCCTGGGGCGAAGGCACGTCAGCCCCATTGTTGTAGAGAGCCATGATTGCCTGAGAGGGAGAGAAAGAGTCAGGGTCAGCACCTGCCCTGCTTCCCCTCTCACCCCGTGACAGTGAGGGGACCCTGCGAGGACCTGAGGGCAAAATCAGTCTTGAAAGCAGGTTGATGAGGACAGTGACTCGATGTCCCTGCACCTTGCTGCAAAAGCAGAGCTGGAGCTACTTCCACCACCATGACAGGCTCCTGGGAAAGAGAGGAGGGTGATCTGCTCCAGCCTTGTACTGGAGAAACCTGGCCAAGGGTGGCTCTGTGGGGCCCAGGACTGTGCAGCAGCAGCAGGACATGGACCCCATGAACCCCATTGTCAGCCAGTGTGGGCTTGGAGCAGGGACAGGCATCCATCCTTACAGTCCTCTAGGAACCCAAAACCCTCAGCTACCCCCTTGCATTTCCCAGCTGCATGGGCTGGTTTGGTTGCAATGGTGGGACATGCTGATGTCTGACTCAGGCAGCAAACACTTGCTGATGCTGTTGGGCCATGGCCTGGCACTCTTTGGCTATGGCCTGGCATCCTCTGGCATGGCCCAGTGTGGGCTGCAAGGGGAGATGATGATCCCCACCAGCCTCTGCCCCCTTCATCCCCCTCTGCCTCCTTCATCTTCACGTGTCTCTGCCTCCTCTTTCCACCACACAGTCAATGTGTCCTCTCTTGGCTCCAAAAATAACCCCTGGAAGAGGACAACTGCTCCCGAGCAGCTGCTGCTCCCCGAGCCTGAGGGAGGAGACGCTCCCAAATCTCCTGGATCAGACACAGCCCTGTCTCAGCGCCCTCGGGCCATCGGTGCATGGCTGAGCACCCATTCCTCACTGTCCCTGCTGCCTGCTGTGCCCCAGCCCTCTCCCGAGCATGGGATGCTCCCACTGCAGATCTGCTGCCTTACCCACCAGCTCCACCAGGCTGCAGAGGCACCACCCGGCCTTTACAGGGGCCCTGCACAATGAGGAACCATCAGGAGCAAAGGCAGAGCATCCTGCCTCACTCTCCAGGCTGGATTTGGGCTTGGAGAAGCAGCTGTTGCCAGCAAGCCACTGCTCTGAGGTGTTTCTGTCCCAGAGATCCTGCTGGGGGAGTTTTTCCAAGGATGGGTGATGCCTGAAAGTCATCTCCTGTGAAGGAAGCAGCCAGTCCTTGGGTGGCTGAGACATGCTGCCCATGCAGGAGGGGGCAAACACTGGCCCAGGGAAGGAGGCATCCCTAAGTCCAGCAGAAGTGGAAGGAGTAGATGGACCAGGGACTGATCCCCACTGTTTCAAGCCCAGGAAAGGTTTGCCATTCCCAGTGTGCCATTCCACCAAGCAGTTCAGAGCTTTCCAAGGCCATGCCAGTTGGGACAGAGCCAGGGTGGGAATGCAGATCACCCACGAGAGGCTTTGATGAGGTTTCTTTGCTGTTTGAGAAGAGAAAATACCTCAGAGCCCTCCCTGAGGTGGTGGGGATCCCAACCTGGCCAGAAGGTGTCTCCCACCCCACAGCATCCCCACAGGACATGCCTGACTTTCCTGCTGCCACTGGCTGCCCCACACAGCCATTTATCTCCCGACAAGTCTGCCCAGGGAGGACAGCAGCTGAGTGCTTAATTACAAGGGTTTTTTTTTTATTTTTCTTTTTTTTCCTCCTCATTACTACCATGCAGAGAGGAGCCAGCAGCCTTTACTTCCACAGAGGCACAGGGGCAGATCCTGCTGGTGCAGCAGGAGCCAGACAGGGCTCTGCACTCCTGGATGCTCATCCCTGCACCTGGAGGGTCCCCGGGCCCCCCTGCCTGCAGCACCCACATTTCAAACCCCATGGCACACCACAGCCCTGCTCAGCCCTCCCTGCCCACTCTCAGCCCAGCCCCCTCCATATCCCAGGATGGCTCCAGGCTGAAGAACAGAGAGATGCTGCAGAAAAACCTGCCCTGGGGGCTCCTCTCCCCCTTTCTCCCATCAGGACATGAAGTGAAAAAGCTGGAAGGAAGTTAGGGAGAGGGGGAAGCTCCCTACTTAGAAACCTTTCCCCAAGAAGGGCTCAGGAAAGGAGAGAAGATGCTTTCTGCAGCAGCCTCTGCTTGCTTGTCCCCAGTGGGAATTCATTTCATCCTGAGCCCAGCAGTGGATAAATTCATTGCTGAAAAAGCTTGAGAGAGTGTGGGATACAGAGCTGGGCAGGCAGATGGAGACAAACTGGCAGCTGGATGGGTACCTGTGAGAGAAGGCTGCATGGTGGGGGAGGCATGCAGATCCACCAGGAAATGCTCCCTGTTCCCATGAAAAAGATGGAGTTGGAGAAATCCCCTTGCACCTGGGGCCAGGAAGGTGGAGCTGGACGGGGGATGGACATGGTACTGCATCAGTGTCCCCTCATCCTGGAGCAATATCCACTGTACCAGCCCCCTGCTGCAGCCACAGCACGGCCAGGGAAACAAAGGAATGGGAAAAACCCACCCACAACCCTCCCCCAGCTCTCCAGAGGGGCCCCAGGCAAACCTCTGGGTGCCAAACAGAGCCAGCCCTACACAGCTGGTGACAGTGGGGACAAGGCATCAGGGCACAGGGAGCCCCTGTCCCCCAGCTGGGTCTGTGCTCTCCCTGCCCCACAAGGAGAGCCCCAGCGATGCCCTGGGACAGCTCAGGGACACAGAGTAGCTGCCACCACCACGACCTCAATCCACTGGCCACCACACAGGGCCCACTTGGCCCTGCCAGCACCAAAATCAGCACCAAACCCATCAGCACAGCCCTGGCCAAACAGCAGTGGTTTCCCACCCGGCTCAGCACTGCCCTGATAATAAAGATGATGGTTAAATATTTCATTATCTGCAGTAATTACCCACAAAACATCAATCAGTGGCAGCCACTGCCTGGCTGCCTCACCCAGAGGGAGAGGAGGCATCCTGGGGTGAGCTGTGTCTCCACACACTCCCAAATGGACTGTTGCTGGCATCCATTCCCACGTCCCAAATTCCCTTCCTGGCACCCAGGAGGGCCCAAACTCCCTGGCACCATGGGCTGGAGATGCTGGGGGAACTCCTGAGCAAATCCCTCTTTTCCCATACTAACCAGGCATTCGCCCACGTATTTTGGGATCCTGATCCTCTTCCTACGTGCCACCTTGGGTCCTGGGGAGGTCAATCCAGCTTTTCAGCTTACAGGTGCTTTCTGATACCTGGATTAGAGCTTTTGGAATTCTTTAGAGATGCCCCATCCTCCATCCCTATCTTCACTCTCATCCCCAAATTCCATCCTCATCCCCATCCTCCTCCTCCTCCTCCTCATCCCCTTCCTCATCATCCTCCCCATCCACCATCCTCATCCACATTCTCCATTCTCCTCCTCACCCCCATCTTCCATCTTCATCCCTCTTTTCCATTCTCCTCCTCCTCACCCTCCACCACCACCTTCCATCCCATGCCCAGGTCTCTCCCTCCCTCCCTCCCTCCCCACCATGCTGAACCACACCCAAGGTGTGGAGGACCTGGGCACCCGCAGTACCAGCTCAGAGCCTGCCAGGACAGACAGAAGGACGGACACACTGCACTGCCCCTGTCACACAGCCAGGACAGGCCCTGCCAGCTCGGGTCATCCCACCCAGGCTTTGCCTGGATGCTCTCTGGGGTGCCTGGATGTTTTCTGGGGTGCCTGGGTGCTCTCTGGGTGCCTGGATGCTCTCTGGGTGCCTGGATGCTCTCTGGGTGCCTGGATGCTCCCTGGGGTGCCTGGATGCTCTCTGGGTGCCTGGGTGCTCTCTGGGTGCCTGGATGCTCTCTGGGTGCCTGGATGCTGTCTGGGTGCCTGGATGCTCTCTGGGTGCCTGGGTGCTCTCTGGGTGCCTGGATGCTCTCTGGGTGCCTGGATGCTGTCTGGGTGCCTGGATGCTCTCTGGGTGCCTGGGTGCTCTCTGGGTGCCTGGATGCTCTCTGGGTGCCTGGATGCTCTCTGGGGTGCCTGGATGCTCTCGGGGTGCCTGGGTATTCTCTGGGTGCCTGGATGCTCTCTGGGTGCCTGGATGCTCTCCCGGCATCTCTCCCTCGCTGGGAAAAGGCGGTCCCCGGGCATCCTGCCCCCTCTCCGTGCCTCGGTGCTAATTAAAGCCGCCTCCGGCCGGCGCTCCATTAATTCTCGCCACATCCAGCTGCACCAGCCGGGGCGGCCGTGAGCGCCCGGGATGTGCCGGGATGTGCCGGGCTGCGGGCACGGGATGTGGGCACAGAGCCCAGCACGGCGGCTCCCGTGAGGTGAGGACGCTCCAGTCGCTCCAGAGAGGCTGCGAGGGGTGGTCCCCGTGGCTCTCCTGCCTGTTGGCATCTCATCAGGTCGCACCACCACCGACTGAAAGTATAAACCCTGTCCCCAAGCATGCACAGCCCCATCCCAGGCTGCTCCCTGTCTGCGCTGTGACAGCTGGGAGAAGGTCTTTTTGGTTTTTTTCAGGACACAAAATATGCCAGAACACCATGGCCAGGCAGCCAGCCTCCTCTGAACACCCAGCTGGAGTTACAAGGAGGAAAAGTCCAGGGTTGCTGCCATTAATTGGGCTGACCTTCTCCGGAGCTGCCTTCCAGTGCCAAAAACTGTGAGTCAGACCTTCAAGAACGAGGGAAAAAGGCAAATGTAGCTTTAAAAGTGCAGCCGTTCTGGGGCTCGTTAGCGCTGCTCTCCAGCCCCAAGGCATAGGGATGGTGTCCGTGGGAAGGGGCACCGGGAATGGATTGGTGACAGCCCTCCCAGTGCTGCCATCCCTATTTCCCCAAGGCCAGGGCATCTTTTCCTGCAGCTGCTGTACAGAATTTGACACCTGACAGATTTTAAAGCAATTAGTAAAGAATATTTAGATGCTGGCTGGGGGGTCAGGAGCTGCAGATGCATGTGCATACCTACGTCTGTGCAGATATATATATATATACACACATATAAAAATACATATATATTTTAAAATAGATGAGGAGGCTGGTGGAGAAGCTAAACAGTTGCTAAGCAACTGGGCTCCTTCCTGGCTTGGGGATGTAGGGATGGGGGAGCCAGGGTTGGGGACTGATCTCACACTGGACAAGCACCACACAGGGGTGTGGGCACAGAGATCCCCTGGAGATGATCCAGGGAAAAGGACACAGTGGAGGGCGAGGAGCCAGGATTTACTCCTGTCCCCAAAATGCCCCATCTGAAGCCCCCCCAGCCTGAACCCCTTGGGCTGTTGGCTGTTGAGGAGCTCCATTCTCACTCTGGCTGGAGAAGAGCTGCTGGGAAAGGGGTCACCCCATGATGGGGAGCAGCCCCAGGACCCGTGCAGAGATCCCATTCCTGAATCAGGGATTAGGGAGAGGAGCAGCACATCCACAGGGCAGCAGCAATCTCCCCATGCTGAGTGGAAAGACAGCAGATCCAGGTGATGGGTTTTCCTATGGGATCCCCAGCCCTGGACCCCTTTGGCCACACTTCCCTCATCCCCCTGCGAATGCCCCTGCCAGACCTTCCCCAAACAGGAGGTGCTCAAACAAGGAATGGGGATGGAGAGGGGGAACAGCCACCTCAGGTTTTGCACCTTTGGGGCCATTTGCTCTGCTGGGCAAGGAGTCAGGAGGAGGCCCAGTCAGCCCGAGGCCCATCACCCCTCTGAGGAAGGGGAGCAACAACACTACTACAAATAAAAGCAATTATTGAGCACATGGAGGAGCAGGGGGATGACTGTCACAATGAGGTCACCTTCCCCAGTGGGGACACAATCCCGGTGAACAACCCCTGGAGCTGAGCACTGCAGGTAGAGGGGGGTCACGGCCAGTGCAGGGGGAGCATCCAGCTGGGAATCCCCCCCACCCCCCTCCGTGGCTGGCTGGGTGGTTGTGTAACGGGAGGAGCTATTCCGGGGTTTGAGCACATTATATAAGCCACGGGCCACCTGGCCGGGGAAAACGGGAGCTGGGAGACAGGAAGGAGGAGGAGGAGGAGGAGAAAGGGCTCTGGGGATTGGGGACCCCCACATCTGGCAGACCCTCAGCATAAGCACTAACCCACAGGGTGACCTGCACCCCACAGGCATCCCCTGCCCAGAGATATGGGGTGAGCACCCTCTGCTCCCTCTTCCAGCAGGCTCCAGGACCCACTGCCACACACCCACCCACAACTGGATCTGGCCCCAGGGGCATGAGACCCTTTGTCCAGGGGAAAAGCAGCATTTTCTTCACATCAGAGATAAAGCCAACCAAGACCCCTGCGCCCATCTGCCTGGCAAAACCCCTGCTTGCCATTCCCAACAGTGACCAAGGACCAAAGGTTCCCTTAAAATCTGCCCAATTTCTGGCTCTGAAAGCTCCTGACATCCCCTGCATGCGTTGTCAGGATGAGTCCTGGGGCAGGGGGAGGCAGGTGGGATGCTGGGGGGATTCTGGGGAAAGCAGGTGAGACACAGAGGGTGGCACTGTGTGAGGCCACACTGGCAGACTGGGATGGAGTGATGACGATGTGTGTTTGGACACAAACACTGTCCCCAAAATCCCCCCACAGCGGGGGTGTCCCCATGCTTCTGCCAGAGAAAAATCCACATGCCAGGGCAAGGAAACCAGTGAGCATCTGCACCCTCAGAGAAGGTCCTGGACATTTGTCATCAACCTGAGACACCCCCAAATCCTGCCAGCTGCCAGGTGACCCCCATACAGCAGTGCGAGCACAGGCAAACCAATTCACATCCAGTCTGAAATCTTGCTCTGGAGGAAATGAATGAACCTGTGTCCTCTGAAAGCCACCTGCTCCCCTGAGCCATGGCCCGAGCCCTCACCTCCAGCTCCCTGCATGGCACAGCCCAGACATCCCTGGGGACAAAGCTGATCTGGGAAGGAGAAGCACAAAACGCTCCCAAAAGACAAGCGGGTGAGTTGCTGCTGTGGCTCCCCGCTGCCAAGCCTTGCCCCCTCTCCTTCCCTCGTGCAATACCCGCAGGGTTTGAAATCTCGTCAGCCAAACCCTCCCCAGCACAGCCTGGGGGTCCACACAGCAGAAAAAGGGGTTTGGGGACCGTGTCTCCCACCTGCACCACACAAGGCACCAGCATCTGCTAAGGATCGTCCCTGTCCCGTCCTTCCCAGCCAAAAACCCACTGCTGGGGGTCACCCGCTGTCCCAGCCCCATCCTGTCTCCCCCAGCATGGAAAAGAGGGATGTGGGTGCCCCCTAAACACTCCCCAGCACCAGGGAGCCCCCGGCATATCCACATCCCTGGGGGGACCCCCTGCACCCCAAAAAGCACCTCACCTCCAGGCTCCTCACCCCATCCCACACCCCCAGGAGCATCAAACCTCACGGGGCGAGACCCCCAGCACACCCCCCCGGAGGGGTCCCCAGATATCCCAACACCCACAACACCACACACCCTTCCTTCCCCATCCCTTCGGAGACCCCAATTCCCATCCCCCTGAGGAGCACCGCACCCCAAATCCCCGTCTCTGGGGGTCGCCACCAGCATCACCGGATGGCTGAGGGGGGGTCTGGTCTTCCCTCACCCCTTTGCACCCCCAGTTCCCCCTCAGGACCCAGCGCGGTCCCGCTGCCCCCCCACCCCCACAGCCGCGGGCCCGGCCGCGCCTCACCTCGCCCCGCCGTCCGCCGGGCCCGGCCCCGCTGGCTCCCTGCGGGCCGCGGGGGGTGCCGGTGGTGCCGGTGGTGCCGGTGGTGCCGGTGGTGCCGGGGGTCCCGGGGTTACCGGGGGTCCCGGGGTCCCGCCGGGCGCGGCCCCTCGGCGCGGCCCCGGCGCGGCCCCTGCTGAAGTGCTGGACAGCTCCGGCACACGGAGCCGCCCGCCGCGGAGCGCCCCGGCCGCGGGCACAGCGCCGCCCGCCGTACGCAGCGCCGCCTGCCGGCCGGAGGCCGCAACTGCACCGCAACTGCACCGCGCCTGCACCGCGCTGCGGAGAGCGCCGGGCGGGTAACAGAGAGTGTAACAGAGAGTGTAACTACAGAGTGTGTGTAAGTACACAGAGCGTGTAACACAGAGTGTGTGTAACACAGAGTGTAACTACAGAGAGTGTGGAACTACACACAGAGCGTAACACAGAGTGTGTAACACAGAGTGTAACTACAGAGAGTGTAAGTACAGAGTGTGTAAGTACAGAGAGTGTAACTACACAGAGTGTGTAACTACACAGTGTGTAACACAGAGAGTGTAACTACACAGAGTGTGTAACTACACAGTGTGTAACACAGAGAGTGTAACTACACAGAGTGTGTAACACAGAGTGTAACACAGAGAGTGTGTAAGTACAGAGAGTGTGTAACTACACACAGAGCGTA
Source organism: Taeniopygia guttata (assembly GCF_048771995.1). Taxonomy (NCBI): domain Eukaryota; kingdom Metazoa; phylum Chordata; class Aves; order Passeriformes; family Estrildidae; genus Taeniopygia; species Taeniopygia guttata. The sequence continues at coordinate 5,963,794 of NC_133044.1, read as the reverse complement.
ACACAGAGTGTGTAACACAGAGCGTAACACAGAGTATGTAACTACAGAGTGTGTAACACACAGAGTGTAACACAGAGTGTAACAGAGTGTGTAACACAGAGTGTGTAAGTACAGAGAGTGTATCACAGAGTGTAACACACAGAGTGTAACACACAGCATGTAACACAGAGTAAGTACACAGAGTGTAACACAGAGTGTAACACAGAGTGTGTAACTACACACAGCGTGTAACACAGCGTGCAAGTACAGAGAGCGTGTAACACAGAGTGTAACACAGAGCGTGTAACACACAGAGTGTAACTACACACAGTGTAACACAGAGCGTATAACACAGAGTGTAACACAGAGCGTGTAACTACAGTGTGTAACTACATACAGAGTGTAACACAGAGCGTGTAACACACAGAGTGTGTAACACAGAGTATAACTACAGAGAGTGTGTAACACAGTGTGTAACACAGAGTGTAACAATGAGCATGTAACACACAGAGCGTGTAACTACACACAGCGTGTAACTACACAGAGTGTGTAACTCCACAGAATGTGTAACTCCACAGAACGTGTACTTACACAGAGCCTGTGCTTACACAGAGCCCATCCTTACACATACCCTGTCATCCTTACACAGACCCCCATCATTCCATAGACACCCGTCATTCCATAGACTCCTGTCCTTCCACAGACCTGGCCTTCATCCTCACACAGAGCCCCCAGCCCTCACACAGAGCCCCCAGTCCTCACACAGAGCCCCCAGCCCTCACACAGCGGTGATGGAAATGGTGAAACCAGAGAAGGGGGAAAGCTGCCAAACCTCCCCTAATCCACCTCAAAACTGGCCAGTGTGGTCATGGTCAGGGTTTATCTTCCCAAAACACTCTGATTTCACCCCAGTTGCTCTGCCAGGGCCACCAAACGCATCTGGCTGAGGACACCTGGTCCCACCCCTGGCTCAGTTTCCCTTGCACTGGTTGGGCTCTGCAGCTCCCTCCTGAATTTGGCTGCAGCTTCCCAAGCAGAGCCCAACAAAAGCACCTGGCCATCACTCCATGGGGGTTTTGGCCTCAGAGCAGGATTTGGGGAGGGAGTTTTTGCAGAGACGGGGATGGGAAGTCAGAGATGGGGTGTAAAGGGAGCTTTGAGCTTTCCTGGGGGCAGCCGAGGCTGGAGAGGCCTGTCCTGGTGGGGATGTCCCCACAGCTGGTGGCAGCTGGGTGATGCTGTTTCAACCCAGGAACCAAAATGCTGCCAGCAGCACCAGCCCAAAATCCCTCCATCCCTCACCCTCCTCCCTGTCCCTGTGCACAGGCTGAGGTGGCAGCAGCCATGGGGACGGGTCCAGCTGGGGGTTCACATGCCCAGGTGCAAACAGAGTTGGGGGGCACGAGCATCCTCTTTCCACAAGGATTAAACAACATTTTGGGGTTGTTTGCTACATCTGCCGAGCAAAACCTGCATCCTGCATCCATTATCCACGTCAGGACTACAGAAACACGGGGCCATGTGTTGGACCTGCCTCTCTATTAAACTCCAGCCAGGCAGTGGGGCTGGATTTGGGAGATGCAGCCCCTGGAGCACAGCCAGGACCACTGCTGCCTCCCCCTGCTCCTACCCTTGTCCCTGCCATGTCCCCCTCAGGGCTGACAGCAGATGTCACCTCCTAGGAGACACCTCCTGCATGGTCAGGACTATTCCTGGTTTAATGCTGGAGGGGGAAATCAGCCCATGACAGCAAACCCAGCATCGCCAGGCTGAGCCCGTGCCCTTTGCAGCAACGTTATCTTCCCAACACCCCGCAGCGGCCGCAGCGCTGAATAATGCATCAGGCCCTGGGAAACAAAGAAATGAGGGATGGAAAAGCAGCAGAGGGAGATCCTGGCATGGCAAGGACAGGAGCCCCATGGGGGTTCCTGGTTTTGGCCAGGAGCCAGGGCTTTGTGGCAGGACCACTGCAGGGTTTGACCGGAGAACAGCAGTGGGAGATGGGGCATAGCCCAGCCCAGGGCAGCAAACACAGCCAGAGCCACACCTGGAATGGGATGGAGAGAGGCAATAGCCAGCCAGGTGAGAAAAATCAAAAAAAAGCAGGAAGAAATGCTGTCAGACAAGTGGGCAGGGTGAAGCCATGAGAGCAGCAAGGAGTGATCTGGTAGAGAACAAAAGGGGAGAGATGGAAGGAGCAGAAGGGTCGGTAATTGCAGGCAAACAGGCAGAGCCAGCCACGGCTGGGGGAGAGGAGGGAAATCAGCACTTGAAAGAAACCGAGGATTTAGGAAAGAGGAGAAAGGAAAGGCGATAAATAATTCAAGGAGATCAAAGGAGGCAGGCAGCAGAACAGGCCTAATTGCAAGGATTTGTGCTGAGGTTGGACATCTCCAGCAGCCTCCTCCCGATGCAGAAGAAAGGGCAGCCGGCAGTGGCAGTGCCATGCAGGAACGTGCTGCTGGCACCACACAGGCAGCAGCCCCTGATCAAAGCCTGGCACTGCCTTTCATGGTGCTCAACAACCTCCACGAGGCAGGGAGGGAAGAAAATACCAGAAAATGTGTGTGTGGGGATGGGGAAAGCAAAGGTATGAAGAGGAAGGGGCTGAGAGCACCGAAATACCGTGAGAGCCCAGGATGGGATGGGGATGGGGCACAGGGACAGCCCCACACGTGTCCAGGGTGACCTTGGGCTGTTTGATTGTGGCCTGGTGGCTCCCACCGATTCGGGCTTGACCGTGTGGCCTCATGGCCCAGGCTCAGTGCTGGGGTGGGTTTGCTGGGTTTCCTACTTCCTCAAGGCTCCCTAACCCTGCTAGCCCTTGGAAGGGTTTTTTTTTCCCTGTGGATTTATTGGGTCACTCTTTGAAGCCCTGGGAAATGTTCTGTACCAGCGCTGTGCTGCAGCAAGGAGATGCACACCTCCTGTGCTCACCTCACTCAGCTCATCCAGGAACTCCTGCCTGCTGCTTTCCTGGGCACCTCCTTACCCAGAGGTAACGGGTCCAGGAGGAAAGAACACAATCCAGAGCTGCCCCTCCAGCCTGGAAGTACCTCTGAGCAGTCATTCATCACCAGAGCCACCTTTTGCTTTTACAAATCCAAAGGGCAAACCCTCCCAGAGCATCACCCAGCATGGGAGAAGCAGAGACCTGCCACTGTCCCGGAGTCCCCAGCTGCATCCTGCCCCACATCTGGTGCCCACAGTCCCATCTGTGACCCCATCCACTCTGTCCCAGCGTCCCCACAGAGTCCCTGCAGGCAGCAGGTGCCAGGGACAGGCAGTGTGGTGGCAGGGCTCAGCTTGAGCGTGCTAACCTCTCCTAACAGGCAATCAAATCCCTGCCCCGGCAGGACTCCCTGCATATTAATTGCACTGCGTTCTCCAGCCATCTGCTCCCGCAGCCAGGAAAAGAGCAGTCCCCTTGGTCTCCTTTATTAACAGGTTTCCCTGTAAATGCAAACAAACCCTCCCGCCTCGCCCCGCTCTCCAGCTCTGCTCTGAGGCACCCCGGAGGGAAGTGGGAGCTCTGGGCACTGCAGGAAATCAAGAGCAGGGAATGCAGAGGTGATGATTTCACACTGCCCGTGGCCAGGCAGGAGAGCCAGGGGAGGGGGAGAGCTCTGTGCAAAGCCAAATCCGCAGCTCAGATGGTTTGTGATGCTCTTGCTCATGTTAAAACCCTCTGCCCTTGCCCTGTGAGGAAAGGGGGAAGCTGATCTGGTTGTGGGGGAGATCTGCCTGTGCCCACAGCTACATCCAGCCAACCTCGGGGTGTATTTCCACCTCTCCTTTCCACATTCCTGGGCAGGGGATGCGCTGCCTGCTCTGAACTGCCAGCCCCAGTAACGTGAGGCTGAGCACAAGGTACCCCAGGGCTGGTGGTGCAGGGAGGGAAAGGGCAGCAACATCTCTCTGTCCTGGCAGCTTTTGTGGGGAGAAATCACTGGAGATTGTGAATTTTGGAGATGGGCTCCTGAGAGAGGGCAATAGTTACCCAGCACCTCTCTGAAGTACCTCCAGCCCCTTCAGTCCTTCCAGTCTTGCTCTTTTGCTGGAGCTGGGAAGGCAGCCAGCTTTGGCAAGGCAGAGGCTGCACTAAACTGTTGCTCTTTCTTCTGCCTCTCCTAAATATCCCCAAAATGCCACGGAATGTCCTCAGGCTCAGCCACGCCTGCTGCAGCTGTCCCAGCCTTAGCCCAAGGAAAGTGCTGCTGGCAGCTCTCAGCACCCAGAGAGGAGGGAGGGAGGGCTGTACCCCCACACCAAAGCACCAGCCCTTGCACAGAGCCAGGAAGGGAAAACAGATTTCCCAGGAATCACAGACACAGGTCTGCCAGCCTGCTCCTGTGGTCATGCCTCCTGAAGCCCCCCAGGACAACGATGATCAGGATGAGGCCTGAGTTACACCATTCAGCATTTGCTTTTCTCCATGTTCTATCCTCTCCTGCATTGAACGTGCTGCTGCAGCAGGGCAGGAGCAGCAGGTGGGCTCGAGTGACCTGACATATGGCCATCTGGAGAATCTTTATTTATTACTCTCCACACACATCTCCTCTGTATCTCGACATCTGTGCTCCGGTGCGGGGCTGGGCTGCCCGAGGAGGTGGCAGCTCCATGTGCAGAAATGATGCTGCAGGGGAAGAAGTGCTTAGAGACCATCAAGGCAAAAGTCTGCTCAGTAAAATGGATGAAACCCAATCTGCACAGGGCAGGTTTTCCACCTCCCCCAGAGCTGGTCACACCCCTCCACAGGAGGTTAACACAAAGGCTGCCAGCACTGCAATGAGTGCTGGGACTGAGCAGGGCAGCCCCGCTGCAGAACTCAGAGGAGACAGGATGAAGGTCTTGTCTCAGAGCCACAGCAACAGGAAACAACTTCCAGGACAGAGTGTTGGCTTATCTGGGTACACCCAGCTGGTTCCTGCTCCTCCCAGGGAGGGATATGCCCCAGATCCCTTCCTCCTCCAGGAATCTGCTCAGAGAGAAGGGGTGGGATGAGCCACACCTTTACAAACCATCTCCAGTCTCCAGAGGGATTGTTACCCAGCACAGCACTGCCCAGCCACAGGGACAGCACAGTGACTGAGCAGGGAACACTGACACAGGCCCATTCCTCACCTTTAGCCAGTGTTCTTCTGGCCTCTGACTTCATGGCAGAAACCCACAAAAGGGTGTCTCCTCTCCTTTCCCAAAAGGGAGATTTCCAGCACAGGGAATAACTGCAACTCCAAAAATGCAGCATGGGATTGGAGAGAAGAAGAAACAACCCCAAAATCCAAACAGTGCAGGGGCTTTGTTAACATTCAGGAGATTTGAAGGAGACCTTGGAGAACCTAAAAGTCAGCAGGTGCTGAGACATAATCCTCTTCCACCTCAGCTCCACTTGCCCATGCTGCCCCTGAGTCCCTACTGGTACAAGCAAAGCTTTCTGCTTGTCCATGCAATTCCCTCAGACTTTGCTGGGTTTGGACTGCTGACACAAGAAAAGATTGAATAACCTAAGCCACACGATGAACCTCAAGTTCTGAAAAGTCTCCAACGCTCAGAAATCTGCTCTATCTGCTGTATTAAAAATAGCAGGACTGGAACAAATGTTGCTCCTGTCCTGCTGGTTGCAAGGCAAGGCTTTCCCTGCAGCCTCGTGGACCACCTGGGCACCAGACTGGACACAGCCCTCTGCAGGTGCACACACACCGTTTCTAACACTCTGTGCTGCCTATTTCAGGTTTGAAATTGCTGACAGGCCTGCAAGACCCCTACACCCAGTTAGAACAGTCTGCCACATGCTTTCCATTTATTGTTTGCAACATTCTCTGCCACATTTACCAGGTCTGGCCTGTCACTCCTCCTCAGTGTCCTCCAGTTCCAACATCCTCCCCTGCCCCCCTCCAACACGATCTTTAATTCTATTAATACCACCTAATAATTACTTTGTTCCAAGCCTGCTGAGTAATGACTGCCAACGCTTCTATTTCATGACTATTCCTGTAAAGAACCAAGCTTTTAACACGCTGGATTTCTGCAGAGGAGTGACAAGGACTCTGCTTGCTGTCCTCTTTGCCCACATCTTCCACAGGGCGGGAAAAGAACCAGGCATTTTATTCTCTGTGCATCTACAACAGTCACAACTGTGTGCTCTGGTACAGAATGATACATTAATTAAAATTTAAAAAAAACCCAAAAACCAGTTAAGAGAGCTCAGACAAAAAATACATGAGAGGAAGATAAAAGACAGTGATCAAAAAGTATCCATGACTTTTAGATATCTTGTAAGCAACTATCCCATGTTTTCTGGCTCAAACCAACATTCACCTCAGTTCCTCGAGAGGTGCTGGGCTTTGGCTTTTCCTTCACTCATCAAAATAAAGTCTGTTCAACTTAGAATTCAGCCTACACGGATGAGAGCAATTCAAAGCAACAGCGTAAGCAGCGCAGAGCACGGAGGAAAAGTGAATTAATAACTTCCTTCATTAAAGCTTACCTTCAAAGAAGTCAGCAACAGAACTCGTCATCACCATCTTCTTGCAGACATTTATTTTTATATTCACAAGAGGATGAATGTAAGGGAAATTTATGGAGATGCTAAATCAAGGCTTTTGTTCTTAACGAGAAAGAGGTGGCTCTCAGCAGTTTAATTATTGTCTTAGAGGAGGACTGACATTTCAAACGCTGTGCTCTTTCACTAACTCCTTTAAAATCAAATTACATAAGAGATTAAGGTAACACAAGGTAAGAGAGGTAATGCCACCTCCTGAAAAAACACCTTTTGGATCATTTCACTCAGTTATCCCTTGGGCAGCCTCTATACCCATCCTGATCTGGTCACCTGGCTCCCAGTGGCTGTGCTGAACAAGGAGCCCAAACCCAGGCAGCAGCAGAGTTGGGAGTAATCAGTCACCCCCCATTCCAAGGCTATTTCATCCCTGCTGAAACCAATCCCCTCTTGGAGAACTAAAGCCTCCACCTTCCAAAGGACAAGCACATCAGGACAACTCCACATGGTACACTGAAAAAATGAGGCTGTTTTATTGATGATTAGACTCTGCACTGGCAATAAGCATCAAGCTAATACAGACAGACTTCAACCAAAGCATGAGCTTTGAATCAGAAGTCAAAAAGTGACATGATGCCTTAATAAATTAAGGAAGTTAATTCCTCTCCGTCGTCAAGTCTTCACTTGAAGTTCTTTGCAAATTCCTCTCCTTTCTTAATAGAACCCTTCAGCTCAGGCAAGGCAGCAGCAACCATCTTCTCTTCAAAAGGGGAGAGCTTGCCAAGGCCCAGGTTCTTCTCAATTCCTTTTTTCTGAGGGAAAGAGGATTTAAGGATTAACCATTCATCGAATGACCTAAAGAGTAGCTTAACAGCTCCAAGTATTATCCAGCTGAGACAGAGACCCAGCCTGGCACCTGTGTCATCTCCAGTCTGCCAACCCTGTGCTTGCTTCCTGGAAAGAAGCCTCTTACTATCTGTGGCACCTTCTAGAGCCCTGACAAACTTCTCATCTGCTGCTCACACGTGTGAAACCAGAAGCCAACCCAGCAGCTCCTTCAAGAGGAGACTGACACCAACTGATCCTTCCTAACTCCACACCCACCATCAGGCAAGAGATCTCCTCTGCTTGCCATCTCAAACTGCCTCACAGTGGCACTCCCAGGTATTCAAGATGTCTACATTCTCTCTTAATATCCCTCTGCTTCCATCCCTTCACCAGCCTGCCCCTAAGACAGCAAACACCACCCTTTGCATCCCAGCAGCCATGACAGGGCTGCAGCATCAGTTTTCCACTCCCCCAGGGTATGGGTGACGAAAGGAACACTGCTTTCAGAGTTCAGCAGAGGTTCTGAAACAGGCTATTAATCCTAATCCATGCTGTAGCTTCCCATGTGCCTCAGTTTCTGAGGATTTGCTTGTAGCAGATCAAGCTGAGGAGACAGGATTGCTGACTCTGTTTAATCATATGAAAGCCCAGAGTAAACAGGCCTGACTTGAGGCAAATGTGACCTCTTAAGCCAAGTCTGAACCTCTGGTTACTCAGTGACCTGCAGTCTAAGAGCAGATAAAAGCAGCAGCATCCTTGTCAAGCTGAGCTATGTGCCTAAGTACCACACCCAAATACGGCAGACTCTTAAAGGCACACCAGCTGTAAACTCCAGCAATAGCAGGCACTCAGCTCAACTGAAACCTTGAGTAAAACCCACACACACAGCCAGTAGCTGCTGTATAAGGTTGTGTTTGTACATACCCCCAGCTGCAGAGGTGTAGAGAAGTATGGGACCTCTGTCACGTCCGATCGAACAAAGGCACACTCAACAACCCCCTGCTTTCCACTCATGGCATCCAACAGGGAGAACACAAATCGAGCACCAGCATAGGCCATGGACAAGGTGGCAGATCCTGGAAGAGTTAAACCACTTTCAGAACAGATCACGTTGAAATTTGATACTTCCTTTAGCATCAAAGGTTTCCATACCAGTGTGTTGTCAGAGCAGTAATAATGCAGTGTTTTTGACTTCAACCTCATGGCCAGTTAGATAAAGCAGCAGCTTTTGGCCAGCTACATGTATCTATTAACCAGATTTATAAAAAAAACAGCTTAATTTGACAGAGATTATTTTAAAGCATAGATGGGGTGGGATCAGTTAATATTTAGTCTTAGATACTGAGCTGTTTCTAGTAGCACAGCCCGGGCAGCAGCTGACAGAGGAGAGCAGTGAGGTTGACAATCAGCAATTCATAACCTGTAAATAAGATTAAACTGCAGAGGAGTGCAGCCCTACAGACAGTCAACAAGAATTACTTGGGAGCTTTATTCAAGAACCCACCTGCTCCTGCTTTAGCTTGGACAACTTCAGTCCCAGCTTCTTGAATTCTTGCTGTAAGCTTCTCCAGCTGATCCTGAGGAAACTCCACTTTTGGTGTGCACTGGATGGGAAAAAAAGAAGTTAATACCAGTACAAGAACCCTTTCAGATTCAGCATAAAGCACACAATACTTTTTGTACCACTGCAGATGTTACCAACAGCTCTCAACTGGGCAAAATGGGTTTCCCCAGCTCACAGCTTGTGTGACACTGACCAAAGGCAAAAGCCATCAGAGCTGGGGTTAGTGCATGGCCTGGAACAGGAACCCAGCCATGCCCGGCTTCCTGAGGGACAAACCACAGGGCTTGCCATGGCTCCTCACTGCTGTGCAGTCCTGCACACTACAGATACCCTTCCAAGCATTAGGAATGTTCAGAAAGTCATCTGGTAAATATTTGGGTCACTGTGGCACTATGGAAGTTGAGCCTTATGACAGATCCAGTTTCCCAGGAGTGTTCAGGAATTCACTGAACCTTCAGATACAGCTACACCAGTACACTTAAGCACAGTTGTGTCTGTCCCAAGGGACTGTTTAACTAAAGCAGCACTCTGCATTCAGCTGCTCCAAGGCCCTGGCTCTTATTCCCAAGAGAATCCTTCTGTAAAGGATACTTTATTCCCCACTTAGGACACAGCTTTTCTGCCTTTGTTACAGAGTGCTCCTTGGCCACATCCCAGCATCTCCCCACGAGGCTGCACCTGCTTTAGAACTGCATTTCAGCCTGGCTGAAGGGCCAGACTGCCAGTCATGGCTGGAACAGGCCTCCCTGCACAGCCTGACAGTGCCTTTCAGTGCTTGAGCTTCAAGTGGGGTTTCCACTCCATCATGGCAAAATCAATTCAATTTTTCTCCTGAAGCCACGTATTCCTGTCATGAGATACCTGTCACAAACAGAGCCAGGACACCTAAACACCAATGCTACCCCTCAGTTCTTATCCTAAACTCCTTCAGAGGAAAGCTGGAATTACTGCCCAGAGGGTTCAGATTTAGATTGTTGCCTTCCAGCCCATCCTGCAGCCCACCCAAGAAGGAAAGCAGCCATGAGAGCAGGGAAGACTCTCTGTGCTCTATCCTAGCACATTTCCTGCCATCACAATGGCACTTTATATCAACCCTAACATGCTGATGTGTGTGCTGCCACACACAGCTGTCTCCCTGACTCACCTGAGAGATCAGAGGGATGATGGTCTTCCCAGCATGGCCACCAATAACTGGAACAGTTACTCGAGCTGGATCCAAGCCCTAAAGGAAACATGAAACTTTCCAGCTTCTGAAGCACATGAGCAAGAAAAACAAGTGACTTCACCCTCTGCCCTGGACATCAGGACACACAGGGAGGAGTTCCAGAGGCAGCTGCACTCCAGGGACAAAGCCACATCTACAGAGCAGAACTCTGGGTTACCCTGATCACTTCATACAGTTACAGGATATTATTACTGCAGGGCTGGATAAAGAGCAGCACAACATAAACACCACCAGGGTTATTAAGAGCAGTAACCTGTTACAGCTCCTGATACTTTGCAGAGTATCCTGTGACACACAGCACAGAGTTTGACTTGCAAACACACAGCACAACTCAAGCCTCTCCTCTGGCTGCATGGCAGGGTTGGGAATGCCAAAGGAATTAAGGCCAACACGCAGCTCCCTTGTAGGGCACAGCTATGAAAAGGAAAGGTCAAAGTCTCTTGAACCACATTTTGCAAGAAACCTTATCTTCAGGCTCCTCTAAATAAGGGAGACAGGGAATCACTGCCTTTGCCTCTAGCTGCACAGAAATCTGAGCTCCTTTGGCTCTCTGCAGTGATTTTGGAAGCACTTCTTTATAGATCTGATGATCAAAGCATCCCATGCAGTATCCCTCCCCCTGCATGTTAACCATGACCTGCCTTTAGTTCAGCCACAAAAGTATTCGCTCTGACGATGTCCAGTGTTGTAACACCAAAGATTTTGTTGGGATTATACACACCGTGCTTCTTGAAGACTTCTGAAGTTATTGGGATGGTTGAATTTACCTACAAGCAAGAAGAAGGAAGTACTGATTAAAAGCAGTTTAAGCAGTTTAATAATGAAGCCAATTCATGAACTTAACAGGCCAATTAACAACCTGAACTATACTTCCAATTTGGAATCAACTGTAGCCAATTACTTTAATGTCTAAATTGAAGAGCAATTTACAGTCAGGCAAGAATAAAAATCATTAATTTTAAATAACCATTAAGACAATGAATTTTTTCATTCCCATTACAAAGGCTCCTCCCTGAGTGAGCTAAGGTTTTTATCCCAGCTAATACACCAGCTTGCATTATAATCAGTCACACAGACTTGGAGATATTAAGCACTTTTACATCCAAGTTTTCTCTGAATTAAATACAGCCAAGAAAAATGGGTTAGTAGAACCAGGCTTTTCTGCAAATACACCACAGACTTTAAAGATACTGGTCAAAATTAGTAAGAATTTGGATTACTCTAGTATCTGAACTTGGTGAGTTTTTCCTCTACATTCTAAGGTCTTCAGAAAACACTTACTGGGTTAGAAATGATACAGATCATGGCTTCTGGACAGTGCTTTGCACAGGCAGTTGTCAAAGAGGCAACAATGCTGGCATTGGTGTTGAACAGGTCGTCACGGGTCATACCTAAAACACAGCCAGGGCAGGATTCTAAGTTACCCCCAGTTACCATCACAGGCAGAAAATCCAGCCAAAATCCAATATTCTGCTCTGCACAGACACACATCAGCTTCTGGTTTCACAGACCACGAACAAATTCTCCAGCTGCAGCATGAATTGGCTCCACAGGTAACTCCTCTCACCAATAAAGAGATCAGCCCTTCCCAGGAAAAACCAGCCCAAGTGCCCATTGTCAGACCTGAGGCTGCCTGAAGAACACTGTGAGCACACAGCCCAGTGGTGCTCAGAGCAGCACAGCTGCTCCCAAGATGAATTTTCCTCCCTCTTTTAAGTCACTTCCACAACTACAGTTTAAATGACAACCGCTGTGTGCAAAATATTGCTGGTTGTGTAAGTGCCACCCCCCCATTTCTATTGCAGCAACTACTTTAACCATAAAAAATTAATATTTAGGAAGAGCTAGGCATTAAAGTCCAGAATTTTGTTATGTTCCTAATAGGATATTGGAAAATAGAGTGGAAATGGAGCAGGTCAGAGACATTCTAGGAAGGCTTAACAACATTTATTTGGAGATGCCCCAAGAAGTTGCTGTACAATTGACACAAAACAAAATGGGTTATTTCTCTTCTGCTGAGAAATGAAACAAAGAACCAGTTTTTATTCCTTGAGCATTGATCTGGGACAAGAAACACTAAGGGAGGTTTAGGATCACTTGCATGAAAAGCCTTTGCAGCTCAGGCCTGAGTGGGAACCCCAGAAATCAATTTAGCAGTGTAAGAGAGGCTGAATGAGCTCCTGGTACCACAAGGAGCTCTGGGGCAGGGGCATGAACAGACCACTTACACCCCGACAAACACAGCTCTGAGCAGCAGAACTGCAGAGATCCACTTCAAAGCAGCCCTGGGGCTTTCCAACAAAGAACCTACCTGGTTTTCTTGGGACTCCTGCTGGAATAACAACAACATCACAGCCCTTCAGACATTCTGGCAACTGCTCAGGTCCCATGAAGCCTGAAATGGAAGACATTCAGGCATTATGGTTTTGACAGTTATTAAATAGCTGACACTTTGAAGTATAAAATCATGCCCAGAGGCATCCAAGCCTTTTTTAAAATTTAACCTTCATAATGTTGAAAAGCAAAGGAACACAATTATGGATGGATACCATTTGATGTTTTATCCTTGTTTCAAAACTTACAGAATGAGAATGGTGAGAATCTCACATTCACCTGTTTCCAAACTCTTAGTTCCTCCTGCTATGTGTATTTACTCTCCAAAAGCCTTGGCACTAGAGTCAATGCCCCCAAAGAACTGCAGACTGGCACATTCATGTACAAATGTCACCTTTTAGTCATCTTCAGATAAAAGAAAGATGAGCAGATTAAGTTTTGATTTCATCAGAATCTAAGAGAAAAGAAGCACATGGAATTCATGTGGACACCTAGGGAGTGTTAAACCCATTTCTAGTCAAACTTTTAAATTCAACACTCTGAGATAACTTCACTGAATGGTTCCTGCCAGATGTCACAAATTTCCCTTCAACAATGCAACCACAGCCCATATTTATCTCCATACACGTCAATCTAATCAGCTAAACCTTAATTAATCATTCACTGCTTGAGGAAAAAGCTACTTAAATTGATACTGGGCTTCAGGATCAGCGGGTGAAGCTTTCCCCTCACAAGCAATGGGCATCCAGGGTCAGAGCCACCCCTGTGGGAGGATCCCTTTGGAAGTGAGGCCATTCCCAGGGTACCTTTGACATTGGCTCTGGTCTCGATGTGGCTGAGGTCGGCTGCCACGCCCGGAGTGTGAGCGATGTCGTAGAGGCTGAGCTTGCTGACCAGAGGGCTGTTCTTCAGCAGCAGGGACAGGGGCTGCCCAATGCCCCCCGAGGCCCCCAGCACTGCCACCTTGGCATTGTTCTGTGCAAAACAGACAACAGACACGTTGCAGAGCTGTTCTGGCAGTCACCCCCACACCAGTGACCTTGGGGATTTCACCACTTTCTGTACTTTTAGCTCTGTTCCTCATTTTTTTTACCAAGCACTGTGCAAACTCCATAGTCTAAGCCCAGAGAAAATGACCCTCCCAGAGATCCTTCAGGTTTATTGGTAGGACAAGTTGGCAGAAATGGTTACCTGTGATCTGAAGCTCAAAAGGGAAGCAAAGCTAGGGCAAAGGAACCCAAGGGACCACCACCCTTCTCCTAATACAAATGCCTGCCTGAGACTAATACCTGCCACTCTGTGGGCCAGGCCTGCTTTAGAATCAATCTAGTTTGCAGTTTTTCCAGTTTACATTGCCAGTATCAAAAAAAATGCCTTCCATTTGGCAAATCAACACATTTAACAAACTACAAGAAATGCAATAACCACTGCATATATGTGAAGAAAATGTTTACACCTGTTATAAATCCAAAATAGCACCTGCAGATTGAGGACTGAGAATATTAAGTGACAACACTTTCTAGCTTTGATCATGTGGTTGGAGAATCAAGTAAAATCAACTCTGCTTGGCTGCCCCATGGACCAATTTTATCCTCACTGAGGTACTGACTGGCAGGGTGTAATTTCTCTCACAAATGCCTGTTTGCGAAGTGCTGCTCCACAAGAGGAAAGCTCCTTCCAGGGGCCAGAAAAACTTTAAACTACAACATTGCCAAAGTGATGGAAAACTACTGTGGAGATGTAAGGAGCAATTACTGCTGAGAAAGCCATTCTTTATCACAATCTTACCAGATAAAAGCCATAATAGCTCCAGATCCCCTCACGAACAGCTTAATTACTGTGCTATGACAGGAAATAATCTACCCAAGAACCGAACCAGATAAACCTCAGCCCAGTTTCCTTGCAATGGTAACGAATATAATTTTGCATAAAACTCTGTAAGAGGAAGCAAAGTCTGGCATGAGTCACTGCTGAGCCCCATTTGTGACTGAGCTGACACGGTGGGGTCAAAATCTCACTGCTAATAAATACAGTTTCCATGAAAGGACTTAGACAAGGCTCTCCTATACCACACATATTTACAGCTGCGATAATCAGTCTTTTACATCCCACCGGGTCTATTAACACTGGATAGAGGTCAATCTATACCCGAGCAGCCGCAGCAGCAGTGGTCTGGAGCCAGCACAGTGGATTTTGGCACACGAGGGATTACTGCTGAACCAACCACCAGCTTTAGTTCTTAACACCTCCCGAACGCAGGGGCATTTTTGCACTAGAAGGAGGAAGCAGCAAACCCATCCCCCTCTGCACACCATCAGAGAGAGGGAGTTCATACAGAGTTCTCACACTCGCAGCCTGGCTGCAGCAGGGTGGGACCTGCTGGGCTGAGACCCCCGAGCCACGGTGCTGCCACCGGGCCCAGCCCGGCACATCCAGCACCGAGACCCCCGAGCCACGCTCCACAACCTCCCCGCCCCGCTCCGAGGAGCTCCAGGCTCCACCCGAGCCCTGCAGCCCCTCACTGCGGAGCTCCCGGGCTCCACAGTCCCCTCGTGGAGACCCCACGCTCCTTCCCGGACCCGCAGCACCTGAGCGGGGATATGGAGCCCTCCCCGGGCTGTACCCGAGCCCCGAGCCCCGCTCCGAGGAGAGCTCCGGGCTCCATCCCAGCCCCGCTCCGAGGAGGGCTCCGGGCTCCATCCCAGGCCCGCTCCGAGCTCCATCCCAGCCCCGCTCCGAGGAGAGCTCCGGGCTCCATCCCAGCCCCGCTCCGGGCTCCATCCCAGCCCCGCTCCGAGCAGGGCTCCGGGCTCCATCCCAGCCCCGCTCCGAGCAGGTCTCCGGGCTCCATCCCAGCCCCGCTCCGAGCAGGGCTCCGGGCTCCATCCCAGCCCCGCTCCGAGGAGAGCTCCGGGCTCCATCCCAGCCCCGCTCCGAGCAGGGCTCCGGGCTCCATCCCAGCCCCGCTCCGAGCAGGTCTCCGGGCTCCATCCCAGCCCCGCTCCGAGCTCCATCCCAGCCCCGCTCCGGGCTCCATCCCAGCCCCGCTCCGAGCAGGGCTCCGGGCTCCATCCCAGCCCCGCTCCGAGGAGGGCTCCGGGCTCCATCCCAGCCCCGCTCCGAGCAGGGCTCCGGGCTCCATCCCAGCCCCGCTCCGAGCTCCATCCCAGCCCCGCTCCGAGGAGGGCTCCGGGCTCCATCCCAGCCCCGCTCCGAGCTCCATCCCAGCCCCGCTCCGAGCAGGGCTCCGGGCTCCATCCCAGCCCCGCTCCGAGCTCCATCCCAGCCCCGCTCCGAGCAGGGCTCCGGGCTCCATCCCAGCCCCGCTCCGAGCTCCATCCCAGCCCCGCTCCGAGCAGGGCTCCGGGCTCCATCCCAGCCCCGCTCCGAGCAGGGCTCCGGGCTCCCCCCGAGCCCCGAAGCCCCGGAAGAAGAACTATGTCCAACGCCGGCCCTGCAGGCCCAGAACGGAGAACAACCAGGCCGGCACCCCCGCCCTGCACCCCTTCAGCGGGCAGCGCCTGTGCTCCACAGCCCGCTCACCGGGCAGCACCGGGGCTCCTCCCCGCCTTCCCCCCGAGCTCCGCAGCAGCGCCAGAGCGGAGGAGGAAGCGCGGGGCCCCCCGCCGGGGCGCGGCGGCGGCTGTCGGGCGGTGTACCTGTGCGGAGGTGGCGATGCCGCGGCGCAGGGCGGCGGCGGTGGCGGTGCTGAGGCGGGACAGCATGGCGGGCATGGCGGGCACGGCGGGCACGGCGGGCGCTGCGGGCACGGGGAGCGGCGGTGACTCCAACGACCTCCAGGGCCTGCGCCGCGCCGCTCTCGCGAGACTGCCGCCCGCGGCGGGAAGGGGGCGGGGAAAGTCTCGCGAGAGCGCGCCTGAGGTAACCGTGGAGACCGGCGGGCGGGGCGGGCGCAGCGCTGTGTCGCGATAGTCGGCGACAGCGGGCGGGGGGGATGGCGGGGGTGATGTTCTGCGAGCCCCGACAGCTCTACAACATCATCAACCAGTACCGGTGGAGATCGCGGCTGGCGGAGCACAACTACCTGTGCCTGCTGGGTGAGGCCGCGGCACAGGCCTGGCCCTGCCTGCCCCTGTCCCTGTCCCTGTCTGCTCCTGCTGCTGCTGTCCCTGTCCCTGCCCCTGTTTCTGCCTGCTCCTGTCCCTGTCCCTGCCTGCCTCTGCCCCTGTCCCTGCCTGCCTCTGCCCCTGCTGTCCCTGTCCCTGTCCCTGTCCCTGTCTGCTCCTGCTCCTGTCCCTGTTCCTGCCTGCCCCTGTTCCTGCCAGCTCTTGCTCCTGTTCCTGTCTGCTCCTGCTCCTGTTCCTTCCTGCTCCTGCCTGCTCCTGCTCCTGTTCCTGCCTGCTCTTGTCCCTGTTCCTGCCAGCTCCTGTCCCTGTTCCTGCCAGCTCCTGTCCCTGTTCCTGCCTGCTCTTGCTCCTGCTCCTGTTCCTGCCTGCTCTTGTCCCTGTTCCTGCCTGCCGCTTCCCCTGCCTGCTTTTCCTGTCCCTGCCCCTGCCTGCAGCCAGGCACTGTGCTCAGCCCAGGCAGATATCCTGAGCCAACAGGGCTTGTGAGGAAGGGCACACACATCACTTCTCCTCATTTCTGGGGCCTGCCACTAGGGATCTTCCTCCCATCCCGTTTTAGGTGCTGTGAGCTGGTGCTGCTTTGGCTTTCCTCATGCTCAGCTCTCCCTGCTCTCATCAGTCCCATGGATACACACTCTCCCCTGCTGCTCCCAGAGGTTTTAGAGCTGGACTAGATTTCTCAACCATTACACAAAGATTCCTGATAACCACTTCCATTTTGCACAGTGCCATTACCCCCAGAAGGGTGCATGGTATTGCAATGCCATGAAATGTTTTGGTGAGGGAGTTAGGCAGTTTGGGAGTGGGGTTGGGGTCTTTCCAGTGCCCCTCTGCCCAGTCTGGAGCAGCAGAGGCAGAGCAGGCACAGGGCAGAGCACAGGACTGAGGCTGGCAATGCTGCAGGAGCACACCTGGCTCAGGACTAACAGTGCTGGTTATCACTTGGTGTTACACACAGACTCACAGCAACCCTCAGTTTGTTATGCCCACACCAGAAGGCCTCAGTTTCTAAAAAAAAAACAAATCACAGAATCATCAAAGTTGGAAAAGACCTTCAAGTTCATCCAGTCCAGCAGCTGACCCCACAACACTAAAAACCACCCCTAAACCATATCCACAAGTGCCACATTTCCACATCTCTTTCTTTGAGTGATGCCTGAATTCCCACAGACAAAACACAAAGAAGATTCCGCCTTTAAAAGCCTTTACATTGCTGTGTCTTGGTTGTTTGTTTTTTATTCAGATGCCCGTTCTCAGTGTGAATTCGACGAGAGCCACATTATTACAGCCCAAAGGATTAAACTGGTGAGGGGGTTGCTGTCTGTGTGAACCGTGCCTGGATTTAGCAGGAAGCCCAAAGTGGTTTGAAACCCACGGGAAATGTCCCAGCCCCTGCCCTGCCTCGGCCCTGCCCCGCGGCCGCCACTGGGGGGATGTATTCTGTCACAAAAGTGGCTCCAGCAGCCCGAAGGATTGGCACACGGGGGCTGAATAGCAGGGAAAACATTGCACAAGAACTCCCAGCGCAGCCTTGCCTCGCAAGGACAGCGCTGGCATCCTCACCCTGCCGCTGGTGGAGCAATCAGCGGGATTTGCATCATTCCTGACTCCTAACCGGGGCTGCCAGTGCCCTGTCCACCCACACACAGCTAGAGAGTTCTAACTTGCAAGATGTCAGGAGTGTTGATGCCATCAGAGAAGAGCGGAGCTGTGCTCCTGATGGAATTGCTCTGTGATTTTGGTAGAGTCCTGCAGGGGAGTATGTGATCCCGAATCCCGAGGTGCTGAGCTATGTCAGATTCTGTGTGGTGTATGACCATGACACTGGCTTTTTGGAGGAGGAGGAGGAGGAGGAGGAGGAGGAGGAAGACACAGGTACGTGTTACCCATGTCAGTCCAGACCTCATTGCTGTATAGAGATTCTTCCCATTCCTCATTTAATTTTATGAGCTTGTTGGAAGAGATGTAAATGTTCCCAGTTTGATGTGAAAAACTGTGCTCTGCCTCTGTTTTTTCACTGTGTTGTGTATGTTCTCAGGATTCAAAAATTCAGGTTTTATTTCAAAGCATCCTGGCAGCCCTGGTTTTCCATCTGTGGATGATCCTCTGAATTTCCTTGTTGTGTGTGAAGAGTGAGGTTTTTTTGTTTGGTTTTTGTTTGGGTTTTTTTTTTTTTTTTTTCCACATTTCCCTGAGATTTGGCTTGTCCAACAATTGCCTTGCAGGGAGCAGCACTGCTTCAGAGACCGAAATCAGCAGCTCAGATCCTTTGTGTTCCCAGAGTGAGTACTTCCTTCTTTGAGGGTCACAAAAGGCTTTCACTTAATGATATTTAAAAATATTTACCTTTAATGGAGGTGGTGATTTGATGGAGTTCACCAAGATATGTGAAGTACTGAAAACTTTTCCATGGCATTGTTCAGTTTTCCTTGAACCATGGAAGTGTTTGGCTTTCACACATCCTTTGGCAAGGAGTTCTGCTGTGAGAAGAACCACTTCTGTTTGTTTGAGATTTACAAAGGCTACAGGAGTTTTAGCAAAGATTTACATCACTTTTTAAAGAAAAAATAGTGGAGGAGTAAGGGGAATGAATAAAGCAAGTGGGTTCCTAAATGCTCGGGGTGAGGCAGCAGAGGGAAGGTGTGAAGAATCAGAACTGGGTTTCTATTGTGCTGATCTGTTTCTAAAGCAGACATAGCTAGAGGGAAGCAGGATGGATTCCTTGGGAGGAGGAGCAGCCATCTCACATAATCTACTTCACTGAGGGCAGTGTTTAAACATTTGTGAAGAATTTAATTAAAACACTTCCTTTTTTCCCCTGTTTGCCTAAAGCAGACTAAAGAAAAGTACCTCCATAAAACTAAGATTATTAAATTTAAATAAATGAAACTTTCCTATTATGGGAAGTTATTACAAGCATTTCCCAAAGAAAAACGGGGAGAGGGAAAGAAATTTGGTCCTAGAAAAGAAACCAGGAGAGGAATAAAACATCAGGATGAGAGGGGGAAAGCAGCACCCCCTGTAACTGACCTGCAGCAAAAAATAAAGAATAAGTCGAGCTTTTAACAGTTTTCTCCAGAGCATTAGCTGGAATGAAAAGGGATTTGCTGTGATGTCAGGGAGGCAGATGGAGACCCTGAGCCTGCCCAGGCAAACAGCTCTTCTGTCTCCTTAGATGGTGGGGAAGGAGATGCCCTCCTCCATGCCAGAAACTTGGAGCAGTTCACCCGCCACCCCGTGCTCCTGCTGAAGGGAGGGTACAGGCGTTTTTCAGCTTGTTACCATTTCCTGAAGAGCCACAAGACACTGTGGATGCCTCAGGTGAGATTAGACTAATTTCCAGGTAGATGACGTTAATATTCACCTGATGATAGCTGGTGAATTCAGGTTAGATGGTGTTGCAAACCTGGTATCACAGTAATTTCAGGCAAAGGAATTAATTGGAGTTACTGTGCTTGCTCTGAATCTCACCACTGATTTTTTTACAGCCACGCTTTTCCCTCTTCTATTGCCTGAATGGAAGTCCATGGGAGCAAGCTCGGAATGTTCCCCTGATAACCCCAAAACTGGCCTATGGAGAGCACAGATAACTGAACAAACAGTAGCAGATGATGACAGGAAGCAGGCTGCTCTCTCACACGTGGTTATCTGGCATAGTACACAGCAAATGTTTTCAAACAGAAGTACAATTCCTACCAAGCACTGTGATCCATGTCTTTGCATTAGGAAGGGTCACAAGTGCCTTCTTTCAATAGGCCCAGGAAGAAAACAGCCATCCACTCAAACACTGTGTCCTGATTGCTTGGTTTCACCTATAAACATCAATCTATTTAGTTTATGAGAAACAATTCCCTTTTACTGCACATTTAGGACAGGGAGGGCAGGTGAAGAAGGTACTGGACAACAGAGCATTTCATTCCAAGGTGTATTTTGTTCCCATTGTTCCCCTCTGGTTCCCAGGAAACAGCCCATGACACGGTGCTAACCTGTGGATGCTCCAGCACAGGAGAGAAAATCGATTTGCTTTGTGCTGCCCTGTGAAGGGTAATTCACTGCTGAGCTTCCCCCTCAGACTCAGCTCCTCCTTGCCTCTCAATTTCAGCTTTAACTTGTTAGACTCCTCCTCTGTGCTCCTGGGGCAGTATCCAAGGCACATCCCCTTAGGGATGTGAGGCACTGTTGCCTGCTTGTGTGTTTTCCTCCTCAGCCTCCACGCTGCCGACTCCGGATGCAGCTGCAGATTTGTGCTGTGCCACTCCAGGGCACCTGCAGCTCTGCAGGTGGCAGATTATTTCATTTAGCCTTGCAAACAGCAACTAGGGAGAGCATCAAATTAATCTGTTGTGCTGCAGCCCCTCCAGACAACGGAAAGAATGTGTTCCACCTCCTGTTTAGTTGGGACTTGCTTCAATAATGCCACAACAACAGTGAGGTTGTTAATTATTCTCAGTAAAACTAGCAAAGGCTTCAAATACAGCAAATCCAGGTGATTGAATGAATCATTACACTAAAATATGTCATGGGCAGCTGACTAAGTGCCTGTTCAACTCTTCACATGACTTCTGTTTAAGAACTTATCGAGCTAATGGGAGCAGAGACACTCTCTAACCTGAGCCTGTGATTTCTTTCTGGCAGGAACTAGACACCTTCCAGCCATACCCTGTAGAAATACTGCCTGCAAAGCTATATATGGGCAATTTCAAGCAGGCCAGTGACAAACAAATTCAGAAAGATCTGAAGATCAAAGCACTGGTCAACGTCTCTGAACAGCCTGTAACACTGTAAGTTAAACTGATCAAGGATCACCCTCACCAGTGTTTGTGATGTGAAAAAATGAGGTGACACAGAGTTTACTGGCAGAGGAGTCAGTGCCTGTGGCCTTCCAAGGAAACCTCTGTGCAGATTCCAGCTCCATTTCATGGTCAGTTTTCTAACTTCTGCTCCAGAGTTAGCACAACAGCAACACAGTCCTGCAGCCCTTGACCACTCCACAGGTGAATTGGGTAAGAGGAGGACTGGGAAGCCCTTGGTATTTCAAGTCTATCACATACTGCCACTCTTCAAGAAAAACCTGTATCTCTAAATAGCTTTCAGAGCAAAATCTTATCAGCACATCTACATTTTTACACATTTTTACAAAAGCTCAGTCACCAATATGTCAAATTTTTGGCCTTCCTTCCTTACCTGCCCTGTCCATGACCAGACAGCCCAGTCTGCAGGCCTTGCTGGAAATGCAGCTTCCCACATGAAAAACCCAGTGGCATTTCCCAAGGTGGTAACCCAAACAAAGTCACAAATCCAGTTACCCACCCCAGACCTGTGCACCAGCAGACATTTCTCATGCCTTTGGCTCCAGAGGAATGTCTCTGCACTGTGGGTAATATTCACATGTCCTCTGCATTATATGTTTCCACATTTTGGAAATTCCTCATCAATTTTTACCCTGTAAGTTCTGAGTCTGTGGAAGGAGGAGATGCTGCCATTGAAAACCACTTGAATGGGGGGGTCCACAAAACAGCCGACACACTCTCTGTGAAAGCACATCTGCTTTCAGTTCATCTGTTTTCATTTCTCTCTCTGTAGGTCATCTATCTGTAGGTTAAGGCATCAATACTGGTACCACTGAAATGGAAAATCAGTGATTAAACTGGTTCTGTATTACAAGCATCTCTGTGCCTCACCACAATAAATCCCTTATCATGTTAATGATGATGGTGATGATAAACTCACATGTGTAACAGCAAACAAAATTATCACCTTGCCTCCAACAAATGTATGTTGTCAAGGCTGCTTCTCTGCTCCATGTGGTCTGTGTGCTCTTTTTCCAGGTTGGCAGAAGAAGGTAAATCCCTCCATGTATCTGTTCCCGATTCACTTGAAGCAGATCTTTTTTCTTCCTTCCCCACCATTTCTCATTTCATAGGTGAGTGGATCCTGATCAGGAATTCCTGAGCCCTTGCTCACTGTAGGATTTTAGATGGGAGTGACAGAAAGCCCAGACAGGAGGGTGAGCAAGCCCACAGCCTGATGGATACCAGAGCTGCCTCACTAACCAGCCTGATGGACAGAGAGGAGATTTTACAGGGCATCTGACTCTGCTGTCCCTGCTCACTTTAAGGGATACCTCACTCTGATAACAGGGAGCTTTCCACCCAGTCTGAAAAGGCTTTGCAGCAGGCAATCCACCAGGGCTTCACAGGGTTCCCTCTTACTCCTTTGCAAGAACCCTTTGACTCTCACCAGCCCAAATCTTCAGCCAAGGGGGCTTTATTTGAGCCAGAGTGTGACACACATGAGAGAACTCAGCACGAGGCATTGATAATCTTTGTGATTTGCAGTGCAGACCCACTGCAGGGCCCAGGAAGACTTTCAGGTTGTACAGCATGAACCTGCCTTCAGCTGATTGCATCAGATAGGGCAGGAGAAAACACACTCTGCAGCTCAGTGCCTGCAGCTCAGGCTCCTGCAGCTCCATCCTGATGCTGTCCAACCGTGTTGTTATCTTTTATTGTGCTTATCAAATTGATTACATCTGCCACAGACCAAGGCCCTGCTGAGCCGTGCTGGACAGAGCCAGTAGCAAAAGACCACCCTGTCCCCACAGAGCTGAATCCAAGTACAATATCAGACCTGACAACTGCACACAAAGGAACAACATTTGAGGATACAGTTTTGGAGTCCTGAATTGAATTTCATTATTTGGTGCACCTGAATGCTGACATTCACTTACCTGCCTTTCATTGTGCCTCATGCTTTTTGCCAGTAGTGTTTCAGAAGCTTCCTTCTGACATCACACATGGTTTTTGGCTGTTTCCCAACCAGACTACAAGAGTCTATTAGGTGCACTTGTGGAAGTGTTCCACTGTTTTACCTGATAGTGGAACTGTTTATTTGGCAGTGGAGAGCAGATTACTCAAACCAGAACATGAGACTAAAGCTCTCCACATACTCCAAGAGGAGTGTGCATGTCCTCATGCCAGGTGTATTTTGGAGTGAAGCCAGTTCTACCCAGATCTTAAGACAGAACTAGTATCTCACAATAGAAATGAGTTTTAAAATGCTGGCTTCGTGCTTGGGAAAAAAAGAACAAACAAAACATCTTGACAGCACTAAAAGAAAACATTTTGCTCTATGAATTCTGGGGTTCAGTTGCTAATATTTTAAAAACATCATTCTGTCTAGAGAGAAAGAGAAATAAATAGAGAAAGAATTTAAAAGTTATTAATGAAATATGCAACATTTCAGGCAAAATAAAAATTCAATACCTTTAGGCCAGTATGGGGAGAGTTTGTGATGCTGACCACAGCTGATAGGTCATGAAAGACCATTTCTCAGATCCCTGCTGTGAAGGTGACACTGATGTGTAATGCAGCACTGGCTGGTCATTGTCATTGGTGCTGCTCTTCAAGGCCATGTTTTAACAGTAGATTTTTAAGAAAGGCAAATGCTTACAGAAATGGGAGCTGGCAGTGCCCATCTGCTGCTGTCAGGGCTCCTGAGGGCTCCTGTCTCTCAGGCTGCAGCCCCCCTGTCAGCTGTCACCAAATTACTGCCACGGGAAGCACATTTCCCAGCTCACTGATGTGTGCTTGGCATTTCTTGCCTCAGATGCTCAGCTGGCTGTGGGAGCAGTGCTGGTGTTCTCCAGCCTGGGGATCAGCAGGAGCAGCACAGCCACCATGGCCTATCTGATGCACTCCTGCCGCTTTTCCCTGCAGGTATGTATATATATATATTTTTTTTTTTTTTCACTGCCACACTCCCACTGCAGCTGGCTCTGCACTTCATTCCTCCTCCCAAAACCCCATCACTGTAGTAATAAGACATTCTCTGTGATTTCATGCACAATATCCACCTGATGGTGCAACTGATTATATTATTTGAGATTGCATCTTCTTTAGAGCATTAAGGAGGTGGATTAGGTGTGATTTTGGATCTGTGAATCCTTACTCTAGAACTTGTGATATTTTTGTTTTCCCTACTTAACTAAAGGGCTAGCAAAGCAAAGCTGTGGATACAGAACATGGTATTTATCTCCTGGATTTGAGGGAAAGAGTGGAAGCTGCTGCAATTAATCCTATCTCTTAACTCCATGGTGTTAGAGAAATTCAGAATCCAGTGTTTGCACGGCTCTCATTTACCATTGACTTCAGTACTGACTTCTTCCCAAATTCTTTCTTATTCCTCCAGAAGCAATCCCCTCCCATAGACACTGTACAGAAATCTGCAGTGGGATAATACTTACCCAGGAGGGATGTGCAGGTCAGATGACCAGTACAGGTTGTTCCATAGCTCTGAATAATGAAAGAAATTCCTGAAGGATGGCTGGGGATGACCTGGCTGTGCAAGAACCTGGTGGCCTCTCCCTGGTGCCAGGCCTTTCTCCCTTTGCATACAACACACAGGCAGCATCTCCTGGTACCTCCTAAAAAACCTCACCCTTGTTTGGAAAGTTTGGGAGCTTGAAGGGATTGATCCAAACCTCACTAAAGCTGGGTCTGTATCTGATAAGGTGATTGATTTTGTGCAAACATGTCCAGCATAAGAGTAAAGCTCTTTCCATGGCTGTGTGCCAGTGGGTAATTAGAAGCTGAGGGTGCCAGCAGGACTCAGGCAGGGTTCAGTCCCTGCACTGGCAGGGATGTGATTGCTCCTGCAGGCTGATAACAGCCACTCACTCACTGAATCACAGAATGGGTTTCCAATGGCAGTGCAAAGTCAAAGCCTGAGCCGTGCCATTCCTCTCAGTTGGCATCAACAGGTTGGGCTCAGGATTTTACTAAACACCAAAAAAAAGAAGAAAATATTGACAGGGCAGTGCTTTCCCACTGTTGGCTGGGCAAAGCTTTCGTGAGGGATTACCCTGGCAGACAAGTTTGTTTCTTGCAGACAAAAGCAGTGCAACAGATTCCTGTGTGATCCTCCAGCCAATCCAGGCAAAGATCTTTAAAAGCTTCCAACAAGGCAAAATCAAGGCAGAGCTGGGACGTGCAACCCCTGATTCTATTAGTGAGCAATATGTGAGAAGATCTATTGAGTCCAGGGGAACCAGAGACACCCACACTGTGAACCCAGAGCAGTAAATATTGGAATATCAGCCTCAGAGCCTGCAGAATCAGCAAGATTAGAAAAGCAAACCAATGGAGCGCTATCGGCTGACCTTTAGTCTCATTTCCCTTAAGCAACCCTCCAAGTGCAGGGGGCAAACTCTTTTACAAGCAGGAAGATGAGCACTGACAGGAAAAGCCAGGGAGGGAGCTGCAGTAATGCTGGTGGATCTGCCCTGTGTGTGTCAGAGTTTCTAAGTGATTACTTGGAGCTAACAAATAATTAAGATGGTTGTAATTAATACAGTGGGATAACTGCGAGGTCATAACTGCTCTGCCACATCAGGTCACACCAATCCAAAAACATGATAACCTATATTACTTTATAACCTTTATGGCTGATACTTCACTGCTGTGCTCATCATCTGTGGAAGGAACAGCATTTTAGAGTAGAAAATCTAGGATTTCACTGCTCCATCAGAGTGGAATAACACTCAGTAGTGACAACAGCCTGAGCTGTCCTCCTGTCCAGGAGAGCAGAGCAGGAAGGGGACGGGTTTCTCTCAGGTCCACATCTGGATCCAGCCCATCCCCAGTTTGGTACCCAACTCCTCTCTGCAGGTTCTTGCTGTCCAGCACAGGGAGCAAATACAAAGCTGTGGTGACTGGAGTGTAGCTTCTTAATAAAAATGCTGAAGAGTCACCTTCTGTTCAATTCCTAACACTTCTTTACTTTCCTTCTGTTTACAGAGAGCTTGGAAATACCTTCTGAAATGCAAAATGAACATGAGACCACACCGGGGCTTTGTGGAGCAGCTCTCAGCCTGGGAAACCCAAATCTATGGGTTCCCAGTCACAGATGTGTCTGAACCAAATTACTGACAGAGAACATCCCGCGGGGAAAGCCACTTCCCTCCCCTTTCTGGGGACAAAGTTACTTGAACGCTGTGTGAAAAAAGACCCAAATGTAATAGAAAAGCTTTTTTCTAGCTCCATGTCATTTTGGGTCAAGATCTGGAGCTTCCCGGGGAACTCACCTGTGCTGGAGGAGGTGGAAGTTTGGGGAATGCAAGTCCCGCAGGATGTGGCCCATTAGCCACAGCTCGACTCTTTTGTAAGCAAAGGGGATTGTAACCACAGCTGTGGGGCAGTCAGTAGGGTTATCTCTGTAAAGGTTTGTTATCCATGGTCTGGAATAGTAAATTTAGAATCTGACAGTGCCCACTTGCAGCCCGGAGAGGTGACAGCAAAATTTCCCTGTTTAGAAGCCCCTGTGCCCTGGGAGCGCCTTCTCAGCCAGCACGGTTCACTGGCTGCGTTGGTGACAAATCCACCCTTCCCATTTGAATCCTACAGCCACACCTCTGGGCAGAGGTGGTGCTTTTAAAGCCTCGGTGCTGTCACACGAAACCTAAACCAGTACCTAAATCAGTACCCACCTCTCTCTTACAGAATTCTGGTTTTTGACATCACAAAATAAAACACGACAGAAATCCCTCCCTGGCTGTGCAGCTCTGTGTTGGGGATGTAGCGCTGGGTTTGGGTTTGGGTTTCTCTTTCTGACACGCCCCGGGAGCTGCGGGATCCGCGGGAATTCCTCCTTTTCCGGGCCGCGCTCCGGAGGGCCGGGCGGGATAAGGGAGCTCCGCCCCGGGGCGTGCCCGGAAGGCGGCGGGGCCAGCGGGGCCGGCGGGGCCAGCGGGGCAGCGCCGCCCGTCGCCGCGGGCCGGGCCGGGCCGGTGTCCGCCGCCATCGCCGCCATGGCCTGGGGCGCCTCGCTCGCCGAGTGCCTGCGCGAGTGGGAGGAGCTGCAGGACGGCTACCAGCGCATCCAGGTACCACCGGGCCCGGACACCCCGGGCAGCGCTCCGGCACCGGGCTGGGAGATCCCCCGCGGGTGCCCCGCAGCATCCCCGGCGGGTACGGCGGGCAGCCGGGCTCTCCCTCCGCTTTCCCCCCGTGTCCCAGCCCTCGGGGTCCAGGCCAGGGCGGTGCCAGGCTGTGCCGGGGCGCGGGGCTCGGGAAGAGCGGGATACCCAACCCTCCGCGGACACCTCCGGTCTCCCGGGTTTCCTGGCGTGGCACGCTCGGCCGAGGTGCGCAGATGCTGTTTCACTCCTTGTCGCTGCTCTCAGCCCGGCTCGGGCAGCCCGGAGACAGCCGGTCAGACCCGGGAAAGCGGCCAGCGGAGCCCGGGGCTCCCGGAATGCCCGCACGCTTCAGCCCGGCACGCCTCGTCCCGGCCGCCGGGGCTGCCCGCGGCTCCGTGCCAGGAAGGTGACCGCTGTCAGAGGTGCTTCCACCTGCTTTGTGTAATCCCCAGGGCGCTGCCTGCCGGAGAAGGAGTGGGCCGGGTTCGGCTCACACAGGGTCACCCAAGGGAAAGGTTGGCCAACCTTCTCCTGCTGTCGCTCAGGTCACCCGGCTGCAGCTGCAGCCGTTCCCTTTCCCCCTCCTCCCTCCCCAGAGCGGGCTGAAGCGGATGTTGTTGCGGACACGTCGCTGCTGTGCTCAGATCTGGGGCAAGGGAGGCTTTGAGAAACCTCCTCTTGCTCCATAGGGGTTGCGTGGATGTCCCGAGTCGCCCACTTGGAGCCCTGAGTGCAGCCACTCAGCGCCGGCCCTTCCCTTCGGGCGCCTCCTCCTGCCCTGACTCCTCATCCAGGCTGGCTCCCAGCTGCTCGGATGCTGGCACGGCTAAAGGACTTGTCACAAAAGCCACTTGCTCACAGTTCACTCCAGAGCCAGAGGGAGGTGACTAGATGGCAGCAGGAAAGCTTGATGGTCAGGCAGGGAATGTCCTCGGATAAATCAGGGACATAAATCACTGCTGTGGAGCCGGGACTATCTGGGATCCGTTCCCTCCTTGCCGCTGCTTGTCACCAGGGGGAGAAGGTTTCTCTCCTCTGCTCTCGGTTTCACCTTTCTCCTTTGGGAACAACTTTGGAGATCTGGTGATCCAGACCTGGTTGATAAGAGCTACAGAGGTTAGAACTTGTTCATGCCAAGGTCTAGTCCAAGGGTTGTTGTGAGCAGCGTGTAATTCCTGCTGGAGGTGGCACTCGGGCTGCTGCGGCCGAGGTGAGGCTGTTTTCCTGCTGACCTGGACAAGCAGCAGCATTGATCCAGCAGCTCTCCCCTTTCCCTACTAAAAATAGTGGAGAAATGCATCCAGCCTTATCCAGGTGCGGTTGGGTTACGGGGCACGTGGCTGCAGCCCTGCTGGGAGCCCTTCCCCTTTGTGCAGCTCCCTGACAGGCTCCTTCCTGCTCAGGTGGAGCCCCAAAGCCATGAGCTGGGAGACCAAGAGCTGCTCATCCTGTCCCAGCACTCAAAGCCACTGTGGTACCTTTCACAGTTGTACCACACAGTGTTTATTCCCAAGCTTTTTCTATCTGCTGTGTGCAGTCATTGGTGTCCCAAATACAGAAACATCCTCTGGATAACCTGCTTGGGACTGGGGCTGGGCTGTCCCCAAACACGCCTGGCCCTCTGCAGCCACCCCTCCTCACCCAGCAGCTGCACAGGTGAAATTAAGGACATTTGTTTAACAAAAGCATCACAGAGGGTCCGAGGACAGGGATGTCTGGGCAGGCAGCTCTAATGCGTGCTGGTCTCTCCTTCCCAGGACAACCACCGGCTGTACAAGCAGAAACTCGAGGAGCTGACCAAGCTGCAGGATGGGATCTCCAGCTCCATCGCCCGGCAGAAGAAGCGGCTGAAGGAGCTGTCGCTCTCCCTCAGAAAGTGAGTCAGTGCTGTGACAGCACGGGAGGGGAGAGCAGCAAGGACAGGGCTGCTGGGCTCCCCTCGTGCCTCAAATGCAAACTTCTCTGTAGCCATGGCTGTGGGGAGGCTGTTCTTCCCCAGCCCCCCTTTCCTGGGCCCTGTTTGCTGTTCAGAGCTTGTAAGGGTTTTGCAGGTACCATGAACTGCTCCCCTCCTGCACAGAGCTCTCCCCATCCTTCCTCAGGGTGAGAGACCCATCTGGCCTCACCCTGCTCTCTTCTCTTGAGCAACATCACGGCCTGACAGGGGAGCTTGCCCTGCAGATGGAGTTGTGGACTTGCCTCCCACCCACCTTCCCTGTTCTTGGCGTGTCCTTGCCCCAGTCAGTCCTTGTGGAGTGCCAGCACGTGCTGGTCACGTTCCAGAGGCTCTCCTGATGCCAGTGCCTGTGTCTGCTCCCCAGATGCAAAGCCCAGGCGACTCCCGAGCAGAAAACATCCATCCAAGAGACCCAGAGCCTGATTAAAGAGAGGCAGAACGTGTTCTTTGAGATGGAGGCCTATCTGCCAAAGAAGAACGGGTGAGAAGGAACCTCAGCTCCAGCTGGGGCACCCTCCACATCCCTGTGGCTGTAATGCTGCAGGCACAGCCCCCTGAGCTGTCACCCTCCACCCAGCAGTGTCACAGCTGTGCTGCTCCACTGGGGCTCCCCAAGGAGAGGAGCCAGCAGTGCTGCCCTTCACTGCTCTGCCTGCTCAGGCCATCACGCACCCTTGCACAGTGGCTGGGCCAGAGAAGCCCTGGTGAACACCCCAGTGCCTGTGGGACATGGGGTGTGTGCTCCCCCTGCCCCTGGGAGGGGATTCCAGAGGGTTTGTGCCTGCCAGCTCCGAGTGGAAGCACTTGGGGGCTCATCCCTGGCCCCACTGGTGGCACAAGAGGGGACAGCTCCACAGGCAGGTCCTTGTGCTAATGCTCTGCTCTCTCCCCAGGTTGTACCTGAGTCTGGTGCTCGGCAATGTGAACGTGACCCTGCTCAGCAAACAGGCCAAGTACGGCCCCTCCTCGCTGCTCCTCTGATTTTCCTGGCTTGGGATCCCCTTGGCACCAGGAACAGCAGCTCCTCCCAGACAGACAGGGGAAGACACTTGGCTCTCCTGCTGTAGATTCCCTTCCTGAGCTGTTTTCTGCATCACTTCCCAAGAATCGGCCAAATCCTTGGCTCCCCCTCACATTCCCTCACTGGGCTGGGATGGACCATTAGTTCTGACGAGTTAATGGGATCCTCCACCGAAGCCATGTCTGTGTTTCCACTGTATTAGGAGCTTCCAGGAAGGACAGACAGTGGCTGGTCCCCTCCTCTTCCCTTGGGGAAACACCAGAAGTTGGTTTTGGCTCCTTAGAGCCTTTCCCTTGCCAGAGTTGCCCAGCCAGGAGCCACTCCCCTCTCCCTCCGTTCCCCAATCCTCCCCTTGGAGATGTGTGCAGATCCCAGTCTGCCCATCTTCCCCACCAGGGCCACCCACCACGGGGTGGTTTGGGGTGCTCAGACGTGTCCCAGCTGTGTGGAACAGCCTGATGTGCTCTGCTCTCAGAAACACCCCCAAGGCAAGGTTCTTCCCAAGTGTGTCCCAGAGGTTCCTAAAAGGACATGACCCAGCCAGATGGGATGGGAGGACACAGATTGCCAGCAGCCCCTTGCTCCAAGCCTGTCCTTGTGCTTCCCTGCAGGTTTGCATACAAAGATGAGTACGAGAAGTTCAAGCTCTACCTCACCATCATCCTACTCATTGTCTCCTTCTCCTGTCGGTTCCTCCTCAACTCCAGGTGAGTCTGGCTTGGTGCTGGGCAGAGATCTCCTGCCAGAGCCCCCCTGCCCTTCTCTCCCATCCTGGAATACCCAGAGCTGAACAGGAGATCCTGGTAAAGCATCTGGACACTGCCCTGGAGGTGGGGTGGCCATGGTGGGCGGTGGGGAGCGGGTCCCTTCCTTGGGGGTGGGTGTCCCACGGGCTGTCACCGTGTCTGTGCCCCCAGCACGTGCCTTTACACCCCGCTCTGTGTGACCCAGGGTGACAGACGCCGTCTTTAACTTCCTCCTGGTGTGGTACTACTGCACCCTCACCATCCGCGAGAGCATCCTGATCAACAACGGCTCCAAGTGAGTGCCCTGGGCCTGGGGAGGGGCTGGGACCCGTCCCAGGGGAGCAGCTCCCTCCTACTCAGGGTGTGTGCAAACCCTGCTGGGAGCAGCTGGAGCGGGGCAGGAGGAACCTCCCGAGCGGAGGCGGCGCGGGAAGGTGGAGCTGGAAGGGCCGTGGTGCTGCCCAGCCCCGAGGCCCGAGGCCCTGGGTCCTGCTCTGGGAGCTGTGGGGTGGCTGGGGCTGGGCTGCTCCACTCTCCAGGCTGCCTTTGGCTCTGGATTCACCCTCCAGACGTGACAGTGCTTCTCTGTGTCTGCCCTCCAGGATCAAAGGCTGGTGGGTTTTCCATCACTACATCTCCACCTTCCTCTCGGGTGTCATGCTGACGTGGTAAGTCTGTGTCCCCTGTCCCATGGCAGCTCTGGCCAAGGGCCCACAGGGGCTGTGGGACAGGCAGGGCTGGCTGTCCCCTCCCAGCCCCACGTCCCCCAGCCAGCACCGTCTCTCCACAGGCCAGATGGGCTCATGTACCAGATGTTCAGGAACCAGTTTCTCTCCTTCTCCATGTACCAGAGTAAGTGCTGCCACGTGTGCTGGGACAGGGAGGGACTGACCCCAGGTGCTGGGAGTGCCTGCAGAGCTCTGCAGCACATGGAGACCTGGCTGCAGCTGCCCAGCTCTCAGCTCTCCTGGCAGTTCCCTCGGCCTTGTGGGATGATGCTGAGGCTGGAAGGGGATCCCTGGGCAGCTCCTGACAGCAGCCATGCTCTCCCTGCAGGCTTTGTGCAGTTCCTGCAGTATTACTACCAGAGTGGGTGCTTGTACCGGCTGCGAGCGCTGGGAGAGAGGCACAACATGGATCTGACTGTGGGTGAGTGGCATGTCCCCTTGCTGGTGATCTCAGGCTGGTGCTCAGCTCCCTGGGAGCTGTGAGTTCTACTGAACACATGGTGACACTTTGATTTGAGGGCACTTTTATCAGTGGCAGGAACAGTAAGAGGTACAAGTCAAAGCAAAGCTCCTCACAGAAACCTTCATCCTTTGCAGAGGGCTTCCAGTCCTGGATGTGGAGAGGCCTCACGTTCCTGCTCCCCTTCCTCTTCTTTGGGCAGGTGAGGCTGCCCCAGTCCTTGCAAGGTGCCAGAGCCTGGGCTGGGAGTGGGATGTGCCACATTCCCAGCTGTGCTCGGTGGCCTGGACATGGCACAGACCCCACAGGCTGCCACAGACAGTGATATGGGATGTCTGGGGCAGGGAAATGCTTCCAACGAGTGCTGAGCCTTTCTCTCCAAAGCAGCCACAACTGGGGAAGTGAGATGGGGAGGAGCCGGGGGGTTCTGCTGGGTGCTGCGGGGAGAACCCTTCCAAAACCTTTCCAAGGCCCTTCTGAGCTCCAGCTTTGGGCTGCTGCTGACATGATTGAGTCCTTCCTCGGTCAGATAAGTGAAGCTGATGGCCAAAGGCTGCTCTGAGGCCTCCTGAGGCCCTTGGGCTCTGGCTGGCCTGAAACAAGGGGGTGTCCCAGTGGGGTCTTCTGGCCCTGAGCTGGATGGGTTTCACTGCCCCACACAAGGTCGGTGTGGGGTTTATACCCAGAGCTTGCAGCTGGGCTGAGCCCCTGAAAGCAGCAGCTGCCCTGAATCTCCTCTGCCCCGCAGTTCTGGCAGCTCTACAACGCCATCACGCTGTTCCGCATGCTCCAGCACCCCGAGTGCAAGGAGTGGCAGGTAAGGAGCTCCTGGAGTGCCCTGGGGGGGGATGGATGGCCCAGGCAGGTCCCTCCTGCTGACTCCGGCCTCTCCTCTCCTCCCACAGGTCCTCATGTGCGGCCTCCCCTTCTCCATCCTCTTCCTGGGCAACTTCTTCACCACCCTCCGTGTCGTCCACCAGAAGATTCAGAACAAGAACCAGGACACGAAGGAGAACTGAAGTGGGGCACTGTGGAGGCCTGGACTGTTTCTCCCCACTGGCTCCATCCCCTATATCCCCATCTCCTCAATTCCGTCCGGACTCTGGTGTCCCATCCCATTCCTTGGAGGGTGTGGGACAGAGCTTGGGGCTGCTCCTGGACAGTCCATGTGCTCACCACGGGGCTGGATCCGTGCTGGAGTCACTCAGCTGGAGTCAGGAGCACCCTGCACCTCCTGCCCTGCCTGCCTCCCACATCCAAACGGCAGGATGCTTTGGGACAGCCACTCCCCTCCTTCCACTGGGATTTCTCTGGCTGCTGATGCTCCCCAGCCCACTGGGACAGGGACTCCAAGGCTCCTCCCTCGCCTTCAATCCGCAGGGAAGGGGTGGGAGCAGCAGGAGCCTGCCCCAGGCACAGCTGGGGCTGTGCAAGCAGCCCCTGGGCTGGCAGCTCCTGAGGCTGCAGATGTGACAATAAAGGGAAGGAGCTGCCCCGGGCCACCGGGACAGTCTGGGAACAGCTCCCACACTCTGCTCTGCGGCTTTGGTTCATCAGGAGGGGGGTCCTGACAAATCCTCCCTGAAAGGAGGGTGGAGGTGGGGGGCAATAGGACAATTGTCACAGCAGGACAAGAGCAAACAGCCTCAGGTTTCACCAGGGGAGCTTTAGATAGATATTAAGGAAAATGACTTCACAAAAAAGGGTTGTTCAGCCCTGACAGAGGCTGCCCAGGGTAGTTGTGGAGTCACCATCCCTGCAGGGATTTAAAAGCCATGTAGATGTGGCAGCTGGGGACGTGGTTGAGTGGTGGCTTTGGTAGTCATTGGACTCAATGATTTGGAGAGGTTTTCCAGCCTAAATGAGCCCATAATTTTATGAAAAGTCATCTCCCTGTGCCCCTCCATCAGCCTGAGCTGCAGGGGTTCCCCAGTCTGCACAGGCTGTTGCCACCCAAGGAGGCCAGCAGAACCTCAGTGTCCCTGGAGGTGGGGAAAGAGACGCCCTGTACCAGCTGTACCAGCACCGGGAGCTCTGGAAGAACCAAAGAGCAGGTTGGGCACGGCTGCACCCCAGTCCAGAGCCCCCCACTGCCATCTCCCTCCCTTCCCACAGCCCAGCACTCAGGGTAGGGGCTGTTGCCAGCTCAGCCTAAACCCAGAGCTGCCACCACATGCCCAGATTTCCTCCTGGTTCTCATCCATTGCTCCTCCTGCCTCCTTCTTCCCTCTGGCTGAGCAGAGAGAATGCAGGAAGCAAACTCCAGACACAAGTTTTTTTATTCCAAGGGCAAATGTATTTAAATAATTTACAATCATTGAACAGCCTGGAAGTCTGGGGTTTCTGTTGGTTGGTTTTCTTTTTTTTTTTGTTTGTTTTTTTCCATGCTTAAATCACAAAGATGTTCAAAATAAAAACCGTATTTAAAAAATGACCGTACATGGTGCGAGGGAGGGGCTGGGCTCAGGGGAACACCGGGCCCCAAACCGGGTGTGTTCCCCAGGGAGAGGAGCTTCCCGTGGTGCTGGAGCGAGGGCGGGCAGCGGGAATGGAGCAGGGTCTGCTGCTGGGGCCGTGGGACAGCTCTGTGCCCAGAGCCAGCTGCCAGCCCCACATCCCAAAGCTGGGCAAACAGGGGTGGCAGGAGGGAGGCAAAGCCACAACCCCAGCCCCAGCACAGCCCCTCCACCCCTCTGCTGTCCCTGCACCCCGGGGATAAGGCAACACCTCGTGTCCAGGAAGGACTCCCTGGCAGTGTCTGTCCCTCCTGCCCCACAGTGGCTGCGTCCCTGATGTCCCTGGTCTCAAGGCAAAGGTGCCATGGGGTGCACCCTGAGGTGCCGGTGACACCGCAGCTCCCGGACAGCAGCCTGAGCTACCCCCCTGCCCCTCTCAACCCTTTCCACCCCCTGCATCCACAGACTGTCCCGAGGGGCTGCTGAGGCCCAGGAAGGGTTGGGAGTGACACCAGGGTAGCTGTGGGCTGGGGACAACACCGTCACCCACAGCAGCAGTGGGCGAGCAGGCACTTGCCAGCTCCCCTGGCCCACGCCTGGGGACCTGTTCTCTCCCTGGCCCCGCCAGCCCTGCTCTTAGCTCCACACATCCAGGGAGTAGCGGCCCTTTGTCATCAGTTTCTTTACATAGTCCACAGCCTGGGGCTGGCTCATGTTGCCAAACTCGGACACGATCTCGTAGAAGGTGTTCTGCACGTCCCGGGCCATGTTCCGGGCATCGCTGCGAACGGGGAGCGTGAGTGAGACATGGCACAGCCAGAGCCCTGCCACCTCCCACTCGGGACACAGAGGGCTTGCTCACCCCAGCCCCCTGCCCTCCTCTGCCCAGGACAGCATAACCCTCCCAGGGCTTCTAACACACAGCTGGGGAAACTGAGTCACACTCCTTTTCCTGAGAATTGCCCCCAAATCCCCATCCTGTCCCCAGACCTACCCGCACACATAGATGTGAGCCATCCCCTCATTAATCAGCTTCCAGACGTTTTCTTTGTTCTTCTTCAGTAAGTGCTGGACATAAACCTGGCAGGAAACAAGGTGGGAGTGAGGAGAGAGGAGCAGAGCCCCCACACCACAGACCTTTGACAGGGAGGGAAGGCAAGGCTGTGCTCATGGCTCAGGGAGACAGGGGAAGTGCTGGATGCTCCTGCCTGCCATGGGAGTGATGGTGGGCAGCAGGAACAAGTGGCAGGAGGAACAGTGTGGTACCTTCTCAGCCTGGTCCCTGGAAAAGGCCACGTTGAGCTGGGTGAGGACTCCCTCCTTCTGGAAGCGGGCCAGCTCCTCCCGGTACAGGTAGTCCTCGTGCTCACGGCGGCAGCCATAGTAAAGCACTGTCTCACCCACCTCTTTGCCTGCAGGGTCACACAGCCCCCATCAGCTGGGCCCTGCCAGCCCCCAGCCCTGCTCCCTCACAGCCCTGTGCTCTCCACCACCCTGGGCTTGCAGAGCTGCACGATGGTTTTGGTTACAAGGGGAAGCTCAGGACTGATTCCCAGTAGTGGCCACAAGCCTTAGAATTGATTCTGAGTGACCTGTGGCTAATTGGAGGTGTGGTGGTGGTAGAAGTCAGAGAAGTGCCCCCGGTCTGTCCACCCCCAAACATCCTCTGCAGCCAAGGACAAAGCACCCTCGGCTCTGTTCACCCTGCCCCAGCACTCTTCTGCTCGTGGCTGGGCTCACCAGCAACAGCAGCAGCACAGCTGCACCCTGGAGGCACCAAGTGGCCCCACAGAGTCCTGCAGCAGCCCCAGCCCCGGGGGGAGCTCGGGGCACTCACCCTGCTGCTTCAGCCAGGCGCGCTCCTGGATGAAGCCGATGAAGGGGGCGATGCCGGTGCCCGGCCCGATCATGATCACGGGCGTGCTGGGCTTGAAGGGCAGCCGGAACTGCGACTTCCGCACGTACATGGGCACCAGGGAGCTGCTCCCGTTCTGCTCAGGCACCTTGCTCCTCAGCCAGCTGGTGGCCACCCCTTTGTTCAGGCGGCCCGTCTTGGTCTCGTACTCCACCGTCACGGCACAGATGTGAATGGAGTTGGGATGGACCTGCAGGAAAGAGATGCTGGAACCAGGCAGAGAAGGAGCTCCAGCAACCCCACACTGTGCTCAGGGATGGGGATAAGTTTAACCTCATGTTAACACTGGGACAGCTATTCCTCCCTGTGTGCTCCTCATGGGGCTTCTGTCTTGTCCTCACCTCTTCATGGGACCACTGAGCTTCCCTGGAGGTTGCCAAGAGGGACTTTGACCAGCCCCTAAAATACCAACTTGCCAGGCAAGCAGGCAAAGAGGAGCAGGGCTCCAGAGACTGCTGGTACCAGGGCACAGCTGGCTGCAGCATGGGACTCTACAGACTTTGTGGGAAGCTGGGATAACTCCATGCACGGAGATCACTAAATCTGCCCCTGTCATAGCAAATGTCACCAGAAGGTGACATTTCATGTCCAGCTCCCAGCTGAGGGGAGCTGCAGCCGAAGAGGTCCCCCCACAGGCACATTCCCTGCTGGAAGCACACCCACCTTGGAGGAGGAGGCGATGGAGTAGTAGCGGGCCTGCAGGCGGGGCAGGAGCTCGCACAGGTGGTCGATGGGGGGGCGCAGGGAGGGCATGTCCTGCAGGATGGCCAGGATGTTCCTGCGGGCCTCCACCACCCAGCTGAGGTACAGCGCCTGCAGGCAAGGAGAGCACAGCCATCACAACCTCCCCACACGGCTGGCAAACACCCCCTCGGCTCTGTGGGTGCCTTTTGGGGGTCCCCCAGGGCAGCCCAGCCCAGCTGGGAAGGGCAGTGCTCCCACCTTGCCCTCGGCAGCAGACGAGGCCATTTTGCGGAGGCGCTCCTGCTCGCCGGCGTCCGAGGCGTACTGGGCCAGCTCGTACAGGACGTTGGTGCGGGGAGGGTTGGTGATGTCCAGGTAGTAGGTCAGGGCTGTCCGGTACGATGTGGGGCAGGGGAAGGGATGCTTCTTGTTGGATTCCTCTGGAAGAAGTGGGAGAGAAAGAAAAATTAAAAAACATCCACCTCATGCTGTTAGGTTAAGAGGTTTTGTGCTGGCTGCTACACACACAGGGCTGGAGACAGAGCAGAGTGGGCTTCAGGAAGGAGAGAGCAGCCTGTGGGTCAGGGCCCCAGCTCCACACTGAATCACCTCCCTCCCCAGGCAGCTCCAGCTCCCAGTAGCCCATTTTGTGTTTCACAGATGTTGCCTGACAGTTTAGCAGCAACAAACATGCCCTGTGTTCCCTGCCCCGAGATGTGCATGCACAGTCCAGCAAGCCCCCAGGCTAAGCAGGGGGCGGCCCTCCGTGGTTAATTTGGCCTCAGGCACTTACACCTCCATCATATCTGGCCTCCAAAGTGTCCTTAGGCTCTGTCAGCCATGTACAGCTGTGCCAGCAGTCAAGGCTGGAGCCATTCTGTTCAGCCTTGAGGGGTCCATAAGGGACAGGAATGACAACACAGGACACTGCACAGGAGGCCACAGGCTCCAGCCATGCCTTAATCCACCTTGTCTCTAGAAACCAGGAGCTCTCTCAGGCTTCTGGGCCAGCACATCTGCTGCCTCAGGTCTGGCTGTGCTGCTCCAGGTCTGTGATGGGCAGCAGCTGCCATCTCCCTCCTGCCAGAGGCTGGCTCTGCTGGGAATGCTAGCCAGGAAGAGCTCCTTGGATCAGCACAAGTGCTGCCTGCTGGCTGTTCAGACCCCAAGCCTGTGCCTCCTCCCAGGACTGAACAGAACATCTCACACACTCAGGGCCCTGAGGAGCTCCAGGGCTGCTGAAGGATGCTCTGGTGGGCTGATGCTCCATAATTAGGAGTGTGCTGTTACATAATTTGTTGTTGAATGGGCTCACTAAGCACATGTCACAACTGACCCACTTCAGCTGATCTCAGCAAGCAGGCTCTGAGCCCCTGCTAAAACAGCACAACACTGAATGTGACTGTGGGACATCTGCAGGTGCCCCACAGGATCTGAGGGTGAAGGACAGAGGCCACAGCTGGAGAACTGGAGACCCTCAGGGGTCATCCCTACTCACCATCCAAGTTGTTTAGGGACATGACAGTGTCCAGGTCCGTGCCCAGGAGCTCACCAATCTGGTTCACCAGGGAGGAGTCGTTGGCTGGGTACACGGCCACGTGGTCCCCAGACTCATACCTGGCACAGAGCAGGAGGAGAGCACATGGAACACCTGCATCACTTCTTGACCATCCCCAGCAGCTCAGCCAGAAGATAAAAGGGCTGGTGCAAGAGGCAGCAGGCCACCAGTGAGGTCTGCACCATCAGGATCCACAGAGCCAACAGTGACAGCAGCAGTGACATTGTGGAATATTTTCCCAGGGTTTTTACAAGACATCTCCCAGGTTAACAGCAGGTTTGCCAGAGTTCCAGCAAAGACAGGTCAGTTTCTCAACAGAACACAGCAAAGCTCTTCAAAACCTCTGCAGTTGTTATGGTTAAGCCACCTGGATTCATGACTTCCTAACAATTTAAGGAATTTAAGCCAGTGAGAGAGTTTTAAGAACAGGGCTTTATTCCCTCTATGCTCATACACCTAAACCAGGCAAACACAGGCAAGAGCAATCCCCATCTGAGCTGCCCTCTCATTTATTGAGTTATTTCTAGAGAATTCCTGCAGCTGGAACTGCTCAGGTAGGACAGGGATGTGGGACGGGATGGACCCAAAGCAGTGCAAGAGCTGGGAGCAAGTCCTGACAGGGGTACCTGGTACAGAAGCCCAAAGGGGCAGTGCTAAGGAGCAAGGTCCCCTTCTGCAGGGCTGGATGAGGCTGGTGCCACATCCTTGTGTTTGCTCCTGACAAAACAGAGGAGCAGTCTCCCCCAGGGAAGTACCTGATTTTGGAATTGGAGATATCCAGCTCCAGGTGCATCAAGTGTCGCTCTCCACCCTCGTTCAGCTTGCGGTTCTCTGTAACCTGAGCCAGGAAGGGGTTCTTGGCATCAAATGGGCTGCAAGGAAAGACAAAGGTGCTCTGGAGTTCCCTCCTGCAGGCTCATGGAGCTCCTTGTATCCAGGCATGCTCCCTCTGACTCCAGAGCAGGCTCCCATGATTTGATTCCTGCTCCAAAGCACACTGCACCACAGCACAAACCAAATTATGCTCTGCTGCTCCCCACACTGGCACAGAAAATAGATTGTGATCCTGCTGCTCCCCACACTGGCACAGGAAACAAATCCTTTTCCTTCTCAGCACACCCCAGCAGCAGTCAACTGCTTCTGTCCCATTAAGAACACGTGACAGAACTGGATTGGAGGCACAATCACATCTCAAAGAAGTATTTCAGGCTGGAATTAATGTTTAAAGCTCATCTCCTCACAGCAATACTGCCAGCAGCATCATGCATTGGCCACTGCAGGCAAGGAAAGGCTCAGGACAGATGCTGTGGATGTACCAGCCAAACAGCACACGACACCACAGCCATCTCCTCACTGTGAATGATTCATTAACTGGGGAATCCCAGAGTCCCAGTGGAGATCTGAGCCCATTTCTCTTGGGCAGAGACCTGCTGTGCTGCAGGAACAGCAAGGAGCCACCAGCCCAGAGCTGCCCCAGGTACAGCCTGCCCAGGGGGTTTGGCACTCACGGCTTCTGGTTCTCGTAGCTCTTGAGTCTGCCCATCTCCCCCGTGTAGACTTTGTTCATGTTCACATCTGTGTGCACCACCAGCTCGTACTGCCGGATGCTGGGGGGAAAAAGGGGAGAGAAAAGAGAAAAAAGTCAAACTGGAACCCACAAGGTATAACCATCATCTCCTTTGCTGGATTGCTGCAGCTCAAAACCAAATGCAAATTCCACCCCTTTGCCCATCTTGAGACATGAGGGAGCAGGCAGACTCTGCAGAAAGCCCAAAACAAGGGGAATCCTCAGCCTCCCTGAAGCCTCACAGCCAGCACAGTCAGCCCCAGAGGAACCAAAGCCATCATCTTCCCACTCAGAACAGGAATCCAGAGCTGGGCCCAGACTCTCACCAGGACAAGCTCAGGCCAAACAGCCTCACTCACTGTTACACTTCACTCGTGCCCTCCTTGAGTCTGGAAGGGGAGGCAGAGGAAAGGGAACAGCAGCCCAGGGCTGATGTCTCTGACACCCAGGAGCAGCTGCTCCCAAACCCACCTGGACTCTTCTCCTGTAGCCTCCACCCCAAAGTGCTCACACACTGCTGGCCAGAACTGCTCTCTCCAGGTGATGAAATCTTCCTCCAGGCTAGTCAGGGTAGAAGAGAGAGTCAATGAACCAGCCCCATTCCCAGAGAAGCCATCTGAGATCCCTATGCCCTCCTTCCATCACTGTGGGAAAAGGCATCTGCCTTAGCCCCAGGCACCCTTGGTACCTCCACATGCTCACAGGTCACCAGGAAAGCACCTGCAGAGCACTGAGTGGGAACTCTTGCTACACCAGGTCTGCCAAGGAAGGCTTTGTTATTCAGGCTCAGTCTTTAAAAAGCTCAGCTCCGATTGTCCATCCCTGGTATGAGGTGACCTTCCTAAAAGGTCATGATTCCACCATGACACTGCTTATTTTTCCAGGCTCAGAGCCTTCCACACATGGCATATTCCTCTCATAAGGCCCTGCAGACCCTTGAGGTAGAGTCACAGGTTCATGTAATATCCCAAGGTGCTCAGGTGAACACAGAGAAGTTAAAAAAAAAAAAAAAAAAGAAAGAAAATATCATTGTGGGAGTTGGAAAATTGCTGCCTCCCATCATAAAACACCTCCCAAGGAGATTAACTTGCCTCCTTCACTGGGATGGGTGAGTTTACCCACAGAGGCTGCAGCAGGGCAAAGGCAGAGGAGGCTGCAAAGCCTGCTCCAGTGGTACCCATGGACATTTAAAGCTGAGGAGGGATTTTCCAGACACAGGATCCCTTAGGACACTCCCTGTTCACAGGGAGCTGATTGTGGGAGACACAGCAGACACACACACTCACAACCATGTCAACCCCAGCAAGGAGCCCTGTGGAGTTTATTTCTGTCTTGGTAGCCGAGCCAATTCCCTGCCAAGGTGCTTTGCAAGGTGCTTGCAGCCAGCTCTGACCAGCCCCTCAGCCCAAGGCACTCACTTGCCATCGTCATCTCCCAGCCCCAGCTCAAAGATGCGCTGGGCTCCAAGCTCCTCCAGTCTCTTGTCCACGTACTTCCCCATGGCATTGAAGTGCTCATAAGTTTTGTTCCCCAGCCCAAACACCTGGAAGGGAACACTCATCAGCATGGAGAAGCAGGAGGTGGACTTCCCCCATCCATTTGACATCCTCTGGCCAGGTATCACCCCACAAAGGATGCAGAATAAAGACAGTGAGACCTCTCCCAGCTCCCCCATCAGCTCCCCAGTACGAATCTACCAGTGTGTGGACAGGAGGCACCAGCACCTCCCCTGAGCCTGGATGCACTTCCAAGAACTCCTGCACATCTCCTCGTGGGACCAGTAAGAGCCTGGACTGCCCGAAAACCCATTGCTGGCCTTTGCCTCCCACACACCACACAGTAAATTCTTGCTCACTGCTTCACACAGAGTAGCCTCACATCTCCACCAGTGGATTTTACTCTCGTTTGCAATTATTATGCTGCCTAAGGAATTTGGCCAGGGTTTAGGGTGAGGTGGCTGTTTCCCAGACAGTTATTCAGCTCAGCACGGGAAGAAAGTTACACACTCCTCCAAGTGGTTTAATTTGTGGGTGAAGATCTGGCCCCAGGCTGCTCAATTAGCTTCTGAAGAGCAGCAGCAGTCTGTAGCTCATTTACAGACTTGTATTCAGTGCCTGCAGGGCTGTTTGGGGCTGTTTATACCAGGAAACGCTCGTGATTTAGGGAGTGGAGAGCGAACTCTGGCATTTGCATTTAAACCCTCCAGAAGTACATTTGCAGGTGTCCACAAAGCCTGGGCAGGAAGACAGCAGAGATCCCAGACAAGGTGTATGAGGCACAGACATTTCCCCAAGCCACTCTGGAGGGCTCTTGGCCTTCCTGCCCAAATGCAACACAAGAACTGGAATGGGGCCACTTACTGCAAACCGCAGACCCGAGAGGTCAGCATCAGCCTCCTGCAGCCAGTCGTAGAAATCCTGGGCATTATCTGTGGGATCCCCCTCTCCATAGGTGGCCATGCAGAACACTGCCAAGGACTTGTCAATCTCAGAGAGGCGACTCAGGTCCGACTGCAACCAGAGGAAAGAAGGAATCTTCAGGGATCCCACACTGTGGCTGTTGGGCAATTCCTGTTCCCACAGTGTAGGTGTGCAAACAGCACTATGTGTTTAGAGAAGGGGGTTGGGAAAGGCCAAACCCATCCAAAATGGCTGGGAAAATAAAAGCAACCACCCTAACTGGACTGCAAGTCAGTATTTCTGCTCCACCAGAAAGAAAAGCAATGAGACTTTCCATTCAAGGCTTTCAGGCACCAGGAGAATGTAGCATGGCAAGGACAGAGCCCATACCCACAGCTCTCAGGCTGATCTTTTCTCCCCTAAATGACACAACTGTCCCTTGGCCAGGGTCACTGGATTTTTGTAGGGTGCACTGAAAGGTTGTTACTATCCCAAGGCTGTTCAGGGCTAAATTACCAGGTCATACTCCTCTGGATCTGCTGCCATGCCCCGGAGGCCATAGCGATGGGCATCTTTGGAGAGGCGATTGGCAAACTCCTCTGCTGTGCCCGTCTGGGAACCATAGAAAACCACTATATTTCGGCCCTGGAGAAGAAGAGAAATCCCTTTTACATGGTGATTACTCATTTGGCAAATGCACAGATGAAGCACAAAGGAAATGCCTGAGATGAGGAATCCTGGAAGGCAAGCAGGAGTGTGCGCTTGTGCAGGACTCCAAGAGTTTGGCAGAAAACTCAAGGCTGAGCTGTTAATGAGAACATGATTCTTGCCACTCTCAGAGGGGAGATTCAGGTCAGACTAAAACCCAAAGCAAAGAATAAACTTCCAGATTTATTCTCAACTTCGAGGCCGCAGTGTGACTCCAGGAACACCCTGGATAAGAATGCAGAACTTGCCAAAGGCTCTGGGCAAGTGCCTGAGCACCAGAGCTCCTGCTCTGCTGCAAGCCAGCCACTTGGAAGTAGAACAGAAAATGCACCCAGCCCTTGCTTCCTCTCATATCCAGACCAGCAGAGTCAAAAGCTGACAGTTCTGTGTACAATCCCCATTGCACAGCCAGCCAGTTTGGGAACCAACCACACAGATAAACAACTGCCAGCTAATGACTTCAAAGTCTCTGCCATTTCCCTTCTGACTTTGATCTCATATTACATTATTTTTTTTCCACCACTGAATTTTCACTTTAATTTCTTCTCTAAGAACAAATCTCAGGCACAGACTAAAAGAGCTATTCCTGGCTGCTCACACAGCCTTCCTCTGGATGCTCTCTGCAGTAGCCATGTGTCTGTATCCAAACCAGCTCCTCCTGCTGACAGTTTCCAGAGGAAACTGGGATGGACATGAGCTCCCCCACCTTCCCAGCATCCCGTGGAGGCAGAACAAGCAGCTTACCGTCTTCTTCATCTTCTCAATGAAGCTGCTGTCTCTCACTGGAGCTGCTCTGAAAGACAGGAGGAACCTCTTTTCAGATGAGCACATTCATTTTTGAGGTCAGGAATAAGTAAGTGGGGGAAAAGTGGCCTCCAGACCTCAGGAAAGCTGCCCAAAAGGGTGTGAATCTCCACTGACCACTGTTATTCACCTTGTCCCAGGGATGCCCATTGCTCAGCCACAGGGCTTCTGCACACAACCATGGAGCAGGGACTTGGAGCACTGGGGAAAAGCTGAGCTCCTGCCTGACCCCTATCAGTGAATCCTCCCCTGGAAAAGCCCAGGCACACAGCCCTGCCCACCAGGACACCTTTATCAACTGCTCTGAGAGGTTTCACAGCTGAGCAGGCT
Organism: Taeniopygia guttata; assembly: GCF_048771995.1. NCBI lineage: Eukaryota > Metazoa > Chordata > Aves > Passeriformes > Estrildidae > Taeniopygia > Taeniopygia guttata. Next base: position 5,919,026 of record NC_133044.1, on the reverse strand, counting down.
AAAGGATCTCACAAGAGCAGGTCTCCAGATAAGTCTCAGGGGCCAAGCCATGGTTTGAAAGAAGGGAATGGCAAACTCCCTGCTTCCCACACCACCGTGGGCAAGCAGAACCAATCCTGAGCCATGCTCCCCAGGACACATCCCCCAAACCTGAAGTCAAACAGGGCTAAAAATCAGCTGTTTCAGCCTCAAAAGAGCATGCCAGCCATGAGCCCCGGAGCTGGAGAGCCCTGTGGAGCAGGCACATGCAGCTGATCAGACCCACAGAGCTCCCAACAAGGTCACCACTGCCAGCCAAGGTCCTGTGGAGCTCGTTCCATGCTGGCTTCCCATTCCTAGGATGAATCTCCTGCACAGAACATTTGCATTATTGTACAGACATGGTTTTCCCTAGCTTGGAAGGGGGAGAAACCCCAGCAGAGCCAGAAACATGGAGGTGGGGATTCACACTGCTGTATCTGCCCTGCTAGGGAGGAAGCCAGAAGAGCTTTGCTATCCTTAGCACATCTTTGGATTTTCAGTGTCATGGAATGAAAACAGCCCAGCCCTGAGGACTCTGGGAGCCTCACAAGCAGAGGTGACCATAGCTACAGTCAGATTAGGTGCTGGGAGCTTTTCAGAGCAGGCCAGGCCAGAAGCTCCCTTGCTGTCCTCCCCACTAAAACTTTGGTAGCAGGGAAGATGAACATGGGACCCGTTCCCATTCCACAATGGAAGAATGCAAGGCCAGGTCTCCTGTGGGATGAGAGAAGCCTCCAGGCAAAAAAAAAAAGGTTTTGGCTCCAGCCCATGTGAGAATGTGAGGAGCTTGCTAACAGTTTCCTCAGCTCTGTAGCCCAGAGGGAGGGATCCTGCGGATGTGCCGAGGCATTTGCGGAGAGCACACACACGCAGGGCAGCAGGGTGGGGGACGTTCATTAAACATCCCTTCGAGCACTCCTTGCTACCCAAAGGGAGCAAGGATCTCCATAACTGGGCCTGACAGCTCTGAGCACCAACAGCCTCATACAAAAGACAAAGTACACACAAAGGACAAGCAAAGCCGACCCCAAAAGGCTCCCCAAGGCAGCCGTGCTCCCAGGAGATGCTTCACACCCCTGCTTGGCTCTCTCAGCAGTTAACAGTCGCCCCATGCTGTCATTTGTCCCCTGTTGGGAACTGGGATATCACAAATATCTTAAGGGAGCAGCCCCAGCCCTGCCCACGCTGCAGCCAGGACAGGGGCTCGGGAGAGCTCTCAAGACACAGCTCTCTCAGTTTTTGTCTCCTTGGTGAACTTCTTTAATTCCTGCCCTCTGCAAACAAGATTCAATTAAAACAACTGTTGGTTTAGCTACTAAACAAAATGCTTTTAAAGGAGGAGAAAAAGCAAAGTTTTTAGATCCTTTCAACTAGCTCCCTTTGGAAGAGAAAAGGGAGCAGCACATGGAGCTCGGCTGTTTTCAAAGGAGGCAACCCTGCACTGAAGTGAGTGCTGGAGAACAGGCTGTGGCTCAGATACAGAAGAAGTAATGAGCCTGGCTTTAGAAAAAAGGCTACACAAATCCCTGAAATTGCTTCATCAGGGTGGCCTGAAAATCTGAGCAACGAAAACACACAGGCACCAAAGGCAGAAACTACACACATTTTCACTGCTCTGCCAGGAAAACTTGGAAAAGAAAGTTCATCCTCAGCAAGGACTGCTCTTACAGCTTAGACAGCTCAGGGTAGCAGCTACAAGCACATGAAAAAGAACTGGGTGGAGGCAAGGGGATTAACCCCATTGTCAGAGAGACTGTAACTTGTACAGCTCTCCCACCCTTGGTGAGAGCCCACAGCACAAACTACTCCCAGGGCTCTCTGTCACTTTGGTTTCAGGAGAAAGAAAGGACAGGGGAAGAAGCTTCCAAGAGCTCAGCAAGAATACCAAAGTCTGTCTCAGCTGAACACCTCTCCTTCAGAAACCTCCTGCTCCCATGGCTTTCCTGCTGAAAGCACAGATACATCCAGAAGTGAGGATGCAGCCTGGATGCTGTACAGAAACAGACAGCAGGGTCTCCTCTGGAGCAGCCTGCTTCTGAGCAGAGCCTCTCCCCTTCCTTCTCCTCCTGTTGCAGAGCAGGGAGGCACCCACTCCAGCCAGCTTTGGAGCTGGAAGGATCCCAGCAGCCCGTCGGGCAGAGAAACTCACCTGGCTGTGGCCGGCTCTTCCCGCGGGGCCGAGTACACGCAGCCCATGGCAGGGCAGGGAGGAGGCAGACAAAGAGTCCAGGGCAGCTGTGTCTGCAAAGGGAGCTGTGGGGGGACGGATCTAACTTAGCTCTGGAGCCACACGCACACAGGCCTTTCCATTCTGCTCCTCCCGGCGTTAAAACCAAGCATCAGCCTTTTGTTGAGGAGAAGAGAGCCGGCACAAAAGGTCCCAGCACGGGTCATAGCAGGAGTGGTCCCGTCCACTCCGATCCTCGTGGTGGGGCTTTGGAAGTTCTTTGGAAGTTACTGAGTGGATCTGCGCAGTCCTGAGAAACTGCAACATCTGGCAGCAGTGGCAGAATGGAATTAGGAGTGGAGAATGAAACCTCCCAGGATCCTCCGCAGCACACGTCCCTCTCCCATCCGCACGGAGCAGAGGACGGGACACAAAACCCTCCCCCAGCCTTGTTCCCCTGGAAACTGTTTATATCACAGCTGCTTTTATATATTCTTTTATACAAAAAAAAAGCAAAAAAAAAAAAGCTTGATGCTGTAGCTGAATGAAATGATTCCAGACACTGTTGAGCAATGCTTTGGGTAACTATGGCACTGCCATTACGGACGCAGCTCAAAGGAGTTTGTTTTCCTCAGGATCCTATTAAATTAAATTAGAGATGGTCTCTCTCACATACACAGGCAGCAGAGAGCTAATCAGGCTAAGGACTTGGAGAAATTCCTGCCACAGGAAGCCCTACAAGTACCAGGGAATGGATTTCTGCATAGCTGCAGAATAGAGATAAGCCAGTTTCTGTCCCAAACAATGTTAAAGAGGGGGGGAGAAGGGAGAGGGTGACACTCAGCAGGCTGTCCCACTTGCATCTCCCCAGGATGACTGTCTGCAGAGTGAGGACAGGAGAAGGGAAAGAAAAACGGTGATTGAGAAACTTGCAGAGGAGGAGCAGCCAAAGAGCAAAAACAAATTCCTGCATTTCCCAGCAATGGCCCTGCAAGGAAGCGTAGTGGCCGTGGCTGCTGGTTCTCCAGAGCTGCTCTCCCTAACAACATCTGCAGAGCAGGCTGCAGGGAGGGCTGCTCTGGTGGTTTTAATTAAGTCTGAAAATGGTCAAAACACAAGCAATGCTCAGTTAGTGGGATCCCAGCCTGGCCCACACACACACACGTGTTACACGTCACAGGTACGGGACACCTCGTATGCAGGAAACACTGCATGTTCTGAGTTCTGTCCCTTCTGGGGGCACTTCAGGCAGGAAACAGCTCCACTTGGCTTAAGGGTGAAGATCAGCAGCTGCTCCCTCTCTGAGCTGTGGCTGAACCTGGAGATGCATTGCATATGATGATTCCCAGGCCACGCAGAGAGAGCCCAGCCCAGCTGCCACCCAGAACAGGGCATCTCAGCCTCACATCTGCTCTTCCACAATCAAGGGCAGTAACAGCAGTGGCATTTCCTTTGCAGACCCTGCTGAGCTGACACAGTTTTATGAAGGTGTGCTGCTCCCAAAAACCCCAGAAGGGCACTGAGGTGCTGGATGCTGGGTTTAGCTCAGAGACTCTGCTTGCACTCTTCAGCATTGTGAACAAATTGCTAAAGCAGCAGCCCTTGTGATGTGTCTGAATTGTTATTCAGCATCTTCATCCTCCGGTGTTCTGAGGCTGAAGTTGAGGGGCCAAAGTGACACAACAGAAACCATCATCCAATGCCATCAGATAAAGCAGTTCAGGACACTTTGGCAGAGCTGCAGAGAACGAGCTGAAGAAATGCAACCCTTCTAAAGGTCAAGGCTCTCCACTCCAGCCAGAAACAGCCCCACTGAGGCCTCTCTGCCTTCATGGGTCTGGGACAGCTTCCCTGACCCCCATATCCAGCCAGCAACAGGCAGAGGCTGACAGTGGGATCCTGATTTGCTTGTTCATCAGAAAGGAAACTCCACCTCAGATTCAAAGATTACAGGAGGGAAGGAAACCCAAGGCTGACCAAGTTTGTTTCCCCACTCATTTTCCTCCCAGTTCCAGGCGTCCCATAAAACCTCATTGCAAAGGCTGCAGGAAGTCACTGTCTCTGTCCTGAAAGATTGAGGAGCCACCAGCCACAGCCTTGGCTTTTAGGGTCACACTGCCCTCGGACCAGCTTGATACAATGACCACAGCAGGGCTGCAGCAGGGTACATGGAAAAACCACTGCACAGCCTCCTCTCTCTCACTGACAGTTTTCCAAAGCGCAGTTCTGTCAGACAACTTGCTGAACCACCTCACCTCCCTGGTTATCAGCAACAGGAGGTGCTGCTGTTCCACATCTCCCACAAGGAGCAGTTGCTCCCTCACTCCTCACGGGGACAGAGAAGGCAGCACAGACCCCACAGAGGAAACAAAAGTGCCCGTGAGGCAGCTCAGAGCCAGGACCTGCAGCCAGGCTGTAGGTGCAATCAGATGTGCTGAGGCCCTGCAGCAGAACAAGGTGGTAACACACAATCAGAAGTCAAAGCTTCTCCAAAAGGTCACCACAGCCTCTGGAAGAACTGCACATGATGGGCTGTAGGTGGAATCAGTCACAAGGACAGGGAGCACGGGACCCCAGGCTGTGCCATAGCAGGATCCAATTTCAGAAGGACAGTGCCCTTTCCCCAGCCAGCTCAGCTCTCACTGCAGCACAGCCATTCTTACAATCTCCAGGGGCAACCACGTGCACTGACACACAGGCCTGGCTGGCAGGCACGGGAGGGAAAGCATCCCAGCAATCCAAGAGAACACATTCCCAAGGTAAGGCTGTGCTGGCACAGGCAGCTGGGCTGCTGCCAGCCATGTGTGCACCCATCTGCACAAGGTAGCACAGCCAGGGACACCGCTGCCCTTTAAAACCCTCCCAGCCAGAAAATGTACTTTCCAACCTCCTGCAATGCCAGGAACAAAGAACGAGCTAAAAGGTCCAGCAGAAAACTGATGTAAAGTTTGGAATGTGACTGAGACAAGGAACAAAATGCACCCAGATCTCCATCTGTGTGGCTCGTTCCTGGCCCCAAGCCCTTTGTAGAAGACGGGGTGGAACAAAGACCTCCCTCTCCAAATCCAGTCTCCCACTCCAGTGGTAACCTGGTATCAAAAGTCAATCAAGTTTTACAGGAGTTGCCAAGCAGCTCATCCCAGGAACTATCTCCCAGCTCCCCAAGACTATTCCTTTCCTTCATAGCCAAGGGTAGATAAAATCTCCAACAGGAAATCTGTTTAAGAACAAGCAACCTGTCTCCAGATTTACCTAGATGTGACTTTTATCAGAAAACACCGAGAATTAAATCCTTAAGAGTTTTGAAGTACAACCAGAGTTTTTTTTGCCTTGCTCAGGAAAGACCAATTCCCAATTTGGGCCACACGGTGGGGTAAGGCAGAACTGCAGCCTGGCTCTTCCACCGGGATTTCTGCATCGTGAGCAGAACCCACAGCAGCTGAGGGCAGAGAAACGCCCCCTCACCGACCTCCCACAATCCAGCTGAGCCTCCCAGAACCCACCACAAGCAAGAGAGAAAAGCTCCCTTAGAGCCACATGGCCTGAGAGTTGTTACTTACACTGACTGCATTTTGGGGAGGTCAGGCACTTCCTCCTTTTTCTTGCGGAAGAAAAACCAGTAGGTAAAAAGTCCAGTGATGAGGGAGATGAGGAACACGTCCATCATGCTGAAGAGAGAGTCCTGCTGTGCAGGGCTGTCAGCAGCTGGCATGGTTGGGTCCATGCCGGGCTCCCCCATGGCAGGCAGAGGCACTGTGAGCAAGGAAAAACAGTGAGCACCAGCAGCCACATGGGACAGCATTAAAGGACATCCAGAAAATGTGTTTTGCTTTACACTTAGTCTTAGGAGCACAAGGGTACCCAATAACTCTTTGGATAGACACCTTTGCATCACAGCTCTGCAAGGTTCTTCTGTGTCCCACCAAGCTTTTCCCTTCCTGTTGTACCCATGCTGATCCATCTGAAGTATTTCTGCTTTCCCTCTGCCAGCAGCAGCAGAGCAGCCCCACACTCCAGCCAAGGAGCCAAACCAGGCTCCTACTGACACCCCAGCAACACTCAACAGGGACTCACCCTTTACTAAAGCCCTTACCCACCACCAACCCCTGGGGTTTTACTGAGGGATGACCCCACTCTTCAGTCATCCCACAGATCTGGGGCTTCCTCCCTCCTTCCCACAAGGTGACAGGATGCCCTGGCCCCACTGCTGTGCTGATAAACCACAGAGCAGGACTGTGGCACCAACCCCCCACCAGCATCCCCACAACAGGCTGTTACAACACAAATGATGAATACTTCTGATTTACTCCACTGCAGGCTGGATTTACTTCCATCTCTCCTTGGGCCTTTGGCTTCCTACTCTCCTCTAGATCTCCCCCAGTTTAACTTCTATCTCCTTGAATTGCTCCTTTACACTTACCAAGACAAAGTTTAAGTGCTTTGGGACTTGCCCACAGTCATACCCAGAGTCTGTGGTAGCACAAGGATGAACACCCAGACCCCAAATACCCAAGCAGCCCTATGGCTCCTGTCCTTCCCCTGGGGAGCCACCCATCCCTCCTTCCCTCCCACTGCTGTGCCAAAGCTCTGAATTCCTCTGACCCTAATCCAGATGGCAAGATTATCTTCCCTACAAGCAAGGACACACGCTGTCCAAATAAACAGATAATTAACTCTAAACTTGATTTGGAAGGGCAAAGTGACTCTCTCTTTGTACTTGGGCATCCTGCCAAGACAGGAGACCATGGACATTTGAACTTGCACCCAGAAAAGTGACTCAGAGCTGTGGTGGTGTCACAGGAGGGACAGGATACATGCCATGGCTGAGAAATAAAAGTGACTGAAGTTCAAGGTTATACTAATACATTCAGGAGCTGGGAAGAAAAGGGAAAGTGACAGAGCACTAACCAGGCACAACCTTCAGCAAAGATTAACCCCTTGTTGTCACCCCCACAAGGGAAGACCAGCTCCAGACAACACACAGCCCTGTGCCACAGGGCACCAGCCATAAAAAGCTCCCTGTGGAGCACAGGGAGAAGTCCACAGTCTCCTGGCAGTGACCCTGGGTGGGTACTCTGGCAACCCAATTAATGCTCAACCACACAAGAAGTTTCATTTGGTGGAGAACTTGGCTAGTAACTGCATTACAAAGAGCACTAAAACACCACTGCAAAGCTTCCCATTAGGTTCCCACAGAAAACACTAAAGCAGGGTGCTGGAAGAAAAATAAGAGTGATGTGACTGCAGACAAGCAAATTGCACATTCCTCTCCATCAGGCAGGTCACCCTGTCCTCCCTCCTTGCAAAAAGGCTGTCCATCTCTGGATCTTGGAGCCAAGCAAGAGCTGGATGTTCCTTCTGTACAACTGTAGACTAAACTGTTAGTTAAAGCCTCCACAACTGGGGCTTAGCTGCCAAAAAGGCACAGCTCCCTGGAGGGTCCATCTCCTCCTCCTTATCTGGTTCCAGTAAATCACCAAAGAGCTGGTCTGGCAACCAGCTCCAGGGGAATATGCTGGTGGGGGAAGAATGTGGCTGATTTATTGCTTTTATTCCTGATGAAAGCTCAGAAATTTTAATTACAAGCTCTTCTCTTCCCCTCTGCCACCCCACCTGTAGGAATTTCAGCCAATCTCAGCCAAAACCTGCCAGTCAACCCTTTATTTCACAGAGTTTTGGTTTTTGTCATCTCACTCATCACTTGAACTGCTCATTACATCTCAGGGCAAAGAAGCCCTGAGAGCCAGCAGTCCGTGATTCCCAGGGAGCCTCAACTGCTCTGTGCACAGCACAGCCCAACTCTGCAAAGAGATGGAGGAATCAGTGCCCAGACACAGGCAGAAATAAATATCTCCAACTCTGTAAGGTGGCTTGATTTTTTCAGCAGCAGTTTCATTGCCCAAATTACACAAGGGTGGACAATTCCCCTCAGGGAATTGCCTCAATTCCCCTCAGGGCAGTGATGGCCATGTCAGTAACATTACCCTCAGAACACCCTGTGTTTCATTCACTTTCCCTGAAAATCCCAAGGCACATAAGGCAATGACAAACCTTTGCTCAGAGGAAGCCATGAATAAACACAAGGCTGATGGAGACCATGCTGAGCTGGTTTGGGGCAGGAGCTGCAGCATTTTCCCTTCTGAGCACCAAACCCAGCAGCAGCTGAGCCCTGGGAAAGGCTCCTTGCACAGGGCACAGCAGCCTCCCTTGTCACCAGCTGAGAGAGAGAGCTCCAAACCAGACCTGTTTGTGGTGAGCAGCACCTGGCCCACAGCAATTCCCAGCTCCAGACAGCTCAGACATGGATATTGATGAGCTGCCCTGTGTGGGCCAAGAATGAGAGCAAGAATGAGCCTGTGCTCTCCTCAGCCAGGTGAGGGCTTTGTCTCCAGCAAATTCACCACTGTGCTCAAAGCAGCAGAGCTTCAGCACCCAGAGCAGAGGGGTTTGGCTTTCTCAAGCCTCCAGAGGAGGTCTGCTCTCCCAAGCAGGGCTGCCCTGGAGAGGCATCCTCGGGGAGGCAGCTCCCAGGAACGCTGCCTGGGTGGATGTGGGGGTGGAAGCTGTGCTGTCTCCTTGCACTGACCACACTGCAGCTCTCCAGGGCTTCACAGGGGATCCCTGCAGCTGCAGCCCGGCCACCCACTCGCTGCCCACAGCCAGGGAAGGGAACATTCCAGGAGGTTCATGGCTCTGGTGCATGGAGCACAGCCCGGTGTGCTCTCCTCCTCTCTTCATTCACAATCTCCACAGCACAAAGTTTCCACACTGACCTCTAACGCTGGGAGGAAATTTGATCATGGCCTAGTGACAAGAGCTGCTTTAATTTTGATGCTGGGCTCCCTCTGGTCCTGGACATTTGGTTATTCAAGGTTTATATCTCAGCTACAGATTCTTCTTCCTGCTTTCCCTTCACCACTCCTACCCTCAGGAAATGGTGTGCTTAGACATAGCAGGAGAAAGGCAATGAATGTGAAATTAGGCCTCATTTCTTTTTTTTAAAGGGTTGTCTTAACTCGGGAACTATTGAACTCACTTCACCCAGCACAGGAAGATTATCGTTGAGTTTATCTCAGACTCACCTAGCTGGCTGTAACAATTGTATTCCAGAAGTTCACAGCAAATTTGTCATTTTCAAATGACATTTTCATGTCATTTTCAAATACATGTCCTTTACTAACTTCCAGTGAAAAGAAATCTGACTCTTACTTGAAATTTAGCTATCCTGGGAATCCTGCAGTCTCTGGAAGAGCCTTGGTAGAATCAAACTAGGTTTTTAAAAGGAAAAGGAAATTTATGATGCAGAAGTAAAACTTTCCCTGACAACAGTTTCAAGGGTGGTCATTTTATTCACAGTTTTTATTATATGTTCAGTCAAGGTAAGACAAGATGTCCATATCCCTGGGGCTTTTTTTAATGGTGGCTCCAGTTCCTGGATCCCTGTTTGTGCACACAGCAAAGCCATCAGTCTCAGCAAGATGTGAGCATTTACATCACACAGAAAGTCACAATATTTTGAAAGATTGCAATCAAGCAATGTTGTGTTTCAGCACAGCTTTTCAGCCCTTGAATGTGAGAATTTACTTCATACATGGCAGCTCACAATAATTCAAATCTCTGCACATCTCTGTGCCAGCAAACAGATGCACCTCATCTTCATATTAAATTAAATGTATTCCTCATTCTCATGCACAACTTGGAAAAAAAAGACTGGAAGCACTCTCAGTGCCAGGCATCCTCAAATTCCCCATAATTTCCACACAGACTAAAGGGTCTATAATGTCACATGGTTAAAAATACTTAAATATATATAGAAACAGTATTACAAAAAACAAGAAAGGAGTGATGAAAGCCAAGTTGTTAGCAACCTGAAGGGATTTATTCTCCTTCCTTGCACTAGGAGATGGTGCATCATGTGCCCCCAAAAGCACCCTGGGACACAGCACCACAATCACAAAGCGTGGCTGGGAGGTTTCCCCTTGTGAAAGTCACACTGTGGTATCTCCTGTGACCAAAAGCCTTGGCTCTGAAGCTAAACTGGCAATGTGGGCAGGAAGATGTCTCTCTTGAGACTGAAGTAGCCTTTTTCTTAATGTAGCCTTTTCTTTCTGTGATGAGTTTCAAGTACCTCAGCTGGACTTCCCAGTCCCACAGCAGGACTGCAGTCTGTGACTCTTGCCCCAAAAATGAGTGACCAAGTTGTGTGCTCGACTCTGCCCCGTGCCACCATCAGCACACCCTGATGTGCAGCGTCAGCCTCGCCCAGAGGGGAAGGAGAAGGAAAACTGCTGAGCAAGCAGAGCCCGCGGCTGCTCACTGCTCCCACCTCTGATAATCGATCCCCAGCAGCAGCTGGAACACCAAGGAGCCCCTGATTGCAGCCCAACACGCCAGAGAGGGATCCCCACAATCCCCACATGCCCTGCAGACACTGCCTGCCCTTACACGGCTGGCACAGAGGCTGCACCCCCAGATCTATCAAAACACCCACAGTTTTCCCAAGCATCAGCACCCTTTGGACACCTGCAGATAAGCACAGGAGCTGCAGGTGGGACATGTGTTCTGCAGCACGTGCAGAAAGAGAATCAGAGGTGATGGAGCCGAAGAGGAACTGCGTGACAAACGTGCAATGCCACCAGTCACTCTCTGCCCGACCCTGGCACCGGTGCCAGGCTCCATTCAAAGGGAGCTCAGCAGGGTGCAGGCAGAGGAGCCTTCCCAGCCCACAGCAAGGCGCAGGCTGTCTCAGCTGAGCAGCAGCAGGGACAGCAGGCAGCGGCTTGGAGCCAAACCACCCCAGCAGCAATGAGCTCCCCTCATTTCTCACAGCACCATCATGGTGCCAACTCGAGCTCTGGCGCACCCATTCCCTCTCTACCAGCCCACCCAACCCATCCAGCAACACTTACCAAAGCACTGCTTCACAAATTACCATTAACTGGAGTCCGTGCAAGTCTAACAGCAGATATAACAGCAACACACACTCAAAAAGCTTCTTCAGACTGACCTTCCCCAGTTCAGACTCCCACTGAAAGCCCTGCACAGCCCCACAGGGCAGGGGACAAGAGGGCACTGCTGGAAGGGAGAGCACTCGTGCTCCCTGCAGCCATGTGACAATGACCCTCATGTCCTGACTCAGCACCACCTCAGGGAGCAGAGAGGAAGTGCAGCTGTCAGATTTCCAGCCTTGGGAGCTCTGCATGGCTGGGGATGTCCCCATTGCCACCAGATCTGCCTGACACCTCTTTCTGACCAGAAAGGACCATCCTAAATTCCCAAGGCAGGTGTGTGTGACCAGATTTCCCTTCCCACCTTGTCTGCCCCAGGGATTGCCCTTCCTCTCGTGTTGACCATGGCACAACACAGCTTAAGGGCACAATCAGCCTTGAGAAGAAGCTTTAAAAAAGCCCAGTTTAAAATCAGAGACCATTTTTTGCCCCAATTTTGTCAGCCTCAGGACAGACACATAAATGATAAGCAACCAAACCAAGTGAAAACTCCAATTCTTTGTACAGCATGACCTGCAGCCTGAGCTTTAGATAAAACAGCAAAACAAGAAGGCTGTAAATAGAAATTAAACAACTGAAACATCTGGAAGGAAAAAAAGAAAACCACTGGACAGGCCTCTCACAGGTCTGCAAAGTTTTTGGAGAGCTCACAGACTGCAGCACCAAAAGGAAGCTGCACTGGGACCCCATCACCCCTCCCAGCAGCAGCAGTGCAGCAGAAGGAAGAGACTTGCCCACAAACAGGAATGCAGTCTTGTGACCAGCCAAGGGCTTTCTTCTTTCACCCACTAAGGACTTCAGGCAGGTTACTGATGGTTACAGCCCCACAGACACAATCCCAAGAGGAAGGAAGAGAGGCAGCAGCAGCAGAAACAGCAGGGCTGTGGTGGAGGTGGCATTCCTGCCCAGACTGTGATCTCCTCTGAACCCCACTGCAGCCAAGACTTCCTGCATGTTAGTCTGTAATATTGGGCCAGGGGACCCTCGGGAAAACCTGAGCTTCTCTTATTCCTCTTAGAAATGCAACAAATTAGACTAAGAAATTCTGTTTGCATCAGCCTGTGCCAGCCTCAAATGAGCTCTTTTTACTTTCCCTTTTAGTAAAAGGAGACCTGGGAGGAAAGGTTGGCCTTTCCAAAACAAAAGCAGGTGCTCAGATCCAGGTTATTTAACAATTGCCTTGGATGAGTCTTTTCTCCACAGCTCTGCCACACAGAGATTGCATTTCCCATCAACAAGAGGATGCTGACCTGGGTTTGGCCTGGTCTCCATGTTTTGGGTGGGAATCATCACACAGATGAGTCCCTGGGCTTGTGGGGAAGGAAAGCAGAGTGAGAAACCTCACAGCTTTCCTTGCCCCTTCAGCCTCTGTTGGAAAGGATTGCTACACCTACAGCTCCCCTAACACTTTCTTCCCACAGCTTCCCATTAACCAGCTCAATAAAGAAGGGTAGAAAATAGCAAAGCCCCACACCAAACCAGGGAAATGCTTCTGCACTCTTCCACCAGCTCAGAAACCCCAATCCCAACTGAGGAGTTGGCTGCAGCAGCACCTCAAGCAGGGAAGGGAACACAAAAACTGCTGGGTTTTTTTGTGAAACAAAAATTACTCTCACTGTGAAAGGTGTCTTCTAGCCAGAGCCTGACACACTGACATCAGCAAAACTACTATTTTAGGCACTGGACAGACACACGGTGTGCATCACTCAGTCTGGATCTTGAAATACTGCATATTTGAGCTTCCACTGTGTCACACTTGCATGTTTTCTGGCCCCTGGGTCTTATTCAAGGACAGCAGAGCAGCTGCAAAAGCAAGGAAGAGAACAAGAACTGTTTTACTTGAGGCAGAAAGGAAATCTATGCTATGAGTATGCTCAGGTGGGGCTGTGCAATGAGCCCAGGGCACTGAATCAAAGGATTTAAGGCATTATCCCACACAAAAATGAATTCAAACTTGCCAAGCTGCCTTAAAGCAAGCTAGAATTACTGAACTTGCACATTTCCTGTTATGAGATAAAAGCCTGACTCTGAACCTTTAAATATAGGGATCTCCCCAGCTTAGGCACTTGAACACCTTCCTTTACAGATTAATGTGAGCCAGCACAGAAAAGCAGGAGCTCAGGGTTACAGGATAAACAAAACTAGAGAATGGCAGGGAACTGACCCCCTGTGAACCAACACTGCTCTTCAGCCTCCCTCCCAGTGAGGGACAAATCCAGAGCACCACACCTCAGGAACTGCTTGCAAGAGGAACAGGGGTCTTGCCAGCACCAATATTCAGGAGCAGGGACAAGCCTGCAGGAGTTCTAAACCACCCTACTGCCAACTCCACGGGCACCTCAGGCCAACAACGGCTCAAAGGGCTGCAAAACCTCAGGAGCAACCCATCCAGGCATGGACTTTGCATGGTTCAGGTCCTGCTGAAGATGTTTTTCCAAGATCAAGAGGCAAAATGACGTAATTTTCAGCAGCCTCTTCTGTGAGTGCTGTACCCTGTGGTACCACAGCCAGAGCTGGAAGTTCCTCTCCTGCCCACAGGCTGTTTGTTCACCTGTGCCTGTGGCTTTGCCTTATGCCACAACTGGGAAAGGAGCCCTATGGATGGGGTCAGTAGCCAGAGACTTTGACCTCTTCCACCAGGAAAAGTTTGAACAGCAAAACCCTCCAATGCTGGTCTCTTTTGAGAGGTTTCCTTTGAAACCAACAGCTGAAAGAGCACCAGAGGGACAGGGTTAAGCAGATCTTGCAAAGTTTTCAGAATTGTCAAGACTTTTGATCAGAACAGCGTGTTTTAGGGATTTGTTTATTTCAAGAGAATCAAACACTGTCTGTAAGGAGCCAGGATATTCTGTATTTATAATCCCAGTTTCCTCTGAGAATGGAAGAACTTTTCAGACATTACAAGCCCATCTCCTATGTTGCTGTAGGGTTTGGAGGTGTTACTGCATGATCCTTGCACCGCTTGGAAACTCAGCATTAGAGCTGTCCTGCCCTATCAGGGGGTTTGTAATCACCCTACACAACCTCCCTGCCTGCCATGGGTCAGCATCCGATCTCATCTTTTTGAAATGTTCTGGGAATCACACACAGCCACAGCAGACCTCAGAACATCAATTCCATACCCAAAACATGGCACAGGCCACAAGATATCAGAGAACTCAGGGGTCACAGGCTGAAAGGCTGGTCCCAAGCTGCAAAAACCACAGCTCTCCAATGCTCCAGCAGAATCAACACAAAGAAGATACTTGACACAGGGTTTTTTGTTCCTTTGTAACAGGAGCTCCTCCTCTTACCTCCAGCAGTTATGCATTGAGTCCTGTTACACAACCAGGACTTGCACAATCCTTGCAGGCATTTTATCAACTTGCTCCTCCAAAGCTTGGAGTTAGAGAGGAGATGCAGCAATGACCCATGAAAGAGAGTCAATTGATGTGTTTCACAACCACATAGCAAGATCCAGCACCACAAAACTATCAACTCCCTAGGTTGGTTGTTAAACCTTCCCAGCACACTTCCCGTCTACTGCCAGAGCCAGATTTTACCAAGGAGAAAACTCCAACCCCATCTCTAACTCCAAACCTGGCCATCTCCTACTCCACACAGCAAGAAAGGAAGGTAAATAAATCAATACCTCCATTCCCTGCAAAGGAGTGACTGGAGGCATGGACGTGGCTGATTACTAAGCAAAAATACTACAATAATCTGCCACCATGAGTCAACCTCAGCCACTCTTTGGACTTGTGGCCCTCCAGAAGCCACCAGACATGGCTTCTGGTCTCTCTGTCTGGATTGCATGAGTGATAGCAGCCCACAATTAACCTGAAATGTTTACTCAGGGACAAACAGCAAGAGATTATGAGCAGCCTGCAATTATGAATTGTTCTGACCTATGAAATTTTCAAGCCTATAAAGCACTCTTGGCAGAGGTGCACCTGTCACTGCAGGGCTGGTGATTCACTCTCTACAACAGCGTGTACAAAGTAATCTCATAATTGGGATCAAATGATCACGTTGGGAAATGCAAGTTCTAAGAATTGTGTTTTTTCAGGCAGAAGAGTAGACATCAGGAAACAGAACAAAGTTCAATGCCCACAGTGGTAACTGCAAGTGGTTTTCTTTTATACCACGGGAGCAGATGGCAGGAGCACAAACCTGAGCAGGGAAGCCTTTTCCTCAGTCCTTCAGAACTGAGCAAACACAACGTTTGCTGTATCCCAACAGGCAAAGGAGAGAGTAAAGACCAAATGGGATTTCAGTCATACAGTTTCACACTTTGCTTTTGCTGCAGGTAAAGAAGCCATCACTCCCACCCATTGCCAGTCACCCTCCCCAAACCCAGCTGCACCCAGAGATGCTCCACAACCTGTGACACTCAAAAGAAAGGGGTTACCTTGCACCTATGGGTCAGCAAACAGGAGTTGGTGGGGCCTGTGAGCCCCAGCACAGAGGGTGGTGAGCAGAAAGTCTCCCTTGAGACAGTTCAAAGAGTTTTGGTTGTAAGGCCCTGTCGAGCTCCTCCAGCTGCTCTGCAAGAAACAAAAGGAAAGTTGTAGAAGGCACGTGGCTTTCCAGGAGACACAAACCCAGAAATTACTGACTGAACAGGAAGCAACTGTGAAGTGGTGACAAGCAAGAGGTTCGTCTCTGTCACAATTAGAGCAGGACTAATTAACAGGGTCTTAAGCCGGATCTGTGAAACTACACCCTCCTTTCTTTCACATTCAAAGATTAAAAGAAGGTGTTCAACTGGTGTTAGTTCCTGTAGCTCCCTGTTCTGCAAATACCGTTCTCGTGCACCATCACATCCACGTGCAAAACTAAGATACACTCCATGCCATGCACACCCTGCCTCAGTGCTGTCAACCAGCCCAAGAAAAACCTGTACTGAGACAATGCTGGGTTTTCCAGGAAGGGTCTGGCTCAGCAGCCCTCCCAGACAAAACACCGATTTCCTCATTTGCAGCAGATTAATCAGCGAGCTGCTTTGCTTATGTGCAACAGCTCCTCGGGATTTCTCAGAGAATTACAGAAATATTGGAAGAAAGCCCATTCCCTTCCATCTAGAAAAAGAGATGTGTACACCACTGCACCCCACTAAGCAAAAAAAAATTACGAAACCCCACAGCTCCTCACAAGCCCACACAAAGTGTAGAGATCTGTTGTGAAGGGGATGTCCCCACCAACGCTCTGATTCACTTCCACAACTCAGAAACAGAGACCTGATTCCTTCTTCCTTGCACTTTTCCAGCCTCTCAGCCAGATATATGTTCCTACTTTTTAAAAAGAGCTGTAAAAACACAAGCCCATTTCACTTTTCCAGACTCACAGAGAGCTTCAGTGATCCCTCTTCTCTGTACACATTCCACTAAGCATTCCTATTTCCTTTCACACTCCAAAAGCTAACCCTAAAGAACAAAGCACACTCCAAGCTGCACCAGCAGTGCTTGCTCCTGCAACTAAGGCAACTCCCCAAGAACCAATTCCACTCTGATGACTAACTCCCAACACCATCATCCAGGTACCTTCACCCCCTCCAGCCTCAATATTCCCAAAACCACGGGGTTCCCATTATTTCCTTTGACAAGCACACACTCTAGGTGAGTACTTTCATTCTTCCAACTAACTCCACCAGGAAAAATCAGGAGCAAACAGCCTTCCCACACCCCAGCAGTTTATAAAGTGAAATAGATGGAGAAACAGCAGAACACCCCAGCCTGCAGCAAAGGGATCAATTAAACGCTGGGAATAACGCTCTCCAGGGATGTGCCAGAAAATTAAGCTCGTTAAAGGCTTTTAACCAGCTCGGGATGGGGTAAGTCTCAGCAGCCCTTCAGTGCTGTGGAAGCAAGGCAGGGTGGGCATCACCCTGCCGGGGTGACAGACGTGATGGGGCACCCCAAATAACAGCGGGGCCATGCCTGCCATGCGGGGCACATCGCCCACACCAGTACCCCCAGGAACAGGGGCTCAGCACCACCAGGTATTCCCAAACAAGACAGGCTCTGGTCATCCCAATTCCTAACAGGGGATCAGTCACATCAGACTCCCCAGATAAGGGAGCTCTGGCCATCCCGCTCCTCCTCAAACACCAGGGGGACAGCCACAGCACCCTGCCCAGATAACGGGCTCATCCCAGCCCTACCCCTCCAGTAAGAAGGTTCTCTAAACACCTCAGCACCCCCAGTAACAGGACGCCCGCTCACACCAGACCCCTCAGTGAACGGGGGGCTCTGGGCATCCCAGTCCCCCCACAAACAGAGCTCCATTCACATCGACCTCCCCGCCAGCGGCAGCGGTGCCACTCACCCGCCACAGGACCCCTGTGTCAGTCCCCCCACACAGCGAGAGCCGCCATCCCACACCAACCCCACCAGGGGTGCCGGACCGCCCCTCCCCAGCACAGAGAGCCCCGGCGGTGAGCTCAGCCCCCCGCCTCAGCCCCAGAGGATCCCCGGTCCCACACCCTCCTCACCCACAGGTGGCCGCTCCCCGCGTCCCGCACCCTCCGCCGCTCCGGCCCGTCTGCCGCTGGCGGCTCCCGCGGCCCCGGCGCGGCCGGCACGTACAGCGGGCCGCACCACCCGCGCACGCGCGCGGGGGAGCACGCTCCGCCCCCGCCGCCCGCCAATAGGCGGCGAGCGCGCCTACCTGTGGAGATCACCCCTCTGCAGCGGCGCATGGTACAGCCCCAGGACGGGGGTCTTAAAGGGACAGGCGCGGCGGGAGGGACCGGGGAAAGTGGGGTCGGCCAGAATTGGGGCGTGGGGTGGTCACGGGTGGGGTCAGGGGTCGGCCAGAATTGGGGCGTGGGGTGGTCATGGGTCGGCCAGAATTGGGGCGTGGGGAGGTCACGGGTGGGGTCAGGGGTCGGCCAGAATTGGGGTGTGGGGAGGTCACGGGTGGGGTCAGGGGTCGGCCAGAATTGGGGAGTGGGGTGGTCACGGGTGGAGTCAGGGGTCGGCCAGAATTGGGGAGTGGGGTGGTCACGGGTGGGGTCAGGGTGCAGAAGAACAGGGTCCAGGGGCTTGGCCTGGGGGGCAGGCTCAAGAGGGGAGGCAGGGCTGGATCAGCATTGTGGTTCGGGGGTGAGCGTTGGGGTCATGGTGGGGCCAGAGTTGGGGTGACACTGGGAGCAGGGCTTGGGTCACTGTGGAGTCACGAACTGGGGTCAGGGTGCCAAGGTCAATTTTGGGCACTAACTCTGGGCTGAGCCAGCACCTGCAGACCCAGGACCCGTCTGTCTGTGGCCACTCGTGGGTGCTGCTGTGGGACTCCCAGTTCCCCACAAGGTCATTGCCCAGAGCAGGGCCCCGTGGGTGGTCAAGGGGACCCCGAGGTGCAGGCTGGCACGCAGTCACTGCCATCCTCTGCTTCACCCAGGGAAGCACATGCTCCTGATTTAACCACAGCACAGATGATTCGGATGTTTTGGGGTGGTCTTTCTCTCGCTGCCACACCAGGAAGTTGCTCAAGCAGCTCTGGAAGCATCCCCAGCAGTCCCAGTGGGACATTTCACAACCCAGACCTCCAGGCCCCATGTCCCACAGGGACTGCTGCTCTCTTTCCTGTTGGTTTTTTTGGGAGGGGGAAGCTGGGTTATGACTCTGCTGTTTCCAGCTTGGCCAAAGCCAGAAGCACGGCTTGCCCTGACCCCACTGAGCAGCCCCATGGCTGTGTGGGGTCACCCCGGGCTGGATCTCCTCCCTTTGCCTGCCTGCTGGGCACTGGCACATCCAAAGCCACCATCCTGACGCCATCGCTGTGTTGACGCTTGCTCCAGAGTCAATAAAAGACTTGGGGAAGGTCCAAAGTTCGAGCTGGGCCTGGCAGGCACCTGAAGAGGTGTGAGGAGGGGGCACAGACCTGAGGAACACCAGCCCAGGGCTGCAGGGACACCCTGTTTCCTGACAGCATTTCAGCAGAGGGTCGAGGGGTGTGAGGTCACCTGAGTACCGGTGCCACTCACATCAGTTTTGGGATTGACCCCGTGGAAACTCCCTGGCGTGGCTGTTCTGTGACCATACCCTGTGGGGTGAACGGACAGGGTTACAGATCCCAGTGGCACTGAGGGGATGGCAGCACAGAGCAGGTCTATGGCAGGGGTGATCCCATCAGGTGCCCAGACTGGCATTATGGCACAGCCTGTCCTATTCTGTCCCCTCAGGGAAGGGGTTGGGAGCTCATCACACCCAGCCCAAACCTCCCAGGGGCAAGCAGCAGAGTCCTGCAGCCTACAGAGACCTGTTTGGTCAGAACTTTGTACCGATTTCTCCCCCCTCTCCAGCTCTCCTCTGTTCCCAGCACAGTTTGAGGCTGAACTTTTGGCCACAGAACCCTCAGAGTGCCAGCAAACACCAGGGGACACCATGGGACAGCCATGGAGGTGGTGTTTGGCAGTGTCCTGACCCTGGCACAGGGAACCTGGTCCACAGTCAGGATGTCTACATGGGTGTGCTTGGCCAAAAGTTACTGACAGGCAAGCAAAGAAACACGGACCTGTTTTCCTTCCAGCATCCATGTCCCCTGCCAGGCCTCCCCACTTTGTGGGTCCCCCCTCACCCCTGCATGGGGCAGCAGTGGAGGTCCAAGTCAGTTCTGCTTTCCTCATGTATCCCTGACTCCTTTTCCCTTGCACCACGCTGGGAGCTGAAGAGCAGAGAGGATGGCCTTGGACTTCCAGAGAATCCTTCCCATGGCAGGACTGCTACTCCAAGGACAGGGAACAGCTGGCTCTGCTCCCAGCACTGTCCCCGGACTGTCACTCTGCAGTGACCCTCTGAGGGCACGGGGGCAACCCAAGGGGCTTTCTGGACTCTCTGCACACCCTGTGCACAGACACAATCCTGGCATGGAATGCAGTGGCAGTTTTTTCTGAGCCAGAGGCACAGAATAACAAACCTCCAGGGACAGCACGTTCCCAGGGGCAGCCACCCCAAGGGCAGCCACCCCAGGCTGAACTGGGAGATTATTGATTTCTTTTCTTTTTTCTTTTTTTCCTGCTTTGGGAACTTCAATTCTCTGTCTCCCCACCAAGGAAATGAGCGGGTACTGCAATGTGTGATGAGTAACATTACTCTGAGCTTAGATAGGCAGATGCCAAAGCCCAGCAAGCTGATGTTTTACCTCTCGCTCTTCCAAATTTAAATGCTCTTCTCAGCCTTACACGTTTGCAAATGTCTCATCCCAACCTATTTCCTCCCGCTCAGCAACTTCACTCACCAGATCCACTGATAGAGTTGGACACGGGAAAACAACCGGATTCCAGCGTTTTCCAGCGTGCAGTACCACTTGTCCCCAGTGCTCGTCCCCAGCCACCAGCCTGAAACGCAGCTACATCCATCCCGCCGGCAGCCCATCCCAGTGATCCGATCCCACTGATCCCACCTCACTGATCCCACCCCCCAGAGATCCCACCCCACTGATCCCATCCCACTGATCCGATCCCACTGAGATCCCACCCCATTGATCCCATCCCAGTGATCCGATCCCCCAGAGATCCCACCCCACTGATCCCACCCCACTGATCCCATCCCCCAGAGATCCCACCCCACTGATCCCATCCCAGAGATCCCACCCCTCAGATCCTGCCCCACTGATCCCATCCCACTGATCCCACTCCAGAGATCCCATCCCAGAAATCCCATCCCACTGATCCCACCCCTCAAATCCTGCCCCACTGATCCCATCCCACTGATCCCACCCCTCAAATCCTGCCCCACTGATCCCATCCCCCAGAAATCCCATCCCACTGATCCCATACCAGAGATCCCATCCCACTGATCCCACCCCTCAAATCCTGCCCCACTGATCCCACCCCTCAAATCCTGCCCCACTGATCCCACCCCTCAGATCCTGCCCCACTGATCCCATCCCCCTGATCCCGTCCCAGAGATCTCATCCCAGAGATCTCATCCCACTGATCCCACCCCACTGATCCCACCCCACTGATCCCACCCCACTGATCCCATCCCACCCATCCCCTGGAGGGGCAGGCTCCAGCTCCCCACTTATAAACCAACCCAGAGAAAACCAGTCCTTCAGATTCTATTTCAAGTTCACAGTTTGGAGATACACAACATTTGTGATTGCTGTTGATCCTCATCCCCCTTCTGGAAAAAATCAGTGGTAAAATTCCTAAGTTTACAGGCAAGGACTACACAAGGAGGAAAATCAAGGCACTAACAGGAGCGGAGTGTCAACATTTCAATGTTCTCTCTGGCATTTCTTTCCTGGTATGAAAAACATGCTTTTAAATTCCAAACAAGCTCCTTATCCCACTCTTGCTCCACAGTAGAAGTATAACAATACAATTGCTGGCAGCAGGAAAAACAGGACCATGAAATCAAATCCATTTGTGATCCCACAGAGGAGAGAAATAATCAGGTATGAAACAGTTGTCCCCCAACTCCAAGCTAGTTCCCAAGCTGCTGCATCCTCCTGCTGGAAGTCCTGCCTGGAGTGCTCACCTTCCCAAGGAGAGCTTCTTACTCATGTTTTACTTCTGTGAGGTGCAAGTTCTCAGCATTGACTTTGGTCTCCTCCCAAAATAAAGCCCCTGTGTCCCACATGGGACCATGGCAGTCATTCCAGAGGGGCTGTGGAGAAGTAAAGCAGCTGGATGACAACACAGGGTTTGTTCACACCCTGATGGTGGAAAAATGAAAGAGGCAGGGACAGGTTTGGAACGTGCAGCTGCCAGAGCTGCCTCTGGCCAGGCTCACCGAGAGCAGGGAGGAGTCTTGAGGCTGTTGAGTTTCTGGGGATGGGTGAGGCACTGCAAGAACATCTCCAAGAGCAGGAATGGCACTTTGTGCTTGATGGAGCACTTTTTTATGCAGCACAGCAAAACTCCAAGTAGAGTCAAGAGCAATTGTTGAGATCCTGGCTGATTTACAGAGACAGCAGATTCCTCCTGGGCACTGTACAGTGGGCTACACAGCTGGGAATAAAGCTCAAATCCCAGCAACTGGACCAAACTCCTTCATGACAGCCTCAGGCACCAAACAGTGAATCCTATTGTAAATCCCTGGCTGAAAACTTCCCTCTCCCACACACCTGCCCACTAGCTCTGAAAAAAACAGAGAGATTGTTCTAATATTGGTGGGTGAGATTTCTAAAGCTGAGCAGTGTGAACACCCCCAACAGCACTGCTACATTCCACTTAATTCTTCTAACCCATTGTTAATGTCCCTTCCAGCTCCTTGGATTTATAAATATTTGCTCCACAAAGGGTCAAAATCCCTTACTGAAAAGTCTCTCACTGCTTCACAGGCATTTGAGGTTGCCAAGTGCTGGTGACACAGGCTGAGCTGGTGCAACACTTTCAGAAAATGAAGGCAATCCATTGATGAAGGCACAGGACCTTCAGCATTTTAGAGCTGTGTTTAGGGGTAGAAGAAGGTACTCTGTATTCTATCCTCTTGCCCCAGGTTGGTGTAACAAGCCCCCTGCAAGGCACTCTCTCAAGTGGACATGTCACCAGTAGAACATTGTCCTCCTCCATTTAATTTTAAGTTACAAACTAACACTTGTATGATTCCCACTCTTTTGGGTTCTAGCTACTTCAAACCTGTACAAAAAGACAGGAATGGGAAGTGTTTATTGCTGCAGCTTACTTAAACCCCAGATTTGCTCAGTGTTTTGCCACTGAGGTTCCTACCCTGGCCTGGGGAGCTGGTGCACTGAAACTCCAGTGGACGTGTGGAAAAAGGAAGCTGCCAAATGCAGCAAAGAAGAAAGACTTAAAAAGGATGACAAATTCACAGAGGTGATAGAGTTCCCATCCTCCAGCCACATCAAAAAGTAAAAAAAAAAAACATTATAAGGGAAATATAATTCAAGTAGACTGTGCCAGGTAGCAGGGGAATGGCCTTCACTGGAGCTACCAACACTCACCCCAGCCACAGGGTCCTGCCCGTGTGCGAGTCCTGCTGCTCTCTGGAGGATCAGTACACCTGGACTCTGGTAAATCCAGCTGAAACAGGGGCCACTGGGGCTGCTGGATCCCCAGGTGCTTGCTGAGCCCCAGCCAGAAGGCCCGTGGCTGTGGGTGGCTGTGGCTGAGCCGGGCACACGCGCTGTGGGACAGAGAACTCGCCCAGCTGGCAGCACTGTCCCGCCGAGGCCCCGGCCTGGGCCTGCCCAGGGCACCCTCCAAAGGCACCTCTGGCTTGGCAGTGGGAAGAACTGAGGCTGTGTCCTGCAGCGTGGCCCTGCTGATGTCCCTGGTGTCCTGGAGCGTGGCTGTGATGAAAGGCCTGGCTCTGAGCACTGCGCTGAGCAGGAAGAGCCAGAGGCGAAGGGCATGGGTAGCTCTGGGTGGGGTAAGTGCCAGGCACAGCGTCAATCCTGGGCAGGAAGAAAACAGAAGGTTACACTGTGCTCAGAACTGCCATTGCCTAATTAGTGCTGGAAATGCCCTGGGGGCAGATTTCCTCCTGACCAGCGATCAGAGAGGTCACTGCAATCCATCAGAGGGATTCACTACAACAGAAGCTCTTATTATAAGCAGCACTTGAGTAAAAAATGGGTTTAGTGGCCTCCCAGGACAGCTGTTCCCACTCCCAACCCACTCTCACTCCACACCCACTAAACGAGCGTGGCTCTTGGCCCCAGACTCTTTGTGCAAGGAATACACAAAGCCAAACTGCAACATGCTTTGAGATCCCTGTGCACATCCCCCCTGCCCTGTGAGTGACACCTCTGCCAAATCATTAATCAGGAGAAGTTACAGCTGCTAAGTGTTATTTATCAAGAAAATGCACAAAGGCCTTTGGTGCGAGTAAGAGCCCAGAGTATGGAGCAAAGGGGGAAAAAAGGAAGGAGGAAAGAGTTAGAAATGAAAGAGTTAGAAATGAAAGAGTTAGAAATAAAATTAATCATTCAGAAGCAAGGGCTAGGAGGTGTTTGCCAGCAGAAGGCATGACTCATCCTGCCAAAACCTATCAGGAGAGAGGCAATCTGCCTGGAAGCTCAGCCTCTGGGACTTCAGGAGTGCTGCTCAGCCCACGCACACGAGGATGAGAGCTGAGAATCCAGGCAATATTCATGAAGCCATGAGTGCCAAGTTCCCAGCAAGAAGAAGAGACTGGCTCATGCTGGGTTTTTCAAGCTTGGAGATTTCTTTTTAATTATTGGATTCTTTTTTTTTTTTTTTTTTTTTAATTTGTGGACACAAACACGATGCCAAGGCCTGGACTTCAAAGAAATATCTCCTGTCTTGCAGCCATTTAATGCCTGAACCTTATGAAAATTTAAAATTAAAACAAATCCCAAAGTATTAAGAACTCTTGCTTGGAAATAAGCATCAAAATAATAAAAATTAAGCTCCAGAAGTGCTTACAGAAGTTGTATCTAAGACACAGACATGCAAATTCAGCTGCAGCAGTGGAAGCATCCTAGAAACACCTTCCCACACCCTGCTTGATAGTCAAATGTTCATGGAAATACCTTTGTGTCACAACAGTCTGTGTCACCTCACCAGAGGAGGCAGGTTTAGACACTGAGCTGCTGTGCACAGCAGGATAGGACTGGTGCTGACACAGGCTCAGCACAGAGCCAGGCTCCCTCTCCTCCCAAAAGCTGCACTTGCACAGGAGGGAGAGAGGGAAAACACAAACTCTGGGTGTGTCTGGCCTCTCCTGCAAGCACTCACACCTTTTGAGTGTCCTGATGGACCTGGGGGACACTCCTGCTGCAGGCAAGGGTTGTTTTTATGGTTTCCCATGGGTGAGGGCAGTGCAAACACCTGGGAATGCTTCTACTTCAAATAAAACTTTACAGCAAGCTGATGGCTTAAACAATACACAGAATGTAACCCTGAATAGAAAACTATTTTTCCTCTGAGAAACTGAAAGGACACCTCAGAGTAAGTAAATATTTGACTTGCATTTTCAAGCTTTTTAGAGCACAAGTGAATTCTCGTGGTTTGTGTTAAACTTAAAACCTTTCCTGCACGTCAGCTGTGGGCCCCAAGCTTTCTTTTCTGCAAAGCAACATTGCCTTGACACTGAAAGGTTAAAAGAAACCAGAAGGCCTGCACTGAACTTTGTAAGTGCCATCCTTAATTTACAATGCTCTGGTCCTAAGTAGCTTTGGACACAACTCACTTCACAGCAATCCTGGCAGGAGAGGTGGGGCAAATAAAGATAAGGATCACGGCCCAGGGAGCCATCTAGCCAGGATCAACTGCCTAAAGCTGGGGCAGTTACACAGCTTAGCTTTCCTGTCAGCCAGAGCTGCAATATTCCCATGTGTACACGCTGCCCTTGCAGCAAAGGAGAGGTTTTACCTCCATTTAGCTTTCACTAAACACCTGGTCGAGTTAATGTGTGCTGATTCATTAGTCACACTAATGTCACCAGTGAAACATCGATGGGTGACTCTGCTCCCCATGGCACCCACAATGAGAACAGGAGAGGCACAATGCAGCTTTTAGAGATGATTTAAGGCCTCTACTCACACCTCAAAATTCCCCTACAAGATGTTTCCTACAGGAACTCCTGTACTTACATGCTGTTTTCAGAGGCTCTTCTCTCTGCTGAGGACCCTGGGATGTATTTCAGCCCTGGGATCCTCTTCAGCAGAGTGAAAGGGAACACCCGGTCCAGCTTAGAGCCCACGGACTCTGGAAAATCCAAGCAGAAGCAGTAGCCAAGCCCATCTGAAGTCAGGAGCTTGTTAAGGAGAGTTGAGGACAAAACACACTCATTTCTGACACAGCCACACTCAGTCCCCCTCTGTTCCCAAAACACTTTCCCTAGAGAATTCTCCCAGCTCTACCCAGGCACCACCTTCAGAGACCATCCTCCTCCTCAGCCCCACGTGCTCTGCATGCACTGGGAAGGGGCAGAGGGAGGGCAAACACAAATGCAGGATGGGATGGGATGAGAATGAGAATGAGAAAAGCCAGTGAGGGTTTAGAGCAGGCCAAGAGTCCAGGAAAAGCCAGTGCACCTCAGCAGTGAGAACTACAGCACTTCCTTCCCACCACGATCCCGCTCTGGCCGCTTGGAAAGGATACAGGCTTCCCCAACCAGCAGCCCACACAGGTTCCCCAAGAGAGAAGAGTGGGGCACAAACCACGCTGGGCAGAGCCCAAGCCACGGCACCAGCACCACAGGAACTCTGCAGCCAAAAAGCAAAGTCCTCTTCATCCGTGAGCGGGTGGTGGAAACCCCCAGCATGGCAAAAGCCACTGGCATGAACCCCTTGGCATCCCCCACTTCCAGCAGCCGGGAGACAAGGGGCTGGAGGGACAGGTAGAGGAGGGCAGAGAGCACGGAGAAAGTGGCAGTGAGGATGCAGTGCTTCACCGTGCCCACGTTCCTCTCAAAGCTGCCAGCAAAGTACCAGATGATAACAGTTCCACAGGCCAGGGAGATCAGGTCCTCGTAGATGAAGATGTAGGTGATCAACCTGTGAACTGAGCACAGCAGCACCTCAGACAGGCACTGGGGTCACTATAAAACAATTCCAGGGAGAGTGAGCCCACAGGATTAATTAATAGCTTTCATTTCTATCCTGGTGTAGAAGAGAAGGAACCTGAGGCCTTGAAAACCAGCCATAAATAAGCAGATAGAGTGAAAATGAGTGCTAGCTTGGGTGTCACAAACATATGGGCTGGCTCTTGCTGCTTCCTGGGAAGCTGCCTGGAAAAAAGCAACAGCATCTGTAGTAAATTTCAGACTCATTAAAAGAGAAGGCAAGAGACATAAAAATAACTGTTAAGGTACTGACAATTTTGGCAAAAAAGAGAAACATTTCTTAAACTGCCAGCAGGCTGATTTTCATCCCCAAAAATGTCTGGAGGTTATCACACCTCAGCAGTGCTTCTGGGCCCTCTGTTTAGGTGTTCTCCTAGGCACAGAGCAAGGATTGAGACAGACTTCTCCACCTCCCTCCCATCAACCTCAGTTCCACAGCCAGAAAAATACCAGTGAGAAACAAAACAAGGCAGTGCAACCCCTGGAGACACGTGAGGAGATGGTGGAACCCACCCGTCAGCTCAGAGCCCTGCGCTGATCAAGGAAATCACTGCACAGGGGTAAGCTGGAACACTGGGAATTAAAAAGTGTGATAAAAATAATTCTGGGAATACCACAGGGACTGAGAAACACAAATCTCTCAAGCTCCCAGTAGTGTTATCCATGGCGCTGACTGTCAGAGGACGGAGATGAGGGTGTGGCGGAGCAGCCTGACGTCGAGGGACTGAAATGGGTGCCCAGCAGGCTCGGTGAAGTCAGGGGAAGTGCACGGAAAGCGGGAAGGGACACGGAGAGCGGCACAGGAGGGGAGCAGCAGACCCGGAGAGGGGCTTGAGGAAATGCAGAGAAATGGGGGCTGGGGGCAGGACAAGAAGGCCGGAGAGAGGGGACACAAAGGCTCTGCTGGGATTGACAGAAGGCCGGAGAGAGGGGACACAAAGGCTCTGCTGGGATTTGGGGAAGGCGCGGATTGAGGCGGGCAGAGGAGCCAAGGAGGCAGCGGCTTGCGCCCGCTCACCTTCCCCGTCGTGCAGGGCAGCGGGGCGCAGCGCGGCGGCGGAGCGGGTGGCGGGGACAGCCCGCAGCAGCCCGGGCGCGGAGGCACCGAGCGAGAGCAGCACCGTGAGGGCGGCGGCGGCCGGCGGGGCTGAGGGCGCCGCCATTGCTGCCCCGCGCGCCCGCCGCTTCCGGGCGCCGCCGGAAGGCCTGGCCGTTACCATGGCAACGGGGGGGGCGCTGTGGGGTCGTTGCCATGGAGACGGGGTTTTTTTTTTTTTTTCTCGCGCTCTCTCTCTCTCTCTCCACCCCCCTCTTTTGAATTTTTATTTAATTATGGTTATCTATCCGCTGTTCAGAAGGGGGAAATATCCCAGCGAGAGGTGTGAGTGTCGCAGGGAGCCCACTCAGGGCCGGGTGTTCCCACACTGGGTGCCCCAGGGTGTGGGAGGCCCATTCAGACCCCGAGCTGCGGGATCTGGCTGCTGGGAAGCAGAGAACAGTCAGGCTGGAAAAGATCTCTGGGATCATCGAGTCCAACCCGTGACGGATGAGCAGCACCATGTCAACTAGAGCAGAGCACTGTGTGCCACATTCAGTGTTTCTGTAACCACCTCCAGGGATGGGGACTCCACCACTACCCTGGGCAGCCCCTTCCAATGTCTAATCACTCTTTCAGTGAAGGAATTCCTCCTCATGTACAGCCTGAACCTGCTGTGACTAAATCCTCTCACCCTGTCCCTTGGAGCAGATCCCAACCCCCCTGCCCCAGCTACAACCTCCTGTAAGATAATAGTAGAACACAAGAAAGTCCCCTCTGAGCCTCCTCTTCTCCAGGCTGAGCCCTCCCAGCTCCTTCAGCCATTCCTGGTGCTCCAGACCTTTCCCCAGCTCTGTTCCCTTCTCTGGACGTGCTCCAGCCCCTCAATGTCCTTCCTGAACCGAGGGCCCAGAACTGGACATGGGACTGAGTGTTTCCCTTCAGGTGGAGGTGGAGAGGAATTCCCACACCACAGCTGCTCCTGCCATGCTCATACCAAAAGCTGTGGCAGGTTTGTATTGTCTGCCTTCAATTCCCCAGAATATTGGCTTCATTGTTTGGTCAGTTATAGTCAGATCTAGGAGGGGAATCAGCAGCTCATAAGTGAAGATACCAAACTTCTTGCAGGTCTTGTGGACATAAGGAGATGATAAAATGTGGAAAATAGTAAAGGTAAGTTGGGTGCTGCTGGCTGTACGTGAGCTTTTGCCATCTTTTTATTGTCTCAACCATGCAATGAGGCTGATGCTGCAATAAAAGCTCAAGGAACACCTCAGCAATCCCGTCCTGTTTGTGGAAAAAAACCTTCAAACACAATGAAGGAGGGAGAACTTAATCAGATTCTTTCAGGGTAAAGATTCCCTGTGATCATGACCATTGGCTAGCTTTACACACAGTTAGCACAAACCACAATTGCAACTGTTCTTGAGCTTATAGCTGGGGATGTGGCTGTGGATATTGTAGTAGGAAATTAGTATATTTGCAGA
This sequence comes from Taeniopygia guttata, assembly GCF_048771995.1. Classification (NCBI taxonomy): domain Eukaryota; kingdom Metazoa; phylum Chordata; class Aves; order Passeriformes; family Estrildidae; genus Taeniopygia; species Taeniopygia guttata. The sequence goes on along the minus strand of NC_133044.1, from coordinate 5,889,822 downwards.
AAAGGAGAAAATTGTACATCCCAGCTGGCTGTGTTCCTTTGTCACCTGCTCCAGGTGACCCTGCCTTGGTGGATGATCTGCAGAGGTCACTTCTGACCCCAAGTGATCCTGAGAACTCTGCTGTGTGCCCACACAGTCTGGCTGCTGGCTCACAGAATCCCAGGAGGGTTTGGATTGGAAGGGACCTAAAGGTCACCACCCTGTCAGGTCTCATTTACACACAGCAAGGATCAGAAGAAACCCACCTTCCCACAGCACCTCTGATTTTGCAACGTGGAGAAGGATTTCAGACAGCTGGGATCATTTCCAACCAAGGGGAAAGAGCAGAGGGTTGAAGGGCTGATGTTTCTCCCACACCTCAGCTTCGAAGTTTTTGGCTGGGACCATAACACAGCTCTATCAGCAGGCGGGCAGACACATAAGCCTGAAACTCTCTCTGAATTAATTCCATTTTCCACATATGAGAAGCCTTCAGTCCCTGAGGAAAGCACAAACACCGAGAGGCTCCACCCAGAGCAAGACCCCCCCCCCCATGTCCCCTGGCTCGGGAGCATTTTTTGGGATCTGTCCTAACCCCAACATGGCACGGGCAGCATCTGTGAGCCTCCAGGTTATCACAGAAAGGTTCATGGGGCAGTAGAAGACATCATAGCTGGAGGAGATGAAGTTTCTCAAGGAGAAACCAAAAGGCAGGGAGCTCAACCCTCTTTTTTTTTCTTTTTTCTTTTTTTTTTCTTTAATTATTCATTCCAGTCACTGCTTGTTTTGCAGAAACTTATTTTCAGCTGTGGCAGTGGGATTTGCCTCCCGCTGCTACGCCCAGGGGGGAAAGAAACAGCCCAACTTCTCTGTAAATCTGCTCAAACCATTCAGCTGAAATCAGAGAAAGCTCCTCACTGCCTTAACAATTAAAAAAAAAAAAAACAGGGTAAAACCTCACTGTTCTCTGGATGCATGTGCAGACTGTCCCTAGACAGAAAGGTGCAACTGTTAACCTACCAACTCCCACGAGAAGGCAGTTTGATGTGAAACAAGAAATACAACTTCTAAAAATAATCAGATTAAATACTCAATGTCGCTTTTGCTCTTTTCATTTCATCATCTTTCTCTCTGAAGCAAACCCTCACGTTCCACAGAAGTGGCTCTCAAGATCATGACCCGTCCCTTTCTTTGGCAAACCATTCTCCAAGTTGATATTTGGCTTTCTAGGATACTCAGAAACGCTGGCAAACCTTTCTGAATTTTCCTGCGGACCCAGATTTTGGATGTTTTCTCTAACCCCACTTAAGCATCTGCTACAATGGGTGATGCACGAGTGGGGTACTGAGGGAAACACGGGGGCTGCTGGTGCGGAAAGCCGGGCGTGCAAACCCTCCATTTCAGTCTGCGCACGCTGACCATGCCCTGCGCGTTTATTAATTAAATTAATTAAATCCTTTGATGTGTCCGCACAGCCTCGCACCCTCTCCCCTCAGTACAACCCCCCCTCCGCCCGCTGTACCTTGGAACAGCCCATCTCACCCCCCCGCTTCCCCAGCGAGTGGTAGGCGCCGCGAGCTCTGATTGGCCGCCCGGCCCCGCAGTCCGCGCGAGCTGCGGGTGCCTCAGTGTGCGCGCGGCCGGCGCGGCGGGCGGGTCGCTCCGTGCGCTCCTTCCGCTCCCTCCGCCCCTCAGCGCCGCCGCCATGGCTTCGGGTAGGTGCCGCCAGCCCCTCCGGCCTCAGCGGGCAGCGGCGGCTCCGCTTCCCGCCGCCGAGCGCGGGCGCGGTGGGGCGCGGGAGAGAGGGCGGGCGGAGCGAGCGCCATGTGGCGCATGTGGGAAAGGCCGCGGCCATGTTGCGGGGGACGCGCCCGCTTTTTCCCTCACGCCCCCCCCCAAACCCACCGCAGCGCTCGGTGAGGGGGAGGGGAGCCACGCCCCCGCCGGTGGCCCCCGTGGGCACGCCCCCCTCGGCTGAGGCCACGCCCCCTCCCGGGGGAGCCCCGCTGCGCGAGCCGCTCGGGCCACGCCCCTTCAGCCTCGGGGGCGCCCCCCACCCGTGTCGCAATGGGGGCCCGTGGGGCAGGGACCCTTTGGGGTATTGTGCACCCCTCCTTTTGGGGTCTGGGCCTCCCGTTTATGCTGTGCCACAGGCCCCCCGAGTGAGTGTGGACCCCATTTTGGTTCATACTTCCCGGTATAGGCCCTCCCGCCTTAGGTCGTGGTCCCCCGCCGTGTATGGGATGTGGGCTCCATTTTGGTTCATATCCCCCCCTGTTGGCTCCCCCACTTTTGGGTTGTGTACACTTCCTCTCGGTGTGAAATGGAAATTCCCCCCTTCTGGGTCACAGCCTTTCCCCTGTGTGGACCCCGACTTTGGCTTGTGGTTGCCCCCACCCCCATGTCGCTGTGAGGTGGGGATCACCTTTGGGTCGTGCCTAACTTGCTTTGTGTGCTCCCTCTCTGGATCAGCACCCCCTATGGAATGCAGGCACCCCCTCCCCTGGGTGTTGCCCCTCTTTAGCATGGGAAATGCCCTCCCAACCCCTTTGTGCTGCCTCTGCTCTGCACTCTGTGCTCTTCACACAGAGAAGTGGGGGGGCTCACACCCCCTGCCGTGGGCTCAAAACCGCCCTGGCTGGGATTGTTTTCCAGCGGGGCTTTAGTTGAGCAGGGAAGCGGGATCTGCTCTCCCGGGTGACCTGACACAGCCCAGCTTCTCCTGGGGCCTCTCCGAGCACAATGTGCTGTTTCTTCATCCCCTTTGAGGTGTGGATGGTTCCTCCCCCGGCAGTGAAGCCTCGGCTAGGTGTGAATACCGGTGGATCCCAAAGTGGCAGGAGGAATTCCAAGGCGTGCTTTGTGGATCGAGCCATGTTTTGTTGTGGTCGAGCCATTTTGGCGTTGTCTCGTGCTGTGTGTGAGTGATAGACAATACAAACAAAGCAAGGGGTGGTACAGGAATCCTTTCATTCAAGGAGCAGTTATGAACCTGGAAAAGCAAATGTGGCCAAAGGTACTAAAATGAGTCCAAATCAGGAATTTTTCTGCTAAAGCATGTCAGTAAATTACATCCACTTTTACCCTATCTGTCAGCTACTGATCAGACAAGCACCTATGTGTCTCCTCTGTTTTTAGTGATGTTCAAACATGAGGTTCTTTTCCTTTGGAGGATAATGAGAGGCACTGCTGCTTCTTTATATGAATTACATAATAAGAAAATCTCAGTTTTCAAATGTATACAGCAGATTGTTTTATCTTGAGAGGAATAAACCCCCTGAGCAGTGCAAGGTGATTAGGCTGCTATGTCCCACTTCATTAACAGGAAGTCTTTCCATGAACTTTTTAGACATTCAAAAAAAAAAAAAAAAAAGTCTGTGTAGGAATTTCCAGAATAAACTGTTATTTCCAAAAATCCTTACAGATTCTTGTCCCCATTGAGCCCACGAAAATAAATTGATCAGAAGTCTGTAAGAGGTCCAGCAGAGGATGTAGAAAAAATTATAAATAAAGGAAATTCCTCTGATTGCATGTTCTCATATTTTATAGGCTCCTTATCTGGTTGCTTTCAATTTTTTTTCCAAAATGTTGTGGTTGGATGGAGTTTTGTTAAGGAGACACTATGGAGATTAAATGCAGTTCTTAAATTTATAGCTAGTTACATCCTTATTCAAGAATTTTCTGATACAACCATTAATATTCTTTAATTAGCAGCATTAGAATTAAACCACAACCATGTTGCACAATGTGAATCGTAATCTTTGTGATCATTTAAATGGAAACTGTAAAAATTTTACCTTACCCCTTAAAAAAAACCCTTGAATTTCACCTCTACCTTCGGTTTTAATTGCTTTTCTATATGAAAAAGCAATGAAATATTTGTGTAGCAGTGGAAAAGGAGGAGAAATTCACATCTAAGTGAAACTGCTTTATAGGAGGTGTGAAATTTAACCTCCTTTGATCTCGTGTTAGCATTTGGTAAATATTTCTGTTACAGAATGTGAAGTCTGATACTTTGTGTTGCTTTGAGGAGATAACGTTACCATTAAAAATGCTGCTTGGTGTTTGAATATCTCGGGTGATACCCCCTCCTCTCACATCCATCACCTCAGGTGATGCCCTCATCAAAGCTCTGGTTAAGTATCTGTGTAACAAATGGCAGGATTGGATTTATGTCCTGCTGAGGGACGTATAATGAGCAGATTCAGCAATCTGATGAGTGTTTTGATTGGAAAATGGTCGCAGTCGTTTATGACATTTACCCTGCCTTGTAATTAATTCTCAGTGTCAGCGTTTTAGGCACTTCTGGGGATAGAGGCTGGAGAGAGAATGTGGGGGGAAGGGTGAAATTGGGGATGAGATATTCCTGATAGATTTTATTAGACCATGGCACGTGAGTATTTATATAAATTCTTGAAGTGATTGGAAGAGAAAAATTGCAGGGCTTATCCAGAATGTTTGGGTTTTGACAAGAAGGTGGGAATTTCAAGCAGATTTCAGTCCTGCCTGGGAAGTGAGATGGATGGAGCCTGAGCAGTGCAGAGCTGGAAGGGCATGGAGCAGAGGGGATGTGAGGAACCTCTGCAGGGCTGGGGCTGGGATGGATGTGGGGCTGATGGAGCAGTGTGTGTGTTCTATGTGCTGCATCTCTCACGTGCTGCTGAGCTCTCAGCTGGGTTTTTCCTCTTGCAGTATGAGCAGAGGGAAGTGTCGTGGCTCCTCATCGCTGATTTTCCATTCTGCCTCTGTTTGTGTCCTTCAGCTCAGCAGAGCTTTCTTAGAGCATCCCAAAAAGGGGTTCAGCTGCACTGACCTACTTAGCTTTGCTTGATTAATTAAGCTGCTGCATTCTGCTCATTGATGATGGCACTGTATAGACATTAGAGGGATTGTACAGTTCTGGGTATTTGAAAAGATTCCTTGAAAACAGAATTCAGATCCTTCAGAAGTGTGTTGTGTCCCCCACACCCTGTGCTGCTGAAATTCCAGTCTTCGTATTTTCACTTTTGTTAATGAAGGGGAAGCTTCATTCTGCAGAGATAGTAGTTGTAATATCCACTAGACTTGAACCTTTCTCCCTCTCCCCAAATTTTCTCCTCTAGTAAGTAGAGACTAAAATGTTCATTTGAAATTCTCAATGTTCCTTATTTCTTTTTCTAGATTCTGGAAGTTACAGTCAGTCTGGGGGCCAGCAGAGGTATGTGAGGATTTTTGTTTTGCTGTTAGCAATTACATCTGCAAACTAAAAGACCATTTAGTATTCCCAGCATGATGACTGATTGTTCAGGATGGAATATTGAGAGATTTTTGGAATTAAGGATGCAGAAAGCTTGCACCTGGGCCTTTCTCAAGATGTCTTATAAAACAAAGAGAAATCTGTATTCCTGAAAAGAAGACAATAGTGATGTAATGTAAATTGGAATGACATCCTGTAAGAACTTTTGAAATGACATTAATATAGAGAAATACTTTTCATGTGATTGCCTTAAGCTGTTCACTAAGAAAGCCAAAGGTTATGATATTTGTTATATGACCCAAGGCTGCAGGGCATGTTTTAATCAGTAAGACAAGTGTTTTTATGGAAGTATGAAAAATCATGGCTAACGCTGCCCGTGCTAATGAAGATCATGAGGTTTTGTGCATGTAGCACTCTCAGAATTTGGGTTTGCATCTCAGTATGATGAGTTTCAGCACATGCTTCTTCTGTTGGTTCATGAAGGCTTAAAGTGGCAGAATAATGAGTAAGTATAATATAAAATTACAGCAAACCCAGCTTTTGTATACTTCAAATTTATATTTTAAACATAGCAGAAATTAAAATAAGCTCTTCTGGCTTCTGACAGTCAACCATCAATTCATTGATGCAGTATTAATATGCCTGGAACTGCAGTGCTTGGATTAAACACCTATTTTGGAATAAAGAGATGCTTAGAGACACCAAAAATACCTTTACTTTCCAGCCTGTGTGCAGGGCACTCTAAGCATGTCCTAAATGCATTTTTCTCTTCCAGCTACTCATCCTATGGCAATCAGAGCAGTCAGAATTATGGACAAGGACAGGTATGTTGAAAAAAACATTGTGGCTTTCAAAGCAGATATTCCTTGAGTGAAAAGAATTGTTCCTGGGCCAGGAAGAATTCCAGTCTCAGCTGTGCTTGATGTTTGCAGTTGTGTCTAGCCAAGGAAAGCTGTAATTTACTGCTGTGGAAGTTACACTTATTTGAATACATTCTTGAAATTACAGGGATATTCTGGTTATGGGCAGAGTGGAGACAATTCCTCCTATGGACAGAACTATGGAAGCTATCATGGGAACTATGGACAAAATCAATCAGGTTTGGCTAGCTTGTTACATTCATTGGCAGGATTTAAAAGGTGAATATTGACTAAAAATTTTCTTCCTCGATTTCCAGGTTATGGACAAGATTCCCAGGGATACGATGATGAATCTAATTATGAAAATCAGAATCAGAGCTCCTACAACCAGCAGTCCTATGGCAGCCAGGGGCAGCAGAAAGGGTCATCCAGAGGGTAAGGAAGCAGAGTTTGCCAGTATCTATATAAATTATTGTCTAGTTGTACATTCTTAACTAGAGCTATAACATATTTCTTGGTAACATTGCTGAGAAAAAGACAAATATTTGAAGATCCACATCCTTGAAACATGATTAAAATCTGAAAGGAGGTACAGGAAGACTATTTCTTTATGTGAGAAGGATGGGTGTAGTTGTTTTGAAGTCAAGCTGTATGGGGACATAGCACTTTAGAAAGCCTTTGGATTGTGGCTACAATGAAGAATGGACTTGGCAGAGTGCTTTGATTAGGAGAAAGACCTATCAAATCCCTCTCCAATCACATTCTTTTGTATAAACTTACAGTGCTCTTTTATTAGCTTCAAATAAGCTCTTAGCAAGGGAACTCTTAGCTGCTCTCAGATTGCAGACTGCTTATCTGGCTCAGAATGCCTTTTCTTGAAAGAGAAAGGATTCAAAAATGTCATGTAAGAAATATATTTTGGTTTTCCAGCTAAGTAGAGTTCTCAGAACATGGTGGGTTTATATCCCCATCAGGAAATTAAATGTGCACATGCATGCTGCACTCTGTGCTATTTCAAATGTATTTTTACTTGTGATGTTGTATTGGATTCAGTTTCAGGAGGATTAATGATACAGCTTTGAAAGTATGTTGGAAAATACAACCTAAGTTCCCAGAATGACTTAAAAGGCCCCTTAATGCTAGAATACCTGAACTGTGCTTTACAGGCTGTGTTAGAGGTCACTGCTTGTGTTAGAGCTTTACTGAGCATCATGTAACCTCTTTGAAATACTCTGTGTACTACTAAACCTCATTCTTGTGTCCAAGGTCCAAATGATTCTGTATTTTTTGTAAGGTGATAAAACAATCTGGACTTGAGAAAACCTCTGCTTGGTTTCTGGTTTTGTAGTTCTTATTATAAAACATTCTAATATTAAAAAAAAATATATATCATAATCTGCCAGCAATAGGTGCTTTCACTCAGATGTCATTTTTGCCTTCCATAACAAAGGCAGGTACACAGTTAAGTTTTGTTTTGCTTTGTTTTCTGAGTATTTATTTGAGTATTAGAGCTGTACAGAAGTAATAATGTAGTTTTTAACTCTATAGATGTTCAGTAGAATAAAAATACAGCACATAGGCTCTCCAAGAAGCTGTTTGTGATACAGAAAATGAAGAAAAGACCTTGAAGCAAAGCTTCTCAATGTAGGGTTGTAACAAAGATGGAGAAACTGAAACATTAAATGGTAGCAGCTTTGAAGAGGGTGGTCACAAAACTGTAGCTGTCACATCCTAGGGGAGGGAAGGGAAGACAGCAGATAATGAATGCTTTCAACAATGCTTCCTTTGTTGGTAAAGGTGCAAAGGCTAAAGCAGAGCTGACTTTCTTGACGTGAAGATAATAACAAAAATCTTCACAAGCTGTTTGCCACTGGGATTAGCAAGACTAAAGCTGAGATGTAGGCTAGAAGTGGGAGAGAGCAGATTAAATGGTATTTACAGAGATGGGATATTTTGGGATTGGTTAGACCCAACGCACTACTTCTGAAAGTGCTTTGAAAAGCTGGTGGAAACTTCCTGGAGGCTCTTGTATTTTTTTTCCATTTTTCTGAGATATTTTCACTAGCAAGTAAGATTGCCAAAGACTGCAGAGTAGCAGATCTAGTGCCTCATCCTTCAAAAAAGGGTGGAAGCAGGGAGGGGGAAGGGAAGAAAGGGTGGCAGAGGTCAGAGATTCTTTTCAGTTACTGAAAAAAAAAGCAGACAGCTCAGGCACAGCTAACTACCTGGGGGGAAACATAGGAATGAGTAACAGCCAGTGTTCCCTGGATGCAGTTTATTTCTCATAAATCTATATTATGCCTTGTCAGGAAAGGCTAAGAGAACTATTGTCTCATATAGCTAGATTTTCAAAATACTTTAGTTTCTCCTTCAGATGCTGAAGTAGCTTAGGCAAGTGTGGTGTAGGTGAGATTCCCTTGTGGTTGCTCCAAAGTTATTAATCTTAATCTTAGAGAAGATTTATGACTCCCTCTTGGAATGTAGAGCTGCATTGTGTTGGAGTATCCTGGATGTGATACTGGCCAGTATTTCTGATGAGGGCTGCTGGGATAGTGTAGATGGCACTGAAGTGAGAAGAACCACAGGTATGTTACAGGCCACCAGAACAGTTAGAAAAATTCTTGATAAATTGTAGAATGCCCAGAAGAAGAAAGGTTGTATTTCAGTGAAAGCAAAATTTTGGGATCTTTTAGGCAGCAAGTCTCAGCTGCACTATACAACATGAGCAGTGAGGCTCTGCCCTGCAGGCCCAGGGGGAAGGATTTGGTGTTCAGCAGGTCACAGGCTCTCCATCAGCCATTGATGGTACTGGGGAGAGGGGGAAAAGCAAGTGTTGGACTGGGACATGTGAGAGGAGTGATGCTCTTTAGTTATGTAATGAGGTAACTGCAATTAGGAAATTTTAACAATGTCATGAATTTTCAGCCGTTATTTTGCTCTCTATTCTGTGAACATTTAGCTATTAATTCAAATTCTGTTTGTTTTAAGTGGAAGAGGCTCTTATGAACAAAAGTCAAACTATGGTCAGCACCAAAGTTCTTATGACCAACAGTCAAGCTATGGACAAAACCAAGACTCTTATGACCAGCAGTCAAGCTCCTATGACCAGCAGTCGGGCTATGGCCACCAGGGCTCATATGACCAGCAGTCGGGCTATGGCCACCAGAGCTCTTATGACCAAAAGTCAGGCTATAACCAACACCAAAGCTCATATGGCCACTCCCAGCAATCCTACCAGTCTCAGAAGGGAAGCTATAGCCACAACAGCCAAGGTAAAATTGACACCTTGAATTCAGTATTGGCTAATAAAATGGAGCAGAAGCTCTGTGAAATGGTTGGATTTCCTTCTGCAAACAGTTGATTTAATGATTAAATTCTTTTTCATGCTGATATATAATGGGGGATGTTTTATTTGTTAAGACTTTCAAAATATTATAGGGTGATTAAAATCTCTTGAGGCCCCAAAATGGTTTCATTTAGGTATGTTAGAACAGCCTTGCAGAGACTCTGTTCCCGAGTTCTGCAAATTCTAGATGGATTTTTTTCCCTAGCTATTTTGAACCCTCTTCCTGCATGAGGGTGACATGTCTTGATCAGTCATGAAGAGCTTCTGCACTTCACATTCCAGCTTTACGTTGTGTAGGTGAATTGTGAGATAGGAGAAGTTTAAGATGAAGCCTTTTTTTTTGCATTAACTTCACACCAGCAGCACAACCCACTCTATTTATCCTTGTTCTGTCTTCAGTGATGTCTTTTGCAAACTGGGAAGACTGTATGGAAGTCAAATGGAAAGTATATTTTAGAAAATATGTGTTCAGTGTTTGGAAAGTGGAGTGTAATTACAGAGTGGTTTTTACATTTTGATATATTCAGTGACCCAGGAAGCCAAGGGAGATAATGGAGCAAAGTTTGGTTTGGTTTCTTTTTCCTTTTTGGTACAGAGAATGTCAGGGCGATTTAGGAGTTGATACATCTCAGATGTAAATGGCAGAGTTAATGAAGAGGAGGTGGGAATTCCAGGGTGTGAATTTTCACTGTGCTGCAGTTTGCACTACAATTGACTCTGTTTGGTTTGACTCATTCTCCCAGATGACCGCCGTGAAAAGAGCAGGTATGGAGAAGATAATAGAGGATATGGCGGGTCACAGGGAGGAGGTAGAGGGGGATATGACATGGATGGAAGAGGTCATATGTCTGGATATAGGTAAGTGATCTCATTCCAGTGCCTGCAGCTCCTTACCCTTGTTTCCTATTATTTAGCTGATTTTCATTTTTTGTCATTATATGTCTATTCCTAAGGTGCTTCAGGTTTAGATTTCCAAAACTGGAAGGTTTCTAAAATTAAACCTTTCTGCACTGCACAGAAATGGATTTTGCCTAGGGGAATAGCTTTTAAATTCACAATGATTGAGACCAGGCATTTGATTGTTTTGACACACAGCTGCATTTTATTTGCATGAATTGCAATACAAAAACTGCCCCAGCCCATAGCTTGTTTTCAGTGAAGAGAAAACCAGCAGCCAGTGATTGAGAAAAATATATAAAATTCATACCTAGGGTAGCTCACATTTTACCAGGGAAGTATTTTGGCCTTGAATAATTTAGTAGTAACATTACTTGTTCTTTGTTGCTTTTTTTCAGTTTTAAACTTCTATTAAAATACACATCTTTTATTACTGATTTATTTGTCAGTCTGAACACGTTTATTTTGGGTAGATCTGAAATACTAATAATGCTGTCACCCTTTTCCCCATTGCCTTAGGCCCTGTGCTGTCAAGAAAATTTATGCACATATTTAATTCTGTGCTTGCACATGATCTCATGCTGAGGTCTGCAGTTGGGATCTTGGCTTTAAAGCCTACTGAATTAAACATATGACATATTATTTATTAATAACTCGCACAACTGGCTCCCCTTTGTGTCCCTCTGAGTGCTTGGAGGTGCAGAGGGTTCACTGATGCAGGGCAGGAATGTTGAAGCTTCCAGAGAGCTTTGAGGTGTTGCTTGTCAGCACCACTTACCCTACAAAAGGCTGCACAGCTCTGGGTTATTCCTAAACTCCAGATGAAAAACTCTATAATTATACAGTGTTTTCTCTTGGAACTGATCTGATTTAAATAAAATAATCCACTACTTGGTTACTTTTAAATGTACTTATTTTTAAATCATATTTAAAATCGGTCTGCTTCTGAGATGCTCCTAAATTGTACTTGATCACTTGTTTATAATGATGTAGGAGGATCTTACCTCGTCCAATTATGTGTGGTAGCACAAATAGAATATCACATTAGTGTTATTTTGTGTTTCCTGGGGTTTAATATTATATAAACTTAATGCATATTTTTCTGTAATATTTTTATAATAAGCATAAATTTATATACTATAAATAAGCATAAATATAGAAAAATAATTTTGTAATATATAGTACCTCACATAAACAAAAATAACAAGCAAAATAATTTCTAAGTTAATTTTAATTTTCAGTTACAACTGATCTTTTTTTAAAATTAGATTTTCTTTGTTGATGAAAAGATGAGGACTTTCCATATTCCTGTGATTAAAACTGTTTTATTAAAAAAATTCCATAGCTTAGCCCTTTCCAATAATGGCAATGAATGTGAGCTTCAAAAAAACACACTGCTGATAGAGTTTGTCACTTTGAAACAAACTTGAGTCTTTGCAAGATAAAGTCAAATGTACTAATATCGGTGAAAATAAAGCCTCTTGCCATATTTTTCCAAAATGTAAGGAAACTTTTACTCACACACCGATTTAGATCATTGACTGGGAAGCCAAAAGAAGGGAAAGAGGGGAAGTGAATGAAGAAGTGGAGGAAAAATCAGGGAAGTGGGAAGGCATTTATTAGGAATTCTGTCTGCTTCTGTTAAATGATGTTGGCTTTAATGGTATTTTTGTGGAAATTTTCTGGATCTTCATTGTCATATATCTTGATTCAGTCTTTTTGCATAATTGTGACAGAGGATTCTCCTTCTGACATACATATTTTACCAGATATGCTTATTAGAGAATTTTAAAAGGTTAAATTAAATAACAAACTCTATAATGAAGGGGAAAATAACTTGTAATAAGGTAAGAAATCATGTTAAAGTCCTATGAAAATGTGGGGTTTAAGGGTAGGGGTCCTTTGCAGAGTTTTACTTCAGGATACTCAAGCTTTTTAGAGTCCTCATCTGAAAACCAAGGAATGAATGGTTACTGTGGCTGGGGGACTGAAATGTTTTTGTTAAGGATGAAGTGGGAAACACAGGAGCAAACAAAGCAGGTGAGAGGAGCTTTGCTTTTGGCTCTGCTCACACAGACTGTGCCTGGGGAACCACAGAGATGCAGTTCAGAAAGGATTTGCCATTGTGTTAGGATTTGTCATAGAAATCCTGATTTTGCTCAGCATAGGTTATTTTTCCTCTCTTGTGCAGATTTATGGTGATCTGCTATAAACACAAGCTACCTATGCAGCTTAATTTATCAGCTATTAGGAGTGGGAATTAATGTGATATAAAGAAACTGCAGCATAGTGCAGATGTGTTTTACAAGTGTGGTTTATGTTCAGCATTAATATTTTGACTTGTAACAGATATGCTTGAGCTTAGCCTTATGGAAACTTTGGAAAAATGTGAACAGAGGCAATAAATATAAGCAAGAGAAAAAAACCATCTGTTAGTGACTGTTGCTGCTCTAAATATTCCTTTCTTGTTTGTAAAATATACTTTTAGGTGTTAGGGACACACTTGGTGAGACACATACACACATTGCAGGCTGAAATTTGGTCCCTGAATTCTTAGTGCTGCTTCTACCAGTATCTGATATTTATAAAACTGCATTCCTTGTATGTTGAGCTCCCCATATTACCTGTACTTTAATTTAAAGAGATGTTCCCGGCTGGATTAAGCAATATCCAGATGAAGTCCAGTTACAGTTTAGTAGGGGATGATAAATCTATTATTGAATATGGGAGAAAAGAGCAGCTGAGGACTTATCTTTCATAGCAGCAAGTTCATACACCGAGTGGTGCCTTGTCATGTTCTGGCTGCCTGCAGTTCAGCCTCTTATTTATTATCTTAGTTGGTGGCACTGCTGCATTTTAATTGCCTGTTCATGTTTCTAACACAGGATATTAAGACTCCAAAATCCATCTGGTCACCCATCTCTGAGGCCTGTGTGCAGGCCTGGTAAAGCAGTGGGCTGTGAAATGCTGCAGTTTAATTTTCCACATGTTTTCTGCCAGTAATGTGGGAACTCATTCAGTTGCTGAGGTTGAATTTTGGGTCTCAGTGCGGGGCAAATCTGAGACTGTAGCATCAGCTGCTTGCAGTTTCTGTGTTTGACTTGCTGCAGGACATCTGCTTGATCCCAGGGAATCTTGGCTAGCTTTGCCCAGCAATTGCAGGAAGGTAACAAACTGCAGCTTCATTAATCAGATATGAAATGCCACAAAAAAATGTAGGAAAGCATTAATCCGCTGTCAAAGGTGTCTTATCAGTAGATTGTTCCATATTTTTGTTGGGCTGGTCATGTGTGACTAAGCATGTATGCTGAGGCATACTTGGGCAAAAATGTATTTCTGTAGACATTAATTTAAAAATGAATTAAAATTATTCATTGCACTTGTTAGTGCAGAGTGCAGAACTGCTTTATCACAGAATTAAGGCATTGGACTGTGACTTCCTTTACATTTTGTATATTCAACTCCCACTGTTCAGGACTATGGTTTACACATTTTCACCCCAGCATCCTACAAAACCCTCACTTCCAGCAAAATCCTGGATATGTTGACACAAACTTACTTGGTGTACATTTTTTAATTGTTGGGGTTTTCTAACTGCCATTTCTGGATATTGCTGTCCTGATGAGCTGGGACCATAATCTGGGGTTGGAAAATTTTCATAACATTTAGATGGTTGATATTATTTACTGTTGTTGTTTCTGTGTTAAAATCCCAGTAAAACAGGCATCCTAGTAAAAATCGTTGTGTCATAATGAAGTTTCTTTTTTAAGCTGAAGTGAATTGGAGGTGGCAGAAAGGTATTTACAGTAAATTTTATTATCACCATTGTGTTTTTAATCATCAGTCCTTGAGTAAAGACCAGCCCTGATGCTGCATGCAAAATCTTCGATGAGCAGAGTGAACGAATGAATAAATGACACCAATTTAGCAGTCAGATTTCTTCTGTGGAACAGCAATAAAATCTGCAGCAAAAATTTATTTTAAGAAAAGTCCCAGTAAAAGTGATACTGTCTGTTGTGCCAAACTGTCCCCGAATGTTAGTCACCGTCCAAAGAGTGTCTCTTAACACAGGTTTGATAATAACCTGTTGAAACTTTATTTGGTCCTCACTTTGGGCAGATTTTCTCTCATAAATGTTAAGTATCAGTGGCTTCCATTTATGACTTTCCATTTGCTGTAACAGATGGACAGAGTGAAAGAGAAATTACTCCCTAATTTTACTTCATTGCCTTTTGGTGGGTGCTTGTATGCCCTGTTTGGACTGATGTGTGAGCAGACAGATGGAATTAACACCTGTAATTAAAGGGTAGTTAATCACCTAGTGATTTCTAGTCACAAAGTGCTTTGGTGAAGAGGCACAATAGCTTCAGAGGCTGGAGATATTTCTCTGCAGCAGGGTTTGAGCTCACACTGCCTTTAAAATGAAAAAGCTCGTGGGATTGGGTGATCCTGCCTGATTTTGAGGTGGCACCTGTGTCCCTCAGGACAAGCAGACAGTTGTACATGGAAGTATGAGAGAGTCCTTCTGACATTTGGTTATTGACTTTCTAAAAAACCCAGTGTTTTTTTTCTGACGGCTCTGAGTATTGATTATTTGTGTTCATACCATGGATGCAATTAAAAATGCTGTTGTGAAAAATCCTTCCAGTACAAACCTTTCCAGTGAAAAAAAAAAAAAAGAGTGAGGGTTTATTTTCATGCACATAATTGGAGGCATAACAACCTGTTTTAAATCCCCTTCTAACCTTTGAAAATTGATGTGTGTATTCTCTTAACTTGGTCTACATTTTGTGCCACAGGTTTCAGAATGAATGAAATAAAACTTCACGGCCTCTGCTTTTGAAGCTCACATACACACACACCTTCTCTGTAATGCCAAGTGCTGTAGTACAGTAGGTCCCCACAGACCCTTGCTCAGAGAATGGCTCATTCTGCTAATTTATCCCCTCTATTATGAATGCATAACAATAGAGATTAATTTTAGCTCTTTTGACTTCTAGGAAAGTACTAAAGTACTAATTATTCCAAAGTAGCAATTACATCTACAATGAAAGCCCACATTAATCTTCGTGAAAATACCATTTTTGTTTTAAACCCCAGTTTTGAATAGCTGTTATTTTGGCTGATGGGATGGGAGAAAGTATTGAACCAACCACATGTGTATGGGTTAGTTTAAAACACTCCTTAGGGCTTGTCTTCTCCAGTGCAGCACCCCTGAGAGATTTTTTTTTTTTTTGTAATTTAATCTTTGAACATGAATGGGTAGTGAGGAGAACGTAGACATGGTGCTTTAGCTGCCAGACAGTAATTCTCAACTTGTCATCAGTTAACTGTAGATTGAGCCTTGGGCTCAGCACGTAGAGACTTAAGGAAGAAATCATTTCTTCAATTTTTCCTCTGCAGTGGTGGTGACCGTGGTGGCTTCAAAAATTACGGTGGTAAGTGCCGAGTATCCAAAAATGTTTCAGTGGAAATTCTTTATAAATCTAAAAGCCACCAATATCTTGTTACTATCTAGTAGAAGCATTATAGAGTTTTGGTGAGGCTGGTGTGTTCATGAGTTTTAATAGCCAAACTTGTAGCAATAAACTGGATTTCTACTTTGTCAAATTGCATGAGAGAATTTGTGGAAACAGTGGCGTTCACCGGATTATTTTTTTTCTTTTCTTTTTTTAATTTTTGCTACAAATGCTTCTTAGAAAGGTACTAGAGGTAGAAAAAAAAAAAGTGGGAAACTGCTTGGTGATGTGACAACCAGCATTTGCAAGCAAACACCAGCACAGCATCAGTGTGGCAACTGCCACATGCTGCAAGTTAAAGAACACGTTAATGTCCTACAGACACCTTCTGTTGAACGTTTAAATCTAAATATTCTCTAAATCTCTGGTGAATGTCTTAGATCTTAGATGCATTGCATACATTCTTTGTATATTTTCTTGTTGCTAAAAAAGTCACTTGAATGTGTTGTGCTAAAAATAGTCTTTTTTTCTTTCTATTTTTTTTTTTTTTGGTCAAACCCGTATCATAGGTCAAAGGGATTATGGACCGAGATCAGATGCTGGTAAGGAAACAAGCAGTGAGTGGGAGTGGATTGTAGCTCTTAGGTCACTGCTTTGAAAATGTTTGTCTAGAAATATGGATTGGCTGCAGTTCCCATGGCTCAAAAGAAACCTAGCTAAAGCATGCCTTCCTTGAAATAAATAGATTTAATTAAAGTGCATGTGAATTTTTGGATGTTAATGCAGCAAGTAAGAATTTCCTGTTGAATTCTGAATGTGTTTGAGCCAAGCAGCTGCTTTCACTGCCATCACACTTCAGCTAAGCTTGTGTTATTTAAAACACACACTGCTCTGGTGGGTTGGGATGCCCAGCTGCATGAATGTTGGGTGTAAGTCAGGTCAGCTGTCCAGTGTACTCAGCTGATGGTGTTAACCTCACAATTAAGCTCCCTGCTCCTCTTTTACTTCACACAAAATGTCTCTGGGATTTAAGGGTCTGCTACTGGGGCAGCACAGAGGTGAGCTCAAAATATTGCTGCAGTTGCTCCTACAAAAATGCTTGGTAAATGTAGCTTAATTTTCCACAGATTCAGAGTCTGACAACTCTGATAACAACACCATCTTTGTGCAAGGACTTGGAGAGGATGTTTCAACAGATCAAGTGGCAGACTATTTCAAACAGATTGGTATCATAAAGGTATGTGAAATGAGAAATCATGGGTCAGAAAGAAGGGAACTGATGAAGCTGGTGTACTGGAAATGCACTGGTATCATTCAAGGCAGAGTTCTCTCTGACTCCCCAGCAGTTGTAGATAATATTTTATCTGGGTTCCCAGCTGACAGCTCATTTGTAAGCTGGCAGCACTAGCACCTTTCTCCTAGTGACATTTAGATTGCTTTATGTCTCTTCTTTTGTCTTTATAGCCCTGACACTCTATCCATTGTGCCACCCTTGTACTGCAGCACGTGTGCCTCTGTTCTGTGGCTGCTGCTTCTGGTTCTGCAATTCTAAATTAGGATTTTGTGCACTTGACCTCATTTTTTTTTGTTAAAACTGGGCCCATCATTACTTCATGCAGTCAAATCCCTCTGTTTCTGCAGGCCAGCTCCAGGAGAATGTTCTCACTAAAGATACTTAGTGTTACAGTTTATGCTCTGAACTAATTTCACCACTGTTTCTGCTGTGCAAGTGTACAACCTTTCTTTTCAGACCAACAAAAAGACTGGGAAACCCATGATAAATCTGTACACAGACAAGGATACTGGCAAGCCAAAGGGAGAAGCCACAGTTTCTTTTGATGACCCTCCTTCTGCTAAAGCAGCAATCGACTGGTTTGATGGTGGGTGAGAGTTACCTGTTCCTGTGGCCATTTTTGAATCTAACAGACAGTGGAAGAAGCACATAATTACCTTTTTGGAGGCCCGGTGCTGCTATTTATGTAGCTTTTGTCTTGGGGTTTTTGGTTGAGGTTATAGTTGCTTTGGTTGGTTTTTTTTCTTAAACAAAGACCTGTATTTCATGGTTTCTTGTGTGTATTGGATTTCTCTAATTTCATTAAACAGCAGATAGTGATTTAGACCAAAAATGTGCAGTAAAACTGAGGGTTTGCTGCTGTACCTCAGTCACCCATGCACAAGGTGTGAGAGGTGGTGTTTGTCACTACATGTTCAGACCAAGAGAGCTGTAATCTGTGTTAGCAGCTGGAGGGATTCCCTACAGTGTTGCATTGATATTTTTAGTGTTGTGGGAGCATTCTTAGAGTCTGGGAATGGTTCTGGCAATCTTGTGCTGAGTGCTCTGTATGTACACAGTGAAAAACAAGGTTTTAAAATTATAGATTTATCCCAGAAATATATTGATGTAAAAGTCCTCAGAGTGCAGGAAATACAGTGACACTCTTGTAGTAATAAACTGAAGGGGACGAGGGAAAAGTACCTCCTCCTGTCCCCTTGTGTGTTCACAGAATTTTAGTGATACTGGGTAGAAACAAAAGGTCATACTGTGCATTTTGTGGGAAATTATACTGCTTTAGAAAATTGGCATGGCATGCTTGTCTGATGTTTGTATTTGCTAATAAAATGCAAATTGACTTTTGTTTAAGAGGGTAAGGTAAATATGACTATATTAGGCACATGTGCAGTGCTGTTTGTCTGTGATAAACATTGGATCTATGAAGAATCCAGTCACTGAAAACCCTGAACTTTATTTAAATACACTTGGGAGTTAGGTTTTGGGCTGACTATTGAGTGGAACAAAAGCCTTGTTGCCTTGATGGAATTACAGACAGTTCAAACATCCAAATTACTTCCTCATGAACATGGCCAAAAATCCTTTGGACATTCTTATGTCTTTAAGTTGAAACTTACAGATCTCATTTAAACTCAAATATCTGTGGGTTTGTGGAGAGTTTAGCAAGTAGATCAGGGTCTCCATCTCACCTTTGGACCAGTGCTTTCAAAACCAAGAGATTTACTGCAGCTTCTCTGTGTCTCAAGAGTTTGGTGTTCAGTCCAGGTGTGCAAATCACTTCTGCTCTGCTGGGCTTGCTGCTGTGCTGTTGGGAGCTGTATTGATCCTTTCTCTCCTCCCACAGGAAAAGAATTCAATGGCAATGTTATCAAAGTTTCTTTTGCAACCAGAAGACCTGAATTCATGAGAGGAGGTGGAGGTGGCGGGCGTCGAGGTGGGATTAAAGTCTCTAGAGTCCTTGTTTTTGCACAATTAAATACTTTTTCACTATGATTGATTTATTAAAGAGAAGTTGACTTTGAAGCAGTGATCCATCAAATATATGAGCTTTTGGGATTCTGCCAGGAAAGGGAGTAATAAGGCTTGAACGCAGTTAAGTAAACTGAAATCTGTAATCTCTTCTGCACAACACAGAATTTATGCTTTCCTTTAGAACTGGAAAGTCTCCAGATCTTGTCTCAGCGTTGCTTTTAAAGAGAAAGTGTAACAGGGATGTTGAGCTGTACCAGCCCCACATATATAGGGGAGAATTCCCAGTCAGTATTTGCTTGTTGAAGCAAAGCCTTGAGATACTCTGTTTCCACTGGGATTAAGCAGGGTACATAATTCAGCTGCTACTGATTTGGAGCAGCAGTTAGATTTCTGATTCCTTTAATCAAGGCCATATCAATCTCCCTCATTCTCTGCATGTACAGTTTTGTCACTAATCCACTGGGTATTCATTACCATTTTCCAGTAATCATGCTTTGGGCAGTGACTGTCAACAAATTCTAGTTCTGAAACCAAGCAGTTCTGTAGGCTGATGGAAAAGAAATCTTCAACAACTTCAGTTGGCATAAAAGTTCTTAATTTTGTGATGCAGAAAGCAATAATGTTGTCCCTGTGCCTGTGTCAGAGGCATCCTGGGATTAATCCAGACATTTTTTATTGTTAAATTTTTGTTCTGTGGCTAAGTCTGGCCATAAGAGACTGATCTTACACCTTGTTAAGTCTTTCTGCAATTTTATTAATGCATGTAGTAGGTTTTTATTTACCCAGTGGCAATTCAAGCAGATCAGGTTTCCCTTTACTGCTGGAAAAGAATTTATAATAAATATTGGGAATATATTTGCATTAAACACTCCTTCCACCTGAAAAGTCTGTCTGTCGCTGGGGATCTGAAGGCAGTGACAATCTTTGATACCTGTTTGTCATGTGCAGTTCACAGAACTTTATTCTGATTATAACTTTGTCTGCAGGTTCACGAGGTGGCTATGGAAGAGGTGGGGGCTTCCAGGGTAGAAGTGGGGAACCCAAAAATGGTGATTGGGTTTGTCCTAACCCGTAAGTGTCATTTTAATTGGGATGGGATGTTTCATGTGTGCTTCACCATCACAGCTCAGTCTGGGGAATCCTTGTGTGTTCCAGGTCCTGTGGCAACATGAACTTCGCTCGCAGGAATTCCTGCAACCAGTGTGGGGAGCCCAGACCAGAAGATTCACGTCCATCAGGAGGTGTGCAAAACTAGCTACACCTCTTAAATGTTTCAGTTGTTCCTTTCATCTGCATCTTTCTGAAAAAGCTGATGTATTTGCATGTTTTTCCCCAGATTTCCGTGGTAGAGGTGGCTACGGAGGAGAGCGGGGCTATCGAGGGCGCGGCGGCCGAGGCGGGGACCGGGGAGGTGGCTATGGGGGCAAAATGGGAGGAAGGTAAGAGGAGCCTTGCTCCTTGCTTGGCTGTGCGGTTGATAGGGACTGTGGGAAAAGCGTTGTTTATGTGTAAGTACAACTGCCATGAAAATACTGACTACAGACAGGAGCATCCAGAGAGAACCACTCAGTCTGAGTTTCCTGAACGTTTCTGGATGAGGCTCTCTATAAACACAGAGCAGCACACGGACGTCATTGTAGAAATATTTGACTGAAGGGAGTGTTTGTTATTTCCTTTATTTATTACTTGCTTAGAACCTTTTCTCTCCCTTACAGAAATGATTTCAGAAATGATCAACGCAACAGACCATACTGAAGACCACTGTGAATGTTTTGTTTGTCTTCTTGATGCGTTTGATAGTGAAATTGCCTGCAGCTTCACCCATGGCCTCTTTCGATAGTGGAATTGAGTGAAACTAGATTTTTATTTTGGTGGGAGGGACTGGGGTGGTTTTGGAGGATTTTTTTTTTAAGCAAGACATTGAAATTTAATCCAAATTTCCACATTCTCCTCTTTCCTTCCCCCCTTCCCATACCTTTTCAACGGGCCCTAAGAAGGAAAAGGATAAACTGTAAAATATTGCCAAAATATGAAGTGTTTTGTAATACAACAATAAAAGCTGATTGTTTTATTTGTGAAATCCTACTGTTTCACAATTACTTGAGTTGCATGCATTTCCTTACATATTCCCAGTGTTCCTGTGGTGTGGCTTAAGGAGTAAGTAGGCACTTGTTTGGAATGGCACTGCAGCTCTGACCTGAGCTCTGTGTGTTCACAGAATCTGCAGGCAGGTCAGTGATGAACCTCCTTGCTATGCATGTCCTCTGTCCTGGATTTGCAGACTTGTCCCCTGCTCCACTCCTTTTTCCCTCCTGTGGTGCCTGCAAACCTGCTTTGTTTGCCCTGCACTCTGAGGGGAGCAGGCAGAAGGAGTGTGAGTGTGTTCTGCTGCTGCCAGGAGGCAGAACAGCTCAAAGTTCAAGGTGGGATGCCTTAAAAAAAAGTGATTTGCTACATTGTGTTGTACTTGTTGCTTGTGGTGAAAACAAGTGTTGTGTGCAGCTGCTTCATCCCGGAGGTCAGATGCAGGTGAGATTCAGTAGGTGCATTGTGAGTTTTGGGATTCAGTTCTGCAGCCAAGGGAGAGGAAGGAAGGGAGGTTAATTATCCCTCCTGCTCAGATAGGTCACTGCAGGGGTGAGCAGTCTGAGAAGGTGGCACAGCCCCAGTCAGGTCATGGCAGTGCTGCCTCTGCATCAGAGGCCTTCGAGAGAGAACCTCTGGCTGTCCAATATTCCAGTGGGCAACACTGTAAATACAAGTCTTGGGGTCTGTGGTTACAACTGGGCATAGAGCTGGGCCCTATCTCACTGAGAAATGAACAGAAATGGCTTTTGTTAAGGTTTGTGAGCCACCTCCCCAGCCTGGTGTGTATTGATGGTCATTGTAACGAAGGTCAAACCAGCATTACCCAGGGCTGTAAATGTGACTGCTGGGCCTTTTTCAGGTTTCTTCTGGAAAGCATCTGCTCTATTAGAGAAAACATTTGTCACAAATTATAGACAGCTTGTTCCTCTAAGCAGTGGAATTGGAGGTATATATGTACTAGTGACAGTATAAAATCCAGTGTATGGCATATGAGGGTTCAGAAAGTTGATGAATTCAGAATCTGTTGTTTTGCTGGCCTAGAAGAGTTGGATGCTGATGGTTTTGAAGCTGGAGTTACTGTTTGGAGGGAAGAGGCTAGAGGGTGCTCTTGCCCACTGCTGTGCTGGCTGATGCAGGAATGGTGCCAGCTGGATGGGATGGAAGAAAAGAAGGAATCAGCCACTGAGAACAGCTCTGGGGAAAAGCCACCTGAGTTCTTGCATGGTTTTAAGACACCTTCAGCAGCTGCTTGATCTTTCAGAAAATCAGCAGGACAGAGAAACTGTACTAGCTTGATGGATTGTTTTAGTTGCCTTTGGTGCAGTGAGAGTTAAATTAGCTCAGAGAGGCCTGGGAAGATGTTCTGTAAAAAACAAACCTAGATGATGATTTAACTATGTCATTGCCTTCCAACTGCTTCTGCCAAGTCCTTTGGTACTGCAGGTTTTCTCCACAGCTGCCTAAAGTTTGCCAGGACAAGCTTAAATTGAGGTTGAAGGAAAGTAAAACACTTTAAAAATGTAGTGTATTAAGGACTGAATTAATTGTAGTTCTTCCCAGTGCTGTGTGAGGATTTGGTAGGACTTCCTATAATAAAATTCCAGATTAAGGAGGGATAGGACAGGAGAATCTTTCTCAGCAGAAAGGAGCAGTTTGTGTTGTTCTCAGCATAGCTGGGAGTAGCTCTGCTCTGCTGCCTTCATCTCTATTTATGCTCCATTTTCCAATACTACATTTTCTTAGTGGCGAGGGTTTGATTTTGGAAATCAGTCCTGTGTGGAATGCTGGTGGTTTATTTATAAAAACAGGTCTAGCACTTGCCAAGCTCAACAAGGGCTTGGTGGAGAAAAGAGGGATGCCAATGCAGGAGTGGCACGTGATCCTTACAGAGCTGAAACCCCACTCCTATATAAAATAATAGCTAAACATTTTTAGAGACAGACAAATAGTTTCTATGCTGGGCCTCTGCAGCCAAACCCACCTCACCCTGAGAAGAAATGCAACTTTAAGTTTCTCAAATACCACAGTCCTAAAGAGAGATATGGGGGCAGTGACTGAAGCCAATCTCTCATGTCTCCAGGGGTTTGAGGCCAGGATCCAGCCAGTGCTGCTTTGCCTAATCTAGAGCTGATAATTCCCATTTCCAGGGTAACAGAGCCCGTGTGATGATGTCCCAGTAGATGATGTTGCTAATGCTGCTGCAGCAGTTGTTTGTAAAGCTGTTGTAATAAAATACAGCTGTCAGAATGCACTCAAAACTGCTTAAAACTCCCTTTTTCATACCAAGGTGATGATGTTTGCTGGAACTCAGGTGCCACCCTGGTCCTAGAAAGAGATGCATGGTTTGGCTGTTAGCTGAGCAAATAGCAGTGAGATTTTAACTGCTCCAGCAAATCGGTGTGTTTGTGGGAGGCCTCATCAGCTGCGTGCAGCTTCTTGACCTCATCGACTTCCAGGAACTCCACACACAAAAGGTAAAGCCAAGGGAAGTCTGTACAGACTTTGTATTTTGTCTTTAACATCCTTGTGGTAAATGTCTGTTCTTAGATCTGTTTGAGACAGGATACTGGGCAAAACAGACTTTCTAACACATTTAAAGGACACAGGAAAGTCCTTTGACCTGTAAGAAATTAATGTGCACAAATGAAGTACCCAGAAAACTGTGTCTGAGCAGAAACGCTTCACTCTTGTGACAGCCCAAGGAACGTTAAGCTGCTCATGCCTTGGTAAAGAATTTGACTCTTGCAGGCTGGGGTTGGGAGGGAAAGCTGTGACTGTGCCCATCTGACCTGAGCTGAAGTCCTGGCTCTGGCCACTTCCCAGCAGCAGGATGAGGGTTCTGGACATTGCCTGGCACAGCACACACTGAGCCAGCAAACATCTGAAGAATGGCTGTTGATGGGAGGATGAAATGGAACAGCTTGAACCTGGTCTCAGTGCAGAGCTTTAAAGTTTTTGATGGTAGGTTCTTGTGCCTCACACCCATCTTGGGTAGGAGCTGCCACAGAGGAGTAATGGGGTTGCTATTTGCTTATCTGTTATGATAAACACTCAGAGCTGCTCTGAGAAAGCTCACGTCACAAGAACTGTTTCATAATGTTGGTTTAGGAGCCCTTGGATCTCCCCTCAGACAGGGATCCACTGGTGCTTCAGCTCTTCTCTCTGCCCTGCTCAGCTCTCTTGATGTGCCCCTGTGGACAAACCAGCCTCCCCCGCTCCAGCTCCACGCCTGTGGTAATGGCATTTAGCTCTCTGATCTTTACAGGTTGATATGCAAATGGTATTAAATTAGGAACACTCTGGATCTGGAGCTGGGACGTGTCTTTAGGGAAGGGTTTGGAAATTGAACTCAGTAAATGCACTGAGATCTTTTGAGTTAAACTCAAGGGAGGAGGAATTTTCTCTAGAAACCCAAGAAATCAAGAATGATTAGGCAACCAGACCTTGTAGAGAGATCTGTTTATCATGCTCTTTGTGAATGTTTTACTAAAAGATTTTATTGGTTCTCTGCCGTAGGCTTGACTTGTCAGGTTTCAGTTTTGGGGTAGAAGTTACAAAGATTGAAACTCTTTTTTTTTTTTGCCCCATTTCTGATCTTCCACCGTAAAAGGCGGAAATCTGTTCACCTTTCCATGAGATAGCATTTCTGTTCCTGATACCGCTCTGATTACAGCAGCTGCATAAACATCTTTATACTCCCAGCCAAAAGGCTGCAGAGAACTATGATT
Source organism: Taeniopygia guttata (assembly GCF_048771995.1). Lineage (NCBI taxonomy): Eukaryota > Metazoa > Chordata > Aves > Passeriformes > Estrildidae > Taeniopygia > Taeniopygia guttata. The sequence goes on along the minus strand of NC_133044.1, from coordinate 5,864,967 downwards.
TGGCATCCCCAAGGCTGGGCTGAAATCTTCTCCACCTGAATGGCAAACCCCCGAGGACTAAGGCAGCAGCCCCGGGAAATGCCCGGTCGGAAAGCTGGCGGCTCCGGGGGCTGCAGGTGCCCTCCCAGACGCTTCCCCACATTACAATGAGCAGAGCAGGGAGTTTCCTGCTCCTGCTGGAGCCCAGCCAGTCACTTTCTCATCATCCATATTCTTAAGTGGAAGAGCAGATGGATCAGTTGCTTCCTAGATACGACGCAAACACGGATGCATTTGCAGACAGAGCTGCTCTTGTTTTGAAAGGAAGCGAGAGGCTGACCTGTGTGAGGAGCGGCCATCCCTTGGCTCTCCCTCCTGCCAGGGCCGAGTATTCCCCTCACACCATCCCTCAGGCTGTGCCAACTGCCCACTGTGCTCTCCAGCAGCTCCTCGGTCAGTTCTTACTGGCCCAGCCACAAAACCTTAATTTCTCCCATATTTTTTTATCTTGTAGCTTAATGGCTTCCCTATTTTTCTGTGTTATGTGGAGCACTTTTTCCCTCCTTCAAACCCTACTTCCCTGCATCCCTGTCCAGCTGTAAAGCAAAGTGTCACAGGCTCTCTGCAACTCTTTTCCAGTTGCACTCAACAGATGCTTCTGTAACGTCAGGGTTTGGCATGATTAAAAAGTGGAGGAAGGAGCCTGGGAGCTTTAAAATAGGTGTGGGGTTGAAGCTGGCATGAAAACAAAAGCAGATACAAGTCACATCCTATTTTTTTTCCCCTTGAACCAAAGCAGAATCAAAACATCCTTTTGCTTTGGTCAAATTAAAACAAAATAATCAAACAAAACACTGCTGTGAGTAAACAGAGCTGTTGACTTGTCACTGCGGCCCTCAACATCATCAGCTGTGTGTGAGCTGCAGGAGAGCTGTGACACTGATGTGGGTGCAGCAAACAGCCCCTCCTTGCCCATGGGCCACCATGTCCTGTGCCTGGGAGGGAAATTTAAGCAGCAAGAGTGTAAAGCACAACCCTGAGAGTGTAAATCACAACCCTGAGGGTGTAAAGCACAACCCTGAGGGTGTAAAACACAACCCTGAGGGTGCAAAGCACAACCCTGAGGGTGTGAATCACAACCCTGAGGTGTAAAGCACAACCCGGAGGGTGTAAAGCACAACCCTGAGGGTGTAAAGCACAACTCCGAGGGTGTAAAGCACAACCCTGAGGTGTAAAGCACAACCCTGAGGGTGTAAAGCACAACCCGGAGTGTGTGGTTATTGTGTAAATCTTGAGAGCTGATGTGTGGATTTTGCCCGAGCCCTGAGGAGGGGCTGCACTGCCGGCCCAGGCAAGTGCTGGCCCCGGTCTCCAAACCCCGCACCCGAGCGGGTGAGCGAACACACGGTTCCCAAAAGCTGGAATCGCCTTCTCCTCTCCTCCACAGCTTCAAACCGGGCAGAACCGCTGTCCCACCTGGCACCGGCAGCGGGATGCAGGGACAGCGGGGACAGCGGGGACAGCAGGGACAGCAGGGCCAGCAGGGCCAGCAGGGACAGCAGGGACAGCAGGGACAGCGGGGACAGCAGGGCCAGCAGGGCCAGCCCCTCCGCTCGGTGCTGCTCGCCGGGCCCGGCCCTCGGCCGGAGCCGGGGCTGGGGCCGCCCCCGGGGCCGGGGCCGGGGCCGGGGCGGGGAGAGGCGGCGGTCGGTGGCGAGCGGGGCGGCGGAGCGGAGCCGGGATGGCAGCACCGCTGCGGGCCGCCCTGGCGCTGGGGCTGCTGGCGGCCGCCCAGCCCGCCCCGGCCGCGGGGCAGCGGCGGCAGGCGGAGGTAGGAGCGGCACCGGCACCGGCGGCACCGGCGGCACCGGCGGCGGGGAGGGCCGGGAGCGCGTCCCGGGTGTGCGCGCCCCGCGTGTGCGCGTTCCCGGTGTGCGTGTCCCTTGTGCGTGTCCCTTGTGCGTGTCCCTTGTGCGTGTCCCGGTGTGCGTGTCCCGGTGTGCATATCCCGGTGTGCGTGTCCCTTGTGCGTGTCCCGGGGTGCGTGTCCCGGTGTGAGTGTCCCTTGTGCGTGTCCCCGGTGCGTGTCCCTTGTGCGTGTCCCTTGTGCGTGTCCCTTGTGCGTGTCCCAGTGTGTGTTCCCTTGTGCGTGTCCCTTGTGCGTGTCCCTTGTGCGTGTCCCTTGTGCGTGTCCCTTGTGCGTGTCCCTTGTGCGTGTCCCCTTGTGCATGTCCCTTGTGCGTGTCCCCGTGTGCGTGTCCCTGCTGTACCCACGTCCCCGTGCCCTGGCCATGTGTGTCCCCACTGAGTCCATGCCCTGGCTGTGCCCGTGTCCCTATGCTGGTGCCATAGGTGTGCCCACGCTCCAGATGTGACAGTCCCCGGTGTGCCCATGCCATGGGTGTGTCTTTGCCATGGGTGTGCGTGTCTGTGCCATAGGTGTGTCCCTGCCCCAGGTGTCACTGTGTCCCTGTCTGTGCCATAGGTGTGTCCCTGCCCCAGGTGTCACTGGGTCCCTGTCTGTGCCATAGGTGTGTCCATGCCCCAGGTGTCACTGGGTCCCTGTCTGTGCCATAGGTGTACCCATGTCCCAGGTGTCACTGGGTCCCTGCTCTGTCCATGCCCCAGGTGTCACTGTGTCCCTGGTGTGTCCATGCCCCAGGTGTCACTGTGTCCCTGGTTTGTCTGTGCCATGGATGTGTCCCTGCCCCAGGTGTCACTGTGTCCCTGTCTGTGCCATAGGTGTGTCCCTGCCCCAGGTGCCACTATGTCCCTGTTGTGCCCGTGCCATAGGTGTATCCATGTCCCAGGTGTCACTGTGTCCCTGGTGTGTCCATGCCCCAGGTGTCACTGTGTCCCTGCTGTGTCTATGCCATAGGTGTGTCCCTGCCCCAGGTGTCACTGTGTCCCTGCTGTGCCCGTGCCCCAGGTGTCACTGTGTCCCTGCTGTGTCCATGCCCCAGGTGTCACTGTGTCCCCGGTGTGCCCATGTCCCTGGTGTGCCCGTGCCACAGGTTTGAGTGTGTTCCCTACGTAGATGCCCACCCCAGGTGAGTGCCCCTGAGCTCCTGACAGCTGTGCATGCACGTGTGCCCTGGGTACACGCCGTGTGTGTGCCTGTGCCAGCTTGGAGGTGGGGCTGTGCCACAGGGTTGTGTTGGAATGCCAGGGTGTGTGGTCACCTGTGCTGTGTGGAGCTGTGGCAGAGAATCACAGGCTGGTTTGGGTTAGAATGGACCTAAAACTCAAAAGCCAGTCCTTCCCCTGCCTGCCTCTCCCCAGGGCTGTCCCCATCACCCCTGTTTGGATTTCTTCTGTCTGTCCTGCTGTGTTGTTACCCCGTGCCACCATCCATTCCTGTTTGTTTTGGGAGGACAGGGTGTGAGATTTGGCTGGTGAACAAAGGTTCATATTGGGGACTTTTTTTTTTTTTTGTTGTTTAGGCCTTGATCCTGTACATTTGCACAAATGCTTAATTTTCAACCCCAGCCAGCTAGTCCTGGTGAATTAATTGGGATTTTTGAACACTTGCTTTGAGAGGAAAAGGGCACAGGAGTGCTCAGAGCCTTGTTTTGATGTTCAGGCTCTTTCTGCTGGGAGATGCTGCTTCAGGGAGGTCTTAATAGTTGTGCTTTTCCCACTGAGCTCAAAACCTCAGCCCAGCCCCTCATGGCGCCTGGTGAAAATAAATCTGCAAAGATTTTAATGCTGAGAAAACCAGGAATTTCAAATTCACTTTCAAAGAAAACCAACTAATTGGGAAGAACTGGTTTAACAACCCAAACTGCCTTTCCACCCCTCGTTGGTGACTTCTGAGTTCTTTTCCCTTGAAGCTTCAGAACAGATCCCAGGATTGTGGCAGATCCCTCATGAGGGGGTGCTGGGCAAGGGACTTTCCTGTCTCCCTGCCTCAGTTTCCCCAAAAGGATGTGCTGTGCTGACCAGGGGCTTTGGGACAACACACACAATGGAAATGCAGAGGCTGGCATGTGGAACTTGTCTAAATAAACTGAGCAGTTAATTTTCTTTTAGGAGGAAGCTGAAATTCTCACATAACATCAAATAGTTCTGGTGATTTGTGGCTTTCAGAGCACTTCCAGGCTTTGCTTCTAAAGATTTTTTTTTTTTTTAATTCTTTTTAAAAAGCCACAGTTAGCAACAATATGTTGTGTAAACTTAGATGTATAAGACTGTCAAATGTCCAGTTATGTGCTTTTCCTGGCTGGTGTCCATGTTTTCACTGCATCTGTATCAACTGCAGTTTAAAAAAAACCAAAACCACATTAAAAAAAAAAAAAAAGAAAAAGGAAAATTCGAAAATTTAATTTGAAACATTTGTATGTGAAATCATCTTATCATCTACAGATAGGAGAGGGCCCAGTGTAAGAGAGCACATTTTTTGGCAGGGCTGGTTCTGGCTGGGCTGTGCTCAGACAGCAGCTGGGGGGTGGTAATGCCCGAAATTCCCTGATCCCGAGGGAATTGTGTAAAATACCCGGGGGAATTGTGTAAAATACCCGGGGCATGTGAGATCTCAGCCGAGGTGGGGGTGAGGAGCACGGTGAGGTGCTGCTGGAGCCAAGGACAAAGGACAATGAAGTCCCTGCAGAGATTTGTGTGGGAAGCTCCAGGTCTGTTTTGGTGGAAATAAAAGCTGAGGAGAAATTTGAGAAAAGCAGGGAATGGGAACAGAGAACTGGACTAACAGACCGGATAGTTCTCATTTTGGATTTTTTTCCCAATTTTTTCCCCCTGTCCTGCCTTTCTGCAGTATCTGGTGCACACTGACTTCTCCCCGTTATCAAACCACATTTTGGGCTCTGGGCTGTTTGTGCTGGGAAACTCTCCAGCATTTCTGAGCTGCTTTGGGAGCGGGATGCTGCTGGGCTGAGGGATGCTGAGCACAGCTGGATGGAGGGAGGCACACACGGTGGGGCTGGGAGCTCCACAGAGCATCCCACATTTTCCTTCTGAAACAAAGCTGAGAAATCATCCTTCCTGTAAAAAACCATCCAGCTCCAGCAGTTTTGGTGCTGCAGCCCATCAGGGGTTTTGGGGTGCTGGGGGTGCCGGGGCAAAAAGCTGCTGGCTGCTGCCCAGCGAGTTAGCACAGATTTGTGGATTGGTTTGGGTTGGAAGGACCTTAAAGCTCATCTCATTCCACCCCTTGCCATGCAGGGACACATTCCACTAGACCAAGCTGCTCCAAGCCCCATCCAAAGGATTGGTGAAAGCAGGAGGGGTTTTAGTCAGAGCAGGCTTGCTGCTTCTCAGCTTTAGAAGATCCAATGTGAAAATAAAAGGAGTTAAAACGACCCCAACTCCACATCTTTAGTAGCAAGTCGATTATTTGCTGCTAAAGTAGATTTTAGGAGTGGTAGGTGGGACAGGAGGTTCCTCCAGGAGGGGCAGGAGGGGAACATCCCAGCAGCCAGGCGGTGCCTGGGGCTTTGACCAGGCTCCATCCCCCGTGCAGAACCAGCCGAGGTTTCCCTGGAGGACAGCCAGGCTCTGTGCTCGCTAATGCCCCTTCTCCTGTGTCTCCCTGTGTGCACAGATATAATATTTATAGATACTTATACTCACACTTAAACAAAAGCTCTGCCTGAGGCTCTGCAGGGATGAGCGGAGGCAAATGAGCATTTTTAATTGATGTGACACCTCCTGGGGGCAGCTCGCAGGCAGCAGGGACCCGATGGGCAGGAGGAGCTGCTGCTCCTTCTGTGACCACGCCAGAACAAGCCCCGGGCCAGCTCTCCTCGTGTGTGTGCTGGGGGAAAGTGGGGCTGAAAAGCAGGAGCCACTGTGTCCATTTGGGTGGTAAGATGATGTGGGATGAGCTGGGGATGCTGGAACCAGGGTTTAGGATCCACCTGAGCTGTCTCATGATTTCAAACAAGACTTTAAAGGGTGCAGCCTGTGGTGGCACCACCTGTAAACATGACACAAAACACCCACATCAATTAAGCCCTTTTCCACTGAGAGGTGTTTTAAAAGCTTTTGTTCTGTTTTCAGTCTCATGTGAAGGGTGAGACAGTACAGATGTTATAATCCACAGCATCACAATTTCTTAATTACAATACATTATAAGCATTTCTCGGCCTGGCCTTTGGCAGGACAGGATCCCTTCCCTGCACTGCCGGGGGATGGAGGGCAGGGATGGGGTTTGCAGAGCAGAGGGACCACGGGCAGCAGGAGCTCGGTGTGAGGCTGCTCTGGTACTCAGCTGGTGGAAAGGAGCCAGAATGAGCCTGTGTGGAGGGGAGAGCAGGCAGGAGCAGAGCCTGCTGTCTGGGCACTCTCGTTATCCCAGTTTCCAGGCAGGGAGGGCTAATTGCCTTTGCTGCTGGCTGTCTTCCACCCGGGACGCCTGTGGTGGAGGGCAAGGTGTTTCCTTGGCTTTAGTCAAGGCAGAGATGATTTCCAGGGTTGTAACAGGCTCCACATCAGAGCCCTGAGATGGGAAGGGCCCCTCTGTCTCCCCCAGACTCCTCCTGCTGTCCCTGCTGCAGCCCCGGAGGTTCTCTGCCCCAGCGCTGGCTCCAAGGCAGCCAGATCCATCCTCCTCTCCCTCCCTCCTGCAGAGGGGGAGCTGGGCATATTTCATATTCATGTTTCTCTTGGTTTCCTGCTGTTTTTCTTTTCCCATTGTATGGAAAAGAGCATTTCCCCGTCTGGGGCAGGAGGGAGGGGGTTTTCCCAGCACGGCCAGACTTTGCACTGCAGCCTCTGGAGAGGTTTCATGGGCTGGTGCCAGATTCCAGCCAGCCCTGCCAGAGCCTGGCTGGGCTCTGGGGGGTTGTGCAGTGCTGGGGGAGCCTTGAGCACTGGTTTAGGCCTAGGACATTGTAGCATGGGGTTCTCAGGTTCCCCTGGGCTCCAAAAACTCCCTGGATTTATATGCTCTGTGCTCAGATAAATTCCTGACAGAGATCAGCACATCCCTCTCCTGCAGCTCTGTGTTTCCAGGACCACCATCACCCTTAGCTGACAGCAGATGTGTCTAGAAAATGTAATAAGATTTCTCCTGATGGTTTTGCAGCTGGAGGGTTGGTGCCTGTGTGTGAAAACCTCAGTGTGGCACAGGCCAGAAACCACAGAGAAAATGCTGCTTTGCTTGGACTTGCAAAGCTCAAGGAGCTCTGGGCAGGAATGATAAAGCCTCTGTGCCTTCTGGTGCTGCTCAAGAGCAGCTGCTGGGACAGGGGCTGCCTTTTTCACTGTGCACTCTGATGTGTCCTGATGGGGTTTCAAGCCTTCATGAGATCATGGTGAGGAAAAACCATTTTCATGCTTTAAGGATGGGATTGTGTTGGGTTACAGGCGAGGAAAGAGCTTCAGGTTGTGCTGAGTGAATGCAAAACCGTGTTAGAAAAGGTTCAGACCATGATGTGAGAGCCAGGACTTTCTACCCAGGTGTTCTCAGCTCACATTTATCTGCAGTGATGTCACCACTGGCATCTTCACCCTGCACCCTCACACGTAACTGGGGGTTTTGTGCTGCTGGAGGAGAACTTTATACAAATACAAGCACAGGGGGAAACATTCCTTCTCCTCTCCAGATACTCTCAGAGGGCTCCTGACTCACTGACCACTCTGAGGTGTCTGGGAGATTCTGGCCATGCTCAGGCTCTGCTGCTGCAGCCTGGCACTGCCAGGATGAGCTGCTGGTGCCTCCAGCTGAGACAGGCAGCTTTGGTGTGAAAAACAGCCAAATTCTTTGGGTGGGGCTGGGTAAACAGCATGTCCAGGCAGGAATCTGTGCTGGTCCTCTGCCAGAGGGGGATGCTCCAGGTAGAAGTGGTGTAAAGGAGGAGATAAAACTGGAGGAGATGAAACTGGAGGAGATGAGGTCTGCAGAACACACGTAGATGTGCCTGCCCACACGTGGGGTGATGTGTTTGGGGATGACATGAGGATGACTGTTCATGGCAAGCAGGAGGTTTGGGCAGGAGGAGGAGAGGGAGAGGCCCTGGCACACCTCGGGACTGCCACATCCACAAACCATTCCTGCTCCTTGCCAGGTGACAAGGCCCAGGAAGTGCTGCTGCCTCCTCTGCTGGGACATAAAGGAGAAATGGGTCACCTACAGTCAGGAGCAGCGCTGAGAGGAGGTCAACCCTCCAACCCCTTCCTTTTCCTGGCCAGAGATGAACCCGGGAGGGAAACAGCTTTAAAAAGACCCCGAGGGCACCAGCCGTGGCATCCCTGGTGCTCAGCACACCTCTCCTTTGGGATGCGGGGAAGGGAAGCCACCACTTTCGCTTTTTATTCTGATTATTATTCATTGCTGTAGCCGCACTGACAGGATGCTGGGCAGCTTGTTTGTCTCCCGCAGACATCCTGGCAGGAGCGTTCTTGTGACCCCGGCTATCAACTCCTCCGAGAGGCGGGGAGCAGCCCGAGCCCTTTATTTTCTTTAACATACAATTTAATGCTGGAGCAAGTTCAGAGAGGCGATCTCCGTCCGTGTCAGCGGCCGATAAGAAGAAGAATGGTTTGGCAAAGCAAATCGCCCCCGGAGCGTCCCCACTTTGCAGCAGCACATCCTGCGTGGGAATGGGGGGAGGCTGAGGCTGAGCCCATCTCACCCCACCCTGCTCTGCCCTTTGTCTGAATCCCTGCCCTGAGCCGGGGCCATTGGAACCCCGGAAAAACCAGCAGAGGTTTTTCATCTCTCTCTTTTTCATTTCTCTCTTTCCATCGTGTCGTGGCCATAAACCTCAAGAGCCACCCAAAAATGATGGGGAGGAAACACCCAGGCACCTGTATGGGCACAGGGGGTGCAGAGAGCTCTCGGGGACAAAACAAGTGGGCATTTTTGGGTTCGCAGCACTGTTTGCCACTTCCTTTCTCCCTCACCCCACTCCTTCCCAAACCAACACCTGCTCTGAGCTGCACTTTTCCCATTTTTTCTTGCAGCTCTTCCTGGAGAAATACGGCTACTTCAGCGAGCCGGGGGCCGGCAGCCACAGCCCCGCCGAGTTCTCCGAGGCGCTGAGGTGGGAGCCCCAAACTCGGCAGCTCCGGCTGCAGGGATGCTGCCAGTGCTCCGAGGGGTTTTTTTTTTGGTTGTTGTTGTTGTTTTTGCAGCCAGAAGGGTCTTTTCGCAGCTGGAGGCTCTCTGTCTCATGGTCTGATGCTAAAGCACAGCCAGTCCTTTTTGGAAAGGCAGGTCCGTGCCCGGTTCCCCAGCTGGGTGCCGGCTGCTGGCACCCGCCTCTCGCTGCTTTATTTGCCTTTTATGGCCCGCTGCTCGCCTCGCAATAAAATCTGGGGGGAGGCCGAGCTTGGGGATGGCTGGGAGATGTCATGGGGGGAGAGCTGCCAAATCCTGCCTGGGCTTCTCCTAAGGACATCACTTCGGCTCTGGGAGCATCCCGGGCTTGACCTCGTGCAAAGCTAAATACCAAATTAAATGAGATGTCAAATAACTGGGGTTAAAAAAGCACTTTTGGGCTCTATTTTTAAGCTGCTTTACCCTGCTAAGAGGTGAGTAGCAGGTCAGCTGTGGCTGCAGAGCCAAATCCTTGTTTTACCGCGGGGATGAAGTTCTGGGGTGTGAAGCTTATGGGGTGAAAATCCTGGCAAACCCCTCCAGCGGGGGGGTCTGGATGTGGCTGCTGACACATCCCTTTTTTCTGCAGGGATTTCCAGCGGGTGACCCACCTGCCTCTCAGTGGGGTGCTGGATGCCCCCACGCTCCATCAGATGGCTCTGCCCAGGTGTGGCACCCACGACGGGCACGGCCGCGCTGCCCGGGCACCGCCCGCCCGCCGCCGCCGCACGGCACGGCACGGTGAGCACCGGGGCTCCCGCTGGGGTTTGGGGTCCGGGGTGCTCGGCTCTGCCCCCCTGGAACTCGTGGGGAAGGTGCTGTGGGTGGGAGGTGCAGCCCCGCTGGCACAGTGTCCAGCCCAGGATATATTGGAGGTTATTTTTAAAGCTTTTTCTTTTTGGTTGGTCTCTGTGGCTTGATGTCGGCAGCGATTTGAGATTGGATTCCCAATTTTGGGGAATTCAGCTCTCTGGGGTGGTTTTGCTGCTGCTGTGGGAGCCAGGACATCTCCCAGAGAGCACTCAGGTCACCGTGGCCCCACACCCAGCTGTGCTGGCATGATCTGGCACACAGTGAAGTTATCTCCAGGTTTTGCTGATCTTTGGGACTTCTAATGCATATTAAGGACGCAGCAGTAACCAAAAACCTGTCAGGACTTGGCAGCCTGACCTGAGAGTCATTTCATCCATGTTAAGGGGTTTAACTCTTCTCCAAGCATCCCTCTGTGCTCCTGTGTGTCCAAGACTGGGCCTCTCATCCCTTGTGAGCTCTCTTTGGGCTTGCAGATGAGTAACTGGATTCCTAGAGAGCAAGAGGGCCAGGGCCAGCTGTGCTTAGGACATGGGAAAAACGAAGGGGAGATTAAGAGGAGGCTCTGTGCCGTGTCAGGCTGCCTGTGCATCTGTCAGGGCTGGCCACGGACAGCCCCAGGAGAGCCCTGTCATCCTCCTCCAGCCTCTGGATTTCCTTCCAAAGCCCCAGCATGTGTCCCTTGAAGGAGCCATCCTGTGCCCAGGACATGTGGGCAGTGAGCAGAGGAGGAAGGGCATACAGCAGGAGGTGGGCAAACAGAAGCAGCCAGTGCCCTGTGGCTCATGAGGCTCCTTTTTGGGGATCACAGAAATGGGTGGGTGGCAAGAGATGCCCAATGGCTCAAGGAAAGGGCAGGAAAGGGCTCAGTGTGGCACTGGTTATTGCTCTGGTGATCTGATGCCACAGGCAGCGGGGATGGGACAGCAGCACATCTGTACCCACGGGCTGGATGGGAGACAGGGAGTGCCTGCAGGGCTGGTGGCACTGGCCAGGAAGGCTGGGGGAGGCTTTGTGCTGTTTATCCTGCTTGAAGCAGGAAACCCTGGCAGCTGAGCCAGCAAAGGGCTTTGTTATCCACCCTTTCCCAGCGGGATCTTCCCTGGGCAGCCCCTGTGTCCCTCATCCTGCTGCCTTGGGGCACACTCAGAGCCCAGCACGGGGGCAAATCCAAGCCCTGCCTTGCCCATCCTCCTCTGGTGGTGGATGCTCAGCTCCTGGGGAGGGAAGGATGGGATGCCAGGCTTGGTTTTAGGGCTGCTCTTTGCTTTTAGCTTTTGCTGTGCAGAGTGGCAGCTCATCTGTGTCCCTTTGGAGCTGGAGGCCACCACTGCACTGACGAGCAGTGGGAACTGATTCTGTCCCCAGGAGTGTGACCAGCTGGCCCAGAGTGTCCCCAGCCGTGGGGAGAAGGAGGCAGAGCTGGGGTGGGATGTGTGCCAGCTTTGTGTGCCAGGTTTGCTGGGAGGCTCAGCTCAGAGCCAGAGCAGGGAGCCCCGGCGTGCTGCCGGCTCTGTTCCCCTTGTTTTCCTGCACATCTGCAGCAGAGGCAGGTGCTGGAGTTCTGTCCCCACTCCCACGCCTCAGCACCAGCTCTGGCACCCACATCCCCCCAGGGCCCCACGGCTTTTTTCCTGCTCCCAGATGCCTCCAGATAAATGTAATCCCAGAGCTCTGGGGTCCCACAGCTGCCGAGGGGTGCTGGAGGAGGAGGAGGAGGAGGAGGAGGAGGGGGCTGTAATGCTGCTCAGCAACTTTGTGAACTCTCATCTTCTCCCTCCTGTGTGGTAGGGGGTTGGGGAGCTTAGAGGAAGTCACAACACTTGTCCCCTTCATCCTTGTCCCCAATTGTCCTGGTAGCATTAGGGCTCTGTTTCTCCTGACAGCTTTTAAGGAGGCCTTGGGCACCAAGCCGTGCCCCCAAGGTGCTGCTGAGAGCCCTTCCCACTCCTTTACCCTTCTCCCACCTTTTCAGAGGTGGCTTTGATTGCTCTCCCTGAAATCCAGCCCTTGGGCTGCACCTTCTGGACGTGAAGCTGCCATCAGGCAGCACCTCCTGGCAGGGACCCATGCTGGATTTGGCTCTGTGAACCAAAGTTCAAAGTTGGTGCCACAGCTTCTCATCTTAGAGAGGTTTCAGGGTGTCTTGGTTTGAAAAGACAGGAGTCTGTGAAGCAAGGCAAAACCCTCCTGTGAAATGGAAAAGGTAAACCCCCTCCTTCTGAATTACCACAATTTTAAAAAAGGCTCTCAGGCAAAGATATGGGAATGGGAATAACAGTTCTTTACTAGGAGAAAAACTAAATAAAAATAATAATAATAAAAAAATGTAATTAGTAGAAATGAAAGTAGTGATGGAGTCAGAAACCTGACACCCTGAGGGGTCAGGGCGTTGGTAATGTCCAGTTAAATGGTGGCTGCTCCTCCTGGAGTGGCAGATGAAATGCTGCTGAAGTGGTGATCTCTAGAAGGGTGGAGTTTTCTCTGAAGGTCTGGTAGTAGTTGGACCTGGTCTTCCTCTGGGAATTCAGCATAGAAGAAAGCTGCTCCTCTGGGAATCCAGCGAAGTGGCTGCCAGTGTCTCAAAAAGTGCTGATTTTATGCAGGTAGGGGTGCTTGGCTCCTCCCTCTGGGTGGAGCATCTCACCATGGGATGATGGAACTTTACCAGTCATGCAGTGAGTCATTAATGGCCCATTAACAGAAGATATCTCCCCGAGGGAGACATTGTTCTTGGGAGAGATAAGAAAACTGCCCAACCTCCAACAGATGGCAAATAGAATCCATGCTTATTTTACAAGCCAGCACACAGGGTTTGGTTGCAACTCCAGCCTTGGGTGAGCTCTAGCGGCGGCACCTTCAGAAGGATTTAATCGTGGTGCTGCAGCTGCCTCAATTCTCGCTTTGCCTTGGGATAAACCACAACACTTCCATGAAGTTTTCTTCCGCTCAGGCAGCCCCTGGGTGTCGGGAGAAGGCCAAGTGGGCGCGCTGAGCCTGTCCCGTTGCAGGTGGGCGCTGGTACAAGCGGCACCTGACGTACCGGGTGGTGAACTGGCCGTCCTACCTGCCGCAGCACGAGGTGCGCCTGGCCGTGCGAGCCGCCTTCCAGCTCTGGAGCAACGTGTCCTCGCTGCGCTTCGGGGAGGCGCGGGGCGGCCCCGCGGACATCCGCCTCACCTTCTTCCACGGGGACCACAACGACGGGCTCAGCAACGCCTTCGATGGGCCAGGTGCTGGTCGCTTCCCCCTCGTAAGCTTCTCTTCTACAACGTGGGCTCTTCCCCGGCAGGGAGGAGGGCTGGGTCTTCTGGTGAGACCCCAGCAGTGGGAAAGTCTTTGTTCCCCTAGCCTGGCAGCCAAAGAGGTCTGGGATATGTGAAGTCGAGTTTTCAAAGTTGTTTATTTCTCCTCATCTTTAATATTTTCTCTCTGACCTGAGGTCTGCCTAGTACAGAAGCCATGGCAGTCTGGTGTGCTCTCTGAGCGGTGTTTACCTTTTATATCAAAAGTTATGTATAATCTGTATCAATGCACCAATTTCTAACATCTATGTTGGACAGTGTGTCCCTATTCTAACCAATAGAAAAGTGTCACCATCACACCAAGACATGGAGGACAAGAAGAAGGAGAAAAAGGCTAGGACACACCCAAATTCCTCCATCTTGTACCCCTTGAATTACATTCTAAAAACCCCAAAATTCTGCTTTTCCACCCTGTGTCAATTCCCCTATTACACTACTCAAACCCTTTTGGCTTGTAATTCCTCATATAGAATTGGCAGCCTCTTCCACGGGCTAAAATCGAAGCCACAGATGTTTTTGACTTCTTGCCAGGGTCTCCAAACCCCCTGCCAGGGTCTTGAGACAGCCAGGGCAGCCAGAGGGATGTGCTGGACTCTGACAGGAGGAGGGCTGGCTTGTGGTGGGCTGGGGGTGATGGAGGCTCTGCAGTCTCTCTAGCCCAGTTTGCACCAGTTTGCTGTCTGATTTGGGGTCCCTCCTCCCAACTTTGCGGCTGAGATCTGCCAGCAAGGTGGCCGAGAGGTTCCCTACAGACCCCCGAGGAGCCCTCCAAACACGGGCTCCTCCAGGAACACCCAAACCTGACGCACACTGAGGCAAGCCAGAGGCGCGCGTGCCGTGGCCCCTGATGGCTCTGGTGTCCCCAGGAGGTGCCCTGGCCCACGCCTTCTTCCCCCGGCGAGGAGAAGCCCACTTCGACAGCGCCGAGCGCTGGTCCCTGCACAGCGGCAAGGGCCGCAACCTCTTCATCGTGGTGGCCCACGAGGTCGGGCACACGCTGGGGCTGCAGCACTCGCCCGTCAAGAGCGCCCTGATGTCTCCCTACTACAAGAAGCTCAGCAAGGATTTTGTCCTCAGCTGGGATGACATCTTGGCCATCCAGAACTTGTACGGTGAGCCTGGCTTCCCTGAGCATCCCTTGGGTTCCTCCAGAGTTGTTCTCTGGGATGGAGAATGAGCAGGAGGGATGGTCCCTGAAAGGGGAGAGGACTACAGCCACGTGGGCCCCATCCCTGTGTGTGGCTGGGGAGGAAAATGCAGGAGAGGTGGGACAGGTACCAGGGCCTCCAGGGCAGGGAAGGTTGGATTTGCTGCCCACTTGTCTGTTGGTGCATGTTTTTTGGGGTACCAAGGGATTTTTGCCACCATCATGTAGAGTGGGATAGGAAATGACAACGGGACGAGGAGTCTTTGGAGTCTTGGGAGTCCCAGCCTCATGCTTTGGGAAAAGTTGTTTCTCTGTCCCTTCCCCGGGCTCACCACCCCTTATTCCATCCCAGGAAAGCCCTCCAAGGGCTCGGCTATCCAGCTCCCAGGAAAGGTCTTCACTCACTTCCAGGACTGGAACATGGACCTTCACGGCAGGGACCGCCAGCAGAGGAGCCTCAGCACCTATTACTGCCACTCCTTCTTCGATGCCATAACCGCCGGTGGGTGTTGGTCAGTGTGACCCCCTCCCAAAATGTGCACCCCTACCCCTCGTCCCAGTGCTGCTGCAGCTCCCAGTGCTGGGAAGGGTGGGTTTGGCTGGTGCACAGCTCCTGGCACTGGTGGCATCACCAATGGACAGTGAAGCTGCACCTTGAGGGCACAGCGATGTGTCGGGAGCAGGGAAAACACCCTAAAACTTGGGCCATGGCAAGGATTAATCACTGCAGGAGCTCAGCTGAGCAAGATAAGCCTTGAACTGTGGTCAGCATTTATCTTCTCATGCCTGGAGGGGAGGCAATGAATTCTGGATGCCGAGGGGGTGGCTGGAAAAGCAGAAGGAAGCATCCAAACCCTGAAGATCCCCAAAGCACCACGGGGCTGCACGGGGAGGACAGGGGATCTGGGTAGCAGTGGAGGGTGCTTCAATAACATTTCTCACCTTGGGCACCCTCCCTCTGCCTCACAGATGGGGATCACAACCTCTACATCTTCAAGGGCAGCCACTACTGGGTGGTGTCAGCCAGTGGCAACGCCAGTGACCCGCGGCCACTGCAGCCACGCTGGCCCGGCCTCCCCGCCGGCATCGACGCCTGCGCCTGGTCCCAGCTCACTGGGAAGTTCTACTTCTTCAAAGGTGGGTGAGGCACGGGCAGGGGACTCCCCTCGGGGCTGCCACTGCTCCTGCCTGCCTCCTGTGTGGCTCTCTGGGTCTGGCTGGAGCCACACAGTTCTTGTTGTGTCCCCTCCCAGCACAGAGCTGGGGCATTGCTGCGTCCTGGGTGTGCAAAACCCTGGGCTCAGTGCCCTCTCACGGTGAGCCACGTGGCCCTGGCAGCCACATCACCTCTGGTGCCTCAGTTTCCCCATCAGGAGAGCAGCACTCGCTGGTGTGTCAAAGCAAATCCAGGTGCAGCTGTGGGTCTTTGGGGAGAAATTGCCCCCCAAAACACGAGGGCGGGGGAGTGCGTGGGGGTTTCATGGTGCACATGGATCCCTGTGCTGTGCCTGGAGCTGCCCCAGGAGCTGGGATACCATCCTTAAACTGCCCCAGGAGCTGGGATACCATCCCTAAACTGCCCCAGCAGCTGGGATACTATCCCTAAACTGCCCCAGCAGCTGGGATATCATCCCAAACTGCCCCAGTAGCTGGGATACCATCCCTAAACCGCCCCAGGAGCTGGGATACCATCCGTGAGCTGCCCCAGGAGCTGGGATACCATCCATGAGCTGCCCCAGGAGCTGGGATACCATCCATGAGCTGCCCCAGGAGCTGGGATACCATCCCTAAACTGCCCCAGCAGCTGGGATATCATCCATGAGCAGCCTGGCAGCCAGATGGGGAGAGGAAGGTCAAACCAGGCAGCCTGGCTGCCAGGGTCAGCCCCAGCTTTAATGGAAACCAGTCACTGGCTGTTCAGAAAAGGGGCTTTGTGCTGCAGCTGGGTGAGAGCCAAAGCCCCTCTGCCTCCCCAGCCCTCACTGCTCCCTCTGTCCTCCCCAGGGCTGCGTCAGGCTGTGCCTTGGGAGCAGAAAGGGGCTTTTGTCTGCCTTGTTGTGGGGACAGGGCGCCGTGGGGACAGCCAAGCCACGGGTCCCCATCGCAATTCCTGCTGCAGTACTGGTTTTGGATGTCCCAGCCTCGGCTGGATCTGCTTCTGTCTGTCCCATTCGCTGTGCAGGGTCGGGGGGGAAGTCTGCCAGAAGCAGCATGGTGGTGGCCTTGGTGGTCCCTTCCCACGCCTTCAAGTCCCTGAGCTGCCGTGCCTCAGTTTCCCCCCAGCCTGGTCGTGGGGCTGCCCTGCAGTTGTTCCAGCAGTGGGCTGGATGTCAGTGACCAGCACAGGGCTGATCCCATGGCTGAGTCTGCCCACATCTGGAGCTGGTCCTGCCACGGGCCCCGCTGGGCTGTGCCCTAACCCTGCCCGCTCCCCGCAGGCAGCCGATGCTGGCGCTACGCGGGCTCCGAGCTGGAGGCAGGATTTCCCCGAAAATGCAGCGCCCTGGGGCTGCCCCGGCACCCGGACACCGCTCTCTACTTCCAGCAGCTCCGCCGCCTTGTCCTCTTCAAAGGCCCCAAGTACTTCGTGGTGGGCGAGGAGCTGCTGGGCGTGGAGCCCTACTACCCCCGCAGCCTGCGGGACTGGGCAGGGCTGCCCGCGGGCACGGCCGGGGCTGTCCCCCACCGCCACGGCTCCGTCTACTTCTTTCGGGATGATCAGTACTGGAAATTCGACCAGGCCAAGCTGAGAGTGGTGGCCAGCGGTAAATGGGCCATGGAGCTGGCCTGGATGGGCTGCTGGGATGCCAACAGTGAGCAGGAGGTGCTGTGAGCATGGCGTGATGGGTGACATGGGGATGGACCTCGCCTGGATCCCTCTTGGTGTGACTTTGGGGTCCTGTCTGAGGGTGGAGCCGTGGGACGGAGGAGCAGTGACCCAGCAGAGCTCGGGTGCAGTGGGACAGGTGTGCCACAGCCAGGTGGCCTGCAGGCTTTGGGACAGGATATTTTATACAGACCACAAAAAAAAAATGTATCAGCCGTGGAGACTGCAAACGCACCCATTTCTGTTAACTTTCAGGATATTGTTACACGTGTGTTTCAAACCAGGACTGGGGTTTGGTGATACTTTTTGATATCTTTGTTGATACTTGTTGATATCTGTCATTTCCCACAATCAGGTGGAGAAGTGTCTCGCTGCTGCTTGCTTTGGGGTTTGGATGGTTTTCAAGAACAGGCTGACAACATCTCCTGCTTAAAACTAAAAGAAAGGAGATATTTGGACAAAAATTCGGGTCCATGTGGAGCTTTGCCCCTGCTGTTTGTTCCGACCCTGGGGTATGGAGGGTTGGGGATGCTTTGCTGGGCTGTGCTCACATCCCAGTGCTCTGCTGAGGCAGCACCACAGTGGATTTTGGGGCTGAAAGCAGCAGGGTTTGGGGTGGAGAGAAAAGGGGGGCTCAGCTGAGCTCTGGCCATGGCACGGTGCAGCTCCCAGGCAGCAGGAGCATTGCCTGTCAGAGAGGTTTGGGGGGACTGGGAGGGTCTGCCAAGGGCTGTGCTCACCTGGCAGCCCCCACTGTGTGCACAGAAAGTGTCTGTGCTCCGCTGCCTCTGCAAGGGACACAGGATCAGCGAATTTCTGAGTCCCTGGGCCCCACCTGGATGAACGGGAGTGACAAATCACTGGGGGAGGAGGGGAAGAGGAGAGGCTGAGCAGGACACAGGACATGCCTGTGCATGCAGGCCCACGGGGACAGTGTGGCTGCATACTCCTCATTCCTTTCCCAAGGCAGACTCCCCACCTGGAAACGCTGCAGGCTCCTGGGCAGGGTCACCAGCGGTGTCTGCAAAGGGCCACGGTGTCCCAGGGCTGGGGATGGACCTCAGCTTCCCAGGGCTGGAGTTCTGAGCAGGACAGGGCTCAGCTTTGTTAAATGATTTATTGAAACCATGTGTGCAGGTTCTGCCAGAACTCAGAGCCCAGCAGCTCTGCTCCTGCTGTGCCACGTCAGGGTGCTGTGCTGGGTGCCACGTCAGGGTGCCCTCCTCATGCCAGCAGCTTCCAGGATTCCTCTTTTCCTCATCTTTGCCCTTTCCAGACCTTCCCTGCAGAGCAGGGTTTGCCCCAAGCCGGATGCCAGGGCTGGTACTTCCCGAGGGCTTTCGGTGCTGCCAGATGCCAGCTGAGCTGTGGGTTTGGCAGGATGGGGAGCCAGCACTCTTCCCATTCTCCAAAACACTTGGGAGTGAGCCCTTCATGTGCAGACACAGACACAGAGTCTTCACCTGCCCAAAACCTCAGGGGATTTTCCACATTGCCAAAGAAACACACATTTTCATAGGAACTGAATGACAATAGGGCGAGGTGGCCTGCAGGGAGTCCCAAGGGCTTGGAGACTTGACAGCAAATAAAACCAACCTCTGGATCTGTGGCATTGGGATTTGTGCTTGTTTTCATGTCACACTTTGGGTTTGGGTTGTTTTTTTCAAAGCAAATCTCCAGCTTCCTGACAAGGCTGTGTTTAAGATGCCTGTGGGTGTTTGGGGTTGGAGAGGGGATTGCTGAATTTGGCCTCAGCTTTTATGTTGGCAGGATCAAAAAGGGGAGATGGATCCCACTGAAAACTCACTGATGGCAATGAAAACATGGAAATTCTCTTTCTTACTTTGTCCCCAAATTACTGAGGATTTTTCCATGCTTTGGGATATATTAATAGGTTTTTTCCCCAGGCTGAATTAATTCATTATCCGTTTTCCTGTCCCCTTAGGAGAAAGCCAGGCATCCCATCTGCTGTGTGACTGGAGGCTGAGGATGGGACTACCTCAAATCCTCTCCACTTTTTGGGTTTCCCATCTCTTCCCTGGCTTGTTGCCATGTGTTTCCTGGGGCTGTGTCCTGTGGGATGTTTTGGGGCCCTGAGATGCTGTCAGGGCTGGACTGAGCTCAGCATTGCTGGCAGAGGCAGCAGGGGTCACTCCACTGTGTCTCCTGTACCCCATCAGTCTGGGGGGTCTGGGGGAGGTGAACTCCCACCCTGAACCTTTCAATCCACCCCTCCCCGGGTGCCCTGGGTGGAAATCCAGCTTCTCAAGGGTTCTTTTCTCCTGCTGGGCTCCCTGGCTGGGCACATCAGGCGCAGACTCCTCTGGCCTGGCCTGCCACACATTCCCCAAACAGAATAGCTGGGATTCCTGCATTCCCTCCCCCAAAACGACCAGTGACATCAGCAGCTGGCTCCAGGACAGGATGGGTCCCCCACCACAGCAGGGAGCCCCACAAAACCCAGGAGAGGCTCTGTTTTGGTCCTGAGGCATCAACACTTCCCTGGTAGATTTGTGTTTTGCAGAATTACCTGGGTGCTGTGGCAGCTCTGCAGGGCCTGGGTTAGGGAGGGAGTATCCCACATTCCCAGAGGTGCCCACTCATGTGCAGTTATTTCCTTAAAGCCCCAACTCCTGGAGTCACTCCATCCCTGCAGGAGCTTGGCTTTTCCCAAAGACCTCGCTGTTGTGGGAAATGAGGGAAGGAGTTTGCAGAGGAGCACAGAGAAGAGAAAGCCCAAAAGTGGGTGTGAAAATAAACCCTTCTCACCTTGAGGTTGCCCTGAACATGCACTTTGTGGCCCTCAGGTCACCTCATCTGTGCTGGAGATTGGCATAGGGGTTTTGGGAAGGGGGAAAATCCCCCTTGTGTGGGTGGGAACAGCTTGGGTGCTGATGAGCTGCTCTCTAACTCCTTCCTGCCCCAGAGCCAGGGCCCTTGAGGGGGAAAATCCCCCCCTGGCATGGCTGGGGAGCAGCAGGGCTGTGAGAGAGGAGCAGGTGCTGAAGGGTTAACGGGGAGTGTTTGCAGCCAGTCCCTTGTCACCAAGGAGAAGCAATCAGCACTTGGGAAGGAAACAAAACACCCACTGCCCAGGAGGGTGATTTCCTCTCCCCAGCAGCATTACAGCCCCGGGACCCCAGAAGGGCTCAGGACACCACCAGGACACTGTCACCTCACCGAGCAGGTGGCACCAGGTGAGTGTGGCTGCCGGGGAGCTGTGCTGGGGACAGGGCTGGGGCAGCTCCCCACGTCCCCATCATCCTTGTCCCTCAGCCTCCTCCCAGTCTTATGGCAGGATGTGGGGGACACCGGGCACGGGGGTGCGGAGCATCCGTCCCTACCGCTCCAGCGGGCAGTACCTGTACGCCATGAAGGAGGACCTGGCGGAGTGGCTGAAGGAGCTCTACGGCCTTGACATCGAGGTGGGCACCTTCTTGGAGGTGCTGGAAACAGGGGCTGTGCTGTGCTCCCACGCCAACCACGTCACCCAGGTGGCCGCGGAGTTCGCCCGTGCCTGCCCCGACCTGGCCCGGCACCTCCACCTGCCCACCGCCGGTGTCACCTGCAACCTCACAGCGCAGCCAGGCACCTTCCAGGCCAGGGACAACGTCTCCAACTTCATCCAGTGGTGCAGGAAGGAAATGGATATCAAAGGTAGGATGCTCCAGCTGTCTGTGTCTCCGTGTTCGAGTCCCCTCCGGCCACTCCGTGTTTTGCCATGTGTCCCCCAAGCCCAGTGCCACCCCGTGTGCAAACATCCCCGAGCTGGCATCCCTTGTGAAATGTCCTCCAGGCTTGGCAGCAGCTTTGCAGGCTGCTGGCACGTGGCTGGAGTGTTTGCTGGGGTGTAAATGTGCACAGGAGGAATGGAAAAGGAAAGGGTGGATGGCACAGCGTGTCCCTGCCAGGCACAGCCCGGTCCCAGCCCTAAGGACAGCAGGAGAAATCCTGGCTCTGAGCAAAGCGTCTGTCACCCTGTCCTACCACCATGGATGCCCAGGAAGGGCAGTGGCACAGAGCAAGACGTCCTCAGGGCTCTCAGACATTGAATTTTGTGGCTTTGGGGTGCCGTGAAACAGCTGTAGATGCCCAAAAGGAAAGGCTCTTCCTCCTTTATCATTTCTCCCAACTCTCGTTGAACCCAGCCATATTCCTGGTGGGATGGCTCCAGTGAAGAGCACTTTTTGGGTGGGTTTTCACTCCATCTGTGTCCCCCATCCCCTTTGTCCCCATCCCCACGTGCCAGCCCTGGCTCAGCCCTGCCCTGCCCTGCCCAGACGTCCTGATGTTCGAGACAGAGGACCTGGTGCTGAGGAAGAACGAGAAGAACTTTGTGCTGTGCCTGCTGGAGCTGGCACGCCACGCTTCCCGCTTCGGAATGCGCGCCCCGACCCTGGTGCAGATGGAGGAGGAGATCGAGGAGGAGCTTCGGCAGGAGCTGGACCTGCCTGCCACAGACCCCACCCTGCCCCGGCCCCCCAGGAGAACACGGGACCTCAACAACCTCGACCAGATGGTGCCGAGGGGCAGGGGTGGCATGGAGATGGGCAGGGAGATGGGCAGGGAGATGGGCATGGAGATGGATGGAGATGGGCATGGAGATGGATGGAGATGGGCATGGAGATGGGCATGGAGATAGGCATGAGATGGGCATGGAGGTGGGCATGGAGATGGGCATGAGATGGGCATGGAGATGGATGGAGATGAGCATGGAGATGAGCATGGAGATGGGCATGGAGATGGACATGGAGATGGATGGAGATGAGCATGGAGATGGACATGGAGATGGGTGGGGATGGCACAGCCAGCCCAGGACCGTTTCCCAGCAGCCCTGGTGAGTTCCCATCCCTGCCACCCACAGGTCCAGCACCTGGTGAGCCGCTGTACCTGCCCTGTCCAGTTCCCCATGATCAAGATCTCCGAAGGGAAATACCGGGTGGGGGACTCTGACACCCTCATCTTTGTCCGGGTGAGTCTGCTTCACCCCTGCTTTTGGGGGAAAGGCATCAGGAATTCTGCTCTGCTGCCATGATCCTTTTCCATAACCCCCCAAAGGGGCCCCGTGGGAGTTTGGACCATTATTCCCAAAGCAGCGCAGCAGGGGAGCTCAGCCCTGTGATAGGTGTTGGTATGGATTTAACCATCCATATTGGATGGATTTAACTATCCATCCACCCACCCACCCACCCACCCATCCATCCATCCATCCATCCATCCATCCATCCATCCATCCATCCATCCATCCATCCATCCATCCATCCATCATCCATCCATCCATCCATACATCCACCATCCATCCATCATCCATCCATCCATCCATCATCCATCCATCCATCCACCCATCCATCCATCCATCATCCATCCATCATCCATCCATCCATCCATCCATCCATCCATCCATCCATCCATCCATCATCCATCCATCCATCCATCCATCATCCATCCATCCATCCATCCATCCATCCATCCATCATCCATCCATCCATCCATCATCCATCATCCATCCATCCATCCATCCATCCATCCATCCATCCATCCATCCATCCATCCATCATCCATCATCCATCCATCCATCATCCATCCATCCAGTGTGTGGGACAAAACCTGGCATCCCACAGAGCCACAGCCTGGTCTCACCCCGCCATGGGAACTCTGGGATGTTCTGAATCCATCCCCAAGCCTGGCCAAAGAATTCAGGACTCGATGAAGGACAGGGCTTTGCCAAAAGGGTCCCCCACCCTCCTTGTGGTGACGACGGGATGGCCGCAGGAGCTGAGCCAGGGACGCAGCCGTCCTTTGGGACACCTGGTGGCACTTAGGGCCACCCCCGGGCTGCTGGCGTCCCCTGGCATGGCCATTCCCGTGCAGATCCTGCGGGAGCACGTCATGGTGCGGGTCGGGGGCGGCTGGGACACGCTGGAGCACTACCTGGACAAGCACGACCCGTGTCGCTGCACCTCGCTCTGTGAGTCCCCATGTCCCCAAACCCCGCGGCTGCCTGAGGGTGGGGGTGTCCGTGGCTGGTCTCGATGATGCTCGGGGACATTTTCATTACCATGCCTCGTCGTTTTGCTGAGGAATGTCGGGTTTTGGGGACTTTGGTGGCCGCTAGAGGTCATGGAAGACTTTTGGATGGATCCAGCCCACAAAAGCCACTTTGCGCGGAGCGCGGCTTTCTGCCGGCACCCTGGCGGGGCTGGATGCTGCACCAGGGCTGGGTGGGCTGCAGCCGGGGGTGGGTGGGTGCAGGGGGCGGGGGTGCTGAGCCCCTCGTTGTCCCCACAGCTCACAAACAAGGCTGGAAAGCGCGAAGCCCGCAGCAGCCGGTGCAGCACGAGGTGCGGCTGTGCCCGGCCCCGAGAACCGCCCGCAGCCCCCAGCCCGCGCTGCTGGTCAGCCGCTCCCAGAGCCCCCTGCCCCCCGTCACCTGGGGTACCCGTGTCACCCCTGGGTGCCCCCGGTGTCCTGCCACCCCCTCGCCAGAGGGCTCGGGTCGCCAGCCGGGTGCCAGCCCTCACCCGGAGCCGGCGGAGCCCCGGAGGGTCCCTTCGGGCAGGTAAGTGGTGCAGAGACGCTTTGTGCCCCGAACTGCCTGGCTTCAGAGCAGTTTTCCTCACATTTTTGGAATTTTTCCTCCCCTCCTTTCTGGAGTTGCCCAGCACCAGGCGGGACGGGGGGATGCAGCATCTCCCTGGCCCCTCTCCGCTGTCTCTCCCCGCAGGATGCGGGAGCCACCCGCTGTCCCTTTGCGGAGGCAGCCGCCACCATCCCGGTCACCTGCTGGATCCAGCTCCCCTGGGCACGGGGCGAGGGGCCGGGCACCCGTCCCTTCCCGGCTGGGCCCGGGGAAATGCATCTCCGTGGCACCGGCACGGGGCAGGCCCGCAGCACCGGGCCCGCGGACGGTACCGGCACCTCCCAGAAGCGCCCAGCAAGGAGGAAAATCATCTGTGCTGGCCGCCAGGCCACAGGAAACGGGGACACCCACCACAGCGACACCCCGAGCCCCCAGTCCCTTCAAGGGCCGTGCCCCCAGTCCCCTAAAGGTCTGTGCCCCCTCCTCGCACCGGGATGCTCCGGGAGACTCCCAGAGCCTGAAGAGCCCACGGGAAGGGAGGCAGGGAGCCCTTGGCCGGGGCCGACAGCCTTCACCCCGAAATTCCTCCAGCCACCCCCCGAGACTGGACAGCGGCGTTAAACCCCCCAGCAAAGGCAGCCCGGCCGCCTCCCGGCCCCCCACCCCTCTGGGCCGCTCCGCAGGGGGGTGCAGGGTCTGTGCTGCTGGGGACGGTCCCCAGGGGACACGGCAGTGCCACCCAGCCCCGGACCCCGGGGCTGGGGCTGCTGAGGTACCTCGGCTGCCAGAGGACGGAGCCAGGGGAGCCTGTGGCGCTGGCGATGGGGCGGGGGGGCTCCGGGGGTGCTGTAGGAACACGCAGCCCCCCGGCTATGACAGGGTGCTGGAGGAGCTGTCCCACGGGTGGCAGCCCCTGCGCCCCGTGGGGAGCCCGGTCCCCAAAAGCCCGGCAGGAGCTGCCCCGGGGGAGGCAGAGCGGCCGGGGGTGGGGGGCCAGACCCCTCGGGCACCCCGGGCCAGCAGCGTGGCCAAGCCCCGGCGGTGCCTGAAGAAGCCCGAGCGTGTGCCCTCCATCTACAAGCTGAAGCTGCGGCCCAAGGTGCGCCCCCGGCGGGATCACAGGCCGGGCAAGCGCCCCTCGCGCATCCCCACCCCGCTGGGGCATCGCCTAGCTGCCCCCCGGGGCCAGCAGCGACCCCCGGGGCCCCCCCGAGCCCCCCAGACCGGCAGCACACGCCCCACGGCCAAGCCGTCCCTGGGTGACAGCGGCACCTGGCTGAGCGAGGAGGATGAGGAGTCGTGGGTCTGAGCCTGCCCCGAGAGCCTGTGGGGACGGACGGACGGACGGACGGACGGAGCCCTCCCTCCAAAGGTGGGAGCGATGCCGAGCTGGAGCTGCCCGAGGTTTCCCAGGGCAGCACGAAGGAGTCGCTCCCACACAACCCGGGGTGCCCCACCTCCCTTTTCAGAGCTGCACCCCCTCCTTCCCAGTGGATTTTGTCTGTACTGGTAATCCTGCTAAGCAGGTGCTTTCGTACTGGTTTGGGTGGAAAAACCCAGCCCCAAATGGAGAGAATGGGATATTTTCTGCAGGGGGAAAGGTTTAGCCCCCCTGAAGTGGGGACAACCCATCCTTGACATCCATAAAAACCATCTCATACCTCAGTGTTCCCCATCTGCACCGCGGGATGGTGTCAGACAGCTCCAAGAGCATCATCAGTCACTCAGGTTGGGGGGCACAGGAGGGGACCCTTCCTGACCCCCGTGGTGTGTGGGGGGTGATGGATGTCACCGAGGGTCACAGCAGGCACTGCTGCACCCCCAGCACGGACCCAGCAATGCTGTTTGTGCAATAGAGATGTGCCAAAACTCTTCCATTTCCACATCTTTTCTGTGTGGGTGGGGAGGGAGAGAGGATAATCCTGATGTGGGCACAGCAAACGTCCCCCTGAGAACCCCACAATGCCCAAGAGAGTCTCATTTCCCACGAGAGGATGAAGTCAGCCCCACTTCCCTGCAGAGGAGCAGCAAATGTGAGCGCTGGGACTGCGGGAATGCAAAACCTGCTGGCAAAAACACTCCTGAGGCTGGTACAGAACAAGGGGGACAGACCTGATTTTTAATTCCATTTCAAAGAAGGAGGTGCAGGGCGTCACAGGCGGTGCAGACACCTCGGGAATCTCTGACAAGGAGTCCAGGGGGGAGAGGAAAGCCAAGTCCAGGCAAGTGGGATGCTCACTGGGGCAGGAGGAGGAGAGGGACAGGGAAGCATCCTTGGTGGGGTCAAACCAAACCCAGGCATCACCTCCACGAGCACAGGGCAGAAACCTGGCACTGCCCTGGGCACAGCAGTGGGGACATCCCAGCCCGTGCCAGGCCCAGGCTGCTGTCAGCAGGACCAGGGTGGAATTGGGTAAATCTGTAGTAAGGTGTGAGTAGGGTGCTGCCGTGTGCTCCAATCCCTGGGCCTGGACACCTCAGATCTGCCTGCCTGGGGTTCCCTGCCTGCACCCAGGGTGCCACCACCACCACCTGCCCCTTCCTGGGCTCTTGGGAAAGTAACTCTTTGTAGCCCTCGTTTTCCCGGGAGCTGGGAAACGCTGTCGAAGCAGTGAGAGTTGTTATTATTACTAATATAACTTCCTCTGTCTATAAAGTACAATAGAATATAACAATTATATTTATAACCTTTTTTTTTTTCTTCAAAATACTAAATAGATGCTATAAAAACCTGTAACTAATTGTGCTATAAACTGCAGGCTACAGGGTTATAACAAACAATGTATTGGCTTAGTCGTTGATATGTGTACGTCAGAGCACTTTATAAATGCTTTATTATTAGCATTTACCAAGGAATTTCCTTCTTGGACAATTTGGAGGGATAAAGCTCTAGCCAGGGATCGATAAGTGGACTTACATGTGTTAATAAATCCTGACAGGATGAGCTCAGACAGGGCAGCCGGGTTTGCCATGAGGGTGAGAGATGGTGACAATGGTGACAATGCCACTGCCCTTCCTGGCTGAGATGGACCCGTGCCCCCACATTGCCTTTCCTAATTTTTCCCTTTTTTTTTTTTAGTTTTGGAGCAAGGGGTTTGATTCCCTTAGCAGGGAGGGGGGAGCAGGATGTACCCCCAGCCCTGGCACGGGGGTGGGGCGGTGAGAGGCACTGGAGCTCAGAGCTGCTGGGCCATGGACACCTGGCTGTGGTGGCACAGAGGGCTGGCTGTCCTGTACTGCTGCCCAGAGCGGTGCTGAACCCATCCAGCTCCTTGTGACAGCAGGAATCACAGAGATGGTTTTGCTGGAGGATGGATCAGACACAGATCCTGCCTCAGGAGATGAGGATGGTGTTTCCCTGTGTCTCACAGGGACCAGCCATGGAGAAACCACGACCCTCTTGGCATCTTGCTCTCCCTTCACCACCCCATCATAATTTCCTAACAGGGGCTGCCCTTTGGCAACCCACCCTGCAGGGCAGGATGCAGGTGAGCTGCAGCTCTGGTGCAAACATAAACCAGAAGATTAAAAAATAATAATAAAATAAATAAATAAATAAAAGAGGGGCTCACTTTTCTATTAGGGATATGCAAAGAGGAAAAAAAAACCCAAAAAACAAGAATACAACTGGAAGTGCTGCTCCAGCTCCCTGTTGCTGCCGAGGCAACATCCCTGTGAGAAAACCCAGCAGGGTCGGACCTGGTGGTGCTGCCGGGGGCACGGGGGGCACAGGGGCACCCGGGGAATGCCCACCTGCCCCAGACACCCCGGGGATGGGTGAATCCATCACCTGCTGAGCCCAGGACGAGAGGTAGCAGAGGGGTGACCTGCCCGGCAAGGAGTGTTCCCAAATTATTTGCTGTTCACAGGCTGAGGGGAGGAGAAACCTTCCTGTGCTGGGGCTGTGCTGGGGCAGAGGGGAGCTCAGAGCCCTGGGAAGGCAGAACCCAACTCCTGGGGATATCAGGAGCAGGATTGGGACTTAAGTTGTTTTTTTTTTCCACCTTTCTGCTTTCATCCAGAAATTCCACCTGGAAATCAGACCCAACCTGAGCCAAAAGCCAGCCCGTGTAAGGTGGCTGCTCTGCCTTCCCCAGGGAGAAATCCCAGCTCCACAAGGGGAGAAGCAGAACTCCTCCAGAGAGAGAAGCACACCCAGAGCAGCGGGCTGCAGGTGCTGGATAATTCCCTTCCTGGAGCAGGTGATGGCAGGCAGGCAGCACCAGGGCAGGAACTGGCAAAGATGAACCCACAGCCAAAATCTGGCACCCTCTGAGGGCACCTCCTGTCCAACCCCTGGCATGGCTCCGGCCTCAAGCGCTGTGAGCTTGGAGAGAGCCCAGGGGTTCAGCCAAGGCCATCCCTGGGCTGCCTGCACCACTCCACCCACAGTGCCCCATCCCCAAATGTCACCTCAGCGACCCCCGAGGTGCCTCCAGCACAGCTGCCACCACCCAGGGAGCAGAACCACGGCCAGATTTGGGGTCCTGGGGGCAGGGCTCACATGATGGTGCAGCGGTTCCTGCGCAGCGCGCCCTGGAAGCGGATGGTGGTGTGGACGTGCTTGCAGCGGGCGCAGCCCACGCTCTTGAGGAGCTCGCTGAAGAGCAGCAGGATGTGCCAGTTGTACTTGGCCGAGCACTCGATGTAGCCACACTTCCACGTCTTCTTCACCAGGTTGGAGACGTTCCAGCGCGGGATGACGCGGCCGCGCTGCAGGTCCCGCTTGTTGCCCACGATGATGATGGGTGTCTCCGAGGTGCCGATGACCCTGCGGAGGGAGGGCGGTGGCAGAGGGTGGCAGAGTGAGTGCCCGTCCCAAAAGGGCTCTTGGCTCCAAGGGGAGCGTGTCTCGTCCTCTTGTCCCTCTCCAGCCACCCCTCGTGCACCCCCAGGGCTCGCTCGGGGCTCACCCCCTGGCACATTAATGCACAAACCCACAGCCAGAGTGAAAGGCAGCTCCCAGTCAGCCCCCTCAAAGCTCTGCCAACCTTAACCCTGTTTTGTCTCTCCTGGAGTAAGAGTGGAAGGTGTGGATGTGAAGTGAAGGGTGTTGGATGTGCTGCTGGTGTGGAATCTTACAGAGGGCAGCTAATTCTCTTTTCCTGGGAATTCTGTCAGGAATGAGGCAGGAGTTCTGACCCTTTGCTGGGCATTTTGCAGCTCATTTTTGGGGCTGGCAGCAGAGAATCCTCCAGCCCTCCTTGGGTTCAGAGGAGCCTACTTGGTGTCCTGCTCCTCTCTTGGTGTTTGGGCTCCCATCCTGCAAAGGGGCTTTGTGCCAGTCTGATATCTCATCTGGGATGCCAGCATGTACCCCCGTGGTGCCAATCTCCCTTGGCAGGAGCCACGGGGCTGTGCCACCGTGGGGATGATCCCAAAGCCATCCCTACCTTGTTTCCAGGATCTGCTGGCGGATGGTTTTGATGTACTCGAAGCTGTCAAAGCAACAGATGTCATAGACCAGGATGTAGGCATGGACACTCCGGAGCCCCCTGCAACACACGTCTGCCCACTCCTGCAAGGTGCAGAGAGGGATCAATCCTGGCTCAGCCCCGCTGCTCTGCCTGGGGGATGCCCTGCCCTGCCCTGTCCTGGGGGTGGGCACCCCAAGGAGGCTGCTGGCAGCAAGGGGGCTGCACATTCCCCAGCCCTGACCCCCAGCCCCCAGCTCTGCCCTGCCCTGGCCCATCTGTGTGTGCCCCCACAGCTCTGCAGCCCTCCCCCATCTCCAGAGATCCCTTATCCCCCCGTCAATCCAGGGCAGAGGGAACAGGATTTGTCAGCCCCAATTCCATCTCCAGTTCCCAATTGAGATTTGCAGCCCAAGTACAGCACAGAGCTGAGCTGGGAGTGGGGCTGAATGCAGCCCCTGCCCTGCATGGAAGAGCTTCACCCTCCAGAGCTGCTAATTAGCTGTGTTAATTAGTGATGCACCCTGGTTTGGGGGCAGGGCAGGTGAGGAGGATGCTGAGCCCCATCTGAGGTCTGAGGGTGATGCACCAGCAGCTCTGTGGGTCAGAGGAGGAAGGTGACAGCACGTCTGTCTGGAGGGGACATGGGGACAGAAGAGGAGCAGAAGCTGCTCAGGAACTGAGTCTGTGAGAGCAAGATGTGGATCCAGGGCAGAGGCAGGCAGGAGTGGCCTCTCTGCAGCCAAAATCTGGAGCTGTGAGAAATTCATGCTGTTAGGAAACCCTTGGCTTTCTGGGAACAACTGGATTTTTTTTTTTTTTTCCATGCAATGAGTGAAAGTCTGCCTCAGCTCAGGCACTTTCCCATCCCAGCAGCGGGACTGGGAACAGGCAGCACTGCAAAACCCTCCTGGGTGCCTCTGGAAAGGAGAAAGGCTCTCCAGGGAGGAAAGGCATCACTTCTCCCTGAGCAGACCCCTCCAGAGCCATGACTGAGCCCTTCCCGAGTTTATAATCAGAATGACGAGGGGAAAGGGGAGTTTTGGGATGGGGGTTGGTCTCCATCACAGAGGGGAAGGAGCTGGGAGGGAGCAGAGTGGCACAGAGTGACACAGCCCCTCCCTGTGCACCCAGGGGAGATGCTGGGGAGATGCTCAGAGACGCAGGGGGATGGAGCAGCAGCCTCTGGGCTCCTCTGAGCGCTGATACATCGGGGACAAAAGGAACTGCAGCGATTTCAGCGGGCTGGGGGGCAGCTTGCTCAGGCCCTGTGGTGTCAGGATGGCTTTCCCCACGCAGTGCAGGCTCCCTGGGATGCTTGAGCTGGGGAAGCGTTGCAGTGCAGGAGCAGGATGTCAGAGAGCCACCGGACAGCACTGCAGGGATGCTTCTCCTGGCACGGAGCTGAGCCCACCACGTTTCCCAGCAGCCAGAGCTGCATCCCTCAGCACAGCCCTCTCCTTTCCCCCGGAGCCATCCCTCTGCTCACCCTCTCTTCCCTGGAAACCTCCATCTGCTCCCAGAGGCCGCCTCCTCTGGAGTGCAGCAAGGCAGGGAGTTAATGGAGTGTGTGAGCCTCGCCTGCCGTCTCAATAAATTACCCTTTGCTATTTCAGGCTGCCTCTCGCGCTGACCTTTCCTTCCCTGCACTCACCCATTAATTTTTAAACCTTCTCCTCGCCCCTGGAGTGCTCATTTCACCTCCTGCCTGATGGTACAGGGACTCTTGGAGCACTCCGTGGCCCCTGTGACTCTGGCCCTGTTGGGGACAGGGACACTGTAACTATTGAGGTGGCCCCACTGCCCTCCAGCCACAGCTGGGAACCTCCAGCTCCTTTCTCCACAGTGGTGACACAACTTGTGCCCCTGGGAGTGGGGTTATAGCATGAGCTCAACACCCCCTTTTCCCCCATTAATTCCACACGGGAGTTGTTGGCGCTGGTGGCAGCACTTCCCAACCCCACACTGCCTTTTGGGGGTGCTCTGGAAGCACTGAGGGGGTAGAGGAGGAGTGGTGGGTTCAGAGCTCCAGGAACGAGCCCAGGCAGTGCTGGAGGGGGTGATGGCAGCTCCCAGGAGTGGACTGGGACAGAAGCTGGGCAGACAGCTCTGCCTGGCTTGGGCAGTGGGTGCATCGGGGCTCTGGCTCTCCAGGAACCCCTGGCTTTCACCCAAATGTTCTGCTGCTGGCTCTGACAGCCACAGAACTGGATCCCAGTGCTCCAGGAGCCCAGCTGGACGTGGCTGTGGGCAATGCCAGAGCCACACTCCTTGGAGTGGGATGTCACCTCTCTGGTGTTTGCTGTCACCAGACTTTAAACACACTTTATCCCAGACCTGCCCAGCCAGCACCCACTAGGACACAATCCCTCATTTAGCAACCAAACCCTGACCTGGAGGGGAAAAGCAGAACTGGAACCCCACAGATTTTAACAGCAAAACCCCAGCACAGAGGGGGGATCACCGCAGACCCCCAGAGGTGGAGACCCCTGGGGTGCCCCCCTACCTGCAGGGTGTTGACAGGGAAGGCGCTGATGGGGGGAAAGTCCATGATCTGCAGGTCGTGGACGTGGCCGTTCATGACCACGGCGGGCAGGTAGACGCGGCGGGCCGTGGTGGGCACGCAGACCTCGCTGAACTCGTTGTACAGGAACTGCCGGACTATGGCACTCTTGCCCACGCCCTGAGCTCCCAGCACGGCGATCTTGAAGGTTGTCACCATCCCGCTGCACGCCGGCCGCTGCCCCGGTGCTGCCCCCGCGGTGCCGAGGCTGCATATTCCCGAGCAGGGGGCCTCAGCCCCATTCAGGATGCATTTCCCCGCCGGGGCTCCCCGTCACTGCAAGGCCAAGGAGAAGCTGCTCAGGTCCGAGGGACACCCTGAGTTACACCGGTGCTGCTTCAGGGGATGTTTTTCTGACAATGCACCCAAGGGCCTTGGCACTACTGCAGGACCTCAGGGTCTCCTCGGAGCCTCCCAAGCCAGGGAGAGCCAGGATTTGAGTGAACTTTACTGCAGGAAGGTTCTCACAGGCACATTCAGCTCAGGGTTTGCTCAGCCCGGCAGCAGCAGGTCCCAGGCTGTGCTGGGGACTCAGCCCGGCCACTGTCACCAGCTGCTCCTTGCCGGTGCTGTCCCAAGCCGGGAATCCATCATCCCTCCGCTTGGACAGCCGGAATTGCCTTTTGCCGGGCGGGGGGAGATCGCTGCGAGCCTGCGAGCGACAGCTCGAACGTTTCCTTTCAGGCTTTGAGCGGCTGGGCAATTAACTTGATGGGAACTCATTTACAAGCCAGCTGACGGGGTGAGCCCAGAGCCACCGCGTGTGCTGAGGCCGGAGGGGCTCCGGGACAGGGCCCACGCGTGGGGGGACACGGGGGGATAACCCACACACAGGGATGTGGGAGCCGAGTCTGAGGAGCCCAAACACCCCCTGGCACCCGATGGGAGCTGTGATGGGGATGGCACAGGCAGGGGACCCATCCCCGGGAAGCGGTCCGGGCTTTGTCCCATAGTGTGGATGCTTTGACCAATTTTTGATGCTCTGTCCAATTTTCCCTAAAAACCATCCCCGAAGTGCAGGGCAGCAGCTGAAAGTGGCATGTTCGAACACCCCGTTGTGCTGGTTTGATGGAGATGATTTACCCCAGGGGGAGCCTGGGCACAGCGGCTCCCGCTGCTGGGGGCTGGAATGGCCGAGCTGCCCGGATCCCTTCGGCTGGGCCACGGCTCACGCCATCCTCAGCAGGACAGGGGACCCTGTCCCCCCGTGCTGCTGGCATGTCCCCCGGGGTGCTGGCTGTCCCCAGCCCCGGCAGCGGGAGGTTTCTGTGCCCTATGCAGGGAAATGGGGGTGCAGGAGCCCCCAGGCCCGACCCCGCCAGGGCCTTTCTCCGCCAGCAGACAGCACCGTCACTGCGGGTCCCGGGGGGCCACTCTGCTGCAGGGACAGCCCCGTCCCCACCGACCCTCCCTCCCCACAGCAGCGTCCCCAGCTCCTCTGCGGGGCTGGGGGGTGATGGAGCGGCACAACAGGAAACCCCCAGTGCCCGCAGGGGTCGCTGGAATTGGGGGCACAGGCTGAGCCCCGCTGTGCCCCCGCCAGAACCCCAAAACCATCAGAGCCCGACCTGACGGTCCCCGGCCCTACAAACAGCTACTGCGGGAAACTGAGGCACAGCGGGGGGACCCTTCGGGGCACCCCACGGTGGGGTGCTGGAGCAGGGACCGGCTGTGGGTGCTCGGGCGCTCAGCACCAGGCCGGGCTCGCAGGGCGCTCCCGGGAAAGGCGGCTCCGAACCCCGCTGCGACCTTGGCCACGCAAGGAGCAACCCCTGAGCCCCGTGGAGCGGGGGCAGCCCCCCACATCCCGCACCCCCCTGGGTCGCTGGGGCTGGAGGGGAGCGGGGCACGCCGAGGGGAACGACACCCGCACCCGCGGTGCCGGCGGGCGGAGGGGAACGGAGAGCACCGGCGCTCAACTTTCCCCCTTGTCCCCGCATCGCAGCCACCCCCGGCCCTGCCCAGCGGGAACTTTGCCCTTCCCGGCGGATCCCCCGTACCTGGCAGCGGCGGCCCGGGCCGGCGGCGCCCCGGCGGGCGGCGGAGCCATGCGGCGAGCCCGGTGCGGGGCGGGCGGCCCCGCTGCAGAGCCCCGGCCCGGCCCGGCCCCCGCCCGGCGCGGCCACACCGGGGGGCGGCGGCGGGGAGCGGGGAGCCCGGCCGGGGCACGGCGGGGGGAGCCCGGAGGTGTCCGGGCGGGGATGGAGGCGGCAGCGGCCGGTGGGATGGCGGGGATGCCCAGGAGGGAGGGAGGGAGGGAGGCAGGCAGGGATGCAGGCAGCGCCCGGGGAGGGAAGGAGGCTCTGCCCAGGCAGGGATGCAGAGGATGCCCGGCAAGGATGCGGGCAGTGCCCTGGAGGGAAGGAGGCAGCACCCGGGAAAGGAGGCAGGGAATGCACAGAGCGAGCCGCAGGAATCCAGCAGAGACACCGGCTTCTCCCGGGGCTCTGGGGAGGCGCCGATGGGAAAAGACCCTCCCATGTCCCCCCTGCAGTGTGCTGGGTGCAGCGGCGTCACCCCTTCTCGGCTCTCATGCCCACCGCGGACGAGTCCCACGGGCCAGACCCGGGGGGAGGTGGGCAGGAGCCCTCGCAGGGAGCCTTCCCTCCTTCACAGCGCTCGCTGTGCTTTGGGCACGTCTCTTCGCCTCCTCCCGTGCCGGCCCTGGCCCGCGGGCGGGGCTGGGGCTTTCTCCGTGCCCGCGGGACCCTGAGCCCGGCTGGTGGCAGGCCCCACCAAAGGAGGGACATTGCTGTTGCAGCGGCTGCATTTTTGGGTCACCCCGCACGGAGCGTTTACCTGCGTGCTGGACAGAGGGAAGATGCTGGCTGCACCTCCAGGAACATGCTCCAGGCCCCCGGGACACGCTGCCGATGGACTCCCGGCACCTCTCTGCTCCCGGAGCAGCCCCCAAGCCCCACTCGGGCTGCCTGTGACACCGGCGAGCACCGAGGGGTCCGCACAGCTCTGGCTGAGCCCGAGCCCCGGCGGCAGCTCGGCCGGGCTCCCCCCAGCCTCGTCAGCACCTTCGGCTGGGAAAAAACATCATCTCCGGGCTGAGGAGGGGTGCAGGGGGAAACACGGCTGGCGGGCACAAGGGCAGCTGGCACAGCCTTTGTGCCACCCTGGCGCCAGCAGCAGGCACAGGGGGTGACAGCCCCCTCACCGTGTCCCACGCTGCAGCCGGGCTGCCGGAGATCTCGGCATTTTCTCCCCGCAGAGCTGCCCGATGCTCGCGGCAGGGGAATATTTATGTGTCCCTGGGGTTGTCACCAGCCCCAGACGCTGCTCCCCTTCCCCGCATCGCCCAAAGCAGCGCCAGCCCCGGAATGTTTCTGGGGGAGCGCAGGGATCGGGCTGCACATGAACTCTCCTGCACAATTCAGGCTCCAGCCTCGGGGCTATTTTTAGCAGTTCCCTCCGATATGCTCTTCAGTTTCAGTTTTATGTGTGAAATTTAATATACGAGGATGGGGGGGAGGGGAGTGGGGCTGGATCCTGGCATGTCCCTGCTGGCTGGGAGGTTTATCCCAGTCTCAGCGACACGACGAGGCAAACCAAAAATCATCCATCCAAGAGTTCCCGTGTCCTGATGTGCAGGTGGCAGCAGGGGACAGGCAGAGCTGGTGGCTATGGTCAGCTCCTGCCTCAGCCAGATCCAAAATCCTCCCCTGAGTCCCTGTCTCCCCCAGATGGGCTCAGGGACCTGCTGTCCCTGGCAGGGAGCAGGACGGGTGTGAGGCCAGTGGGAGCAGCAGGGATTTTGGGAGCACAACTCAGGAGGTTTCTGCCCCACAATGTGGCCTCAGGAGCAGGGAAGGCTTTGGGCACCAACCCCCCCGGCAGTTCCCAGCTCAGGAGCATCCCCTGTGTCCCCTGAGCCCCACGGGTGACACTGCTAATGACAAGATCAGGAACCCCAAGCCAGTCTGTCAGTGTTGTTACTTGACAGGTGCACCTGCTTCTAACACAAAACCATCCCAGTGCAGGGCAACACTGGCTGACATGACACCTCCCCTCTACAGAGGGTAGAAGGTCCCAAAATCCAGGTGCTGCTAAGCCAAGGCTGGGCAGGGTGAGGGAAAAGGTTACCCTGCTCCAGAGCAACACCCCCCAAACCTGCTGCTTGTTCTGTTGGATTTCTGGCCACTTCAAGCACTGAGTTTGGGGCTGCCCAAGCTTGGCTCTGGCCTGGCACAGAGGTTTGGCAGCCCAACACATCTTGCTTGACATGGGATCAGAGATGACAAAGCCCTCTGAAAAACAACAGCAGCACAAAGCAATCCAAACACATCACTGACTCCCAGGATTTTAGCATTTCACCACAGGGAAAACAGGTCACACTACACAGAGCCCCCCTGGAGCCCCAAAAGGGCTAAATGGGTACATCCATCTTCTGCTCCTCATCTGAATCTGTCCCTGCTGCCCTTTGAGATGAGAAGCAGCTGTTGGAGCACCAAGGAAACTCGTTGGCTCCTCTTCTTGCAAGTCCCAAATTTGGGGGGTCTGTGCTGTAGAAGTGGCTGGTGGAAGAAGAAGCCTGGTGAGCAAAGAGTCTCCTTCCCACCAAACCCAGCCTTCAGCCCTGCTGCTCCCCTGGGCAGAGCCAGCATCAGGGGAATGGCTCCTCTCCCCATTCCCACAGAGCCACACGCAGCCAGAGCCTCGTGGAAATGAGTTTATTGACACGGAGGGCAGGCAAAGCCTGAAGAGCAACACAAACACTTGAACGAGCAGGGGCGGAGGGAACGCCACCACGAGCCCCAGCTCTGCCCCGGGCTGAGACACCCATCCCAAAAGCTGGGAAGGAATTTGGCAAGAGAAGGGGGTGCTCAGCAACCCCTCCCCACCTCGAAGCTGCTCTCTCCTCCCTGCCCCACACAGCACCGCACTCAGTGCCACTGGTGCTTCCTTAATTGCTCTGTCCATGATTTTTACACTCCACCAGCAGGGCTTGGAGCAAATCACCTCCCAGCACACATGGGCAAGGCTCAAGGGCTGGGTTGCTCCAGCTCTGCCCCACTTTCTTCCCCCCAGCCAGAGCACAGGGGTTCCTACACAGGGACACCACCTTCCTCAGGGTCGTGCAGCTCCTGGGTCCTGCTGGAGCCTCTCCCAGGACACCGTGACCTGTTCCCAGCACTGGTTTCTTGGCTGCAGTCAGTGCCAAAGCCCTGATGAACGATCTCCCACCGTGAAACGTTTACTGACTGTGAAAGTGGCATCTAAAAGGACAACAGGGATGGTTGCTACACAAAGAGCTTTGTTAGCTGGGGAGGAGATGTCCAAGCATGCTGGGGCAGGAGAGGCTGTGCTGGATTGGGGCTTGGATTAAGCAGGACAAGCTATGGATGGAGCAGGGACATGCAAGGGCTGTTGGTTTCATTGCTGTTGCTGCAGCTCTGAGTGGTTGCAATGGGGCGAGTCCACAGCTGTGGGCTGGAAGGGAAACAATCCTGGCTCTAAGGGACAGCTTGGAACAGAGGGGCCAGGGCATGGGGCTGCTTGGGACAGGGACTCGGAGCAGGAACCGGGCTGGCTCTGGCCACTGTGTGTCTCTGGGCACAAAGAATGGAGCTGCCCATGGGAGGAACCCTTCCATGAGCTGCTCCACCCGGCCCAGCTGGAAGCTGAGTGCCCCAGGCAGGCAGGCAGCAAACACTGCCAAGCCCAAACCATCTCCCACCATGCCCAGCCTGGGGTTTGGGGGCAGCATGGCAGCAGGGAGAGGCACTCCACTCCCCTGGCAGCCTGGGGCACTGCCAGCAGCAGCCCCTCTCTGTGGGGGCCTGGCTGACACTGCAGGGAAGTGGCAGTGCCACGTTTGGATGTGCCACCAATTGCCAGGGCCAGTGCTGGGACAGGGAGCACAGCTCAGGGATGGCTGAGGAGGCAGCTTGGCCTCAGCAGGCACAAAAAGAGGAGGAAGAGGGGCTGCACATGGGTGAGGATGCAGAGACCACACCTGGAGCTCTGGCATGAGCCTTTTGCTCTAGGAACAGGCTCATTTCCTTCATTTCATCCACCCTGCCCTGTTACCCATCCAGGCCCACACAAAGGCAGCCTCACTCCTCAAATCACCAGCTGGTGAGGCAGGGAGGTGGCTGGAGTGAAAACACCATCAAAGCCAGCACAGGAGTAATAAAAACCCCTCCTTAGGGCTCCATCCCCCTCCTAGGACCCAACTGGTGTCTCTGTTCCTAATTCCCTGAGGCCGTGCTGACCCATGTCCCTGCAGGGCTCCCAAGACTTCATTGCAATCACCTTCCCTTTAAGCCAATTACAATAGAAAAACTCAAAAAAAAAAGTATAAAAATATAAAATAAAGTGCAGTGTTATGTTTTCGACACTTTTGCCTTGTTTTAATGAGCAGACGTGTGGTTTTTGCTCGGTGTGTTTTTGTTTTTCCAACGAGCAGTTATTTTACAAAATCCAAACTACACCTAAAGCCATTTAGAAAACACTGAACATTGGCACAAACTGGAGAGAAGCCCACGAGAACGGATGAGTGAGGGGCGAGGGGGACATGGGAACAGTTTGAAGCAGTGGTTACAAACTCCATGGATGCTAAAAATACCAAAGGGGCTTGTTCCCTATCATCGTTAGCACGTGGATACTAATTGCTACCTTGTTTAATCAGTGCCTTTGACTGAAATCCTACACATGAATACAGCTGCTTCCAGTTACGAGTGCTTTTCCCCTGCGCTGGCGGTGAAGGAGGTTCTGGGGACCCCTTTTCCCCCCTCCTTCTGCAGGGTGAGGCACAGGCTCCACCTCCTGTTAGTTTTTCAAGATGGCATCGTAGGCCTGGTAGATGTACTGGGACACTTCTGGAGCTCGGCATTTCAGGGAGAGCTGTGGAGAGGAGAGGAGAGGTTAGTGCTGGGGCAAAGGGGGGCAGGGGTGTCCTGCCACGGCCACGAGGGCAGCTGGGAGTGGGCTGGATGTGGCTGCTGACAGTCACACAGAATATTCCTCCTGCTTTCTTCATCACCAATCTCAAACTGCCCTTTCAGAGCTTGCTGTAAGCAGGAGGAAAACAAAAGCAAACTCCCACTGTGGGGTTCCCACATTCTCAGCAAATGCAGGCGGCCCCACAGGCAGGAAGAAAGGGGACATGGTCCCAAACTGAGACAAGGGAGCTGTGCTTGTCCTCAGGCTGCAAATCACAGCACTAAACCCAAGGGCTTCTAAGGATCTGCTGCTCAGTCCTGATGGACACAAACTTGGCTGTCACTCCTCTCTAAAGCAAAGATCAGGCTGAGACCAGGCTTGCAGCACCAAACCTTGTGCAAACACTTCAAATCACCTTCCAATGCTCACATTCCCCCCGCAGCTCCCCAGACTTCTCTCGAAACTCCTGGCACAGCTTCCAACAGGAGATAAATCCTCTAATACCAGAGACACACAGGTCCCTCAGAAGGGCAGTGAAGTCAAAGAGAAGAGTCACAGGGGTGCATGAAGCAGGACAGAGAGCATCTTCCCAGCAGCCCCGGGCTGGTGCCAGCACAGGGCCACAGACAGCCGGGAACACGGCGGGGCATAAATTTCCCCTTGTCTATAAGAGGGGGAAGGGCACTCTGGCAATGCTTCCTTGCTAATATCTCTTGGCTTTATCTCTGGGCAACCTTGGCAAGTCACTGCTCACTGCTGAGCAGGCACTGTCCCAGCTCACTGGTGGCAGAGCAGGGGAATTCTGCTGCTCCTCACTCTTCCCGTGTTAGGCACTCCTCACCCCTCCAGCCAAATCAACAGCGAGCAGGGAGGGAGGAAGGGCAGGGAGGAAGAGCTCAGTGTGTGGGGGAGGCAGCAGGAGCCCAGGCTGTGCCCTGGCCTCTGCTGGGAGCCCTCACCGTGTAGTTGGGGTTCCCGGGCTGGATGCGCAGCTCGGCCAGGATCCAGATGCCGTTGGTGAGCTTCAGGGACTGGTAGAGCATGTCCTGCCCCTCCACGTTCCTCTTGGCAATGGTGTACACATTGTTGTTCTGCAGCTTGCTGGAGACAGTGTCTGTGGAGGGAAGGGAGAAAAAAAAGACATCTGTTAGTTCAGATCCATCATCTGCAGAGACAGGAGAGCCCTGGGGAGCATTCCCAGGATGCAAGGGCACAGCTCCTTCCCTGGGGACAGGAGCACACATGACACAAGGAGAAAAAACATTCCAGTTC
The DNA here is from genome assembly GCF_048771995.1 of Taeniopygia guttata. Lineage (NCBI taxonomy): Eukaryota > Metazoa > Chordata > Aves > Passeriformes > Estrildidae > Taeniopygia > Taeniopygia guttata. The sequence continues at coordinate 5,825,118 of NC_133044.1, read as the reverse complement.
TCTCCATGGACCCACTCATTCCCTTCAGGCTGTGATCTCTTGGTAAGTATTTGCCCATTTTGCAGGGCTCTCACTGCCCTGCGTCAATCAGGACTTGGTCAAGGTGAGACTTTAAAGGCTACTCAGAGGGGAAGAGGACTGTGCTTTCTCTACAACCCCCATCCATCTACAGGCAGCCAAAAAAATCAGAAGATGAAGGTGTTAAAGAACAAAGTTCACAGCCTGAGGCTTGCTCAGGTTCTGAGGTCCTGTCCCAGCCACAAGAGCTCCCTCCTACTTCACTCACACACAGACACTTCTGGCCAAATCAATGTCCTACAAGGTAGTAAAAATCCTTTCCCTTTGAAAAAAAGCAATTAATTGGAAGGGTAAACCTCGCCCCCAGACACTGTCTCTAGACATCATGGGGCTGTGGTACAGTTTTAACACACAGCCTGACCTCAGCCCTTGCAGAGGAGGTGTGATTTCACCTGCACACCTGGATGGGTGTCATCGCCACACACGTTATTTCTAAGGGACTTTTTGAGGAAACCAGAACAGGCAAATACACAGAACACCAGGACCCAAACCAGCAGCCCCTGGATGCCAAGGGATTCCTCACCACAGAGCAAGCATCAGGCTGTGGATGCCTGTAAAGGGGCACAGTCACACTTGGGGTGGAAGATCCCAAAGCATCATTGGCAAATTCCCATTCCTGGTGCCCAACAAGAGAAATTTAATTCTTTGCTGGGGCAGGTGGAACACTTTATCTAAGCTGGGTCATTCAGATCAGGTCGGGCACTACTGACAAAAAATGAGGGAGAGAAACAGCCTTAAACCAACTTGCACTGCAAGGCCAGAGACTGGAAATGTGGGATCCATCTGAAGGAGCACAGGGAGCAGGAGAGCAGCAGAGGAGCAGCACAAAGTGACCATGCAGCTCTGATCCATCCCTGCACCTACAGACACAGAGATCCACAGGGTGCCAGATCTGACAGCGGGCACCAGTCTGTGCTGAGGGACTGCAGAGAGGACAGCAGAGCCTGCTCATGCCCCAGGGAATGGAGGGAGGAGGAAGCAAAGGGCAAATCCACACCCTGATGCAGACACTTGGGTCCACTGCCTCTCCCCAGGGCAGCCTGGACCCTTTGCTGCATCCCTTTGCTCCCTGGGCTCCAGAGCAGCTCCCTGCAGGTCCAGGATGGTTCAGGCATGCAGCTACCCAGACTCACTCTGATTTAGGCTTCCTCTCTTCCCCAGTTACTATGGAAACTGGCAGATATATGTAACTAATGAGATCTTTTGCTTAAAACCCCTCATTGCCTGTCTCCTCCTCCCACCCATACTCCTCCTCTCCACAATAAACTCAGCCAGACTTGGGAAATGGGCAGTGCAGAGCAATCCCTGCTCACAGGGAGCGTGCCTGGGATTAATCCATGCTGCAAGGACATCATCCACCAGGAATGAAGCCCCAGTTCCCATATTCTCATGCTCCCAAGCCATCAGCAGGAGCCTCCAGCCCTTTGGGAAGGCACAGTGTCCAACACAAGCACAGGCTCAGACAGGACAGCCTTGTCTGAGAGGGTTGCTGGTATTAAATGGGATTTTGTTTGCCCCATTTTGACAGGCTGTGGTTAAACCTCACCCCTCTGGACGTGCATCCTGAAGGTGGAACTACCTGCAAGGACTTTCTCCAGCAACCCTGACACCTGCCACAGCAGCCTCCCCTCTGCTGGGAGATGCTGTCAGAGTAAAGGCATTCCCTGGGGAGCAGGGATGCAGGATTGGAACGAGAAGCTGCAATTTTGGCTGCTACCCCATCGCGGGGTGTGATGGCAGAGCAGGGGAGCTGTGTCTAGGGAGCTCAGCAGGTGAGACACAGCCACAGAGCAGCTGCTCTTACACCAAAATCTTCATGTGGTGGCTCCTCTTGCCATGGAAACATCCCCAGCCTCTGCAGAGCAGGAACATGCTTGTAGGGGGACACAGGGAGGGAAGTGAGGCAGGGCAAACCCTAGGAAGCCTATTTTCTGCTCCCCTGACCTCACTTATCCTCCAAAGAGCACAAAAAGCCCCACCAAAAGATGCCCTGCCTCAGCCAGAGCAATGGTGAGCAGGCTGGAGCTGATGCTTGGCTTGCCTGACCCTCCTGCCCCCTCTTCAAGCAGAGATTTGGGGCCTGGTGAGAACAGCCCCTCTCCCCCCAGGTAGCAGCTCCCATCCCTCCTGTGCTCTGGAGTATCAGCAATTTGGATTTTGGAGATCATCAGAGTTGCTAAGCAACAGTGGCAGGCTGTGGCTGGCTGAAGGCAGGACCGCTAATGCCATGTGACAGCACAGCCTTTATTAAAAAAAAATAAATAAAATAAACCGAGGCAGATCTTGCTGGGAGCAGGGAGCTGAGCCTGGGCCCCCAGAGTCCAGGGAGGCAGGAGCAGGGCTGGGTGACTCTGGGGACTCTGCAAAGCAGAGCACACAAGTCCTTCAGCAAAGCAGCACAAGCCACACCTGGCCCTGCACAGCAACTTTCTGTGGCCTCAAGGTTTATTCTCAGAACCCTCTTGAAGCACAAGGGAAGGACACAGGCAAGTCTGGCCATCCCCAAGGCCAGGGAAGCCTCTGACACCAGCCCAGCTTTCAGGGCTGGTTTGCTTGTGTTTCCCTTTCTAAACAGAGTTCTTGACCTCAGTCCCTCAACCAAGCAGTGCACATGGAAACACGGGGAGGAACAGCTCACAAGGTCTCCTCCTCGGCACTGAAGGGACCCAATCTTTTTTTAACAGCACTTTTCTCCTGGGTAAAGCAAAGGATGAGCTTAAATCTGCCCACCAGCTTAAGAACTTCACATCTGAACTCAGAAAGCCAAGATGAGCACCTGGCAGGGGTTTGCACAAAGGACAGGCACAACTCGGAGCCAACACTGACCACACACCTTGTCTGACCTTTGTGGCAATCTGCAACAAGCACTCTGTACCAGAAAGCATAATTTAATGCTGATATTTTATGCTGTGATAGCCCAGAATATCCCTGTGCCATTTCTACAGCACCTGGATGGTTCTGAGCATCCAGCCAAGAACTGCATTCAAATACCAAGCACAGGCTGATCCAGTGGGGAGGCACTTGGGGCAATGTTCTGACAGTACATTCATTTCCAAGACATGCAATATGCACCAGTTCTGTAATTTATTAAACTATCAGCCACAAGATTTGCACATAGAGAAAAAATAAGCATACCAAGCAAGCTTGTGTATTATTGTCCCCCAGGTCATTTCATCAAAAGAGAATCCAATTCCTCTTTGTTCTGGCATTAGCAAATTATTTGGGGGAGGAAAACAAAGTGACCACTGCATAACAATAAAGCCATGTTCAACTCCAAACATGAAAGCTGCTGCTTTACACCAAACTGTGGACCAGTAATGAACAAGTAAAACCAAAATTCCTCTGCTGGACAGCACAGCAACTGATGGAGTACCATTAAATGGGAGGAAATCTCTATGTGCAAGTCAGCTCATCCTCTTTCACTCTGTGGGTTTGGGTAAGCAGTGTTTAGGAAAAAGAAAAACATTTAGCTCATCTGATTTGCATATCCTAATGTAGTGATCCTTTAGAATTCAGTCAAACTTAGCATGTTGAATAAAACCCAGTGTAAACAAGGCAAACTGAGCCTCAGTGCACACTCAGTTACAGGGGAAACCTCAGTTGCACCAACAGCACCCAGAATATTTGAGCTATAACAGTTAAGGAATCTATTTTCATGCACTAGATTAATGTATTTTCATTTAAAAAAACCCAAATCAATTAATTTAGCACTGGATTAAAAAGAGATGAGAATGCTAGGGTATAACTATGACCTTGTGTTTTCATTATTTCTGAATGAAGCTTTCTCCAGGGAACTTTCCCAACCTCCTCCTAAGAGGCTGATGCACAGAACAGCTCTGATGAATTCAAGATGTGCAGGGCATCTCAAACACACCTTGGCCCAATGATACAGCTCCAGAGGGACTTGTTCCTCCAGAGCCAGAGAGCTGCAGGTCCATCTCTCACCACTGGGAACCTGAGCCCCAAACCCAGAATTAAGCACTCCTCTCTCCCTGAGTCACTGGGGAATGGTGGGAATACCTTCAAAGGTCCAGGATTTGCTTTTTTGGGAAGCAAAGATGGTGGAGACATAGATCAGCCCACAGATCAGACCCCACTTCCCACTTAAAGGTACCTGCTCCTCATCCCACAGCCTGGCACCTTCTCCTTGGCTTCACTTCCATGCTCTGGGCTACCTGCAGCAGCCAAGACTTTCTGGTTGCTCAGTGCTTTGGGATGAGCTGCCAGGGACAGGAGCATTTTTTGCCATCCCTGTTGCAAGCCACCAAAGCTCAGACCAATCCTATTTGGATGGATCTTTTACCTACAAAGGCCTGGGAGCACAGACTCCCACAGCAGCTCCTCTGCTGTCTGTCTGTGTTTATCTCGTTTTTGTTTGAAGGAGGAAAAGCAATAACCTGGAGAGAAGTCTGCAGTTTGCACAGGAGGTGCTGTAAGGTGACTGTTGCACTGTGACAGACAGCTCTGATGCACAAGAAACTCACACACTGCTTTTCTGACACATCAAATCCCAGCCCCCGACAAATCCCTGTTCCAAGCCTAACTCACTTCAGAGCCAGTTCCACTCAGGGGCTCACAGCAGCATCCTGGCTCTTCTCTACTCTTGTCCAGCCCTTTCCTCTCCCCATTTCCTAACACCTCCCAGGCACATCCCAACCTCTTGGTTGCACATAGCTGCTATCATGTCTGTCATATCAGCTTCTTCATCACCCCTCCTTGCCATTCACTCTTGCAATTCCCCAGCTCCAAACCCCTGAGCAGCATTCTTCATTTTCACCTTCATTTCCTTATTTCTTCCCCTCCTTGATAACTCCTATCTCAGTCCAGACACTTTCTAGAAAGCCTCAAGTGGGTCCATTGCCTGCATCTTCCTTGCAGCATCTCCTAAGATTCCTGCCTTTCCCCTTGTAAAAACTAAATAGGGAATAAGTGCCAGGTGTTCAGAGAGAAAGAAATTCAAATTTCAGTTTCTCCACTGAAAAAGAGCAGCACCCCCTGCCTGACTGCCCTGCAGGGCCTCCAGGATATCTGCACAGAACTTCAGCCCTGCTCCTCACACAGCACAGATGTGAGAACTCAGGAAAGAAAAGGCTGTTTGCAGCTGGGAGAAGGAGAGCCAGGCTCTGAGGGTGCAGGGATCACACTCCTGACCAGCCTCTCCCAGCACAGCTGCTCCACACAGCTCCCAGTGGCTGCTGGAGCTGTGTTAGGGCACAGCTCTGGGAGCAGAGTATTTTTAGCTCCAGCTCCACTCACGTCACTGGGCTGGGATCAGCCAGGCTGAGGCATGAATGGTGTCTCTGAGCACTCACCACCTGGTGGGTGGGCTCAGGCTAGGGATGAATGACTGATCCCAGCAGATCCCAGCAGGGATAACAGCTCATTCCAAGGAGCCAGCAGTGCTCCAGAGCTGTTCCCTGTGCTGGAGGGCTGCACAAACCCAGCCTCTGCTCAGGTTTGGTGAGGAGCTGCTGGAATCTGCAGAGTTTTGTGCAGCTCTGCCACGAGTGCATTGCAAACCTGCAAAGAGCACCACAACCACTGACAGCCCAAATCAAGAGCTTTATTGGGGTTACACATCTAGAGGAGAGTCTTTGGAACAGGAATCAACCCTTTCTCCACAAGGATCAAGTTCCTGAAGATTTTATATCCAGACTTGCTCTTCTTGGAAGAATGGATAGTTAAGACTATTTTCACTGGATTTAAACAATCAAGATTGTGAATCTTGAAGAATTATCACCCTACAGAAGCACGTGGCCAGGCACACACCCTTGCTCTGGTGTAAACTAGAAGGTGGACTCAGCTCCTGCCAGATTTCACCCAGCCTGTTCTTGCCAGGCTGTGAGAAGTCTGCACCCCTGAGGATGCTGGAATCCCAGCACTCAATGGGTTTTGGATTTGGCTGATCCTTGTGCAAGCAAGGCTTGGTGCTCTAAGGATGGTCTGGGCTAGAGGAGGTTACTGCCTGTAGGAAATCAAGGTGAGCAGGCTGAGTCAGGGCTGCACTGGTAGAAAAAATACAAGGGGCAAGCACACAAGATTTCCCTGGTTTCCTCTCCTGCAAGCTCTTGGCCTGCCCCGTGCCCAAGCCCAGCTGGTCAAGCAGGAGTTGCAAGAGGGAGGAGGTGTCAGCAGTTGGAAACACAGGAACAGAAGCCTCAGTGGCTGGAGTGTTTGGAATCTGTTTATGAGGTGAGACCCACCTTCTGCCAAAGAGGCTGGCAGGTCCTGGCAGGTCCTGCATCCCCTGAGCACCCCAAGGGATGGATTGTGCTCTGGAGAGACTCTGCAGCCACGTTCCTCCCTGGGAAAGGCTGCAGCTCCCACTGAGAGGAACTGCCTGGTGTTCCCTGCTCTCCCTGACAGCTGGTATCTTGTTCTACTCTGAGCATCCCAGACCTCTGAGCAGTCTGGCCCTGAGCTGGCAAACCCTTTTGGAATGGGGAGCATTCTGTCACTCCACGTTTCATAACATCATCTTCCAGAGGGAGGAGAGGGAGGTCAGGCTGCAGGACCACCAATCTTCCCAACCACACCTCCTCCCAGGCAGCACCTTAACACCAAAATGAGCAGCTTCCAGTGTTTCTGATTGGAGATAAAGAGCCCTGCGTGCAGCCAGGGCATGGTCAGGGCAGAAGGCAGCAGCAGCAGCTCTGCAGTGCAGGGGGAGAGGCAATGCCAAGCTCAGTCAGGAGAAGAGGCAGGACTGGGGGAGGCACAGAGGTTGTTCTTATTTGAAACCCCACAGTGAAATCAAGTCATAAGGTCCAACAGCTGCTATTTTCCCCCTCCTCTTGCGTGCTCCAGCTTTTATAGTCCAAAATAGTAATAATTATGAGTACAAAGAGACTCATGGTTTCTGTCTGCTATTGAAGCACGAGGGTGTTCATTGTGTAATAGCAGGCATGAGAGAATAAAAAGGTTACAGGGTTGGTAATCAATAGGGACACTTCTTTCATCTGTGAAACAGAGCAGCTTTTGGTAGAATCACTTGGCTCCTGTCCAGAACCTCCAGAACAGGAGCAGAGCTGCTGAGCTGGCCCCATTCCATTCTTTTACACTCCCTTATCCTTCAGCAGTAGTAAGGTCACACGTACAAGATGCTCACAGAGGCAGCTCTACAGCCAAACAAACTGAACAGGACCAAACATGATCCAAATGCATCAAGATCTCAGCTATCAACAGCAGACCCTTCCCACATGGCCTGTCCTCCTCCAACACCCTGTAGTGTCTGTAGGGTTAAATCTTTCATAACAGAAAGAAGAAAGAAGCTGCCAAAAGGTGAAGTGAGTGGCCCAGGGGGTGCAGTGGGGCTGGAACACTTTGATCAGAACTCACAGCAGCAGGACAAGGTTGCTGAACAGCCCCAACACCATATTCAGCTCCATTTAAAGAGCAGCATTGCAGGGAAGCAAAGTATAAAAGGGAAAAACAAGAATACAAAGTCCAGAATGAAAGGAAGACACAGATCAGTCAAATCAAAGACTTGGGATTTTAGATGTGCTTTTATGGAAACCCAGCTAAAGTTTTTGACTGAAACAAGCCCTAGGATCCCAGGCTGTTCTATTCAAAAGTGCAATACTTACCTCTTCATTAGCCATCAGCCTGTTTTATTAAGGTGATATTAATAAGGTGATTTTTAATGGCAATACATCAAAAGTGCTCTCAGCATGGCAGGATGAAGCTACTCACCAGCATTCAGGTGACAATCTTTAATCTGGAACTGAAGCTCATTTTCATTTGGAATATCCTTCCATGTTGCAAGGAAGACCTGGCGCTCTAGAAACAAAAAAACCCCCTCAGCACTCTGGGATCCTCACAGGACCCCAGCATTAATTAACACACCACAATGTTCCAGGGTAGACACACAAAAGGGCTTTTGGTAACTTTTTGCCCCGCTGGGGACAGATCCAGGATTTATTCCTGGATTTACCTCAGTCTCTTTGTAAAAGCAGCAAAGCTTTGATGGATTTCGGCCTCCCCCAAAAGAGAGATAGTCTTTGCCATAGGAGCTGTTTACAAGCCAAGAAGATGCAGGATTTGACAAGAAGGAAGGAGATCCACACATTTAGGATTATGTTAGTGAAAGCTGCTTTTCTAGCAACTTCCAGCTAATTCAGACAAAAATTTAATAAAGGTGACTTGGAATACACCAATTCCAGTGAAAATGGTACAGGGCAAATTCTAGACCCATTCAAGTGAATCAAACCATAAAAAAACCACAAAACTACAACAACCCCAACCCAAATACCAAAAAAAAAAACCAGCTTCAAAGAAAACAGATCCACCCCTTGTCTGACAGAGAGAATGAGAGGAAGGGACTTGGGCTCTGGCAGTATTGGAGCTGGAAGACAACAGGGACAGGCCACCAGAGCAGACCTGCTGAGGTGCAATGGTTTGAAGGTTAAGGCACAGGTAAAACTGAGCCAGGAGACACCTGCAGCCAGCTGGGAGCACAGTCTGGCTGAAGGAGGCTCACCACACACCCCAAAACACTCACCCATTTTGCCATCCTCCACGAAGAGCACGTTGAGAGGGATTAGGCAGCTGAAGTAAAAGACATCAATGTTGTTTTTCACAGCCACCTGTCACAGAACAAACAAGGAGGTCAAAGTCTCAGCTGGAACACCAAAGGGATCACACACAGTCTCATCACCCTGGAGTGCTCTCTGAGCAAAGGCCAGCTCTGAATGGGATGGTACTGAGCTCCTGGGCAGTTTCAGACAAGGACCAGTCCCCTGCTCCATTTTCACTGGAAGCTGTCCAATCTTCTCCTGTGAACCTTTCATTGTGCTGCTTCAGAGGCAGTTCCACTCAGGGGCTCACAGCAGCATCCTGGCTCTTCTCTGCTCTTGTCCAGCCCTTCCCTCTCCCCATTTCTTGCAGGTACATCCCAACCTCTTGGTTACACTGTAGTGTCTGTCATATTGCCCATCAGCTTCTTCATCCCCCCTCCTTGCCATTCACTCTTGCAATTCCCCAGCTCCAAACCCATGAGCAACATTCTTCATTTTCACCTTCATTTCCTTATTTTTTCACCTCTTTGATTAGTCCTGTATCAGTCCAGATACTTTCTAGAAAGCCTCAAATGGGTCCATTGCCTGCATATTCCTTGCAGCACCTCCCAAGATTCCTGCCTTTCCCTCAGTAAAATCTAAATAGGGAATATGTGCAGGGTGTTGATTCCTGGAAGAAGAAAGCCCTGCTACAGAGCAATCAGGTAACAAAAGATCACTTGACAAAAGACTTAATTCTCAGTGTCATTAAACTCCACCAGCCAGGGAGTTTGCCCTTATCTGGTTTGCCTTTATCACACACACTTGCCATGTTCCCCACTAATCTCTGCTAACAGTTTTCCCCAGGCTGAGAGCTGCTGGGACAAGCAGGAGCAAACGGGAGGTCTGAGAGGTGCACTGCCACAACACAGCACAGGAAAATGCAGCTCTGGGCTTTATTTCCATGCCTCTCATGCCCTCCCCACGTCAGCCCACACAGTGGGAGCCTGTCGTGGGAGCACAGCTCAGTAGACACCTGCCATTGCTGCAAGGAAGGAATCTTAAGGCTTGTAAGAAAGACCCAAAATTGAGGCTGTGTGGGGAATTTTGGGAGCCATTTGAGCTCCTACTTTGTCTGAAAAACCCCAGAGGGAGTTGTCCAGTTTGTCACCCTGAAACACAAACCAGACCACGCTAAATGCTGAGCCAAAGGAATAAATTTGCTGCTAAAAAGATTTATGGCAAGACAAACCTCATTGACATTAATAATTACATATAGTAATGTCCTACTAGGAAAATCTATTGTCCCATAGGGGCAAGTTGAGAAGGACACCCACAAATGTTGGTAAAAACCAGCTGTGGATAGACAAGGAAGGGGAATAAAGCAGTCAGCTGATCAAACATGCATGCAAGCCAGAAACAAGTGGAAGGAGATCAAGCTCCCAAACAAACTTCTGGCAATTGTGAAGTCTCAGAAGTACAAAGAACTGCAGAAAGGTAAATGTGACTATCTGTGGTGCTCCTACTTTTCAGCCACCACTAAAGGTAGCAGCTTATATTTAATTCCCACAGTGCAAACCAGCTTAAGGAGGGATTAGTCTAAAGCCCACTAAAACCACGTAAATGATGGTGCAACTGAGGAAAAACCTGGGATTGGCTCTCTGTTACAGGGAGTTGTTACATGCTCTGATTGCTGGCGTCATGCTCACGAGTTGGAGTGTTCAGTGTTTGAACAAGAGGGGTAAAAGCAGATTGGTGGGTGGATTTTAGTGATTCACCACTGCAAAATATGATGGAACACATTGGGTGAGGAGCCAAAAATGCACCTCGGAGTCTGGGAGGGGAGAGCTGGGGGAGGGACAGCAGTGTAGCCATTCCAGATGCTGTGCTTGGATATAAGTCATGGAGATGAGCCAGAAGAGGGAAAATTTAGGCTAAATGTCTGGGAAAACCAACAGTGAGAATTATTAAGCAGCACTAAATTCCTCTGAGGAAGAGAGAAGCTGCAGTGCTTGGAATCAGCCTTGACAATGCTCTCAATAAGAGGAACTGTAGGAAAACAACAAAGCATAGCAGGGACTACACTGCAAGACCAAAGATCTTTTCCAAGTCTGATTTAATGATTAATTGCCTTGCCTCAGAACAACAGAGATTACTTAGCTTTTGTAGCTAATTGTTGTTGCCATACAACAGCAGTTTCTTACAAGAGGGGCTGGAAAGCAGCTCCTTCTCTCCAGTCACGGTTCTAGAGACACACTCCAAATTAATATGCCAGCCCTGTCCCTGCAGTTATAAGGATGCTATAAAAAGGTATCTGCTGACCTGCTTCTCAACTCTGCAGAAACACACTGAGTAAGCTGCTTTGGCTATCTCTGGAGAGCTACCCAATTATGATGCTCTGAAGTGCAATTTCTTCCCAGTAAAGAAAAATCAAGCCACATGGCAACCTTCCTCCCAAACTGCATCTCTGGGCTCAGGAATGGCATCACGTGTCACCTTGCAAGCAGCTGTAATCATGCAGGAATCAGCTGTCACAAATCACTTTTGCACACAGGGTGGAAAAAGTTCTCCTTAACCTATAACACTGGGACATGACTGGGGAGCTCCTCAAAACGAGCTTCTGTTGTTCACCACCCCACACTTCCCCCAAACTGTGCTCCACAAGATCTGGCCCATCAAAAGGCACCTGCAGACATCTTGATGGGGAAACTCACACCAAGAAGAGGCCCCCTGAGCTGGTAACAGCTTCCCAAGGTCATGCTCCACATCAGGAGCATCCAATGCCATCTGACAGGCTACAAAAGCAGCCACAGGCAGAGAGCAGACCCACAGCAGCATCTGCAAGAAGCTGAGAGGGTATAACAGTGACTTTCCAAAAAAATCCAGTGGTCTTCAGGTGGGAACATTGCCCTGAGACAGGCAATGACATTTGATGTGATAGCAGGAGCTGAGAAGTCTCTCCAGGTTTGACATGCCTGTAAAATAACTTCTGCTTGCATTCAACAAATCCTCCTGTCCAGACCAACTTTGCTCATGGTTCTGCTTTAACCTGCTAGCCTGGACATGAACTATTAAATCTCTAGCTAGACCTTTAGCTTCAGACATTTCAGAGTTGAAACAGAAGCATTTTTAATAAAAATGGCTTTCCATCTGTGATCTTTTAGAGATGGAAAAAAAATACTGGTACCTTGTGAATTTAGTCAAGCAGCCTACAAAGCTCTGAGGGATAGAAGTCAAAAGGTGTCAGATTTTCATGTGATGCTTGACTGTTGAGAAGGTGTGAGCCCATTAAAAATTGGCTCAGGGTCACAAATTACCTATGTCTTGTTCCTGATCTGACTAGAGGAAGCAGCACCTCTAGAAATAACCCCTGGTATATATTTGCTCACCTCCCAGCACGAGCATCCTTCTGAAGAGCTTTCTTGTAGACCAGCCCTCTGACAGCCCAAACATGGTATTTTGGGGGAGAAGTACCTCATAAGAACAATGTCAAGTTATTTTCTTCAATCCTGTATGTTTCTGATGCTTTAAATCTCAGACTTGAGCAACAGAACTGACTTTCAAAGTCAAGTCTGAAAGCAACACAGATGCTTTCCATCAGCAGCAAGTACACAACATACCCACTTGGAATCCCATTAGCACCTACACTAAATTAAGGATTTACTTAAGTTGGGTTTTTCTTTAGAGCCTGGTAACAGCCAAACTGTTAAGGCAAGAACAACTCTCCTCTGCAGAGCCTTTTTTACCTCAGCAGGTCATGGCTTGCTCTGTGACAGTCTGTCCCCAGGGAATGCTGCTCCTCCATTCATTTAGTGTGACAGGCAGGGCTCTCAGGATCCCAGGGGTGCTTGCAGCCTCTGCCAGCCGTGTGCTCTTCCCACAGGGATGAGCCTGGAGCTGTGCAGGCACAGCAAGGGTTACACCAATGGTCAGGGAACACAGACTTACTGGAAGGCTTGTGCTCTCCTGTGCCTTGCTGCACTTCAAGTTCACAATGTACAATTTATAAATGTGCTGTACCATGTGGCAGACGTGCTCTTAACCTCCAAACCAACAGCTTTCCACAGCTGAGTGAGGAACTGGCCACAGATGCCAAGCTGTGATCCAAGTCCTTAATTCAGAGTGTTCCCAGGAGGGTTCCTTGCTGAAGTAAGACTCTCACAAGCAGAGACTGTTGAAGAATAACCCAGGCAACAAACCCAAGCAGCATCTTCCCCATCTAGCTACCCACAGGTGTTCTGTGGTGGCTGGTCAGGGATTCTGACACCGCTCACACACGGGCAGATATTGTGTCATTTATCAAGCAGGCTCTGGAGGGTGAACATCTGCTGGCTGGAATTGCTGCTCACAATGATTCCCACAGAGAGCTGGATGTGTGAAATCTGTCTCCAAGTTCTGAGTGCTGTGTTTGTGACCTGAGATACATTAACAGCTCTGATGAATGAGAGCTCCAGTGGTTATGCACTGCGAGACGCCGGAGTGTGGAGGAGCACAGGTGATGAGTTACAGACTGGAAGGATGGAAGGATAAGCATCATCCACTGCATCAGCAACACTGATATCTCCTCAGTGAAGAAGCTACACCTTCCTCCTCTGTCTCTACAAAAAGGTTTTGCCAAAGTGTCCTGCACCTCACGCTGCCCAGCAGCAAGTCTGTATTTCCAAATGCCCCTCCTTCAGGGAGAAATGCAGCTGGCAGATCCTTCCTTTCCACACTCAGATAATTTTACTGAATTAAATAAAACACCAGTTTGAAACATTCCAGCTTTTTTCAGCTGCATGCTCTGTAGCTGCAGCAAGCAGGGCTGGCAGGTGACAGCAGGATGTGACACACTGATGGTGCATTATGAACGTGGATCCCAAGAGAGTGGCTCCAGCCTCAGGCAGACTTGCTGCTGCTCCAGGAGTGCCTACAGCTCATTTTCACCTGCACTGTCTCCTGCAAGGGGCTATAATCTCACAGAAGAGATGATCATATTTGTGCCATGACAAACCAGGCCTGAGCTCTGAAACTCTGGCTGCAGGTTGGCTCCACTTCACCCATTTCCAGGATTAGGGGAGCAACTCTCGTGTGCTCCAATAGGTATTCCAATTTCACAGCATTTCATAGCTGTTAAAATGCCAATTATTAGGAATAGTGGTTCTCTTTAGCATAGAAAGCCTCTCAGCCCAGGCATTTTCTAATTCCAAATTTGACTCGAAGAACTATCTGGAAAGACTTAATACTTTCACCAGTGCAGAAAAAAAAAAGTTTTAGGAGGCACCTTCCTCTTTGAGAGCTGAAGGTCTCACACACGTGGTGGCAAAGATACCTCACCCAGCCCAACTCTCCCCCCTGGTATGGCCCTAGCAGCCCCCATGTCACCAGCAGCATCACCATCACTTTGATTGTAAAAAGGCAACACTGCAGGAGCCAGGGAGACCTGCACAGCTCCCAGAGATGTCTCCATGGCTATCAAACACCCAGGAAGGTCAACACATCCTCTCACAGACCTTTGGGCAAGGGCTTGCTGTTATTTATTGGTGCCATGTTCTGACCACAGCACCCACAATTGCCAGGTAGCCCCAAAAATGCTGACAAGGCACTGCAAAGGTATCCCCCACCAGAAATTAGAAGCACACAAATAACTGTCAGATTTTCTTTAGCAACAGGCATGCTCCAAAGGCAGGTTTTTAATCTGACAGAAGTGAAACCTGGTTTATCTGGTGAAATCTGGTTTATCTGACAGATAAACCAGAGAGCAGGGATTGGGGTTTGTTCAGCCCTACAGTGCTGTGTCAAGTCTAGCTTTACCCTTTGGGTAAATCTCTGCTTGACTGGGAGTTAAAGCCAAGTCAACAAGTCATGAAAATGATCGTGATTATTTTGGGATGCAAGGGAGAAGCCTGGCATTCAGTATCACAAGATGCAAGGTGATTAGCAAACACAAGACTTTTTAGCTATATTTTGCCTAAGTAAGCCTCTGAAAATATTTCAGTCCTCCTCATCTTCTTGCAAAAATGTCTTTTTTGTTACCTTGTCAAATATTTTAGTTTCTCCCCATGATTACAAATGTCAAGATTAAGTGAGCTGTATTGGGTGAAAGATTAGAAATGGTAATAAAAATAACCTGAACAAGACATGAATTCATTACTTCTGAAATAGTTGCCTAAGGAATGTGTAACTAGTCTTTGAAGTGTATAATTAACATGACAAAAAGTTGAAAGCTATCAGTTTGGTTACTTCAGGACTTATTTTTCTTGTTACTAAAACCAAAAAACTCCCACCAGAATAGGAGATTAACATAAGGTCCTCAGGTTGAAACCAGCCCTACATCTGCTTCAATGTTCCCTAGCTGAGGAAAAAAACACATTAAGTAAATTCAACCTGATGAGTGTTTTGGTTCTTCAATGAATACAGGAACATTTGTGTTCTCTACTCCTATATTATGCTATAAATTGTTCCCTAAGTAGGTCACCAAGGCGATTTCTGAATGTTTCAAGACAAATCCTTTCTACATGAACCCACAAAGCAAAACCACAGCCTTGCCTGCCAGGGCATTGATAGATCTCCATCAAGCCCACTGCTGTCAAAAAAGTAAGGGGAGTGCTCTTTTTAACTTGGCATCTGCTATCATGATTCAACTCTTTGCAGAGAAATATACTATTACTCCATATGGCAGCTTCCCCAATTGTAAAAGGGCAGCCAGCTTCTATGGCAATGAGAAGTGTTAGCAAATTAACAACTGAGTCTGGCACTAATGAATGCTCCACTGTCTCAATAGAAGGTAGCTGGAGGTTTCCTCACATGTTTTCTCTTAGCTTTGTTCTAGCAGGAGATGCTACAAGAAACAAACTGTGTTCCAAGCCCTTCAGAGATTTAATAACCCAAATACTTCACTTCCCTCCTGATCAAAGGAACTTGAGAGTGCCTCGTTGAGAGTCCCCAGTGCTGTGGAGGCTGACTGGGACTGTCACCTCCACATTCCCCTCAGAGCAGGAGCCAGATTTCCCCACAGCTGACCCAAATGCCACCTCTGCTTCGTGACCTGGTTGCAGAGGGGAGGCAGCTCTTGCAGAGGCTGGAAGGGCCAGCTGTGGAAGGCAGGCCATGGAATTCATTCACTGCCTGTGCTCCCCCGGCGCATGACTGCGCTTGGAGCCCGAGTGTGGGACTGCTCCTTTGAGTGCCAGAGAAGCTATTTCAAGCTGTTAGCCCAAAGACTCATCAATAAGTCATAAGGCCCAGAATGGAAGTCAAAAGAAGGGGAAAAAACAGTTGCTGAGGCAGAATAAATAGTAACTTTCATTGCATTCTCTTAAACTAAAAAGAGAATGAGCTGCTTAAAAATATTCCCCTCTATGGGCTGCTACACTGCAGGAATCCAACCCAGTTCCACCTCCTGGAGACCTGAGGTGAGAGAGGCAGCTGCAGTGCAAGTTAACTGCATTTTGGGATACTGGGAAAATCATCCTGGAAGAGCCAGAGCAGAAGCAGAAGTTGCTGACCTCCACTCCACAGCATGGCAGCAGTGGGGAAGCGCCTCCTTCCAGGGAGAATTGTCTGCCTGATGATTTCCAGACCACTGGAGACAGTCTCTGGTCCAAAGCAGAGGGGGAACATCTCCCTGCATCTGTCTTGCCTTTATCAGATTGACAGCCCAATCTGATAAAGAGGCTCCCCCAGGGAGTGCTGTCCCTGCTCTGCACCAATACTCTCATTAATGAAACATTAGCTGCTCACATAATTTCTCCTCTGCCTTTCCTGGAACACACAGTTTGCCTTGGATTAAGCTATCTGGGGCAGGGATGTGCCTCTGTGAAACACCCTGGAATTTAAGAGCACTAGAGAAATATTAATCACTCAGCAGCTGTCATCTTTCCTGCAATTCCTTTAATTGCCTCAATTCTTACTGACAGCTCTTTCTGCCTGCTCCACCACAGGTACTTCCTCTGTTCAGATCTGCTCCAGTTCTTGAGTCCAGCCAAACCTCATGCCCAGTTTACAGAACAGTGTTACTGCAACAAAGCCCTTAACCTACACAGATGCAAGCAGTTTGCTTGAGGTGTTCGAAAAGTCATACAATTCAACAAGTTTCCATTTTCAGTTTTTCTGGGAAAAGCTTGGAAAAGGAAGAGGACTAAGTTTTGGCCAGACTTGAGCCCAGGATCCACAAGGTCTGACTGTTTCATGTGGTATTGTGTGATTAGAGCTTTATCACATGGTGCTGGGCACCTGCTGAGCTCCCCCTGCCCAGAAGGAGACAATCCTCACCTGGAGGTTGTTCAGAGGCTCCATTTTCATCACTGGTCCCAGGGTGTTGAGGGGCAGGGAGACATCAATACTTTGGTTTGGCATCAGAGGTGTGTGAATGGCCAGGGGGGTGCTTGGGATGACTCCAAAGCTGGGCAAGAGAAAAACAGAGGTGATGAGAGCAGCCTTGCATTGTCTAAAATATGTCCAAAATATAATGTTCCTTTTGCCAAGCACCACCTGCCTCATCTTCCCACTACTCCTGAGCTGCCCCTGCTGCTGCTCCAGGGAGGGAACACAGCTCAAGTGAGCAGACAAAGTAGACAAAGCAGGGGAAACTCACTCATTTGCTGACAAATTTACCACCCTGCCCCAGGGACCAGCTCCTGGAACTCTCCCATTTCCCACATGGCACTGGTCTGCGTGCTGAGCACGAGCCTGCCCTGCAAGGAATGACCTGGACTCAGAGCCAGGGGCAGTTTCTCTGCTCCTGAGCTCCAGAGCACTGCAGGTAGGGTGCATCACACACTGCATGGCTGCTGCAGGGGCAGAGGGACCTGGAGCCAGCACAGAACAAACAGCCAGCCAAGGAGGAACATGTGGCTTGGAACAGCACTGCAGAACAAATGAATCAACACATGCAGCTGCCTGGTCCTGAATGACAGCACCTGGCCCAGCTGCCTGGCTGGAGGCTCCTTCACTGGGGATGTGTCCCAGCAATGTTTACTTGCCTCTTCAGTCCAAGGAACACTGAATCCCACAAGCACTTCTGCTGAGCATGGAGAAGAGGGAAAGCATCTCACATTTAACACAGCACTCCTGTACTACAGACCAGCTGCTTTCCAAAAGCAGATGGAAGCCCAGATGTTTTGATGTCCACTCATAAATGCATTTCTTTAGCAGAATTCACATTAGTTTGGAGGTCTCAGGGTGTTTGCAGAATGGATAGGTGTGGATTTTTATTTACTCACTAAAAGCCTGATGCTGTCTCTGCACAGCAAGCCACATTTATCAGGTTTGTCACTCTTTCAGAAGTCAATAAATGCCCAATTCTTGGTTCTCCTTAGTTTTCAGCTCTAGGAAGCTGAAATAGGAATATTCCTAGCAAGGGCTTAGCCACATGATTTGCCTTCTGCAGCCATTTCACCTTGGAGGACACAAACCCTCGTGTTTTCCCTAAGACTCAGAGGGGAACCAAACTTTCAGTTAGTTACTAAGGGGCTGTGATATTACAGCACACCAGAGCTTTAGCTTCCTTTTATTTTTTATTTTTTTTTCATGCTTTATCCCAAGACTGCAGTGAATACCATTAGCAGCAGCAGGAAAGGAGGGAAAAACAATAGAAACTTCCCAATCACAAACCTTAATATTTACACTTAAAGAACCAGCCCTCTGCAGCTCTTTCTAATGCACCAGGCACAGTGGAAAGCATTGATAGGAGAACAGCATTTGGAAAAGAGTAAATAAATAGCAGTAGGTTGTATATGGAGCTTGTGCTGCAAGATGAAAAACTGCTGGTTTATTGTACAATATTTAAACTTTTTACATCCTCAAAATAGGTGTGGCTAAAACATAGCTTGATGTATGGGGGGGAAAAAATCACAAAAAAATTGCCTTTTCTTCCAGGTTAATTTGAATGAAACATTCACATACAGCAGCTTAGCAAAACTCTCCAGAAAATATGGCAGTCCAGGGAGAACACTTACTAAGACTTATTTAGCATAATGACTTTTCTAAGTAAATCTTATTCGTCCCAAGAAATTCTGAATTTGCAACAGTGAGATTAAAGAGATGGTTTCAGTGGATCTTCAGCAGAGAGAAGCCTTTTCCAGTGAAGTGATATTAAGGAATATAGAGAACATGTCAGTCACAAGATACTCTTTGCAGTCTTGATAAGAAGTAGCCTGGTCCTTGGTGAAGATAACACACAGCAAACCACAGGATAAGCTCTCTGGACAGGGAAGACACCGTGGCTGTGCTGCCATGTCATGTACTTTGTCTGAAATGGGTTTCCAAGAACAATCTGAATTCTATCATCCAAGCTCTGAACTTTCAAGTGGCTGCTGCTTCTGACAGAATTGTTCTGCTGCCTATTACAGGGAGAACATGTGCCACAGGCTCCAAACTTGCAGCTCCTTCAGAGACAAGCAGCTTTATTAAAGAGTCTTGTACTTCCAGACAGTCTGAGGGGCTGCAGAGCAATTAAGTCAGGAGGAAGAGGTATCATGGGTTGATACTTGTGCAGCTCAGATCCTGCCTCTGTGCTCTTGCTTCGCCCAGGGCACTTACTGGCTATAGACTCCCCCACCCTGCCTAACAACTCATAAGGCTGCTGGAAAACTCCACGGAGGTTAAATGGGGCAGATGCTGCTGCAGAGCTGGGAGAAGGATGGCACTGTCTGCTGCCTGTTTCCTCTCAGATTTATCAGTCTGTGTTTTCAGCCCTTTCACACAATTTTGGTGTGATAGAGAGGTCAGGCTCTATCATCCAAGCTATTTCCATAACTGCATTATACACTTAAGCACAAGCCCTCCTTAAATATAGCAGCGTAGGCATAAACTCTTTTCCCAGGAGAGCTCAATCTGTTGAACACAGTGCATTGCTAATTACTTCTTACCTGTTCTTATTGAACTGAATGGCAAAGTCAGTCATGTGCTGCAAAGCCTTATTGGTAAAGTTCATCTCCATGTGGATGTGTCCCTGCCTGTGGCTGAATGTGCCTGAGATCTCCAATCCTTTAGCCTTCACTGCAGGCAGCCAAACCTTGAAGACAAGAGATGTCATTCAGCGTGAGCAGCCTGGCCTGAAGATAACAAACAAGTAGAGTTTTCCAATAAACACAAGTCCTGAGCTCAGAAATCCACCTAGACTGGCAGACTGAGCCCACAAAGGCTAAAGAAACACTGCAGGCAATATGGAACATGGGGTGTTGAAAGGATTTAGCACACCACTGAGGAATAACCTTGCTGCTCCCAATCCATATTTGTTCACAGCACCCACAGAAGAAGAAATCAAATTAGTACAGCATTAAAGTGCACAAGAGCAGGGACAGCTCGTGTCCATCACAGCACTGTGAGACTCACACACTCTGCTGCTGGACTTCTCTGAGGGCTGGCTGGGCTGTTAGAGGCAGGACAACACTGAAGTTTGAACCAAATAAAATCACAGGGCTGATACTATTATCTGTTGGGTTCTGGATTCCCAAATCACCTCGGTGATTTGACCCAGATCTGAGTGGTGCAAAATGAGGCACTACTTAACTGAAAATGACTGAATTACTGTGGGTTTTTTTATATAAGGTGCAATAATTGCAAAGACCAAAATTTTGAGTATGGTCTGCAGTACACCTTTGAGATCCTGGATTTCAGAGGTTGGTTTAAAATTACCCACCAGTGGAATGTTAATTGAGTGCTAATTTTTGTTTATCCCCTTTCAGGAACCTGAGCTCCCCGTGGCTGCTCCACAGCCAGTTTCCAGAACCATGTTGTGTGTCTCATGATCTCTCCCAACTCCATGTTTCAGCCAAAGCTTCTGTGATCTCTGTCGCTGACAGAACATTTCTCTGCATCCCACTGCAGCACCATCATCCCAACCACGTGATTTTATCTCCACTGTCACGTTGGATTACTCCAAATAAACAAACAAACCTGCTAGGAAAGTTGCTGCAAATTCTGTCTTGCCCCCAATTTTCTGGGGATGCTTGTTAAGAAGCAGGTCTGCAGGAAAGCTGCTCTGACACAATGGAAAGCCTCAAATCTTATCTAAGCCATTCTTTAGAGAAATGCTGTCAGGTAAAATGAGGGAACTGCTAAAATGCCAGAAGTTTGTAACTAGTAACCAACACGGCCTCCAACACGTGGTTACTCTACTTGGGAAAAGCCCAGGGCACTCCTAATGGGACTGAGTTGAAGTTTTAGCACCAGAAACCCACAATAAATGGTTCAAGAGAGCAATGTCAGATTTGTAGCTCAAGGGGAGGCAAGAAACTGGGGATGATTGTTTTTCCTTACTTACAGACTTGGGAGCCACATATCCTCCAGGAGCCATCCCTATGCCAGATGAGAGCTCAAAGAGATCGTTGAGTTCACTCTTGACCACTGCTGGGGTGGGAGAAGGGGCAAAGGTGGTTGGCACAGCGGTGGGAATGTAGGTCTGTCCCACCTGGAGGAGTCGGAAAGAACAGGCACTCATTAATATCACGTGTGAGCACTGCTTATTAAATAAACCACGAACTCGGGCAATATCCTAAATATTTAAAAGCCATTTGCAGCTTCCCCATTGATTTATCAATAGTGCTAAATTATGCATTTGAATTCCAAAGCTCTTGGCAGCTAATCCCTGCACTCGGCTGTCACCTCAACCAAGCTTCCACATCATTTTTTATAGCTCCAGTTATCTGTTCCCACTGTA
The DNA here is from genome assembly GCF_048771995.1 of Taeniopygia guttata. Taxonomy (NCBI): domain Eukaryota; kingdom Metazoa; phylum Chordata; class Aves; order Passeriformes; family Estrildidae; genus Taeniopygia; species Taeniopygia guttata. The sequence continues at coordinate 5,803,902 of NC_133044.1, read as the reverse complement.
GAGGAATCTTCTCCATATCTCCTTCTTATAAGACAATGTGCTTTGTGGATCTACCCTACACAAACCTAGGGAAAAGATCAAATACTTCAAACCTTCCCCCAGCTATGTCAGTCTTCAGGAATCTGCAAGATTTTGCATATCCAGAGATAGCAAGGGAGTCACGACCGTGCTGTGTACTCCCACCCAAAGCCAGAGCTCTGCACTCTCAGCACTCAGGCCCTAAAGGTTCATTACGTGAAGCAGAGTCTGCCAGAGGACAACCTTCCTGCAAGAAGGGCAATCATTCCCTCCCAGGACTTAAATGAGGGCATCAAAGCTGGAATATTAACCTTTAGGTGCCCAGCTTCAGATGGGACGGTCCCACTCAAGTTACACTCCCAAGTTCTCTTCCTAGCAGGATGAATGCTGTGCTTGAGAACAGGATTCCCCAGCCAGCAGCCCAGAAACAGGCAGAGTGACCAGGACAGAACTGCCTGCTGGGTTTTTGCTGGCCCAGGAGGGCAGAGACCTGGCTTTGTAGGTATGATTACCACAGAGAAGCATCTCCCATGTCCTGCTGTGGGCTGCCTGTGTGTACAAGTGTTCTGTGCCACCAGATCTCCTCTGCCCTGTGCTGAAGGAAGGAAGGAATGCCAGATTTGCAGGGAAAGGAGAGAGAATGACTGCAGCCACAAAAAGGGTCTCTGAAAAGCCCTCCCTCCAGAACTGAGCATGCTTTTCTCACTGAATTACTGGATACAGAGTCCTAGGAAGAGGGACTGGAGCTTTCTAGGGGACACCACTTCTGGATGTGGCTTGGAAGCATGCTCCCTCCTGCCCACTGCATCTCCAAGCCATGTTTCATTCCTTTTCCACACTCTTCTGGAAGAAGCTGCTATGAGCTTGAAGCCAAGGCTGCTGTAAGACAGGCTGAAACTGTCCCATGTCCCGGCAAGAGCTGTAGGCAGGAGGACACTCCCAAAGCACAGGCACAGAGGAGGTGGCCGGTGGCAGCACTGACCACATGTAGTAGGAAAGCTCAGAGCACCTGATCCTGATGTCCAGGCAAAAAACTTACGTGGAGTTTGTGAGGAGAAAGCACTGAGTTCAGGCAAGTCTGTGGTGACACTGGGTTAGGGTGACAGACCAGGCTTTGTGAGTAGGGATAAGCATCCTTGGCCTTTCAGCTGCTAAAGCAGTTGCACAAGGATGAGGCACTGCCAGGGTTAACGCTGGTGCTCCAACTAAAAGCTCTGAGGAAGAAGAGCTAAACAGAGAGAGTGAACAGCTCTGGCTGCTCTTAGGAAAGCCCAGGTAGGAGCTGGACTCAAATCAACATAGGTGGGGACTTGTGTGTTTCAGTTGCATTTATCCATTTTCCAACATCTTCAGGGCTTTAAAAAGCACCTTCCAGCACGCAGTGGGTGAGCTTACACTGAAAAACCCCAAGCTTTGAGCAGCTTTGGAAATTGGGGAAAAAAATGGAATGGCACTTACTGCCGGGCTTCCTCCAACGCCCCCGCCAAGGTCACTGCCAAGCTGAAAGAGAGAAGGAGAGAGAGGAGAGGAAGACCAAGATCATTTCAGCCAAGGTCAGACGGCCGGGGCAGAGCCCGGGCACGGCAAGCACAGATCGCTCCTGCACAGGACAGATGGAAATGCAGTGCTGGGAAAGCACAGGGAACAGAGGGGCTGCTTGCTGCTGTGTGAGCAGAGCTACTTGGAGAACTACCCCATGCCTTCACTGTGGTTAATAAAAACCAAAAGCCATCCCTTCTTGTGCCTGCTGTCTGCACCAAAACCTCCCTTCTTCACGTTTCATGCATCGGTGCTTTCCCCTCAGCCCTGTTGCTGCCAGCAGGCCCCAAGCAGCTCCACAAAACCCAGTGGGGTAACTGTGAAATGGCATGAAAATAAAACCATCAGGAAGGCTCACTTCCTGAAAGCTTTAGTTTTCTAGGGAACAGCTACGAACCACGGGCAAACACAACACACCTTGGCTGTGTTCCTCTGACACGCAGCTCCTTTCAGCAACGAGCAAGAAAGAGAATGGGATCTGTGCTGGCTCTGACAACAGCTCGGAGAGGGGGGCTTTGAAGATGCTCCCCTCACTCAGACAGGGAAAAAACAGCTTCATCATCTAATGGGCACTCCAACAGCAAAGAGACCTCAGAGTGCACCGGGCTATTTCAGTACCAATTTCTGCCACGCTACACAGACACATCTGAGGTGACCCAAACAGCCCTCCAAAAACACTAAATCCTCTCTGGGGCCCTTCTGCAGCCCACCTAGAAGCTCTGCCCTCACAAGTTCCCTTTACAAAACACCCAGACCATATTCCCAGTGACAAAGTCCATTTTTCAAACCTCCACATCATTCTACATGCTCAGGAGGATTCAGAGATCAGGACAGGCTCCAAGACTTGGCTACAAGTGCTGTTTGCAAGTACAACATCATTCCTGTGAACATTTAAAATGCACTTAACAGATAACCAGGAGGAAACAAGCACAGATCTGCAGTGGTTAATTCACTGCAGAGACATCTCCAGGCTTATCTGTGTCCCAGGCTTTCCTTCTGAAGATCAGGGTAATTTTTTTTTTGCCCAGAACAGGGATTTTTTGGGGTCAAATTCAGACAGGCAACATGACCTGACAACGCTCACAGAGGATGATGCAAGGGTGAGGTAAGAGCCAGCCCCATTAGGAAAAGGCTGGACTGGCAGACTAGAACATCACAGCTCACCAGAGATAATTTTACTCTTCCATTTGATTTGGGTTTGGGGAGTTAGTTTGTTTTTAAAAAATCATGTGAAAAATTGGGTCAACGAAGGCTCTGGATATGTTGTTCAAATTAGTGCTGGTGTGTCAGAATATTGAACAAATGCACCATATAGGTGATGCAAAAGCTTCCAGGATTGCCTGTGCTTAGAGCCAAAAAGGCTCTGACCTCTTCCCTCTGCACAAAAAAACTTGGAAATTAACTTTGCTCTGATCCCCTCCAGCCTGTTCCCTGAGAGATCTCACAGCAAATGTGTTTTATGCTGGTCAAGAGATACCAAAAAGCTTCACATCTCTCTCCATCAGAGCACAGATAAAAAGGATAAATAGCCCTGAGAAGAGCAGCAAAGGTAAGACAGTGACTTACCAGATAATAACTAGCCTCCATAAAACCTGTAAAATATGACAAATCCCTGTGCTTCCCTGGATCTTTCTCCTATTCCCAGGCACCCCTCCTTCCCCTAGTCCTCACAGGAGCAACATTAACCATTCTAAGTAGGTGTTAGAAAGAACAAATCACACACAATTTGCTTTTTGTTGAGAAGCCTTAAGAGCTTTTTTCCTGGGTGGGACTCAGTTTATCCCTACTTGAGGCCATAGCAGAAGCTGACAAGATTCCTCATCTTTTTCAACAGCCACCTCTCCATACAGCAACCCAGTCTCTGGCTGTCCAGTTTTGCTTAGCTGACTTAAGAAATAACAGATTAAAGTGAGTGATTCCAAAGTCAAAAGAAGGATCAGTCAGAGACCAAAGGAAGCCAGCCAGAGGATGCAAATCCAATTAATATTGAGCTTATAAAATAAGGCTTATTACACTGTCAAGTCTCCCCCACTGAAACAGCCTGACAGAGCAGAGTTTTGTTCTATTGACTTCTCTCTAAGCAGCCACGGTTTAGATTAATATATCAGATCATTTACATCTTGTTAGTGGCTCACTGAGGAGTAATAAATGCAACTATTACACCTCATCCCTATTCACAGTCTTGCATGCAGATGAACTTCAAGCTTTGTATTGACAGCCAGCAAAGTCTTGGGGAAAAGAACGAATCCAGTTCATTCCCAGATATTATTGTATGCACAGAGGATTTCTGGTTCTGTTGTCTGCAGCAGCAGAAAGGCTGGTTTATCAAGCAGCAAGCATTTTACAAAGGGTGTTATGGAAATGACTGAATAATTCTGCATAATCAAGCCAGATGTTAACTATTCTACCATTTCCTACTACACTCATCAGGAGCTGCAGGGTAGTAGGAACCCAACCTCGAAGCAGCTCGTACACTGATGTTGGCTGCAAGGGACAGGGAATGACACATTGGGGTTCCTTGAGCTACCCACAAGTCTTCCATTTTCCCTAAATGTCAGGCTTTGGGGGGAAAAGTAGAATATGGATTTATTGCTTTAGTTAAAACTGCAGCTCTCACAAAAAGGAGAAAAATCCCCTGACTGGCTCAGAGAATTCATCAAGAGCCCCTGTGCGTTTTCAGATTGGACCCAGGATCTCTCTTCCATGCCAGGAAGCTCTGAGCTGCTGCAGCCCCTCTGTAGTGGCTGGAGGGCTCTGCAGAGCACAGCCTGAGCCTCTCCTGGTTCCTGTGCTCGGGTCCAAGCACTGCAGACGTGCTCCAGAGCTGCAGAGCCAGTGCCAAGGAGCTGCAGCTCCTCCAGGTCCCCACAGGCAGAGCTGGCTCTGCCCTGACTGAAGAGAGAAGCAACAGCATTTCTACTGCACCAGAAGTTACAGGGGGGAAGTTAATAAAGAACTGATCAATTCCACATCAGATCTGGGCTGCACTTCCCATTGCAGCAGCACAAAGTTTCTTTTTCTGTTTTTCTTGCCTGTCACCCTCCCATGGCACTGATGCTTTCCCCAGTCAGGAACTGCAGGTCTGGTTTTCCTCCTGTGGGATGCCCAAATTGTAACTTTATTCCAAACTCAGAGTGATGGAAGAGACTGTAACAGTGATGTGTGTGAGTAAGAGGGAAGGAGGAAGACAGAGGGAACAGGAACCAATTACCCACAGAGCGTCCTCTCCCATCTGGAGTGACAGGCAGAGTGCAGAAGGAAAGAAACAGATATTAGTCAGGCATGAAGTGCTGCTGAAGCAATTCCCCAGGACTAGCAGAGCTCTGGTTAACCATTTCCATTTGTCTCATGGGCAGACAGACACTCCTGCCAGGAGGACAAGCTGGATCTGCCTTACAGGAGAGTCAGGAACAGCCCACAGAGGAGAGGACTACATTAATACAGCTGTCAGCCCCACTCACTGTGAAGGTGGGTGGACAAGGGCTGGCTCTTGATGGTCCAAGGGAGTTTGTGGCACTGCAAACTCCTGATCCTGATCCTAAAGTTGGCAGCTTTGCCTCCTGCTCAAGAGCACAAAGCCTCTGCTTCAGGGTGAAGAGCTGCCAGCTTCAGGAGATGAGCAGAGGATGGACAGGGAGTCTCGGCCTCCAGAGGCATAAAACTTCTTCAAATAGGAATTCTCTTTATTCCCTCCAAACCTGTCCTGCCATAACAGCACCCAAACAGCCACATGTGTTTAAAGAAGAGGCTGTATCAATAAAAGCAGTGCCAGCACCTTTTCCCAAACTGCATCAGCACCTGTACTTTGCACAAGTTGGCTTGGATGGTGCTGCAGCTGCTCTGCAGTTGGAGAGCCCTTGCCCTGCAATTCCAGCCCTGTGGAAGCAGTTATGCTGACTTATGAAGTGTAGCAGTGCTGGAGTTACTGCATTAGGAGGGTTTATTTGCATCTTAAGAGCAGCTTGTAATGAAGTGACTTTGCTGAAGTGTTCATGTGATCCTGAGGGGCTACAATCACTTCTGCAAAATGACGTGAGGCTTTTGGAGCACCAAAAAATAACAGGGAGAGTGGAGCCAGGGACTGCTCAGCAACTGCTTTGCCTTGTGCCCACAGCATAATCAGGGCTTCCAGGGCAGCTGTGCATTTCCTGGACCACAACTCATGGCTTAACAGGGGACAATTGCCTTCTTGCTGCCTCACACCACAAAGCAGGAGTCAAGCACCAGCTCAAGGTGCTGCCTGCACTCAGTAAGACAGCAGCAAGGAACACAAGGCATTTACCTAACAAAAATGGGCTGAGGTGCTGAGAGCAGGGCTGCTGGCAGCCCCCTTGGGGCATGCTCACCCTGTGAGAGCCCTGAGCTGCAGGGATCTCACTGCACACACACTGTGGCTCACACAGAGGCAGTTCAGTGCCTGTTTTGTGTCTGTTTGCACACCAAGCCAGGATTGCAGAGCACAAGGGCTGCTCTCCAAACCAGGGAAAGCTGTGTCAAAGCTGCTGGAGGACAGGTCACACTGCCAATACCACAGTCACCAGTTTCATGCACTTGCTGCTGATGCTTTGCCCTGCTGAGAGACTTCCATCAGCAAGCAAAACTGAGTCCTAACCATTTTCATTCTCCAAAGTGCAAGAAAACAAGCTGCTCACAAAGCTCTAGCAGTCCTATGACTACTACAACAGCTTTGAATCAGCTATGAATGAGTGACCCACCAAAATAGCTCCTTTTCCACACCAGCCCTGCCCCAGCAATGGATTTGTGTCTTTTGTCAGAAATCTCAACAGATTCCTTTACAGCTCATCAAACCTCCACAGCCCAGATGAAAGAAGTCACTCAGCTCCTTGTCAAAGGCTGGAGGAGCACTCTGGGAAAGGATCATCACATCCACTGCATAAAGGAATGTCGGGGCTGACCTGGCACAGCCACTCTCACACTGTAGTTCCAGGAAAAGGTAAATGAAGTAACTTTCCTAAGATTATACACAGTAAATGACTTGCAGAGCCAGGAGAGGAATGTGGCACCCCAGGGCAGACTGAAGGTCACTTTGGGGCTTTTTTATAAAACATTGCCAAGTCCCTAATCAACCCCAGCACTCCAGGATGTTGTCCATTGAGGCCAGACTTTTGAGTTCTCCACTTGACAGCAGTGACAGGGAGGGAGGGAAGGAGGGACACCAGCAGCTCACAGCCTTGTGGATGAGGCAGACACTTCAGACTGCTGGAATAGAGTTTTCCTCCCAAGCTGCTGAGCCTGTGGTGCCTGGAGCTCAGGGTGAGCTGGTGCTCAGCTCCCACCATCCATGCCACTGCAGCAATGGGACACAGCCCTGAATGGTGTGGAACAGACCTTGGGTCTTGGGGTCAGACCCCCCTAAATCCATCCAGATTACACAGAGGGGCACAGCCCCACCTGTGACAGCCCAAACCAGTGCAGGCATTACAGAAAACTGTGGATATTCAGTGTTTATCAAACAGCTTTTCAATTTAGGACATAAATCAACCTGACCAGCTGCCAGTCTCAAATCAATAATATTCTTGTAGATGAGCGGCTAGAGCATTAAACAAAATCCTTACATAACAGACAATCCAAGCCTGTCCATTCCTGCAGATTTACTGCTCTGCCCCTGGGTTTCAAGCCAGCCTTCCTGGCTCCTGGCCACAGTGCCCTGCTCCCAAACAATGCAGGGGCTCCCAGGCAGCACAGTGTGCACACAAGAGCTCTCCTGCTCTGTGGTTTTGCAGAACAAATGAACACACAGAAACGTTTAAAGGCAAAAATGTCATCCTGCAAAGCACTGCACCATTGCACAGGAGCTGGGAGAGTGACTGTAACCTGCACGAAATTCAGCCACTTGAGGAGAAAAAAGCATCAAACTCCATCTCTTGGGATGAACAGCTCTGCACTCAGCAATCTGCTCTCCCACGTTTTGTTTCTCTCCCTTTAGTGACTGCTATGGCTACTTTACACTGTGGAGCTGGAGATCCCAAGTAGCTTTCTAAAGTGGGCTTAGTCACCATATTGTAGAAAAAGAAAATTGAGCAGAGAAGAACGAGATCTGCCCATGGTGGCAAAACAGGGCACAACCTGTTCCCTAGAAAAAAGCTCTCCAGAAGTCCTACAGCAAGTCTGCTCTGCTTACAAACAATACTCTTGTACCAAAGGTCCTTTTTCTCCTCTTTTTAATTGTTAACACATGCTCAGCATCTGTGCATGCATGTTACATTTAATGCCAATTACAGAATTCACTATGGAGATAAAATTTACTCACTAAGGAAATTAACCTCACAAGCAGCTGGAGTCTCACTAGTCATGGGCATAAATATCTGGCAGTGCTGAGGACAATTCAAATGAACAATATTAATTTGGTGTTTGTGCAGTTTTACACCATTCAGTCTCTATTTAAATGCCTGGAAGAAAAAGAAAAGCCCACAGTTTAAGGAATGGAAATGAAATGGCATTTTCCATGGAAATTAACGCTGCTGTTGGTCTTTCTGGGTCAGTCCCATTGGGATTTTCACTGCAAGAACACCCCTGTGATGAGACAACCCCTCCAAAGACAAGGGGGCAGAAGAGGGGATCAGCAGATGACACTGTGTGTGACAAACTGGCTGAGATCCTGCCAGCAGCCTCTTGCAGACCTCCAGCTGCCTTTGAGGCACTCACAGGACTGAGGCACTGTCACCATCACAGTGAGTGTCAGCCTGCCCAACAAAGCAGAAGAAATGCACTAAAAAAAATCTAAAGGAGTAACAGAAAGGGACATTTCAAAGCAGAACAATTCAGATATTGCTGGCCCCCAGGTGTTTTTGATCCCTGGTCAAGGGTGAAGAGCTCAGCCCTTCTTCAAGGGGCACACTGGGATGTGTCTCACCTCCTTCCCACCCACAGCAATCAGGCCTGTGGGATCTGCAGTTTGAGACTGATTTTGGCATGGCACCAACGTGGTTTAATATTAGCCTGAGATCCAAATGCCAATCCTCTTGGCAAGCCTTGCAGCTCAGGGCACTTCCCAGCAATTTGGGTAATACCAGGTTAGGGTTAACCCAGCTTGAGACTTGTTAAATACATGCCCACAGCAACAAACAAACACACAGATCACATTCACTCACTAATTAGGCTTATTATCCTAGGCTCATTTAGGTTGGAAAAGACTTCCACAGCATTCCACCAGCACTGCCAAGGCCACCACTAAACCACGTCCCCAAGTGCCACATCTACACGATTTTTAAGTCACCCCAGCACTGCCCTAGTACCCATTCCAGTGCTTGAAAACCCTTTTGGTGAAGACAGATTTCTCAATACTCAATTTAAACCTCCCTTGGCACAAGTAGAGGCCATTCCCCCTTATCCTGTCACTTGTTACCTGAAAAAAGGGACTGACCAAGAGAAGGAAAAGCTGGAGCTTTGATGCAACAGCCCTCCAATAGAAAGCATCCACCTTCAAAAACCACACCAGGATTCAGATTTTTTTTTTAGTACTTCCCCATTTACTCAGCTGAGAGAGAACTGGCCATGCAGCCCCAGGCACAGCTACTCCCCATCCAGACAGGATCATTTTGTCAGATCACACTCCATAACCCCATGGATGTGCTTAAGGCTGGAGAAAAATATTAAGTAAAAGCTTGCTACCATTTCAACTAACAGCTCCACTGTCAGAGCAGGTCACTAAATTAAGCCCATTAATGCCAGCTGTGAGACAGCTCTTCTCCCAAAACCAAGTTTTACTTCTATGGTGTCCATTTATTTGTGTGACACTAATGAGGAACAAAGGGTTACTGTGAGAGGCCTGGAAGGCAGCAGAGAGGAATTTAGGTGCAAACCATGCTGTGGTACCACAGGCAGCACCACCTTCTGCTGTGCCTTCATCCCTTAATTCCCAGTGCCAGGTTTTCAGAGGCATCACTTGCAGTGCAGGGAAAGGCTGCAGAGCTCACTGCTCTGGCCTCACTGCTGCTTTCCCAGCAAGTCCAGCTTGGCCATTTTGTTAATCCCCAGTAAGAGCAGTGTCCCTGCTAGCCAAACACCTGTGGCTAGAGAATGCAGAGCCTTCAGCACCTCTGCCCTCTGTGAGAGCCAGTGCCATTAAGGGTTAATTGCTTCCAGCTCATTAGGCCATGAAGCACTGGAACTGGAAATGTGTTTAACATTTGCCTTAGTAAGCTTATGGTGATTTAAAAAAATATATATTTGACTAATAAGGATCTGTTGAATTGGAGGATTGGTTCATCCAGCTGCCTCCTACTGCTGTCATTCAGAGCTTGACTCAGAACTGAAGGTGCACCCAAACCAGGCAGAGAAAACCCAGCCCAACTTACCACAAGCCAAACCTCAAGCAAGACAAACCCAATCCAAGTCTGAGAAACACCCAGCTATGTTCCCTGGGGCAGTCTTACTTGATTTACATGGTGCAAATACACCTAGGAGAGCTTCTTCCCCCTGTGGAGAAGCCAGCAGGGAGCTGGGCATGTGTGTGCTGTGCTCCCAGGCTGACCCTTACAGTCAGCACTCCTCACTGCCTGGCTGCCACCAGCCTCAAGGCACAGCACTGACCTCTGCCCTGCTGCTGGCTCCCTGCTAAGTGATTTCCTCACTGCAGCTCATGCCCAGCTCCCTCCCCAGAGCAGAAGGGAGGTGTGACTGCTCCCACTGGAGCCTGACCCCGTTAGTGCCAGGTGAGCAACTCTGGCACAGGGAGGACTGCACAGAGAGCTCCCTCTTGACCTCACTGCAATTAAAATGTCACTGATATTAAACCATGCCATGCTCTGGAGAATACACAAATGGGAAGACACAGGGTTACAGCCTGAGAGCTTTAGCACTGAAATTCAAGAGGGCTGGGAATTGGGTGGAATAAATGCCTTCTTGAAAGGGAGCCTGATTCAAATAGAAAGCAGAGAAACACTTTTACATCTTTAAAGCAACTTTTTGGTTTTCTTCTACAGACAGAAAAAGCACAGTGCAAATATATCCACTGACCATGGGGATTCTACAGCATGCAGCAACATCCACTGTAGAGCAGGAAAAGCCTGCTGAAAGTTGGTACAATAACTCTGGTTAAATCCCCCTGGAGTTTCAGGACTCAGCACTGGGAGCTCAGCTCACTGAGCATTAAAAGCACAAATGATCAAGGCTTTGCAGAGATAAGCACAGCTCCAATTATCTCCCACCAGCTAAAGAGGATGTGCTGCTTACCAAGCTGTCCAGCCCTCCTCCCAGGAGGTCCACAGCACCCATCTGCACGAAGCACATGGGCACTTGGGGCACATTCACAGGGGGCCCCAGGTCCAGGTTGAGGAGATCCCCCAGGAGGTCACCCTGGAATGGGATGACCTGTGGCTGCTCCAGGTTTGTGGTGGTCGTGGTGCCCACGGGGCTGTCACCAGCATCAGTGCTGTGGGGGGAGAAAAAGAAGCAGAAAAGACAAATATCAATCACCTCTGGTCTCCAGCTCCAGGTTCCCAGCATGGGGAAACACATCAAGAGGTGGCTCAGCAGCAGAAGCCAGGCAAACGGTGGCACCAGCAGCTGCTGTGGCCACTGTCCTGCACCAGGCACAAGGCTCTTCAGCACTTTGGGCACAAAGATTTTCCCTGCATTGGATGTGGTTTTCAGCCCAGCTAAGGAAATCTTACAAGGGATGAATCCTACTCACGCTGAGAATCAGAGACCCCCTCCAAAACAGAGCCATGGGTACCACATGGGCTACAGAACTGAAAAGAAGCATTTCCTACCTCAGATTAAACCAACAGACATGATTTTCAGCCCATTGGGCCTGAGAATGACATGAAAACACAGGGAAAAATAAATAATCCAGATATTCTCAGAGATCTAACACTGATAAAACCCCTGAGCCCTTACCCTAACCAGTGCCAACTCCACCACTTCCCTCAGATCTAGATTAATCACCTTCTCCGGACCAGCAGCAAGGTCCATCAGTCTTTGCTAATTGAAAAACTCAATCTAAAATTGATTCTTCCCTTCTATCAATTATTTCCTTTCCTCTGAGTTAGCAGGCATGCTAATTACTAGTCTAGAAACACTCATTATACAGCTTCCAAAATTTATCATCATATGCAGTCTGGCTACCTTTTCTATCTTTTATATTCACTTGTCACTGAATTCGATAACAAGGAGAGGGTAAAAAATAACTGTAGCTCCTGGAGAATTCACTACAATGTATTTATTCTTTAAATGCAAAGATGTTCATATTTTAGATAATTAAAATCCATTTTATATCCTGTTTCCAGCAGTAAGTGATAAAATGATTTCTAGCTCAGGTTACTGCAGCCAGCAGGTAAGTGCCCACAATTGCTGTGGGAATTAGTGTCCTAACAAGGTGTTAAACACTGGGGCTGCTCTGCAAGCACTGCAGCTTCTGATTTTGAGTAGCCAAAATTCTCTTATCCTTATTCAGCTATTGAGGGGAAAGATTCAGTGACAGAGTATAAGCTGCTCCCAATGCCAGTGCCAGGAGGAAAAGATGGAGCATAAGGAGTGCAGAATGAATTAGTTACCAGGCAGCAGCAGGAAGGCTTGAGAGCTTCTTTGCATTAAAAGCTTTAGAGCCCCAATAGCACTAATATTAGCTGTCCTTTCTGCTGCTGCCTTCAGCAGGGAGAGTGCTGAGTATGCTGAAGTGCTCGCTGAAGCATTCCCGAGGAGAGGTGGTGACTGTGATCCACTCCCACCCCCAGCCTGGGAACAGGAACAGCCTCTGAGAGAGGCACATCTCAAACCACTCGGCTCCTTCCCAGGATATAATCCCTCTAACACTCCACCCCTTCAACACTTACTCATCCTTCTCCTGATGGAGACACAGAAGTCCCTCCATGTCTTGTGTAACTGCTGCTGCCCCAAAGCCCAGCAAGAAATCAGGAAAGGACAAAGCTCAGTTGGTTTGTTTGAAAAAAGCAAAACCCCAGACTTCCATTTGTAAAGAATCTCTTTAAGGAGATTCCTCTAAACAACTTTGCATTTTCTTGGAAAGAAAATAAATTAATAAAGAATATGTAGATTTAAAAAGGGCAAAAAGATTTGATATAACTTTCCCCCTTACAGTCTTGGGTTTGGCCATGAGAATTGGAGATTTGGCCCTGTGAGTTCAGTTCCCAGATGCTGGAGTCACAAGGGATGCACAGCCTGAATCAGAATCAAAAATTTTCTGCAGCCACCTGTGAAACAGGGAAATAGAGACTCCTGCCCAAGTCTAATCAGATTTGCTTCTCCCAGGAGCCCTGTTAACATCTTCCCAAATTTCCCAGCTGAATTATGGCTGAGCAGAGGTGGTGGGAGCCACCACAGGAGGAAATACTGCCAAGCCATCAGATTTCTCCCCCACCCTCAGGATACATCTGCAGCTCTGTGACACTGGGGCTCGCTGGAGAGGCAGGAACATTTCACCATCTGTGAGTTGTTCAATGGGTCTTCCCATCAGCTGAGAGCTGCAAGAAACCTTTCCTACAGTGCTCTGAATGGAAAATGAATGAATCAAAATGCCATGCAGCGTGTTCTACCAACCAGAACTCCTCCTGGATTTATACCCAGGAAAGCACCACTCAAAGCAGTCTTGACCCTCTTAAACCACATTCACTGTGGACATCTCCCCATTCCCATGAGTCTGTACCACAGGGATCAGCCAGCCATCAGAATGATGACTGGAGTGCAGGAGTTGTACAGAAAATCACCTCACCTCACAGTCTGGACTTATCTTTTACTGGGAACCTTAACTTGCCTTAAACAGATGCAGAAAACCCCAATAATGGGGCCTCTTGAGGTGAGCTCCCATCAGAGAAGCCTGGTGTGCCATTAACTAACCCCACTCATTTTTAAATTTATCTCTGCATCAGTATTATCAGAGTGCAGCACGCTCTGCTGAGCATCCCTCAGACCTTCCCCAGCTTGCACTGCTGACTGAAGCTTGGAGGTTTGTTTTTTTTTGAGGTTTTTTTAAGCAATGGTTCTGCCAAAGTCAGAAAATACTTAAGGTCAGCAGACTGAGCATGAGCAACGAGAGTCACGCACACAGACATTACATGCAAGAAGATAATAAACTGCTCCTTCAAAAAGCTGAATTCTCTGAGTTAAATCCCCATAAATGCTATTTGCTGTAGTGACCTGGAACAACAGTGTACAGGAAGGCTGGTAACAACAAAAACCAGCTCATTTTGAGACAAGTCTTTGATTAGGAGAGGTAGGAAAGTGGCTATGGCTTTTCCTGTCCAACTGGTACATTTGTACTTGCTGATTCTAGGTCAGTGCAGCCAGACTTGATTTCAGGCAGGGAGAAAACAACTCGGCTTCCCAAAGCCAGCCACCACAGAAATAGCTTAAGTTGCTAAGAATAGCAGAGAAGTGGTGTCAGAAAATAGAAAAGAAGCAGCGTCGCACACTGATTTATCAGTGCAACAGCAAAAAATAGCACTCCAAATGTCACTTTGGGAATATTATTAAGAGGTAAGCCTGGCTACTCTGCCTCTTGCTGCATAATACACTCATTTTTGTAATTAATACCGTTAGTGCAAACAGCACACTGTTCACCTGAATGGGGGACCATGGGAACAGGCCCAACAGCAACATGGCCCCAGCTGGGACTGAGGCACTGCCTGCTCTTGCAGAACTGACCTGCTGCCAAAACTGTGATGCCAGGGAGGCACTGAAGCACCAGGCAGTGAGCCAAAGCATTTCCCCCACCTCACAAAGGTCAGACAGACCATGTCAGTCTACCCATCTTTCTTTGAGCCCTAACAGGCTTAGATGGCTTTTGCACTTCCCTTGCTTTACAGGCACCAAGTGAGAAAGGGAGTTTTACTAATCCTCCTCCATTTCATATTCCAGCAGTGAAGGATCCCTGTGCTTGCCTGTTCCAGGAAAGTGATACTGCATTCCAGGAGACAGGCTCATAAAGCTGAGCTGTTGCTGAAGCAAAGCTCCTACAAAATCTTCTTCTGAAAGATGCCTGTTCTCACTCTATTCCTCCTTGCACCAGTCATCCAAAGCTTCTGCTTGTGTACTCAAATTCATATCAAGAGCATTTATAACCAATGTCTTCTCAAAAAAACATCCCAGCTTCTCCTCACACAGGAACTTTGATAGTTCCTGTGTCTTTTGACCCAGGAACTTGGACACTCCATGGCCAGGATGACATTCTGCAATGAAACAGCCCCTTGAACGACCTGCAAACTATCAACAAAATCCCTCTAGGGTCTTCTAAAAGATCTTGGCATCTTTTGGACTGTTTGCTAGAAAGAAACAAGCAAGCCTGCCCATGATCCCCAGGGCTGCCTGAGCTCACCTCCCATGGTGGATTGGCAGGTGCTTGCGGTGGATGCCGTGGCTGCCCTCCACGAAGGCGTTGGGTGGTTTGTGGTACACAGAAGCCAGAGAGCCAATGTGGCAGATGAGCTCATCCAGCAGGGTTGGCTCAATCAGATCAGTCTCCTCAGAAATCAGTGGCTTTTCTGAGAGCACCACTTCCTTGGCAGTCACTGGATCCGTGGAAAGAAGGCGCCAGTAGATGTAGCCACGATCCCGCAGGTCTGGGTTGTCAGAATCCTGAGACAAAGCAATGCATCACTCACAGGTCTCAAGTCAACTAATGCCTGTAATCACTTTATTCTTTTGGATTAAAAAACCCCAACCAGCCAGCAGCCATAGCCACCAATGTAAAAATGATGTTACAAACTGCTTGTTGAGATGAACATCTTAAAATTAAAAACAAGAACTAAAGTATTAATGCCTGGTTTCCTGCTCAGGGAGGAAAAATCCCAGGATTTACACCCCACAAAACAACAGAGCTGCCAAGTGTTTTCCAAACTTTCCTGCCACTGAGTCTTAGGAGAAATCCAGAAAAAAGAGCATGAGTGGCAATAACTGGTGCACACTAAGAGCAGACACACAACACTGCATAATGATCCAAGATTCCTGGAAATATGACTTACCCAAGACACTGCTGGACCAAAAAGATGCTGCAGAGACACATCTTAATAAGCCATATTCTTTATAGCAAAAGAGATCTTAATTTACCCTGCCTTTTAGTTATCTAATGAAGTATGGAGAGATGCTAATGATACACACTTAGGGTACTTCATCAGTTCTCCAGCATACTCTTGTTTTATTGCAGATACTTTTGCCTCTGCATGAAGTGCTAATTATTTCTCTCTTTGAGCAGCTCTGCCCAGAGCAGCAAAGTGAGTGGGGATGGTTTGCTGATCATGTTCTAGGGAGAGGAAGGTGCTGTGGTTTTATGTTGTAGTAAACTGTTCATGGAAACAAGAGCTCAGATTTTTAATCTTCACATCAGCAGAATAACAGGGTTAGAGGGTTTTTCTCCTTGATAAAATTCCAGCAAAATATTGTACACCTCACTAGCCTTCCTCTTGGCATTTCTTTTTCTCTTCTGTGCTCTCATTGCTGCCCTGTCAGAATCTGCATCTGCCATCTGCCTCAAGACATTCTCAAACCTCTTCTTGAAATGAGACTGAGCTC
Source organism: Taeniopygia guttata (assembly GCF_048771995.1). Lineage (NCBI taxonomy): Eukaryota > Metazoa > Chordata > Aves > Passeriformes > Estrildidae > Taeniopygia > Taeniopygia guttata. Next base: position 5,787,858 of record NC_133044.1, on the reverse strand, counting down.
AGCTCATTTTGCTTGTAAGGACCTAAATTAATCTCTCTGTTGTCTCACACATTATCTCTGCAGAGCTGGTTTTGTTTGATGGTAGAATTGTGGACTCTTTGCACTTTAACAATCCCTGCCAGACTCTGCACTCAGGATCAGGCAGGGCTTCTGCAAGGGCCCACATGAAAGGCTACACTCTCCTACTTGCAGGCACCTACAGATTCAGGGCTGACTGTTTTTTCTCACAGCCAAAAAAAAAAAACCACACTGAAAACTGGTAAACCTACTGAAACAAGAGGCTCAAATCTCTCCCAGTTTCTCTCCCACTTCTCCCCTCTCCAGGGTCTGTATGCACACCTGTGGAGCAACACCAATGAACCCTGGCTAGCCCAGCTCCCCACCCATCAACAGCAATGGGGATGCAAAGGTCTGAGACCTCAATTCCTGTGTCCCTTCCAGCCCCAGCTGCTCCACTGCTATTTTTACCAGAGCTGGCTGGATGAAGCTCACTCCTGCTACAGCCACACCTGCAGTCTGCTGTGCAGACAAGCTCTGAGACACTCAAAGTGCAACAATACCTAAGCTGGGGAAAGAAACACACATGTAATTATTCTCCCACTCAAGTGAAAAACACCATCTCTACCTAGAAATCAGACCTTGAAGCATAAGGTTTTTCAGTGTTTTACAGCCAGTTATCCTACATTGACTTATTATTCATATAAAATACAGAAAGTCAGGCTGAATCAACATTTGTGACAAACAGAAACAAACCCAGACGCCTGTTATATTCTGAGGGTGCCATTAAATGTTTTGTGAGTCAGCACAGTGGGTTTTAGCACTTAGTACCTTTCTTCTGTTGGCTCAGGCAAATGATACAGCATGCCCTTGGCCCACTCCTCTCTAAAGAGCAGCTCAGATCCTGCCTAATAGGAGGTTTTGAAGCAAGAAAAGCAGCTCATGGGTTTGTTGCTGCTGACCAATGCAACTCCCCAAAGGAATGAATAAAAGTTTTAAGTGCAGTAAATCCACAGCTGTGATTTCTTATACCAAAGAGGATCAAAAAGGCCATCTGATGATTGACTCCAGGTTTTCTGCTCAGAAACAATCACAGCCCATTCAGCTGGCAGACTATTTTTATCACTTGACACAGCAGGTCTGGAGAAGAGCTGATTTTTTTGGGCATTTTACCTCAGTCATTACAGCCAAGGAGTGCAGGAAGATCAGCTGAGCTCTTACCCGCCCCTGCCACCAGGACATCACCTCTGTCCTCTAGAACTACAGCAGTTGTGTCTGCCAGCTCAAGCCCAGCCTTGCCTGCAGTGATCTGAGCTCATAACTCAGCACCTCATGCATAATGAATCCATGATCTTAACCCACTGCTACAGCCTCCAGCAAAGCTGCCACATTGGTTGACAGCATCCCAGTACAAGGAAAAAACCCCAAACCTCAGTTCTTTCTTCTTTTAAGCACTGCTTAAACTTTGCTGTTCATAGAGCCAAGTCTTTGCCAGGCCTCATAGCTCCAGATATTTAACTGCAAGCCACCTTCAAGGAGAAAGAATTTAGGTTTCTTGATAATTCTACACTGTCCCTACCTTTCCATTTAGTGAGTGAATGGGGAAGGAAGTCAGATAAAGCAAGAACTAAGGAGAAAACAGATTCCAGATGGTAACAGGCACAGAGCAGCTTTTAAATAGAACACCCTTGAATCTGATCTACTGCAAAGCTGCCTGGCCTGGCAGCTAGGAGACATGAGACAGCAGGCCAGCAGAGTGTCTGCAGGGCTCTGGCTCACTGGATACCCTGGCTTACCTGTGTGGCCAGGCTGAGGACCTGCTGCACCAGCTCCTGTGTCTCAGAAGGCTTTTTCAAGAACAGCTTCACTATGGCAGTCAGGAGGGTGAGCTGCACCTGAGAGGGGCACAGGAGAGATTAGAAATTAGTATCCATTACTAGTGTAAAACATGGCTTCAGTTTCCTCACAGCATGACACTATTCTTTGCCAGTGAAACCCCGTATAATGAGACTCAAACTCTTGCCTGCTGCAAAACACTTTCACAGAGAAGTCCCTGAGCAGCAGGCTGAGGTTTGTGTCATACCCCATCACTATGTAAGTTCTGGTCCCCTAGCCATTCCCCCAAGAAATGTGCAACCTCTGGAACCCCCTCCAGTTCTGTCTTGTCCTCCCAAGATAAGAATTTTTCGAGATACAGACAACAAAGCAAAACTGCAGATTCCCAAGAGTTTTATTTCAGCCCAATATTGAAGCTTTTACTGGCAAGTATTGTCTGACCACTGCAATAACATTTACTGTCCATCCCATAAACAGACTGCACAAAACACTACAGATAAAATGCATACTGCAAATTTACCTGAGTGCTTTCATCATGGAAACCCTCCAGGAAACTCTCCAGCAGCTCATCTGCATTGTCAATTCTTTCAGCATATTCACCCACTATCCAAATCATGGCAGCTCTGGCATCTGGCTCATCCAGGGAATCCAGGTTCTCACACAGAGTGGCAATGATGCTCTCATACCTGGTTTGTCAGAGTACAGCTGGATTACTGGCGTGAACTGGACTTGTTTCACTCCATTTCTGCCCACATTATTCTGCAGAGAATCCTGCACTGAAGTCATGGCTTGTATTTCTATAAAAGCAGCATTTCATTCAACTATTTTTTCCCCTCCCAAAGCTGAGCACTGAGATCTCACAGCGTCTCTGCAGTTTAATCCATCAGCAGGACCACCCAGACATGGAGTTCAAGATAAAGCTGCCTTCTGTTCTGTTTGCTAATAGGAATATTTGATCCAAGTGTTCAAACCACGAGTCTGAATCAGATCCTGCAGCCTTGCTGGAGGCTCCAGCCTGCTAACTCTAAACTGGGTATTACACTCCCCCCAAAGCTTTACTTTAAACCAGACAATATCCCACACTAATTTAGCTTCCCCTCTTTCCACGTGTGGTTATCCCCACAAGCAGGGGATTTCTGAGCCTGACAGCCAAAATTGCCAGGGAAGCCTGCAGATGTCCCATATTAGTTTTTAGGTGATCATGAAGTCTCTGCTGAAAAACATTGCTGCAATTCTGTGGCTGAGGAGACAAAATCTTACTGCAGAACCAAGAGAAGCTGAGCTCTGCCCAAGCCAGAGGGAACACTTGGTGGGAAAAGCCAGCAATGCTGTGTTCAGCACAACCTGACTGGATCTCAGACCATGGGAGCTATGAACTTTCACAGCCTTGTATGAGGAGACTTGTACACTTAATTTTGGATTGGACACTTGTACACTTCATGAATTTCTAGAGGGGATTAAAACCAGGATAACCTGATGCTGTAAACTTGGCCAAATTTTCCTTCTGGCATCCTCTGCAAGGGCTTTACTGGCTGTTGATCCAGGCTTCAGTATGGAGTGGTGGGGAAGGAAAACCTTTCAATTCAAACTAATAACAAGTTTGAGGTGAGGCTGACCCCTAGCCTAGAGCCAGCACCTGAATCCTACCAAACCAGGAGTGGGATCACAGCTTCTACCTTTGCTTCAGAGCCCTGGTGAGCTGAGGTCTGCTCTGTTCTGATGATGGCAGCCAAGTGCTTCCAAAAAACCCGAGGCTACTTCCACCTACTTGTTGGGGTACTTGCGGAAGATGTCCCTGATGACCACGATGGCCTCCTGCACCACGTAGTTCACCTTGGTCTGGATGAGGTCCAGCAGTGTGCTCACACAGCGCTCTGCAGATTGCTGGAGAGAGCAGAAAAACACAATTTAAAAAGCTGAAGAAACATTCCTGCTCCCACAGAACTCACTGAGGAATACAGTATGTCTATGAGAAAAGGCCCAGAGGACAAGAGTTGCAAACTCTGTCCACAGAATCACAGAATAATGAGGTTGGAAGAGACCTCTAAGATCATCAAGTCCAACCCAAGCCCTAACACCTCAACTAGACTATAGCACCATGTCCAGTCTTTTTTTAAACACATCCAGAGATGGTGATTCTACCATCTCCTGGGAAGACAATTCCAGTACTTTATTATTCTTTCAGTGAAAATTTTTTTCCTAATATCCAACCTGTGCCTTCCCTGAGACTGTGTCCTCTTGTTCTGTCAGTGCTGCCCAGTGGAAGAGACCGATCCCACCTGACTGCAACCTCCCTTCAGGGAGTTGCAGAGAGCAATAAGGTCACCTCTAAGACTCCTCCAGGCTAAACAACTCCAGTTCCTTCACAGCATTCTGTGTCCAGGAATGAGCAACAGGGTAACAAAAGTTTGGTTGTTACAGTGGGGACACCAGCTGGCTCCAGCTCCTCTAGAAAGTAAGAGATGCAACTGTGCCAGCAGAAAGTTGGGTCACCACGTGAGAGAGCTTGAGAACATCATCCACACTGCTGTTTGTACCACCTGGGGAGGGCACTGAATGAGCTCTCTGGAGCTTCCCATGGCAGGCAGTCAGAGCTGGGAAAGTTCTGATTGGGACTGCAAGAAAATTTCTAGCCAAGCCAGAAGGCAGGAGAAAACTGTTGTCAAAATCAGCAGCAAAAAGCAGCTCCCAGCAGCAACAGGTTCAGTATTTTTGAGATGAGGTCACTAACAACTTGTGAAATGTACAGCTAAAAACAGAAATTCAGCTGCTCCTAATGCAGCCTTCAATTAATTAGTTAAATTCACAGGCACTGCAAGATAACAAGGACTGGACACTGCCATGCTCCAGGAACCAGGAGTGGAGTTAGAGGCAGATAATTCAGGGAGGTCTGTTCCCAAACAGCACAGCAAGGCAGGACATCACAGGAGCAACCAACTCCAGCAGCAGAGAGTCTCCAATAAGGGCAGTGATTGGGTTATTAGCAGAGCACACATGAAGCCTCATTACACAGCTGGTGATTAATGTGAGAAGCAGACTGCTCCCAACACTGCCTTCAGAACACTCATAAAGGATTCAGGCTGGAGACAAACACTGTGGGGCACAAACAACAGCAATGTAGGTGGATTTTTCAATTCCAGTGAGTTAACAGCTCCCTCGACTTACAGAGCACTTAAAGGCTGGGCAGGAGGAGGAGGAGTGAAATGGCATTTTAGTCACAGGAATCGGTTCTTTCAGAATGGGCAAAAATCTCAAGGACAAACCTCAGGAATGTGGGTCAGAGACTAAAACCTTCTGGCAGTTTCCTGCCCTCCTGGGTATCTCACACAGAGCCTGTCAGCACAAACAGGCTGGGCAAGAGGGAGGACCACCACAAACCAGCACTTGCTCTGTCTCTGCAAACTGGCAGTAAGTCAAAGCTCTCCCCTGAAATTCACACCAAACAGAAGAAAAATCCAATACAATTGGTGTCAGAGAGGCATCACATAAAAATGGGTGATTGCTGTAATATTTTTTTACGATACCTTTCCCTCCTTAGCTCAGCTTTATGGGTACTATGACACTACAGGGGCACTGAATGGCAACCTGACTGTGTCCTGCCCTGATCCCTGCTGCTCCAGAAGGGATTTGAGGCTGTGACCTGGAAGGCACTTCCACTTCATGAGGACTGACCACAGACCTGGCTCCACACACTGACCTGGCTCACAGTGTGAGCCCTGCTCAAAGTCCTTGCAAGAGAGATGCTTCAGAGCTTCAAATTTCACCTCTTCATCTCAGTAACTTTCATCTGATATTTTAACAAGTGACCTGATGAGGGTAAATCTGCTCCACATCCATTCTACAGATTCTACAGCACCAGTCACTGCTGGCAACAAGCAGTGCAGCCCTGTCAGAGCCAACTAACAGAGCTTTAAGAGCTGTACAATTCAAGGAAAAGCAAATTAACTTTTAGTTTTCTTTTCCTTAGATGCTTTGAAGCGTAATTTTTTTCCAGGAAAAGCACAACATCCACTTTAAAATACACAGCAATGATTTTTAGCCACAGAGTCCCTTGGAAAGTGAGCAGTGGTGGGCACATGCCCAGAAGAGCAGTCCCTCTAGCAAAAGCCATCTCAGCTCACTCCATCCCTTGTAAATACACTGCTTTTTGAAGGTGGACATCCTTGGGGACAGCAGAGCTCTGCAATCTGATGAAAGAGTGCCCCAACTCAAACAACTTTCAGGTTGGAGTGAGAAAGGACAACCAACCAATGTCAAAATTGCTTTGTTTTTCTGCAGAAACCAAATGAAAGCCCACAAGATTACTGAAGTAGCACATATCACACACAGCCATAAGCCTCAATGATTCCTAAGAACCAAGTTGCTGGCAGAATGTCTTGGAAACCAGACAAATACCCCTGTCAGATGGCTCCTTCTGCTTCTCCTTTGCTCCAGAGGAATCCCTGTCTTTACTGCATCCACTTCATTTCCTTTTCCCACAGGAGTGGTGCTTGTTTTCCTTAAAACCAAAGCATGGCACGATGGTTTCTCATGATGCTGCCACTGGAGCAAACCAATTCACAAGGCAGACAAGTGTAGCTACACCAGAGTTTGCTGTAGATAAACCCAAGTTAACTCTGAGCTCAGCTATCAATAATCCAGCCCTATCCACACAAAATGATGATGTTCTGACATCCCCCAAAACAATGTGACTGCTCAAGCCTGGGCAAAATCTATTCAGTGTGGGTGTTGGTTCCATATCCCCAACCAGCACCAGAAGCAAAGGGAACACCACATTTGCTTTGTTGTGCACCTCTCAGCAGACAAATTTATTTCTGTCTCATTCTCCTAGGAGTGACAATTAGACAAAAAATAGGATCCCTAAAGGCAGAGCTGAGGTGCTCTGTGAATCCTCATCCATCAACAGCTCCCACTGGCTGTGTCCTCTGTCAAAAAGCAGATTTCTGAGCTTTGGGAACTTGGACACTGATGGCTGTGAGGATGCTCTCCCATTAGTCATAACTCACAGTGTAAACAGCCTTTAGTAAACACAGATGCACTGGGGACAGGGATTAACCTAGGGATGAGGAACAACTGTCATGAGTTGTTCTATGTATCTCTTTAAATCAAGCTCTTGTCAGAGCAGGAAACAGACCTCACCCTTAGCAGCAGCATCCTCAATGGAGCAGCGCCAAAAATCAAGGTTAAAATGGCTAATGGAGAGGCACAATTACATTTAGAGGGTCACTGGGGCATTATTATCAATCCTTTATCAAATATGATTGTTGTGGTATCAGGGATGGGGATAAATGTGAGGGATGAGGACAGGAAAGGGTAAAAACTTCTAAAATCACCTTGATGCTGCAGGAATACACTACCCTCCATGTGCAACTAGGACAGGCACAGGGCCAAATCCTAGTGAGAAAGTCCCTGCTGAGAACTAAAACAAATTCCCACCCTGCCAGCACAGTACTGCTATGAAAAGCACTGTCACCAGCTCCTTTTAAACTTCCCTGTAGCCCTTTTCCATGCTCAGGGGGTTTTCTACTGTCACTGCTGTGCCTCCATCTAGACAGGTACCTGCCTGGATGCAGCATGGAAGGAGTGCTCTGGTATTTTGAAGTGCAGATATGAAACAGAAGCAGCAGCCCCTGTTCCATGGGGCCATGCTTCAAAGAAAGCCCCTGGCAGTGACAAACCTTTGAGGGCTGAAGGAAGGAACAGAGAGCTGCACAAAAAGGCAGCTGATTCTCTCCAGAGGACAGAAGTTGGTGTCCTCTGTGCACAGGCTTGCAGGAGTTTAGCTGAAACAAGAGAATCCTCTGCACTGACACCACACTAAGCCAGGCATGATTAGGTTATTATTTAAATCTGCTGTCAGGCAATGCTCATGGGAACACACTTGAGCAAAAGCTAAATGAGCTCAGCTGAAATTAGAGCACTTTATGTGACATTTTGCACTCAGTCATCAGTTTACTGAAAAGTACCAACACCACAGCACAAATCTTCCCCCTTTTCACAGGATTTCTGAGCTCCTGACAGGCATTTCAGATTCACTTTCAGTGAAATTAACAGAGACATTACTAAAAAAACAATATTCTATTATGAGCACTTCCACTGGCAGAGGACATTTCAGACTTGTTTTGGATAACTGCAGAGGTTCCTGGGAACTTGTTTGCATAAGCATTGAGGTAAAAGAGCACACTCCAAATGAGGCTACGAGTTATATGGATTTACATAAGTAGAGTCACTCTGTTTGTATAAATTGCATTTAAGTGCAGCAAATCTCTGCAATTCTCTGTCTCTGTGTTCTGTTCTTCTGAAATGGAGGGATGACACCAAATGCTTCATAATACTGAGTTTCTCTATACAATATCATCTTCTTCCCCCTTCCAAAGGTCAGGCCAGAGCTATTAAAGGATTTGGATGGATAAGTGGTCATTGTTGCACTAAAGCAAATGCAGTAAAATACTCCATCAAGAGTAAACGACCTGCCTTGCTCTGCCTGCAAGACGAGAAGAGCGCCCCACCCTCCCATGATGTCCTCACAGCTCACACCCTGCTCAGTGCTGCTCTGCCCATAACCAGGATGTATCCAGGCCATTTGAGGGCCACCACTGAAATTCCAGCACCAGGGAAATGAGGTGACAAAGCCCATCACTGGTTCTGAAAACAGGGAACCACAGAGAACCTCCAGGGTGAGATACTTGCCTCCACCTTGATGGCACAGCGGCCGATGGCTCGCACGGCCTTGCGCACGAAGTCGACGTCCACCTCGGTGGCGTATTCCTTGAGCTCTGCCAGGACCTGTGGGGACACCACACCAATGTCAGCCCCTGGGGACACTCAGGGAACAGCCCACCCTCACAGGTGATGCTGCTTGGATATCAGAAGATGAGCAGGATATTCTTTCACAGCTACCACACACATCCAGCCAAACTCTGCCATCAGCCTCGCCCTCCAAAGCCCACTGGGCTGGTTAGACTGGTGTCTAATCCAAACTGGTGTAGTTACACTTGGTGTAGGCTGGACAAAGTCAAAAGGTGGCCTGGTCTTGGTTATATTCAATCCCCCTGAACAAAACTGAGGAAAAATCAGCTCTGCCAAACTTAAAGGTTTCTGTTCCTTCCTACACTGGGAAGATATTTGCTGCATGCAAAGCTCTCGGCAACAACCATTTTTGATCTTTCCTCTTCTGTGCTGAGATGAACCTTTGGATCCCTGGTGAATTCAAACAGAAGATGCAGAGGAGATCTGAGGACACTCTGGAACATCTATATACAGATTAATAACAGCATGAAGATACTTCCCCTTGTAAAACTAAGATTTATTATTTTGTCTCAGTGTTTTTGCTAATGGAAACCAATGAAGGGCTAAACCCAGGATCTGCTGGGATCTTAAAATACCTTTAACTAAAAAGATTTGTCTTAAATCACTTAGCTTATAAAAAAATATTTCAAGAAAAGACCATATATAATTTATATTCCCTCAAAAGCTCAATTTATTTCAGTTTCTCATGCCAAACATGACATCAGGGATTTAATCGTGATGTCACAAATAGATGGTGAGGGAGAGGGGAGCAGCACAAAGCCAGACAGTCCTTTGAAAAATCCCTCATCCAAGCAAATTGCTCAGATGAATGACAAGATAAAGAGGCCATGAAGACTGCAGACACATAAATCTGCAAGGAGGAGATAGGACATCTGTGTTTTGAAGTTTTATTATTTCCTTGGATGATCTACATTGCACAGCACTTGGAGCACCTGCCTTTAGCAGCTGATGCTTCCCAAAGACTGCCCAAGGCCTGGGCTGGATCCACCCTGGTGCCTTGGTCCAGGATGGGCACAGGGATGCAGAATCCCCACCAGCAGCACAGGAGGACGTGGCTGGAAGCTGCTCTCAGGTCTCATTCCAGGACATATTCCTGCTAACACTTGTGTTGCTTTATGAATGCCTCCTCAGAAGCTGGAGAGATTCATTCATTAGTCTGCAGATCTCAGACTGCCCTCCAGACACCATTGCCTTTCATGCAAACAGCACATATTATTGGAACATTATAAATTCAAATTGGTGTGGAGCCTACCAAGAGTAAAGAGAAAATTCTGAATATGTTCACATAGAAACTGATTTTTAGAATATTTTCCATGCCGCCAGCACAAAAAGAGCATGAATTACCTTGCTCAGTTCCAAAAATCATCAGGAAAGAGCTGAAGGAGCTGCTTCAAAATGTCACATGAAACGAAACTGTTCTGTGACAATTAGGATAGGACAATAATAGCACTGACCAGAGGCATTAATCATTGTGCATTAGTGTTAGGCCTCATGGCCAGGGGTGTACTTGAGAATACCTCCTCCAAGGAAGGGATCTGCATGAAACCACCATCAAATACAAGAATAATCTACACTGTAAAGCAAATCTCAACGCAGTTCAGCTTCAGCTTTGTGCTATTTCCACTCTGGAAGCAAGTTAAGCAAAAGCAGGATTTTTTTAGCTCTGAAGAGTGCCTGTGCAAGCGTTATAACAATTTTACTAACATGAAATTCACACTTCAATAATGTTTGGCCTTTCTGATTGCCTCCCTTAGAGGCACAGCCCTCTCACTTGAAACAAGGCTCTCATTCCAACCTCAGCACTGGCAGTGACTCATTTGACAGTATCCATGAGTTCTCCTCCTGGAATTGTCATCTGTGAAACAAGATCCACCTCATGGTCACGATGCATCCATGCCAGGCTATTAACATTTAAATTCTGGGGGAAACTCCAGCACCTCCCATTAAAGAACTGCACAGAGCACTCCACCTGGCACAGTGATGCCTAAAAGTGATGTTAACTCCAGGAGAAGCTGCAAATACCCTCCCACAAGGAGCAGGGGAGGGTTTTCCCCTCCCAGAGCACAGCAGCAGTGCCCCAGCTGACCTGGGCAATGTTTGCTTGGGAGGCCAGGCGGATCATGATGTCCAGTTTCTCCAGTTTGACATAGATGGGGTCGTTGTACTTCACAAAGAACACTTTGATCTCCTGCTTCAGGATTTCAGGCCTGCAGGGAACATAATGCAGTCACTCAAGAGTGGTAAAAAACCCAAACTATTGTAATAACAGGCATATTTTCTTTAGAAATCTCCCCAAATATCCACTGAGAAACAGAATGATGTAATTTTGCCCTGGTTGACCAGGGAGGTCATGGACTCCCCATCCCTTCAAGTGCTCAAGACCAGGCTGGATGGGCTCTCAGTAATTTGGAGGGTGAAACCTGCAGAGGATGTTGGAACTGGATGATCTTTAAGGTCCCTTTCAACCCAAACCATTCTCCGACTCTGATTTTATGTCTAGGACGTGCAAACACCAATCTGAAGAGAGAAGTCAGGTCAAAAAGATTATTTAGACAGAAAAATGCATAATTCAAGTCTTTCTACAGCCACACCTCTGCTTCCTCTATTTGAGCTGCTGAACCAACCATGACAGGCAGTGAACATTTTCAGTGAAAGCATAACATCCTTATCTCAATACAAAACCTACAAATTCATTTCCACTTTTACCTGCAAGATGCCAGTGCACAGTATAATATAATCACAAAGTGCCTATCCAAGCCTTTTCACCTTTCCAGTAAGGATCAGCAGCAATAAAACATGAACATGGGAGCAGAGTGTAAACCACAACCCACTGTACACCAGAATGTCACCAGCCCGGTGGTTCTGTGCTGAACAGAATAGCACAGTGAGATGCTAGGGGTCACTATAGACTGTTCCTGTTTATTATTTTGATTTATAGAGGGCAACTGTGACTACTCATAAAGAGAAGGTGAAGAGAGGCAGGTAAAGAAATACTGCATGAAACTGGTATCACAAGTTTGCTGTAAAGGAAATCAATTCAGGCTACTGGAGTCATGAGACTGTTTTACCTGGCTCTCAAGGGATCTGAGCCTGGACTAAAAGAAATTCTGTGCATGTGGCAATATCTGGAGATCTGAGATAACCAGATGGCCTTTGACAACACAGGAATTAAACCCCCTGAGCCTTTACCTCTTCTGCACAATCAAGTTGATGTTCCTCAGGGCAACATACTGCACTTCAGGCTCTCCAGACAGCAGGGTCACCAGAGGAGGGGCAAGTTTCTTCAGCAGCATGTTGTAATAATCAGAGTCCTTGGGAAGCAGCTCCAGGAACTTCATCAGGACCTTCACTGCTGACAGCACCACTGCCGAGTTGGCGTGAGACAGCCGGGGGGTCACCCGCTCACAGATGCTGGAGACAGAGACACAAGAAAGGGCTCAAATGGATTTCAGGGTGCCAAATACTTCAAATCTAAATTTAGGAGATGGCACACAGCTTCTCAGATACTGCCTGGATTTGGTTTTGTTCACAATGAATGGGCAAAAGTCCTGTTTTCCTGAATGCAGCAGGAAACAAACAGGGACTTCTCTCACAGCTTCAAGTTTCTCTCCTGACACAGTCAGCTCAGGAACAATTCCACACTTCCTGCTTTTTCCTGGTGGTATTTTCTATTTGTGTGATCCTGTCTGTCACCTACAAACATAACTTTAACAAAAACAGCTACTGGAAAAACACTTTAGCCTCCATATAACCATTCAGAAGTGATACACGCTTCTGGCTTGCTTGGAGGGTTGCTGTCATTTCAACAGAAAAAGATTTCTGTTCCTCTGAATACACAAGAAAAGAGTGACCTAAATATCCTCCCAAAACCCACTTGCCATAATGGATCCTGTAATCAAATAGCATCCTAAACAGCCCATCCCAAAAAGAAAGGAAGTTTGGGTTCATATGGTCTTTCTTACAGCATCTGTCAAGTTTCTTCCCACTCCCTCCTGCATATTGCTAACCCAGAACAATCTTATTCCCATCTGTGCCTCCTGAAGTTTCTTCCCCTGCAAGATTTGCTTTCAGCTATGCTGGAAGGGGAGCAGCACAGCTCAGTGAAGAGCAGAGAAATCCAAGTCAGGGTTGGGGCACCTCCAGCTGCCTCAACCCAAGGTCACCTGCATGGCCCAGCTGCTTCCCCTCTCTGTGCCTCAGTTTCCCCATGCACAGGGGAGTGACACTTGGCTGGAAAGGAGGGTGGCTTTCCCAGTGCTGTCTGACTCCAGGAAATAAACTCCACACAAAGGAGCAAAATCACTCTTCAGAGGAATTGCAGCTGAGGAACTGGGACATGTTCACAGGTGCTCAGAGCAGTGGTCCCTCTGACAGAGCTGGGATAACACCAGGCTCACACCCTGGAGATCTCTGCAGGTTTCTAGCACTCATTAAAAGCTGTTTCTGGCACAGAAACAGAACACATGGGGGAAAGAAAAACCAGCAAGACTACTGGGAGGCTTCTTAGAGACAATGCATAAAAAAAAGAGTCAATGAAGAAACCCATCAAAATCCAAATAGCCTGGCCAGGATTTCCATGTGGGTTTGTGATCCTTCCTCCCCCTCCATCCCCACATCAGCTGCATTAAATACATCATGTCAGAGTCTCCCCATTCCAAGTTACTTTTCTGGCTGAATCCTTGTTTTCTTGGGAACACAATCTGGCTTTTCGTGATTCTGGAGACAGATGAGGAAGAGGCTTGAAGTGCACAAACTAACAGCCCACTACCTAAACCCTAAAGTCTTTATATTTAGGGTTTAGTCATTGCAGTTAAAGATAAAAGCACAAAGGTGAATTTGGAACAGTAAGAAAGATCATTTCTTACCTTTATTTTCACTTCTATCATATCACAGACTAGTTTGCAGCTGGAAAATATTCCAGCCTCAGACCTCCAGTACTTTGGAAACCCACACACCTAATAAAGGCTTTTTGCCTCTCAAAGCAGCAAAACCAAATAGGAAAGCTCTGCTTTAAAGCAGAAAATCCTCCAAACAGTACTTCCACTGTTACAGGTTTGGTCTTGGGCTGATCCCTTCTTAGTAGTGCCAGTCCCCACAAGAACCAGCTTTTTAAATAGGGAAAAAAAAAAAAGGTTAAAAAAGATAAAACAGAGAAAATAGTTCTGCAGAGGGAAGGGGCAGATTTCCAGCATCAGCCCCAGCTACCAAAAGTAGGTTTGCTTTTAAATTTAGTTTATCAGGTCTTATTTGTGCTGCCACAGTGCCCTGTTATCAGAAGTCCACCAGCAGCCCCCAAGTGCCACCAAAAAGCCACCGCACCTCTGAGCTTCCCGGTCATCCTTGGGGTTGTAGTTGGACAGACAGTCCAGGATGAAGATCTGCCCCCACTCTGTGCACTCATTTAAAGCTGTCAGCAGCTTGTTGATGTTCTGGGGGTTCAGATCCAGCAGGTTGCTGTTGGGGTGGGACTCACTGATCTCCGACAGGGCGGCCACGGCGTTCGCTACCACCTGGGGGAAGAAGAGTTCCTTGTTAGCAGAGCATGAGCGGCTGGGCAGGGATTGATCCAGGGCTGGGGACACACAGGGAGCAAACTGGAGCTCTGTCAGCTGCCACAGCAGTTATCTGAGCCTTCTGGGATGCAGCACTGTCGGAATCTGTGGTATTGATGATTCTGAGATGGTGGAAAGTCTCTGCCTTTCTGCCCCGCTGCCAAAGAAGAAGCCATAATTGGTCTGTGCTGTTTCAAGGTTGTTTATTCTGTTTATCTCTAACATGTTCTGCTGCCCTGCCGCAGCTCTGTCCTGCAGGGCAGCGTGTGGGGCTCTGCCCTCAGTGGGATGTTACAAACATTAAATACCACAAACTACCTGTGCTGGATTTACAATAATGTGCCAATATCTGTCACCTACGTTGGACAGTGTGTCCCCAGCCTGAACCAACAGAAAAATGCCAACACCACAGTGAAACATGGAGGGCATGAAGAAGAAAAAGGACAAGACACACCCAATTTCCTCCATCTTGCCCCTTGGAACCCTTAATCTAGAATCCTAAAATTTTATTTTTGCACCGTGCCATACTAATTATTGCTTATATCAAACACTCAGAGCTTGTAATTCATCCTGTAGGATTGAAAACTCTTTTCCATGGACAGAGATCACAGCCAGTGTCTCTTGGGGCTCTGTCCAGGGGGGTTCCTGACCCCTGCCAGGGTCCCAGCCCTGCCAGGGCAGCCAGAGGGATGCCCTGGATTCCCACACAGCACAACCTCACAACCAAGCTGCAGAGCCCAAAGCTTCAGTGGAAGGAACGGGGACCCAGGACGAGGACACCACAAGAGACTTTGCTGTGGAAGGAGCTGGAGATGGCACCCACAGGGAACACCACCACACTGCTTCCCTGCAGGCTCCACATCCTCTGCCAGTTCCAGGAGATGCTCAGCTTTACAGTCAGGGTGCCCACACCTCCAGCTGCCCTATTTATTCAGGAATGTGTGCCTCTTGCCCAATTTCCCCATGGCACATGGCTTAACAGTGATCCAGAAATGAGCTGGCAGGTGCTTGGCAGCCTCCAGCTCTGCAGCAGCACTGGCAGGTCACACAGTTTGAGAGCAAACAAACAGTTTCTCTAAAATGGGCAGCTCCTGCTAAATTTTTAATAACCCATATTTCAGTTTCAGTCTCTAGAATATCCTTTTGCTTTATGGAGCCATGGTAAAGCAAGCACTCCAGCAGAACTCATGCCTGAAAATATTCCTGCTGCATTTTGGACTATAAAAGGTCTTCTCTTTTCTAAGCGCAGATGAAAGGAAGCACAGAGAGGAGGTCCAGGGTCTAGACTGACACAAGCAGAAGTGGGAGTGCAGCATAAATTTCTAATTCTTAATTCCATACTCAAATTCAATAGTTATTCCAACAGACTCCAATGGGAAGAATTTTTTAAATTGAAGAGTCTCAGAATAGAGACAAAATAGAAATTTTTCAGGCGAGACTAAAGTCTTATTTGTTTAACAGGAAAAGGGATTTAAGCTGAGTTTGACACAGACAACTGAAATCCCCTATGTAAAGGTATTTTCAGGACAATGTACATCATGTCCAGCCCAACTCCCAGTAAATATTTGCTCAAATGGAGATTTATAGTGTTATTTTCTATGAGATTAAGGCAAAGAAACATCTTATCTAAAATCATCTGATTGTCTGGATGGCTAAAGATGTTTTTGATGCAGTACAATGAAAACAAGAACAGCACAACCAGAACTTTCCCTGCCTTGTTCCCACCCCTGCTTGTCATTAAACCAATATATTCCAAAGTCATTGCACAGGCACAGTAATGTTGATTGTTCTGCATTTCACACCTAGAGGTCAGAGATAGGATTTTGATCCAAGATTTTATGAATTTCATTAGCTGAATGAGCCTTCTGTCACCAAAATCATTAGCAATCAGTGCTGCTGTCTTCTTGTACTGTTTTAATGAGGAATTTATTAAGATAGGCTGCTTATCCTTCTCATTATTTAATTTGTCTAATTCTTGAATGGTTAATGTGGCACAGGATAAAACTGAAGTAAAAGGTTTTTAATATCTTGTATTTTTGAATTTACCAGTGAAGACAAACCACAAAAGCCACTGAAAAGTTCAAAATCCTTATGAAAAAGTATTTATAAAATGACAGTACTTTGGGAAAAAAATTTTGAATTGATAAAAAAATGTACATAGCCAAAACATCAGAGAAAGGGACCTGTCAGTCATACAGAGTGACAGGAGCTCTGGCAAATGCACTCACACTGCCAGGCACTTTGTTGCAGTAATTAATAAATAAGTAATTAATAGAGAATTTTAGAATAGAACTGAGATTGCAGAAGAACTTCAAGATCACTGATTCCAGCCATTAACCCAGTACTGCCAAGCCCACCACTGAATCATGTCCTCAGGTGCCATATTCAGATGTTTTTGGCCAATTCCAGAATATCCTAAACCCTGTGCTTACATTTCCTTCCTTGCAGGGTCCATGGAGTCTATCCCTGTGCTTGCCATGGACAAAGGGTGCACAGAAATGCTGCTCCCATGGGTGGAGAGCAGCAGCTCCAACCCAGAGACCAAACTGTCAATGAGCTTTTGCTCTCAGGATCTTTTGGGTCTGCATCAGCAAAAAATGCAAGTGTCCATTTCAAAGCCGAGGATGGGACAGCACGTGGCAATCCACTCATAATTCCATTCAAAGCTTCTTTCATAATTCATTCAAAGCTTCATTTCACATGAGGAAGTGGCAGAAGGCCAGATGGGCTTAGGAACATGGGCTGTGGTCTCCTTGAGTGTTAGAAAAAGGACTGGGAGGGGTTGTGAAACATCTGGTGGCAGCTCAGTCCTGCCAGAGGAGCTGGGATCTACAATCTACAGTCCAGAATTAAAGCTGGTCCTCACCTCCCACCTCAGCACCAGTGACAAGGAGATAACTGAAGCAAAAGGGCATAAGGGAAAGGGTGAGGGATAAATTCAAACTTTAAACAGTATTTATTAAAAAATAGACGTGCTGGCAATTTGCACCAAACATATTGATGTGTTATGGTGTTGTGCTATGCCAACAAAACCAATCAGCATCTTCAAGGCTTTTCACACAGCTGAAAAGCAAACAGCTCTCAGGAAACAGTCCAACACAAACACTGGCTGGAGCACACAGCCTCACCTCTTCCCTGGCACTGCCACTGCCTCAGGCAGCAACAGGAACACAGAGCAGCACGAGCCAGCACTGCACAACTCCAGCACTCAGCTCCTGCTCTGCCAACTGCTCCCACCAAGTGAGAGGGCAGGTCAAGGACTGAAGCATCCCCCACTAAGAGCTCTCACTCAGGTATGGCAGAAAGTCCATAAAGAACCACTCTGTATCAATTCCCAATTCTGGTATTACATCACCTGCTAATCCACTGTGTGGTTTGGCACTCATGGAAGTGCCACTGGAAATATTTAGAAAGATGGATTTTGGCCAAAAAAAAAAAGTTTTAAAAAATCTGCAACATCAAAGCTGAACCTTAAGTCTTCAGCTCGGCTAACACTTCTTCCTTAACACAGTAACACAACATCATGAAATCCAACCACATTAAACAGCAAAAGCAAAGTGATAAGTTACAATAAGTGATTCTCTCTTTAAAATAAAAGATGATAGAATTGCTGGAGGGCATAAAAGTAAGCTAAAAATTTACAAATGGTATAGGACCAAGGAACTAGACAAGTTTCAGAAGCTGATGGGAAAAAAAACCCCTAAGTTTCTTCAGCAAAGTGTTCTCTGACTTTCAAAACATGCCCCATGCTTATTTTGATGAGAAACCAACCAGTTGTATACTTTATCCCATAGACTGGAAGAAGCAGACTTAAAGTACATAAAACTACCAGCTGGTGTAGTCTTGAGCTCTCAAAAATAATGAAAAAATGTAAATCAACCCAATAGCCACAGATATGTAAGCCTAAACAGCCAATGAACAGGAAAAGCTTTTAAAATTCCAAGTGAACTCCACTGCCAAATGCCTCATTTGACTCACAATTAAGAATATCAACTTTAAGCTAAGAGCTACCAAATTATGATCTGCCTAAAGATCCCTCAGAAAATAAAAATGCAGAGCAGATTGAAGAATTAATAATAATTACTAACAGTAACAGGTCCCTGGCTTGCTGATGTAAATCAGTTTACCCTGGGTACACGATGACATTATTCAAATGCAGCCACAGCAACATCCCTTAGGAGTACGGATGAGCCGAATGACAATAAACCTCTTTTTGGCTGGAGGAATTCTGACAAATTTGGAAGAATTTATTGGAGGAAATTTATTGGAATTTATTGACAAATCTGGAAGAATTTATTGGAATTCCCCAATGAATTTAGACTCTTCGAGAAGCATGATTGGGATGAGGATAATCAAAATCTCCCAGGCTCTTATTAAAAAAAAAAACTAACAAAAAAAACCCAAACAACAAGCCCAAACAAGCCCAAACCTCTATACTTAGAGCTACATCCCAGCTTTAAGAAGAACCCAACAGTTTTAAATCCACCTCCAGACAAAACTCCCTCTGCAGCCAGGCAGAGCAGAGCCGACCTTGCGGGAAGCTGCAGAGGTAGGAGCACTGTGATTTCCAAGTGATTCCTTCTGGCAGCTCAAACCTTCAGCTCAGAGCAAATGGTATCAAACAGCACCAGGGAGAGAAGGGAAGGGGGTGGCTGAAAACCTGCATGTCTGCCTGGCAGCCCACATGGAAAAGCTTTGCAGGGGCTGGGGGGGACAGGAGGGAAGCTCAGCACAACCAGAACCAGTCAAAGCAATCAGATTATTTCCCTAGCATCCCAAGCTAATTGGAAATCAAACCAAGTGTGTAATGGAGTTAATGAAATACAATGTTCTGCTGCTTGAAACAGGAACCTCTGGCTTGCCACGCCGCTAAAGTGAAGTGAAAATGAAGGAAAGGAGGAAAAATGAAGGGGCTTGGAGAAGGGGCTGAGGGAAGGCAGCATTCCCTCCACACTGGAGGATCCTGCCCTCCAGGGAGGCAAGCTCCAGGAGATGATTCTGAACATGGAGAGGTGCTGACATTTCACAGAGCACTCTGGGCTTGCAGGGCACATCCGTGTCATTAAGCACAGACTCCCAGGTGGGAGATTCAGAGCATCCATGGATGGCTGTTTCACAGGGCCACTCATTTTTATGACCACGCTGTGTGACCAGAAGGTCCCTACCAGCTGCTCTCCAGAGAACACAGCCCCTCATCCTGTTCACATCATAACTTTTATCTCCAAGCCCTCCTTACTTTGTTTCCCTAGAAACAGCCCAGGAACCATTAACAATTCCTACTTCACAAAAGTAATTCTTCCCTGTGAGGGTGGTGAGGCCCTGGCTCAGGTTGCCCAGAGAAGCTGTGGCTGCCCCATCCCTGGAAGTGTGGAATGGGGCTTGGAGCAATTTGGGATAGTGGAAGCTGTCCCTGATCATGGCAGGGGATGGAACAAATTGAGCATTAAGGTCCCTCCCAACCCAAACCCTTCCGTGTTTCAATGATTCTATGAAATGGATCAACCATGCACGTCAGAGAGCCCTCATGAGCCTCTCACACTGTCAATGCTTGTTTATATGTATAGATATAAATTAAATCTCTGGGAGACTCACACATTCCTAGTTCCTGATCACATCCCAAAAACTGCCTGGGTGGGGAAGACCCCCTGGCTTGCTTTTTGCAAGTAGGCTGACTTTTTATGGAGGTGGCAATAGAAGGTAAGTGTTATACTTCCCACAATGTGCTCGCCCTGTGTTTTGCACTTCCCTGCAGAAAAATGGCACTTTGTGGCAGACTGGAACATCACTCCTGCTCTCATATCTACAAAAATCAGGATGTGTGAGCTGTGAGGCAGGAAAACAAGCTTCCCCCAGCTGTTGAAACTCTTGTGGTAGGTGGGCAAGAAGCTGCTCAGGGATGGCTCCATCACAAGGGGCTTCTCCTTGGCACAGCTGAGCCCTTAGTGCAGGAAATTAAACTCCATACAAAGACACAGAGGGTCTGCAACTCCCTGCTCTCCTCCCAAAAATCAGTGTAATGTGATCCCAGTCTGGATCAGGCACCTACCAGACACATCAGAAAGGTTTTGCTTTATTTTTTGCAATTCTCCTTGCACAGGTTCTCGCTGGCACCATCCAGTGGCAAATGGGCTGTCTCTAATCTGAGCTGAGAAATAAAGGACCAGCTAAGCACCAAATTCCTCACAGAGCCCTAAAAAGGGGGGTGCAGAGTTACAAAACATCATGACCACAACATTATCTGCCAAATGGTACTTGTTAATAGCTAGAAGTGTCTGTTCCAATGGAAAATAATATGTAGACACATGTCAACAAAATTCCCAGCACACTGATTGATGCTAGAGATCCTGGAATGATCTGTTCATCAAGACTAATGCTTTGGAAATTAGGCACATACTGGTGGCTGTAATTGGAAGGAGGCAATTCTCTGATGGGTGAATTTGTCAATTAAGTTTTATAAAGGAGGGATCTGGGAAGACAAGCTCTGGAGCCATGGAAATACACAAATTATCAAACTCTTCACCTCTCTGCCAGTACTGAAAACACAAGGAAAAAGCACAGCTTTGAGGGAAGATGCTCAAGAGATGTATCCTTCTTACCAAAAAAAAACCAAACAAAAACCCAGGTCCCACATGCATGCTTGAAATTCCCTCAGACTTCTTTAGGATGAAAATACTTGCTCAGTGAGATTCCTCTGCAGGAGCTCATTTCAAAGCCAAAGTGGTTTCACCAGCAGAACAAGGGGGTCAGAGTCGGAAACCAGAAGCTGTGCCACCAGTCACAGGTGGCAACTCTCCCTTTTCTCCCTTCTTTAAGTCTTTGCTGGGCCTGCTGCCACACACACAGCTGGTTTCTGCACTGCCAGTCAGGCCCCCACATTTCCTCTCTCTAGCATCCCACCAGACATGAACACAGCCACTGTTCAGACAGGCTCTTCCACAGCTTCTCCCCATCTTGGTGCTGCTTTTGGCTGCATAGTTTACCCAAAGTGCTGCTCTTCCTCCTGGGCAGCCTCATGTAAACAGCACAAGCATCCCTTAGAGAGCTCCAAAGTGCCACCAACACTCTTCAGCAGCCCCAAGCAACATTCTCCTTCACCGCAACATATCCATCACTGGGTAAAAGAAATTCCACCCACAAATGCCCTCAAGTGTCTCCCAGAAGGAAATATTGTCTCTACTTGCAGCACCAACATTATTAAAAAACCCCAAACCACACACAGGACCAATTCAGACTTGGTTGGAGGACTTCAAGATCCAGCCTGCATCTGCAGTACTTGGCTTGAAAAGAAGAGGGATATTTTTTTGCCCACAGTACAGAAAGGGTATCCTGAGAAGCACCAGGCTGATGAGATGCTGCAGAGCCCACAGCTCTCAGCAATATTCAGCTCCATACTGGGATGTGGATTTTCAAATCCTTACAACCTTCATGAGCAGGAATCATGAATTCATCCAGCAGTGACACAAAAAAGCACCAGCTGCAGAGGGAAAACACAGTCTGGGAGAGTCCCCATGAGGAACAAGTGACCTCCTGTGCCCAGGGAGAAGGTGGTGTTCCACTCCCTGCTGGATAAGACAATTCCCACATCCCTGACTGCCTCCCACAAAGTCCTTTTGGGACTCAGGGGATCACCAGTTTCTCACTAAGGGGTTATTTTCTCAGCTTTACAGCATAGAGAGGGATAAAATTCCTGCAGAGGACAGGCCCAGGAAGCAAAAGCTCCTTTTGTTTCTAAACAGGCTCATTCCTCAGGACATCAGCTCAGAGACATTCTGCTTGCTAGATAGTAGGAAAAATAAAAGGAAGATCACCTTCCTCCATAGTGTCATCCAGGAAGCTCCCCCACACACGCTGAAGTTCTGGCAGAGAAAGAACCCACATCTCTTGCAGGCACAGCAGGAGAACACTGATTTATCTCTACAGGTTTTTTGTCTCATCTGTGAGCTGAGTACTGCTGGAGGGAATTTGGATTAGATCAAGCTGGACCTCACCACCTCCAGCTGTCAGATCTTAAGATTCCCTTCTTAGTGTGGTTAATGCTAAAGGCAAAGAAACCTCCCAGCTACAAGAGAGTTTAATTATACTCCACACACTTAGAGCATTTACTAATCAGTTATGTGATCTCAGGTTACTCTGTGCTGAGTCACAACAGCATTTCTCCCAATAAATAGTCATGTAGAGGGTATAAAACACAGCACAAAAAGTCTGTATAATCCACAAAAACACAGGAGCAGAACAGCCACACCTGAAAACCCTTGAATCCAGCATGAGGAAGGAGAAATGCTACAGGAAGGAATTAAAAACTGAACAGGAAAAACCTAGAAAATAACAGGGAGAAGGTGACATCAGTTAACTTAAGCCATGTAGATAACAGAGAGATTGGCAGGGAATCTATTCCATGGGTTAAAAGTTACCTTAGAAGGTCAAGAATTGAAAATATTTGGAGAGAAAAGTTGTTCCATTCAAATATTAAAAGACCAGAAAGGTTTTAGATGGATTTTCTCTCATGTTTTTCTGCTAATATTTACATTCCTGAAGAAAACCAAGTGCAGGGATAAAAACCAGGAGGGAAGTAGTTACAAAATATAGTCAGCTTTGGTTCTGCTTTCAGCTGCTGCCATCTCGTGGTCTGTTCTCCCTCTCCAGGGCTCAGCACTACCAATCCTCCAAGAAGGAGCAGTCATTGCATGGGATTCACAAAGGCCAGAACAAGACAGCAGCAGGAAAAAATAAAACAAAGAAGGTTTTTCCATGACTTCAGAGCAGCTCTGGCCACCAGTAGGTGTGAAACACTCCCACCTCTCTCCCCTCATGGTTACCTATTGCTGGTGTGAACAGTGTTCTGCAGTAATAGTGCACAGAAACCTCATTTTGCAATCATATTTTTGTTAGAACAGGAAGATTATAGGAGAACAGGCTTCTGAGCTGCATTTTATCCAGGTTACCAGCAAGAGAAGTGCTGAGGGCTGAGCAAGTGCAGCAGCCCAAGGCAGCCAGGCCCCAGCTTTATATTCCTCCAGTCCTGCTTCTGCTGAGCTTCACGTGCAGAAATGCAGGGTGAAAAAAGAAGGATTTGCCTTAAGACAGCTCTGGGAAGAAATGAGGGTTCCCTCTCTATGGAAGGATCCTCTTCAGCAGGATCCCAACTGACAAAGTGCAGCCACAGGCACTCCAGACCCATCTGTAAAATGAGATTAAAGATTTCTTCACAATCAAACTTCTGCAGGGCAACTGAACCGTGGCCCTGTAAGGGGTTTTGGGCCACGGCCTGCACAACACAACTCGGATAACTCTGCTGTCATGCCAAAAGCCACCAGCTCACCTCACCAGATGCATCCCTATCAATATATCTGCAATTAGGAGTTTGAATTAATTCACCCAGAGGATGCACCTGTACAAAAGATAATTTCCTGTGAACTAAGGCCATGTTCTGACAACAAAACACCCAGATAACGGGGAAAGAACCTCGGCTGTGCACCCACAGCACCTCAAAAGGACTTCAATGCCCTGAATATCCCCAAAGGCTGCTGGTTTATTAACACAGAATAGTGCCATTAATCCAAAAATATAAGGAAAAAAAAAAGAGAACAAACCCAAAATGTTTCTGACAAGGTCACCTCCAACTTAGACATCCTTATGATGAAGGTGATCTGAGCTCAGAGAAATATGCACCCTGATCCCTGCACGATTATGAAGCAATTAGTGAGCCACAGATGGAGACGTTCCTCTACCAACACCCAGCTAAAATGCTTAGAGCTTGCTCATGTGCTAGAGGCAACCAATTACAAAACCATAATAAAACCCTTCTTTTGAAGACTATTTTTCAGCTGCAGCCTTTTTTAGCTCCTGCCCAAAACCCTCATTTCTCAGAAAAGAGAATAAGTGTGGATTTCCCATCTCAAAAATTCTGCTTCATTAAGTATCTAATGTTGCCCATTTCCACAAGTCATCAAAAGAGGAGAAACATTTATAATATAAATATGAATGAGCTTAGCTAACAGGTTGCAATGATTGAGATGCACCATTTACAGAGGAATAGGCCATCAGAATAGATCCATCTGTACCATTCCTTCCAGCAATCTTTTTTATTTTTTTGATAGCCAATACTGATACACACATTTCACTTAAAAAGACCTTCCAGCCAGGACTGCATTCCAAGGAAAAATACCTTAATAAATATCAACTTGCACACAAATATAACTTATTTGGCAAACACAATTCAAGGTCAGCAGGAAGTTCCACATGGAGAAAGCAGCAATGAGGTGGATAGCTTGATCAGGAAGATGAACCTGAATTAGGGGTGGATAATTCCTGTACTTCTGAGGGAACCCCTGTACCACAAAGGAAGAAGTATCAAAGAGGATCAACTTAACTAAAAGGTCAGTTGATCTAATTACTAAAATTTCTTTTCCTGTTCTACTAAAATTGTAACCAGACTAAATATTGTATTAAATCAGCAGATCTAAGAGCATCAAACATTTTATAAAATCTCTCCCTATGCACCCTTAAAAAGCAGCAATATGATACCCTATATACAGTAAAACCTGGGAAACCAGTACATAGAACACCAGCTACAGAATCCTCTCAAAGCCTGTGGATCTGAAAACACATCCCAGGCCTCTCCTTCATCATCACCACTTCTCCAAACTGCATTTTCCAGCTCTGAATCCTCAGTTTTGGAAACAGCAGCAAGTACAGCATGAGGCAGGTACTGAGACCCTGCACAGCTTCAGGAGAGCTGTCCCAGCCCACTCTCATTACCTCCCAGGAGCTCAGGAGTTTTCCTGATGCTTTATTAAGAAGCCATGTGCTACTTTTGGAGGTTTATTTAGCAAATGGAACACACACTGCCCTTTGGTATTTTTCTTCTCACCATTCAAGTCTGTATTAAGTTAATGCACTTTTTAAATACGTATCTGTGCTCTCCTGTTAGCCAATGGTTAATTTACCAAACCACTGAGTTCCACAGAGATCAACAAGCAAAAAGAGCAAGCAAAACCTTGTTATTTCTCCTGAAGTACAGAGAGCCCTTCACCTCATATCCATGTGGCTGTAATCAGAACAAAATCAGAGTTGAAAGCAAGGCTGGAGAAGAGGAGGTTCTGTCCCTGATCTCCAGTGCTGCCTGGGAGCTGCTGAACACCAGGGCCAGCATTGAAGTGGAACTAAAGAAGTCCAAGCAAGTCCCTTCAGAGGCTGCAATGCACACCCTCCACACTGAATTGGAACAGCAGGTGTTTCTCTACCAGCCTCAGAGTTGCCTAGACAAAGAAAGCACCTTCAAGTAGTCATCAATATTCAACAGAAGCCTGGCATAAAAAAAAAAAAAAGAGGTGTCTGTATCTCCTGAGAGACACCACCACTCACACTGCTGCCTGTGACAGTCAGACACCTTGAGTTTTACTGTCTCTACAAAGTCTTACAAAGAGCAATCAGCAGCCTTCACTCTCCTGCTAAAGGGGATGGCACCTTATCACCTGCACTTGGTTTATCTCAGGTGCCCAAAGACTACAGCAGGACAGAAATTGTGGTTTGACTCATGCACCACAGAAAGAGCTGTTAAACCTGCCCTAATAACGTGAGGCTATTTCTTTAACCAGAGTCCATTCTCTAAAAGAGCTAAAAAAGTAGCAGACACATTCTTAAACTCTGAGTTAAACTGAGCTGCAGAAGTTTTCTTTCCTGCTAAGGGTCAGGCTGATATTGGTATGCTCCCTGGATTCTAGCATGAAACAGTATTAAATGAAAGGATGATGCAGTGGGGCACTTCAATTCCTTGGCCACCACCTTTTAGTCACAAGATAATAGCAGGAGACACCTGGCTTGGAAGTGGACCCTTCATCAAGCATAATTAAATGCTGATTTAGTAGGTAATTTACTCCTGTGAAATTCTCGGTCGTGATCTCCACCTCTTCTCTGACGACTCATTTAACTTTATTAAAAACATTAGCATTGATTTTCTCCACTCATTACAAGCCAGTGGATTTATCTGCATTAGCAAATTAATTCATCCAAACTCTTAATTCCAAGAAGAGCCAAAGCCTGCAGGAAAGCAAGAGCTACAAGCTGTCACCAAGGCAGCAGCATCACATATTTCTTGCTCTTCTGACTCACCTGGCCTAGAAGTTACACTTCTGCAGCATTCAAAACAGGCAGAAGCCCAAATAGATCAAACAACAGAAGATGTTCCCTGTTTTCTGAGGCAAACAAGTGTTCCCTAACCAAAATCATCCCAGTGCAGCACCTGCAGCGAAGAACCTTTCACATTTGTCATTTCTAAACAACACAAACTCAAGCAACGCGCTGGGAATACGTTACCATGGGATTGGAGTCTGCGATCAGGTCCCGCAGGGAATCCAGGAACCCTTGGTCCTCCACCATCTGGGCATTGATGTCGTGCAGCTTGGCCACGCAGACAGCTGCAGTTTTCCTCACATAGGGGTCCTCATCCTTCAGACACTTGCGCAGGGGCTCGCACAGGTACTCGGTGATTTTATCCACGCGGATGCAGCCCATGGTGCGCACGGCCAGCGCGCGGATCAGGGGGTTCGGGTCCTCGCAGTCCTGCCCCAGAGCACAAACAAAGCACATCAGCACACCCCCTGCAGCCACGCTGCTCCTATTCAGCAGCAGCTCTCTGATTACATGCTAAGAGCCAGGCAATTATTTCAGATCAGGGATAAAAGGGCACTCGGTGCTTCATGGGAACATTTTATACTGTCTCAAGATGTTTCCATCCTGTAAAATTGTTGTCTGGGTGTCCCTTCATTCTCCCAGCAAAGCTGCTTTCAACATGATCCAACAGCTAAGCTGGAGAGGCAGCTCTCAGCACCCAAAATCTCACCACAGACAAAGTAATTTACTGATTTTCAACCTTTCTGGTTTAAAGGAGCAAGAAATAAAATGGGGAAAATCAACAACTAAACACAATGCAAGTCATCAAGGCCTGCTTCTTAAAGGCCAAACACAAACATCCCTCAAGTTACAACATATGAAGCACTAAGCAAAGGCTACTCTAGAGGTGCTTTTCTAAAGAGGAAAAAGAAAAGGCAGACAGGAAATCAATATTTCCTACTCCAAGCCTACATAGTTTTCTATGCATCCAAACCTGAACTCCTCCAAAATCAGCCTGTAAAAGGATGGCTACAGAATGACCTACAAAAGCATTTACCTTTCACTGTTCAAACTTCCTGCAGCTAAAAAACTAATTTAAAGTCTGCAAGAGAAGTGACATCCTACCAGTGCATTCCCCACCTTGAACTGGGAAGTGCTGAGTTAGTGCAGACCAGTGTCAACACTTGCTCTTCACTAACACTTGTCCCTCAGGTTGCCAAAAGGGACACCAGGCTTTCCTCTGCAGGGTGTGAGATGGAAAATATCATTTTGTTAGTCCATTCTAACAGAATTGCATTTCACCCACAGACAATATTCTTTCCAGAGAGGAAACCAGGGACATTCTCTCTGACCAAAAGAGCAGACCTCTCAGCTTAGGTCTTCTCACCTCCTTCTGCCTCAAGAACCACAACAGAAACTTGGAACTCAATCCCACTTCCCAGTGTCTCAGATTTTATAACACTCTGCAAGGAGTCTCAGACTTCTAAGCACTGGGTTTTATCTTGCACAACATGGGACTGAAATAACATTTCCTAGATAAGGAGAGGCAACCTGACAACAGAACTAAAGGCAACCCAGCAATCAGGCTGTTGTTTTTCCAGTGAACTGTCTCTCAGTTTCACCAGAGATAATTTTTTTCCACATAGAGCACAGCTGGAACATTCAAACAGGAAGTCTGATATCCATATCTCAGATACTACAAAGGCTGGGAGATGAAACAGATAAAATCTGTTTTACAACGCCAGAAGTTGGTAAAACAACAGAAGCAGCTTTTCCTGGAGCAGACTCTCTCACAGCCACTTACAGGCTGTTGAAGTCATCTCCTCTGCAATAACCAGAAGGAACAAATGAGAGAAAGGACCCAGATCTAGTGGATTCAGCACCCTCCTCTATGAGCCCAGCCTCAGAGCAGAGATAAAGCTCCCAAAGACTGATGGACAAAGAGATGTGCTGGCAGCCACTGTGCTGGACCCTTTCCTGATGTGCCAGGGGGGCAGGTTACCTTCACAAAGCTGTTGACAGCCATGATGGCCATGTCTGGCTGGCTTTTGGCATAGTTCATCAGGTACAGGTAGACCAGCTTCTTCAGCTCCAGGTTGTCAGTCTGCATGCAGTTGACAACATCAGGGAACAGAGAGCTGCATGCACAAGGATAAGCAAGGATGGAATCAGAGAATTGTTTAGGTTAGGAAATGCCAGCAGTCCCCCAGCAGTGCCACAGCCACATCCCCAAGTGCCACATCTGAACACCTTTTAATCCAGGGATGGTGACTTCACCACTGCTACGGGCAGCCGGTTTCAACCCCATCTGAACCTCCCTGGCACAACTTGAGGTTATTTCTTCTCATCCTGTCACCTGGGAGAAGGGACTGACCCCAACTATACCCTCCAAGCAGGGAGTTCAGAGAGTGAGAAGGGCCCCCTTGAGCCTCCTTTTCTCCAGACTGAGCTCCCCCAGCTGCTCCTCATCACACCTGTGCTCCAGCCCATCCCCTCCTCTGGACATGTTCCAGCCCCCCAATGTTCTTCCTGTCATGAGGGGCCCCAAACTGACCCCAAGATTTGAGGTGTGGCCTCACCAGTGCCCAGCACAGACGGACAATCACTGCCCTGCTCCTGCTGGCCACACTGTTCCTGATACAGGCCAGGTGCCATTGGCTCTCTTGGCCGCCTGGGCACACAGCAGCTCATGTTCAGCCACGTCTGACCAGCACCCCTGGTCCTTTTCCTTCTTTCCAGCTGCTCTTCCCCATGCCTGGAGTGTTCCATGGGTTGTTGTGACCCAAGCTCATATCACTGAGGCTCACACCACTGGCTCGAGCCCATGGACTCAGCCTTCCCAGATCCCCTGCAGAGCATTCCTGCCTTCCAGCAGATCCACACTCCCACCCACAAAATAAAAAACAGGGGTTGCATGGCATGCAAAGGGGATAGTAGTAATATCAAGGAAGCCAGAAAAACTAGAGTTCCACTTTAAGCACCCTGCTGTTTAATGAAAGGTCACCTTCCCTTTCAAAGCAGCTTGCAATGCTTTTATAAATAATAATTTAATCTCTTCTACAGCTTTAACATAGAAGGAGGTGAAAATTAATGTCATTTCCTAAATGTGTTTTAACTGGGGAGTTCACCAAACAAGAAAATTCTACCATGCCAGGCCTGGAAATGAACCCACAAGAGGAAAAACATTGCTTTAAAATGTTTTGGTCATGCAGGACACTTATGAAGAACCAGCCAAATTTCAGACTAGCAAAGCCCAGAGTGATCAGAAGCTTAAACACTGACAATCTGGGCTTCACACAAATGTCAAGCAGCCATCTGTAAACAGCACTGCAGAATAACACAGGAGGTTACACAAAGATTCTGCAGCTCCCAGGTTTGCTGTGGGGATCTAATGGTGATGGGTAAATGCTGCTGGCAGAAAAGATTAGTTTTTTTTTTTCCTTTCAGTTTATATGTTCCTTCATTTATGATGAAGTCATGATGCTGAATTTGCAAGCTCATATTGATTTCCGTGGCAACAGACCAGGCTGCTGTGAATTCAGAATTACTGACTCTCTGCTAGGCTGCAGGAACAGGAGGGAGAAAGGGAGAAAGCATTCACTCCAACAGGTTTGTCTGGTTGTCAGAAAACACTGCTGGGGACAGTAAATGCCAGTGTCCTTCAGCTGCAGTAAGGCACAGGTTCAATTTCAATATCAGCCATTTTAAAATGTAGCTTTAATTTATGCTGTGCCAGGTAAGGCTAAGAAAAGGTTGGAATTACCTTTGTAACACTAAAATACAAGACAGCAAGCAGCAAGAAAACATCACCTAAAGTGACATACAAAATGGCTGAGTTCTGGGTATGCTTTAAATAAAAAGGGCTCTTGGCACTGAGCTAAACCCACACTGAAAACAGTTGTTTCTCTTGCTTTCAGTGACAGCAAGGAGTTTGAGAAACCTGTGACTCAGGCACAGCACAGGCAGGGACAAAGCCACCCTCACCAAGGTGCCAAGAAGCTGCTCCATGGACATGTGTCACCACACCTGAGTCCCAGGAGAACCTGAGCTGCTTTTACCTGACATCCTTCCCCACAGTCATGGCTGCAATAACCTTCTTTACAGCTTCTTTCCTCTTCTCTTTCTTTTCATTGTTGAGTTCAGCCTTCAGCTCAAAAATCTCTCCTGGCAGAAGAAAAAAAAAACCAACAGATTAATCCTCCAAGGAGAAGAAAAGGGTGTTTTTTTAGGGATAATTCAAGAGTGAATTTTTGCTTTCTTGGCCTGTTATTCCCATAAAACTGGCCCAGCTGCACTCAAGGGACAGATATGACTCCACCTTGCAGAGGAAAATGCCACAAACAAGAACCACGCTGTGTGTGGCAGCTCTCCCACTTCCAGGACACCAAATCACATCCCTGGAGCATCTGTTTCTCTGAGGCAACCATTACATAACCAGCACGAAAAGATACTTGGAGATGCCAGATTCGTGCCTGCAAGAAACAAACTAAGCCAGGAATTTTGCCCAGACTTTTTTAAGTTTTGCTCATCATTGAAAGCTTCCTCAGAAAGCTGGAGTGGAGCCCAAATGCTGTGGTTCCTGAAACAGGACAGCATGTGTTTAGTCCAGTGGAAAAAAGCTAAAAAGAGCTAACAAAATCTGCATGCAACACAGCTTGTCTGGATTCCAAGGTTCCCAAAGCAGCCTTTTTCACAGCATTAATTCTTTCAGATATGACTGTGTAGAAAGCCAGTTCAGGCTGGGTCACCAAAGTGGCAATCAAGTTATAAAACAAAGCAACATGTGCAAAATGCTGTTTATCAGGCCTGTTCCACACAGAGTCAGGGGTATGAGAAGGATAGTGCTCCCAACAGACAGACAGACAGCTTTCCTCAGGAAGAACAGCCAGCAGCATTCCCACTGGGAATGAACCTGAACACATGTTACAGATATACAAATATCCCTGACAAGTTCTAGCACCAGCTCTCCATTCCTACACTTGCTCAGAGCAGCAGCACTAATTAAAATCTGACACAGAGAGACTTCCAGGGACACCAAAAAAGAAGAGAAGCTGCTGCAGTGCAGAGACCACTCGTCATCCCTCCTGCCTGAGGACGAGCCTGGCATTACTCACCCAGAGCTTGTGCCCTGGAGCAGAGCTGAGACAGCTCCAGCTCTCACCCAGCCCTGCAGCCAGCCCACAAAAACCTGCCTTCAGCTCTGAACTTTCAGAGCTGCTCCTTGGAAAGATGTCAACTGCATTAGCTCCATTTATGAGCTCATTGTGAAGCTTAATGACACATAAATACATCAACAGTGTGGGTTTTTTCACTGGCAGGCATTCAGAGGGAGCACTCAGCCATTTTGCAAAGGAGAGGTTAATGCAAACCATTTTCCACATCTGCTGGAGAATGATCAGGCTTAAATTGCACTCAGCAACAGTGTTTTGTTCAAGAACAAGTTAGAAAATCTGCCTGGGACAGTCTCAGCAGAACAAGTCCTGTTCTGAAACAGCTGAATAAATAAAGTGAGCCCAAAATGCCTTTCCAGGCTTCCCATTTTTAAGGGCAGCAGTTTGTCCTGAGGTGAGGTAACCACCACACCTGCAAAAAAGGCAGAGGAAAGTCAAACAGCACACCTGCAGCTTTGGAGAAAATGGCAGCAGGAAAACCTAGCAAAATATTAAATTCCCCACATCAGCTTAATCCTGTGATGCCCAAATTAACAACCATCCCTAGTCGGGCACTTGTTAGCCCATAACCAAAACTTTGTCTCTGGCTAGATCTGCACTCAAATCCCATTGCTTTGCTTTCTGACCCTAGAAAGAGCAGCAATTTGGGTTATTTTGTGAATCATAAAAACGTGTAATACCCCAGTTTTGTCTTTTGTCACCATGTGACCTACTTTGGAAGTTTCTCCCTGGATGATTAAGAAGAGAAACAGGGACAGAGCTACCAGAAAAGCACAAGTTCTCCTGCATGCAGTTAAAAAAGCTGTGTTAAAATAGCCACCCACCACCTCCAATCCACTGCACCAGCTCAACACCAACCTTTTTTATTGGTCGTGAAGTATTTGGAGTCCGTCATGGTTCCAGTTCCTTAAAACACCTGAGAATATGAAGAATAAAAAAAGAACAAGTCAGCTCCAAATGCTGTTTGGTGGCAACAGGCAGTTTGTGAGGCAGGAACTCGAGCAAGGACGGTTGGTGAGTGAAGGAGGAAGCAAAAGCCTCACATCCACAGACCCGAGTTCCCCAATCTTCATCCTGCACCTGCTGCTGGCATTACTTGGCAAAGCCAGGGATTTAAAGGGCTTGGTAAAAACACAACACTGATGCTCAGCACAGCTTCCTAAATTCTCAGTCTCAGCATGCAAAAGGCATTTTTTTAACTCCTTATAACCAGCAGATGCTGGTATGCTCTGCAGCTGTCTTTCCTGGGTACACAGATTAATTTTCCAAGGAAAAGCACACCCAGTGTCTTGCCTGGCAGTGAGAAGTCCACGTTTCAGACAAAGAAAACTGTCATCTCATCTCCCCCTAACGATATCTGCCTGTGCTTGCATCTGATGGAAGGCACAATTAACCCCACTTGCAACACCCACCCCCAGGCCTTTCATTCCTTTCCCTCCTTTTGTTCCCAGCAGATGCAAAACAGTGTTTTTTTTTGAAAAGAGAAGCCATTACTTTTCAGTTCTCTCAGGCTTGAAATTGAAATATTTCTCTGCCAAGATCTGACATCCCACCTCTGAGACACACACACAAAGCTTGTTATTTCAGTGCTGCTTCTGTTTTTGTTTTTGGCTTTTTTTTTTTTTTTCCTGTGGACAGGATGGAAAAATGCTGTTGGAGCAGCAAGTGCTCAGCAGAGCCACGAGAGTGGTCTCACCAGCACTTCACTTGTAAATTAATGCCTTGGAATACAGGGATTGCCCAAGCAGGATTCATGTGGATATCCATCATTTTATTCTTACAATTGTTAGCTCTGTGACAAATATGAGAATTTTCAAAACAACCAGAGGAGTGGCTACTTTTACTGCTTTTGGTGAAAGTCTTTATCAATGCTAGCAACTATGACCCTAAAACCATCTCAAAAAGGATTTTATAATTTCTTTCCTCCTTTTTCTATCTTTTTGGCCCCAATTCCCCTTTTCTTACACATCTTTCCATGACCTTAAAGGCTGCCAGCAAAGCAGTAAATCATCTGTTCTCTAAATGCTGCCTTGTCTTGCCTCTAAACCCTGCAGGTCTTGCTGGCTCAGCAACAAAAGGACCAGCACAGCTTTGAACTCCAGGACTGCCCAGCAGTGCAGTCAGATTGTTCCTCCTTAACCCTTTCCTCCCTCATCCCTTCACCAACCCCAATGCCATCACCATTCCATGTCCCCCCATCCACCTGGACCAGCTGAACACCTCAGCAGTTGAATTCCCAGCAGCTGATGAGGGGCAGTGCCCCAACTTCCACCCCTTTCTCCTGGGATCATCCTTTCCAATTGCCAAACATCTGCATGAGGATCAACCTGTTGCTTTTCCCAGTTTCCTGGAGCTGCTGCCTGCCCTGTGCCCACCTCATCCAATTAGGCTGAATTACTGGGTTTGGTTTGATTTCTCTCCCTTTCTGCTCCTGCCAAGCCTGGAGACAGCTCTGGAAACACATTCCTCGTGCAGAGGAGGTTTAACCTCCTTCCAAAACAGAGTTGGGAAAGCCATATGAGCCACGATGAATGCAATTCTTCCAGCAAAAATCTCACAGCCCCCCTGAAAGCAGAGGCTACTGTGGAGCTTGTTTTGTAATTAAAATCAGAGCCTGTGCTCAGCTGCAATATTACTGCTGACAGAGTCCTTCAGGTTTGAGCTCAGCTTAAAAGGAAGACTTAAAATGTTTTTCTCTGTGAGAGTATTTGGCACAGTGCCATGCACAAAGCACTGAACGTGGCCTTGATGTTTGCATTATG
Source organism: Taeniopygia guttata (assembly GCF_048771995.1). Lineage (NCBI taxonomy): Eukaryota > Metazoa > Chordata > Aves > Passeriformes > Estrildidae > Taeniopygia > Taeniopygia guttata. Next base: position 5,753,619 of record NC_133044.1, on the reverse strand, counting down.
TGGGATTTGTCATCCAGGGTCACATCTCAGCTGAGCTGCTCTAACACAGCTTTAACTGGGGCCAGAGCAGCAGATTAGAGAGAAAATGGAGGGGAGGGGAAAAAACCCAACCCAAACATCAGCCCATTTGAATAAAGCCACACACAGAGAGGAAGGAACCCTGCTGGCTTTCAGAGATGGTTGTTAAACCTCAAGTGCAGCATATTTTGCTGTTTTTCTCCTTTCATATACTTGGAAACATGAAGAATCCTAGAAACACTCAGACAGGGCCAAGCACAGCTCATGCCTTTCCAAACTCCTTTGATGGATCTAAATGAGAGCTTAGGTCAATAACCAACCTGCCCTACTCCAGGTGCAGCAGAGGGTAAAGCTCCTTTTCTCACGAGCACACAGATTGCTGCTTCATGTGTGTCAGAGCTTGCTTTGCACACTGTTCAGAGACAGCCTGCCAGCAGCACTGGCTATTATCTCATCACTAACAATCTCAGCATGCTTTACAGCAAATGGAACCAGATATTTAAAACGCTGCTGTTTGTGTCACTGCAGAAAATGCCAGCTCCTTGTACGCAAATCTAAACCCAGGAGAGCCAAGGTAAATTAGAACATCATGAACAGCCTTGTATTTTCAGAAGAAAAATCTACTTTAGACTGCCCCCTCCTCACTATTGTTCTGTGCCCAGCACTTGCTGAGATGGAAACAGTAAGAGGTGCTCAAAGCTGACAGCAAAAGGTTCCTCCTGATCCAACCCCAGCAAAGGAGAAGAGATGAGAATGAGGAATGGCTCCAGAAAGCTCCAGCAATGCTTAATGCTACCAACAGTGGCTTGACATTCAATGTAGGCTGAACCAAAGCAAGATAAGCCTCCTCAGCCCCAACCCACACAGAAAACCTGACCCTGTGTGTGACCAACGCCTGCTTGACCCTACACATGACCCCAGGCAGCCTGACCTGCTCCCCAGCACTGACCCCACACAGGAGTGTGGCAGGTTTAAGGGCCTTGGATTAAGGCAAGCTCCTGGACACTGAAACCATCAATCCCTAAATCTCTCAACTGATCCCTGGTTTAATTCCAGTGTAAGTGGTGCCACCCATTTTTCCTGGAAAGCCTCTCAAGGAGCTGTGTGACAGCCCAAGTGTGGCCCAGGGCCACTGGAGAACCAGGAGATAAACAAAACAATGGAACACGGACAGCAGAGGGAGAGCTGTGTCTGCAGCCCTGAACTTGTGCTGGCACAAGGATTTTGTTCCCATTCTGGAGACCCAACACCCCCTTGGGTGGTCCCCATTCCACCTGTTCCTCCTACCACCTACCACCATTCCCTGGAAGCCCCATCCCAGCTTTGCTGCCAGCCCCTCCCACACCTCCAGCAGGACTCCCAGCACCCACCCACACTCCAGACTGGCATCCCCCTAAGCCCCCTGCCCACCAGCCCTTCCCCAGCTCTCTCCCAGTATCCCCCAGCTGCAGGCACATTCCTTACAAATCCCAGTTCCCCTCCCAGCAGTGCCTGCCAGTCCCTCTCAGCACCAAGCCTTTATCCCTGCCTGCTCCCACCACTATCCCAGTACCTTGCTGTGCTCATTCCCATCCCAGTCCATCCTCCAGCACCCCCACCTCACCCCAGGACCCACTGACCCCACTCCTCACCCCTCCATCTCCTCTGCAACCACCTGCCCACTCCTTCCATCCTCTTCCAGTCCATCTCCAGAGCCACTCCCAGTGCCTGACCAGCCACTCTCCCCATGCCACTCCAGTTCCCCCTCCCAGGAGCACTCACCCCCTCCCAATGCCCCTCTGGTGCCCCTTCCCACCCTGCCCCAGGTGTCCCTCCCAGTACCCTTCACCTCTCCCAGTATCCCCTTCCCACCCATACCAGTGCCCCCCAGTATCCCCTCCCAGCGCCCTCCCATCGTCCCCCAGCCCCTCCCTATCCCAGTACCTCACAGCTTCTCCCCCACCCACCCTATGGCAGCACCCCACCGCCGCCCTCACCTCTCCCAATATCCCCTCCCAGCACCCGCTCAGCCCCTCCTAACTCCCCACCAGTGCCCCAGCCCGCCCTGTGCCCCGCCCCGCGGTCCCCTCCCGCTGCCCGCGCCGCTCCCAGCGCCCTCAGCCCCGGCCCCCTCACGGACCGCACTCACCGCTGCGGGGGCGGCGGCGGAACCGGAAGCGGCGGGGCCGGGCGGACTCGCGAGCAGCGAGATCGAACCCTCCCCCGCCCAGAGCGGCCGCGCCCCGCACCATAGAGAGGCGGCGGCGGGCGGAGCGCCGGCGGCCCGCGCTTCCGGGAGGGCGGGGCGGAGCGGCGCTCAGCGGGGCGGCGCCGGGGCGCCCCCTGGCGGCGGGGCGGTGTGGCGGTGTCATGGCGGAGGTGGGCGCGCACCTCACGGCCGCCCCGGCCGGCGAGGAGCGGCCGTCCGTGTTCGAGGCGGTGGCCCAGGACAGCCTGATGGCCGCCGTGAAACCCGCCCTGCAGCACCTGGTCAAGGTGAGGGCGAGGCGGGCCGCGGGTGAAGGGAGAGGAGGGCGGCTGGCGTGTGACTCCGGCCGCGCTCAGAGGCGGCGGGACAGTTGTGAGCCACCTGGCTTGTGGTGCGAATGAGAGGCGTCGTTTATAGCTGCTGTGATTTTTAATTTAGCACTTTACTCCGATTTTAAATCCTTCCCTTCCTCAGGCGCAGGCTGCCCAGAGAAGCTGTGGCTGCCCCATCCCTGAGATGTTCAAATGCAGGTTGGACGGGCCTTGGAGCAGCCAGGGATAGCCGAAGGTGTCTGGCTGGAACCGCATGATCTCTAATGCTCCTTCCAGCCCAAACCACTCTGATTCCTCCTGTTTTGTGTCCCTTTTGCAACAGGTGCTTGCTGAGTCTAATCCTGCCCGGTACGGGTTCCTCTGGCACTGGTTTGATGAGATCTACGTCCTTCTGGATTTGCTGCTCCAGCAGCACTTCCTGGCCAGGTGCAGTGCATCCTTCTCTGAGAACTTCTACAGCATGAAGAGGATCCCCATGGGAGATGGCAGACAGCGACCTCTGGCCACAGCTGGCCTGCCAAAGAGGCAGCACTGGAAGTCTCTGCTCCTGCTGGTTCTTGTTCCTTATCTGAAAGGAAAGCTGGAGAAGCTGGTGTCCAGCCTGAGGGAGGAGGATGAGTACTCCATCCACCCTCCCTCGTCATCCTGGAAGCGCTTCTACAGAGCCTTTCTAGCTGCCTACCCCTATGTAAACATGACCTGGGAGGGCTGGTTTCTTATCCAGCAACTCTGCTACATCCTGGGCAAGGCTGAGCATCATTCCCCCATGCTGAAGCTGGCTGGTGTCCGCCTGGTCAGGCTGACTGCAGAGGATATCCATGCCCTGGAGAAGAAATGGGCTGAAACCACCTCAAGTCAAACACACAGGTATGGCAGAATCTGGCTCAGGTGTTGCTCTCCAGGGGGTTCTGTGGGTGTGAAAATTTAGAGATGATGCTGCAAGTAAAAGTGCCTTGTTCTCCAAAAATTCAAGATGAAAGTTCGCTCTGACAAAATGCGCTCCAAAAGGATGTATTGTGAGTGAAAATAAGGAAACCAGTAGTAGGGATTAGCTTGGAACTATTTTGTGGTAATAATATTTCAGAATTTGGGGGTGTTTTTGAGTATGCAAGCCTTTATTCTGTTCAGTCTTCCCCTGCACTTTTCCAGCAAAGGAGGTGCAGCAGTTGCAGCAGTGTTGCTGAAAGGATTGAAACTTCTTTCTTTGATTTTCCTAAGCAGCAGCTAGTCATGGGCACACTGAATACTGTGAAATAGTGATCCAGGAGTGAAACACTCTGTGGTCCAGGATCCTTTAATCCAAATTTTTCTGATTTAGACTTCTGAAAAAAGCAGGATTTGGATCTTCCTTAAAATAAAAAAAGTATCTGAAACATCCTTGTAAGTGCAAACAGGGGACACACTGACCAACTAACTTAGCATTATGGAGCTGTATGGAGCAGTCACTCCCCAAGTGCTTTTCCCCATGGTTTCTAGATGGATAAATATGCAGTAGTAACCACCTCTCCCTGCTTCTCTCTGCTGCAGCTTTACCTCACGAGTGCAGTCGGCCCTGAGGAGAGCTCTGGCCGGCATTGCCTTCTCCTTGTCCACCGGCCTGTCCGTCAGCGTGTTCTTCCTCCAGTTCCTGGAGTGGTGGTACTCCTCAGAAAACCAGGAGACCATCAAGTCCCTGACAGCGCTGCCCACGCCCCCACCCCCCGTGCACCTGGAGCAGGAGCCCGGCTCGGCTGTCCTGCCCAGCCTGAGGACCGTGTGCCCCCTGTGCCGCAAGGTCCGCGTGAACGCCACGGCCCTGGCCACCTCCGGCTTCGTGTTCTGCTACCGCTGCGCCCACGGCTACGTGAAGGCTCACCAGCGCTGCCCAGTCACGGGCTATGCCACAGAGCTGCAGCACCTGGTCAAACTCTACTCCCCCGAGAGCTGAAGGGCTCCCAGGAGCCTCCAGCACCTCTTTGTGCATCCCTTGGAAGGCTTCGGACCGCCACAGCTCCTCGGTGAGCTCTGCAGCGCCCTTGGACTCAGTGGTTGGTCAGCTTTGCTGCCTTTGCACACCCTGGCAATGCTCTGCCCTTTGTTGATAAGCTGTTCAAACATCCTGGCAGTTGCAGAGGGATCACACAGCCCCAGCCTGTCAGCCAGCACTGAAGTGCCATAAAGGGAGGAAACATTGATCCTCACATCTGCATTCCTCTTATCCAAATCGAAGACCAGCACTGGTGCTGCTTGAGGGCATGAGCCAGCAAATTAAAGAGGTAGGGAGATTCTCTAGGCAGGATTTTCTTCCCTGGGCAGCTTCCCAGGCCCTTGTGCTGCCCAGGCTGAGCTCTGGCTTTGTCAGAGGTGGAGACAGGCTTAAACCTCTGCTCTTCAGCCTCCTGCATTTCCAGGCTCTTTACCTTGGAACTGAGAACATCACCCTCCAAATTCCCATCAACAGTTCTAAATTAAGACTTTTGACTGTTTAAGTTGGACAAGAGGAATGTGATATTTTCTACACAAGAGAGAAAATGACAAACCAGATTAAAATGAACTCCCAACTGATGAGAGGGGTTTATTGTTAAAGAAGTATTTTCATTCATTATTATCTGCTTTTATAAAGCAAAATTCTTTCTTGATTGAGAACCTAATTTAATTCTTTTCTGGTTATTGAAAAAACAGCTTGCTCCTCTGGGGGCTCTATTTACATAAGAGAGACAAGACTAAAGCTGCTTTCATTTTTCCATGTGATGGTAGTGGATGTAAGATTAGCATTTTGTAGGCTGAGAATCTTTAATGTCTGAGCATTACATTGCAATTATTCCATTCCCAACCATGTAGCACATTCATATCAGAACAAAACATCCTTCCACTGAACAGAGGAGGAAATAAAAATCTGTGTGACATGGCTGGCTCTTGCTTGACACCTGATTTTCCAGACAGAAGGTTGTTTTCCTTACTCTAGGGAGCAGCAGTGCTCCAGATACCACGGTGACAGTGCTTAGAGAATCCAAGAGCAAAGTTTGCTGCACAGAGTCCAGGACCCCACTCTGGTCTTTCCAGATTTAGAGATATTTTCTAACATTTAATCCACTGAACCAGACATCTCATTTTCTCTCCACTTTAGCTCTGCTTCAGAAGATAAAAATCCCCAATATCCTCCTTCACCTGTAAGCAAGTGAGTAAGGTTATTGAATAATGTGGGAAAATGCAGTAATTTGAATCTTCCCCAAACACCTAATAAACGAGATTTGTTCCTGGTGCTTTATTATCTCTGTACACCCCCCTGACCCTTCTACCTGTGCCACTATGGAGCAATAATAAAAACTCTGATTTCTCTTCTCCAGTAGCTATGGAGTCCATGAAGATACTTCTCTTCCCTTTAGAGAGCCAGTAGGAACACATACATCTTACTGGAAGACAGAACACATCAAGGTGTGAGATTTTCTGAGGTTCCACATCACTTTTTACTTTTTGTTAATGTCCTGGTGACTCCAGTGCAAAGCTCATTTAAATAAGCATTTGACTGATGATTGCTTTTCAGGATAGGTTTATTTTCCTGCACAGAACCACCCACATCGAAGCCTCCCAGTTCTGAGCAGCTGCAATTACTCTTTTACACAATAAATTGTCCTTTAAAGCTTAGCTGAGTAACAAGTATCAAACCCACCATGGTGACAGGCTCAGCAGTTACCTGGCAGATTTTGTGTGATCCTGGAGATGGCTGCAGGATACCAACTGGGATTTGACTCCTTTGAAACCTCCTGTCCTTAGCAGCCAATTAATGCTCATTTGTCAGTTTTCTTGCTCCAAAGCTAAGCTACAAAACCAACTTGGGTTATAGAAAAATTCCCATTTATCTGCTTTATAACTGTATTCTTAAAACCACGACAGGCTAAAGATTGACAAGAGAAGTTTTTTTCAGGGAGCATCAACTTTATTAAACCAACCTTTGGACTTACATACCAACCTGTGATTTATATAGAGTCATGTACCACAAACACCCTAAGGATGCTTTGGTGTTGCTCAATACAATTCCATCAACATTAACAGCAGCACTGGAGGTGTTCAGTATCCCAGTGCCAGAACTTCACTTCGCAAATCTTTTAAAAATTATTTGTGAACCTAAGGCACATTCACAGCTCATCTAGGCAGTGTTCAAAAATCAGAATGAAGCAACTGAGTTTTTGCTACTTCCTTAACAGAAACAAAGTAGCTTCTCCTGTTAAGGGAAAACCACTAAAACATACTCCTAGGCCCATATTCCACATAGATGCTTCCTTCTCCACAGGACTAGAGAAATCAATATAAAGATATCATCAGGACCTGGAAAAGAACAAAAAAACTGAATTAGAGAATAGCCCCATATCTTTTCCTGGGCCCTTCCCTCAACCCCAAAGGGGTTCCACTTCATGAGGAGTATTCCAAAAATACTCCTGGCTCCTTGCTGGCAAAGCACTAAATGAAAACACTGAATTAACTGCTAATGAGCTTCTACAGGACAGACAGCTCAGAGTCTGCACAGCACTTTCAGAGGAGATACAGTGGCACAGTGTCTGGAGTTTTGTGATCCATGGCACATGCAGGAGATAAACCCACATCCCCCACGTCAGTGCAAGCTCACACAATGCTGCAGCAACAAGTATTTGGGTTACTTTTCAAATCAAGGCTTCTTCTGCCCTTAAATTGCTAAAACTTCTTAGTATTTTTTTTTAGGGTGCATCAAAGTTTCAAGAACAGCAAAGCTGTTTTCCTGCAGACGAGCTTAGCCTAAAGTAGCTCAGAGAGAAGATTAGGTGATCATGCCCTGGTCAGAGCAGAGACGGATCTCGGCAATACCAGTTCAGACTATACTTCGCTCATCATTGCTTCTGGGCAAATCTGTTTACCTTCCATAAGAAGCTCGCTCCCAACCAAGGGCTTGGGAGGTTTCCTCCTCCCTAGGGAGCAGGGGAGCACAGGGACGGAGGTGACATCCCTTCTACAGCCGAGCAGAAGCTGAGGAAGACGGGTCACAAAATAGCATTCCAAGGTCAGCAGAGCAGTACCAGGCAAACACAAGACGAAAAAACCGTGCCATACCTATAAACGCTGCTGCAGTCAGTGTCTCTCCAAGGCTCCAGAGGCCTGTTTGGATCCCTCACGCCACACGTTTACACTCTTCCCATCTCTTTCCCTGTACCCTCCCCACCAGGCCCCTACTGCTCTTCAGTCCGCAGTTCCTCTGCCCGTACCGCCCTACCCCAGCCTCACACCCCGAGCTCCCAGCTATCCTCTCAGTAAACCCCACATGCCTTTTACACCTCAGCCGGCTTCACGCCGCTCAGCCAACCCCCAGAGCCGCTTCCGCGTGCCCTCACCCTCCCTGTCCCCGTCCCCACACACTCCGAGCCCTCAGGTGGACCCCGATGTCCCCGGCCCCGCTCCCCTCACGCCGCTCCGCTCCCGCAGGCCCGGCCGCGCCGCCATCTTCGCCCCACCCCTCCGCTGGTAACAGCCAATCACAGCGCGCGGCTCTGCCGGTGGGAGCCAATAGGAAGGCGCGTTAGAGGGGCTGGGGGCGGTGCGAGCGTTTCCCGCCCTGAGGAAGCGTGAGGGGGCCTGAGGGAGGGGTGGTCCCTGGATGTGTAAAACGCGTGTTCTGTCCGAGTTTAGCTAAAAGAAATGCCAATAAATGGCTTTTACAGAAGGTATTTCCGCGCTCAACTTCAGCAACAGTCAGTTAGTAGAACGCAGGTGCTCCAAAGAGAAGCTTCAGTAGGAGGAGGGAAACTTTGCCCTGCAATACCGATGGCATTTTGTTTTGGTGCCAGAGATCCTGCCTAAGTAAACCCGAATAGAGGTAATGTACGTTCGAAAGCCAGATTCAAAAGCCTAAAAATGGGTATCCAAAAAGTGAAGGTTGATAGAAAACAAACCGTATTTCCCTGCACAGAATGTGGCTCTCTCGGTTTAGAAGAACAGCCTGATTGTAAAGCTGTGATTATAAAGCACCAGCAATTTAACTGAACGTGATTACATTAATTGAATACGGCTGGAATTACCCTCCAAATAAATTTGCCTTCAGGTTATCAAACCTATTAGCTTAAAATTTTCAATCTTTTCCAAATTCAGGACACTAGAGACACTTCCATTTATTTTTTTCCCTTAAAAGGCAAGAAAATACTATCCTCAAGGTTCCTTTTATAACCCAAAACCTCAACATTTCATCATGCTATGCCTATTGTGAACATCACTAATATTTAGTATTATAAATATTTTAATGCGTTTGAATTAATATTTAGATGTATAATTATTGAGTAAGATTATATTTTTTTACATGCTTAGAGACTTTCCCAGGAATTAAAACAACAGTCTGTGATTTTTGTGTTGTCCACAGCCTGCATTAAGAATCTGTGCTTGAATGAAAATATTTATGTAATGAAGTTTAATGTGATGATGACTGGTGGATTGCTTCTCATTCTGATTTTTTCATAAATGGGTTATTTTCAACATTCCCTGTGCCTTGGTGTGACACCTTTCTGGTGACTGCTGCATTTAGGAGCACTGGATAGTTTGCAAGGAGTGAAAATTCCACCTGTATTACTGGTTACTCCATTTTTCCAGGTGTGATGCAAGACCTACCTTAAATTCTCCTTTACCTTAATAAAATCAGAACAGGAATTCCACATGGAACAAAGTAGTGAATTTATTAAGTGCCCCACACTTTGGCACATAGCTTCCAATAAATGAACAAAAAAGCACACAGCCAAAATCCTATTTTCTGACTACAGAACAGAAGGCACTTAACCCTCCCTGTTCCACCATTGCTGGGAATTCCAGAAGTACCAGGAGCTGGAGGTGGTGGCAGAACCAATTTCAGCTTTGTTGAGTTTCCTTCCAACAGCCTCCTGACACATCTCCAACATAACCAACTCTTTTACAGCTGAAGCTTTTATCATTATCAGCTGAATGGGGGCAGAGAAAGGATTTTCAACATCTGGGAATTACTGAGATGGACACTTCCCAAATTTCCCAGGCAAATTCCCTCCTTTTACTCATACAGCTTATGATCTTCCAAAGCTGTCCCCAAACTATTCAGTGCCTTGACAATGGCACTAGATTCTCCTCACGGCTCTCACTTTTCCATATTTCTCCATTTTTTCCCCCCACACTCAGCCTTTTTTTGGTGCTTTTCATTCCCTCACGCCTGAGAGAGAGGTTTGATCAGCTCGTAATCCATGCACTTGGTCAGGCAATCGCGTGCCACACTAATGATGTGCTGCTTCTTGGGGTGATCCTCCTGCTTCCCGATGTACGTCAGGATCTCCAGGAGCTCTGACTCCACCAGCTTCTTCGCCAGCTCTTTGTCACAGCTGATTAAGTTGAAAGCAATGACCAGTCCTCGGTGCTGGACCTCCATGTTGTCATGCAAGCAGAGCCTCTGCAGGATTTCAAGCCACTGGGTGGTCTGCAAAGGAAAGAATATCTCAACCGTGAACATGACTTTTGCTTCCTTCAGCAGAAGGAAGAGCAATAATCATGTCACTTATGGTTATTTCATTTTTTTAACCAAGGAAACCTGACTCCAAACATTTTAACCCAATTTTTCTTACACCTAAGTCAGAATCTTCCACAGCAGTGGGACAACATGGAACATGTTTCATATTCAGGCTGCTGCATAATCTCTGTGAAAAGAATCTGACCAGTGTCTTGACACAGCTGAGATGACCAGGACAATCCCCTATCCCAACCTGTTTGAGCTTCTCTGTTGGCTTGATTAATCATTTTATCTTAATGAGCTCCAGAGTCCAATCATGTGTGCAACAAGATAGGGTTCAGGAGTTCTCAACCACAGCTCTTCAGACACTCAGCCATGCAGGATCTGGGTTCTCAGGGTCTACAGATCTGTGCAGGGAAAGGACATCCTTTGGGATCTCTAAAGCTCTTCTCATTTCCAGGTGGAATAAGGTTTAGATTTCAGGTTATTTATCAGAATGGACTAAAAGCATGCACACCCAGGTCCCAGCTTCTCTAGGTTCGAACTAGTAAATTTTATATTCCTTTGGAGAGACTTTTTCACGCCTGAGCCAGGACCCTTGCAGGGTACATCCCACACACTGCCCACACTCAGAGTTATGGCCTCACCACTTGAGTCATCTTCCAGCAGAGTTTCTTTTGTGCTGCCGTAAGCATGGCCAGGGCTCCTGCTGCTGCAACCTGAACCTTCTCATCATCCTCACCACACAGCAACACCACCAACTTCAGCCGGTCGTTGCCATCAGCCACAAACCGCTCCTGAACCTAAAAAAACCCAGAGATACCCGGAGGTAACACAATGAGGGACAGCTCCTCACAGGGCCAGGCGCATGCAGTCAGGTTGGACATGCCCAGGGGTTACCTCCTTGTTGACCACCAGGTTGCACATGCACTCTGTGGCTGCCTGTCGAAGTTGGTCATGGTTCTCAAACATGTAGTTTTCGATATCTGGCAGGGCCTTCTCTTTGACTATCTTCAACCTGTGGCAAAGAGCAGTAAAAACCCCACGTTATAGGTCAAGCAGTAGTCAACTTATTAAATATTAACTGCAGGGAAGGCCTTGAAACAAATCAGTGTCTGGAGCTCATAGCGTGGTTCATTCCCTGTCTAATACAGATGAAGTTCATATCTTTGCTGTTTCTAGAGGAAAATATGCCACTCTCCTTTTCTTATTTCATCAGTCTTTTAGCTCTGAGACCATTGTAGCTCTGCCAAAGGTAGCTCAAACTAACTCGTCTTCATAGTCCAACAAGTAACTCACATTCATTCCTGGGGAAGAAAGAAGGTTAAAAAGCAGCAAAGCTCACCTAAGTTTATCACTTCTTCCTGAAAAGTTTGTGAGCCCCAACAGAGCCTCATAGTTCTGGAGGCCATCTCTCTCTGTGTTCAGCAGGCTAACAAGGGGCCTCACCACCTCGTACACCTGGAAGAGAAGGCTTGTATTAGCAATTTTCATTTGCTAAAGGAAGTATCAATGCTTTTGTTTTTATTATTATTTTTTTAAGCTTACCCTCTCCCCTGGGAATGCAATGTCTGGATTGGAGATAGCAGCAATTTTTGCCAGAGCATGAGAAGCCTTTATCTTGCCAACATCTGTGCCTTCCACAGCCAGAGGTATCAGGGCCTGGAGACACACAGGAAAAAGCATTCAGTGTTCTGAGAAGATTTACAGGATTAGCTTAACAGACTAAAACAAATTAAAAATATCCCATGTGATGTCTTGCTTTTGTTCTCAAAGAGGCACCACAAGCTCACACCGAACATCACTTCTTTGGAGCCTTGCAGAGATGGGACTGCAGTGTCAGTATGGCCCTGGTGGGGACAGCTTGTGCTCTTCTGTCACTGTCCCTCACCGGAGACACACCCCAGGCTCCCAGCAGACATTAACAGCACATCAGGAGCTGTGAATATAAAAGTAATCACCTTCCCACCACCTTGAGCGACAATGGTCCCGCGGTCCTTGGGGTCTTCACACAAGGCAAGAAACACCCTGCAGGGGCATAGAACACTCGGTGAAACAGCCACACGGGACAGCAACAGCCGACAGCACTCATAGAACTGGGCTGAGGTTTTGCAGGAGTGCTAGAGCCACCAGGTAAATTCCAGGTGGCTTAACCCCATGCACACAGCACTCTATGAGGAAGCAACAAATGGCAGACAAAGAAGTTTCCAGGTCTGTAAAATTAACTCTATACCAGCCAGAACCAATACAGAGAACTCAAAAATGCATTCCAGCAAGGCAGCTTGAAGGTCAGAACATGGATTTTTATGACACTGCCGAACAAAAGCTTTGGTTTTAAATCTTTGCTTCACACACACCCCCACAGGCAGAATGCCCCACCCCTGGTGTCCATCCCCGTGGCACTGGGGCTGCCCAACACTCCCAGCTCCCAGACGGCAGTGAAGGCACCTGGCAATGAGCTCCTTGCTCTGGTCAGTCAAAATGGCACTGTCAGCCTTCACCATGCAAGCCAAGGCAGAGACAACCCCAGCCTTCAGCAGCCGCTTCACCCGCTTCACCACAAAGTCCTTCTTGTCCTGAGGAGGAAACATTGGGAAAGGATTAGCCCTTAGCAGCTGCCATTCTGCCACCTAAGAGCCAAGCCTGGCTGGAGAGCAAGGCAATTTCAGTCTGGAGACAGGAGACCTGAAGTCTGTGACAATGGATACACCAAAAAAAGTCTGAACAGCATCTCCAGCTGGACACAACCCACCTTTGGATGCTCCTCAGGCACATGCTGCTTGGAGAATTTTGCCAGCTGCACCAGCTCTGGGACCAGCTCCTTGGTATCATAGCTGTTGGTACAGTTCACCAGCGCAGAAGCCACAGAATACAAGATTGTCTTGTCGCTTGCCTGCACAGGAAAATAAAGCTTGTGTGAGGGTGAAGAGGGCACAGCAGGGAAACAGGTTCCTTTGGACTGCCATGTGGTGTTTTCACTGGTGGAAATGTTCTTAGCTTTAGCCCCAAGTTCATAGCCCATGAAAGCTTTCATGGTCATACAAGGTGTTGGACATCATCAGGTGCTGTCAACACCTTGGTGCCTTTGGTTTTCATGCAGGTGCTGACAGTGAAGGTAGGAGCAACCTCCCTCAGCCTAGGGAGAAAAGCAGGATGGTAGCAGCCCTGAGATGTCTCTGGGGCACAGGCAAAACTGAAGTTCTGCTGAGCCAGAGGTGAGGGGTTGGGGTCACAGCTCCTTCTCACTGGGGCTAGAGAGCTGGGAGAACTTGATGCTACCAAAGGAATGAGGGAACAAGGGAAGGAGATGGACCTTGGCTAAATCAAACATAGCCTTCAGGGCTGGCTCATCTTCAACAAAGTCATCTTTCACATCTGCATCGAGGGTGAGGTAGGAGAGCCCTTCCACAGCCCATTTCCTGGTGCGGGCATCAATGCTGGTGTTGCACAACCACCTGGAAGAGAGAAAAACACTCACATCTCTATCTCAGGAGCCAGAACTAACTTATCTGGAAGAAGAGGGAGGAAAAACATCTATTGAGGCTGCTTAAGCCCCAAATACGTCCTCAGGTTCTTCTGCAGCTCCTGAGACTGGGGATGCTTCCCCTTGAGACATAACCTTCCTCCCCATGGCCCAACTTGTGGGATCTAAATGCTGCAGGGAATACAGACCAGGACAGCTACTCAGCACTGCTTTCCCTTTTCCATCACATGAAACACGAGATGCCTGCAGGAATGACCACCCATTCAGTCACTTCCTAACTTGATCCCACCTCCTTGGTTACTCCACCTGGCAACTTCACATTCACAGGGGACTTGTGCATACTCAAGATAAGCATTAATTAGGCTGTGACACTGGCAAAGAGGAAAGCACCAGGTTTGGTGTTTCCCATGGGCAGTGAAGGAGGGAGAAGGCTCCTCTGGATATTGAGGCAGGAGGAACACATGTCTGCCTCAGGCACAGAGGAGCTCCATGTCCCAGTGCAATGGCTCTGGGGGCACTGTCAGCTGGCAGGCAGCACAGGAAATGAAGGCAACGTGTGGGCAGGATCTCATGGGAGAGGAACACATTGAGCTTTGCAAAGATTGGAATAACTGAAGGAAGAAGTGAAGTCGCTCACTTTCGGCACTGCTTGGCTAACTTCTCAGTGGAGCCCTCAGCAAACTGACGCAGGCCATAGTCTGTGCCTCCTGCTGAGCCCAGCTTGCAGAGACCCTGAGGAGGACAGAAAGGATGCACCAGTGAGAAAGACTCATTAATCCTCTTGTGTTGCTGCCCCAAAACAGCCTAAGCCCATCTCTCATCCCCAGAGCCTCCCTCCTCTCCCAAGTCCAGGATTAAGCTGCTGAGTGTGGCAGGCAATAGAGGCAGAGCTGCATCCTTACCACCAGAGCTCGTATTTTGATCTTCTCATTCTTGGTCTTCTTGTAGATCTCCTTCAGGAGCGTCACCCCATTGGTGATGATGAAGGTGGCTCGGCTCAGCTTGGTGGAAGCATGGATGAGTGCTTCCACAGCCACCAGCTGGTCAATCTCCCTCTCGGACCCACACAGGGCAACCATCATCTCCATCACTCCCTTCATGCCAAGCAGCTTGTTGCCCAAGTCAAAGGGCCCTTGCAGAACACCAGACACAATCTGGACCGCATGAAGTGTCTTATCCATGTCTTGTGGGTCGATTTTGCTCCTGCATGGGATAGAGGGAGTAGGGTATTGAACAGTAGTGGGGAGGGGATGTCCTCCCTCAGCTGTGCTGCTGAATCACATTGGATACTTGGGAGTGCAAATTCCTGCAAAGCTGTGATCCAGCAGGATCTCAAGGAAGCCATAATCCCCCAGAGCCCCAGTTTTGAGCACAGGCAGACTTCAAGTGCCTGATCTCACCTCAAGAAGCCCTGCTCCTGCCCTCTGGGCCAGCTCAGCCCTGACTCACTTGATGTACTCCTCGCAGATCAGCCGGTAGTTGTCCCGCTCCGGGTCGCAGCGCAGGTCATCGTAGAGCTTATTTAGGAGGACAGAGGCAGTCAGCTGGGTGTTCTCTGTCAGTGGCAGGCAGTCAGGCATCTCAGGAATCTGGCCCACCACCTTCAGTATCTTTTTTAAGCCTGCAAACGATGGAGTGATATGGCTGTCAGAGGGGAGAGGGTCTGTGCAAAATTCGAGATACTCTTTGTTACTTTCTTACCGTGGAATAGCCAGCTTGGATATTTTCAATTATTTTGCAGCCTAATCACATTACTCTTAAGCAAAAAAGACACTTAGATATTTACTAAGGAGGAATTTCTGCTGGTGAGATTACAGGTTTGCAGCATCAGGCATTTTTCCAGTTTTCAAAGATAAGCAGAACTGCATTTGGCCCCTGGCTGGATCTGTTATTTTTGTCAGGAGACATTAAACCTACTGACCTCCAAGGCTGGAGGCTTTGACTGAGGAAAACCCAGCCACTTTCAAGTGATTCTGGACGACTTAACTCTCCTTTTGCTGAATCATTATTAAATAACTTCCATCAAAATGGTAACATATACATGCATTAGAATTACTATAAAAACACACAGCACACATTTTCCTCACCCTCATCCAGTTTTACAATTGATCAATTTATGGGTCCACCAAGCTCAGCAGGTGCTCGTCTCATCCTGTCTAAACCAGACAATTTATCCAAGCCAAATCCTCCTTACATTGGTAAATACATTGGAGAAACTAACCAGAGATATTAGGCAGTCCTTTAGAAACTCAAAGATTCTTGTTCTCATACACAGTTGATTTTCTCATAGTACTGTTCCCTGCTAATAAGTCTAACTTTGCTCCAGCTTGCATGCACCAAAAGAAGCCAGAGAGGATTTATTTTATAGGAAGGACCACTCCTACAGGTATTCAGGCAAGAACATACAGCTCCACATCTCCCAGATCAGAACAGGGTGGAGGGTAAGGACTCACCATTGTCGATGACAAAGATGCTCCTGCTGTTGTCATGGTCTTTCAGGTCCTTCCTTGGTATGTTCTTGTTGAGGAGGTTGAGGGCTCGGTCTCGCCCTTGCCCAGACACGTTCTTACTGACCAGCATATCCAGCAAACGCATTGTGATCATCCTCAAATCCTTCTTAGTGTCTACACAGAAGCAAAACAGTATCTGGCAGTTACAAGAAGTTACCTCTGAAAGTTGGTGAGCTCAGTCAAAAGCATTCAAAGCCATTGTGTGGCTGGAACAGAAATATTTAAGCTATCCATAAGAGCTGTGTGCAGGTCGTCCTCCTGCACAGCTGAAGGGTAAAGTCCCCACTTCAGCAAAGAACAGGAATAAAGAGGAATCCCAGGGGCAGAGCCCTCCCTGCTGAGCCCACTCCTGCAGGCAGAGGGAACGAAGAGCAGGTGATGTGCTGTTACCTAGCACTAGAGCCTCCTCCTTGCCGTGGTGCTCCTCCTTCCCCTGGCCCAGCAGGCAGTCGGTGATGGTCTGCAGGAGGTTGCAGACAGCCAGGGAGATTTCTTCATTGTCCACCGACATCCACATGCAAATGCTGTCGATGCCCAGGTAATGGAGAATGGCAGTGGCCTGGCCCCAGGAAGGAGAGAGCAGGACAGTGTTAGCAAAGGCCTTTCCTCCCTGTGTCCTCTAGGCTCAGCTGGGAAATTATTTTCTTCAGTGAATCCTGAATCAGTACAAGTCAGAGTTTTAATCTTCTCCCACTGCTCACAAACCACACAAACTATTTCAATTTCCCCCTCCCCAGGTGCAAAAGGCAGTAGCACTGAAGGTCCAAGCACCCTGTCCTTACCCGAGCCTTATGTCCTGTGCACATTCCTGAAAGTGTCCTCACAGCTGCCAGGATCAGCTCAGGATTTCTGGTTTCTATCAGCTGCAGCAGCAAGTTGACCCCATTATTCTGGAAGATCCTCTCGGCACCTGCTTCCTCCCGCCCCAGGACTATGAGGTTGTTTGCAGCCTAGGTGGGAGGCAGAAGAACCAGGGGTCAGTAGCACTGCCCAGCCTCCAGAACATCCCTATGCAGCTCTGGGAGATCCTGGTGGGAGCCATCTCCTGACAGATGCAGCAGATCAGCTCAGACTCCACCGGACAGTTTATCCAGGTGCATTTAGGGATTGGCTTTGCTCTGCCCAAGAAGAGTGGGTCACTGCTTGGAGGGAATATCTGGAGAATGGCAGGACCTGAGCAGAAGTCCAGGATGATCCCACCTTTGGTATTTTGGGAGGTTGGGCCACCTTCCCTTGGCACAGGGGTGATTTTCCCTCTCTCTAAGTGCAGTTCTCCTTCCAGCTCCTTCCCTCATCCTCCATCCAGGGGAGGTGGGCAGCCTCTGCCATCAAACAGCCATTTTGCCAAGTCCAGGGCAGTTCTCACCTTTTCTCGCTTTTCTTTGTCACTGTTCTCATCCAGCAGGATCTCAAACATCTTCTGCACCCTCGAGTCCGTGGAGAACTGAATGCGCAGCTGTGCCGAGAGAGAGAGCACAGAGCATCAGGAGGAGAAAATCGAGGAGCAGCTTTCCTTTTTTGCTTCAAGAATACTCCCTGCCCTCAAACCACAGCCAATTTAAGCTGAATAACAGGAGATAGAATTTCTCAGCAATCAGTATCCATTACCCATCTCAGGGGCACAGGCAGAGCCAGCCCTAAACCTTGATTTCTGAGACTTCACAGTAGGTAGTGGTGCAAGGATTTCTTCACAGCACCCCTGTAAAGGTAACTCTAGCAATGTGGCAACTGCCAGACTCAGCCCAAAGCTGGTCCAGACCCTTGCCAAGACCTTTGCAAGACACTCAGGACCAGGCCAGCCTCAGGAGGGAGCTGCCACACTTTTTAATTTAACCAATCAACCCAATCCTCAGATTTACACACATCAAGTATGAACTTCCAGTCAATGGAGCCTATTAATCCCCCTATATTGCCACGAATTTCCAGTATGACCAACAACCCATTGATGCAACCCAGAGCATGGATTTCCCACCCCTGGCCTGTGAATCCAGCACTGTTCCCCTGGCATTTACCTTCTCCTGGATGTTGGCCCCCAGTCTCCTCAAGGTCTCCTGGAAGTTTTTGTTGCGGGGTTCAAGGGTGGCACATTTCTGAGCATCTTTGAATGCTTGGTCTAACTTCCCCAGTTTTTCCAGGGCTTGGCTGCGCCGGTACAAGGCTTTGATATCTGAAGCATTGATGTCAATAGCTGGGAAAGGGATCCAAAACACCAGGCATCAGAGCTTGTTGCTTGGAAATGGCCTGTGCAAACTGTGATTTGCTTTGTTATTAGCATCAATCAGTGCCTCGTTAGCACTGATTGCACCAGCACACCAAATCGGAACATCATTTGAACTTCCAGGAATTCCCTTGTGGCCTCAGCACTTGGCTGTTAATGGAAATCAAGGAATAAGGCCACAATGTCTCAAAAGCAGATGTGAGAGCAGGCTGAGGAAATGTAACCAGCTCTCCTCATAACAACCCCCTCCTTACCTCTAGATGCATCCGAGGCTGCCTTGGCATATTCCTCCTGTTAAAGCAGAAAGGAGAGATTTGTTAGGCATGGAATAGCAGGGCATGTCCCCATTGCTGATGGACATTGAGACCTCTCTGTTCCCATTTCCCAGGGGGACACCCCAGTGAAGCTCCAGCACAAGCCCAGAACATTTCATTTCAGACCAGCTGGAAACACCCTATTCAATAAATGGACAAAGCACCCAGTCCACAGCCAGTGAGTGCCCTTGGCTGCCCTCCTGCTCTTCTCCCCTTGAGTACTGCCCAGGTGAGGGGAGCTTTTCTCACCTTTTTGAGGAAACAGGCTGCCCTGTTCCTGTACAGCACCGCCTGCAGCGCCTTGTCCTTGTTGAGCTTTATGGCTTGAGTGTAGCTTTGAAGGGCTTTCTCATAATCACTGGCCTGAAAATATTTATTGCCCTCCTCTTTCAGCTGAATGGGATCTTCCATCTGGAGAGCTTGAAGGAAAAAACATCCATTTGTATCCCATTTGCCTGGGTCGCCTGCTACTCCCTCAAGCTGAGTTCCTCCATGAGACTGACATATAATTAACACACATTAATAAAAGCAGCTTACCAGGCCAAAGAGTTTTGAAAATGAAGACCTAAATTGCTCCTCAAGGCTGTGACTTCTCAGAAGCTTTTCCCACCAATGTAAATCCTTAGGAGTAAATTAAAAAAAAAAAAAAGAAAAGAAAAAGAAAGAAAAACAACAACAACAAAAAAAGGAATTAAAGAAATCTGCCAGCACTACGGAGAGTCCGTGTGGCTCAGGTCAGAGCTCACTTCCCACTCCAAGTTTGGGCAGGACCTGGCAGCTCCTGCTGCCTGTCAGCGTCACCTGTCACCACAGCCTGTCCCCTCCTTGTCCCTTGTGCTTTATATGCCTGAGGAGGGCTGGGAGCCAGGGCCAGCTCGGGGGGCACCTGGCTGCAAGCAGGCAGCACCCCTCTGCAGCAAGAGGGAATCCTCTCCCACCTGCCAGGGCAAATCCCAGCTCCCCCCTGCCTGCAGAGCTGCAAAGGGTGTGGGGAGCAGGAAGAGGGAGGTTCATGCCAAAAAAGCCCTCGGCTGGGATGGCTGACCCCTGTCACAGTGCTCAGACCCTTTTCCCATTCTATTTAGGGAAGCATGAGACAGCTGAGCCTCGGGGACAAGTGGCCCCAGGCCAGCAGCTGCATCAGTGCCCAGCACCTTCCAGAATTCCCTGGGATGGAAAGCTGACTGACACCCAGCGCTGCCTCCTCCTCCTCCTCCTCCTCCTTGCAGGGCATTTGGGAGCCCATCCCACTGGAAATCCCACCCAGCCTGGTGCTGCCACCCACCCCACAAGTGATCATTCAGCCACACGTGAGGTGGGCTAACACAGAGGTCTGGGCTGGAACATACTGGAAGTGCTGTGAGGAGTTGCTCAATTTGAGTGGCACCAGGACACAGACCTTTCAACCCACTCTGCTCCCCAGGAATTCTGCTTTTTGATTTATGTCCCCCCAAACACAGGCCTTGCCTTCTTCTGCCAGTATCCCAGCTATAAAGCAAAGTGGGGACTGCCAGGATGGGGAAATGACTGAGGAGAGCATGGGCTGACCCAGACACATCCATGAGCAAAAATATAATTGTCTTTAATTGTGTGATCTATGTTATGGCTTGTGGCTCTTATGCAGCAAGAATTAGCACAGAACTTCCCTGTCCAGGCCTCCTGTTTTATTCACCAAACACCAGCAGCACTGCCTGGTCCCTCGTGTACAGGAAGGAAGCAATTCCAAATCCATTTGTAAATCCTTTTACAGCAAATCATCAACACCACAGCTGCAGACAGCTTCATCAAGAGCAGCTCCCAACAGGTTGGGAGAATAGGTCCAAGGTACAAGGACAACATCTGTGGAAAGTGTAAGATGCCATCCCTGTCCTGGACAGACTCAGTGCAGCAGCTTTTCCAGCATTCATTTGGATTAACACACCAGAAACTCCTTCCAACATGGCTTTAGGTACTCGGCAAGGCTCAGCTGGCTGATATATCAGTACTCGTGGGCTGTAGCGCTGCCTTTCTCACGCCAGCCAGAGTACAGCTCCGTTGTCACAAGCGGCATTGTCACAAGCGGCAGCACTGCAGGTAAACTGAGGTACAAAATCAAAGGGTGCTCAAGGCAGAGCTGCGAGTGCAGGGCAGGCTCAGCAGCGAGTGCCGAGAGCCCTCTTCAGGCCTCGGCTGGAAGGAAAAACATAATTATCATAAATATCCCCAAAAATAGCTTTCTCAGGAGAAATTCAAGCCTCCGGGGCAGCCAGGAAGGGACACATAGCTCCCAACACCTGTATGGCAGCAAAATCCTCCAGCCCTTCGTGCGCCTTCATTTCCCAGCGGGCAGCACTGGCTGATGAGCCGGGACAAAGCCAGTCCCAGGAATGTCACAGTCAGTGACACATGGTTTGGGTGGCAAGGGACCTTAGCGCTGTGCTGATCCCGGCGAGCGGCCGGGGCAGGGGAACTGGAGCGGGGTGGGAGAGCCGGGACGGGGAAAGGGAACCGGAGCGGGATGGGAGAGCCGGGATGGGGAAAGGGAACCGGAGCGGGGTGGGAGAACCGGGACAAGGAACAGAAACCCCGGCGGGATGGGAAAGCCGGGACGGGGAAAGGAAAAAGGAAACCCCGGCGGGATGGGAGAATCGGGATGGGGAAAGGGAACCGGAGCGGGGTGGGAGAACCAGGATAGGGAAAGGGAACCGGAGCGGGATGGGAGAACCGGGACGGGGAAAGGAAACCCTAGCGAGACGGGAGAGCCGGGACAAGGAAGAGAAACCCCAGCGGGGTGGCACAGCCGGGCTGGGAAAACGAAACCCCGGCGGGATGGGAGCACCGAGACAAGGAAGGGAACCCCGGCGGGATGCGAGAACCGGGACAAGGAAGGGAACACCGGCGGGATGGAAGAGCCGGGCCGGGAAAAGGAAACCCCGGTGACACGGGAGAGCCAGGACAAGGAAGGGAACCCCGGCGGGATGGGAGAGCCGGGCCGGGAAAAGGAGCGGCCCGGCCCTTCCGCCGGCGCAGGAAGCAGGAAGGAGCGGGCAGGCTGCGGGGAGCCCGGGCGGTGGGTACCCACCGTGGGGCTCCGCTGGAGGTGGCTCGGGATGGAGGGGCCTCTTGTCCCGGGAGGGAGCCCCCCCGCCCGCTGTGCTTCCCTGCTCCCAGCCCCGTGCAGGATTTTGGGCTGTTTGGTCCCAAAGAAGAATTAATTACCCACCGTAACCCCCATCCCAAACGCAGCTTGGGTGGCTTCTCCCCGGCTTCAGGGGCAGGCGCCATCCGTGGCTCAGTGTTGGACCTGGCGGTGCAGGGTTGAGGGTTGGAGTTGATGATCTTGGATGTCTTTTCCAGCCTTAATGATTCCATGAATCCCACTCCCCCTCTCGTCCGCAGGTCTCTGCTCTTCCCCCTCCCTGTGGCGATGGTGGTCCTGCGGGCTGGGCTCTGCCCTGGTCTCTCTGAAGACATGATCCAGCTTCTCAGCGCCAATGGTATCAGGACAGGTAACAGCGTGGCATCGGGGCTTGGGGAACATCATCCCCCGTGCATTTGGTGGACCTGTGTCCTCCCACATCCTGGGAGGGTGGTGGTGGTGGAATATCCTTCTGTGTCCTCCTTGCTGGATTTCTTCTGGGTCCTCCTGGGTGGATACTGTGAGTGAGGACTTATTCAAAGGAGCTGGAGAGTGTAAGGATGTGGTAAGAGATGCCTGCAGAGGCTCTTTGAGGATTGATCATTTGTGGCTTTTTTGGTGGTATTTCAGGAGGGTTTGTGCAGTTTTTCCTCTGAAAAATGCCCAACTTCTTGGAATGCTGTACCCTGGGCACCTCCTGCCCTTAGAGGAGAAGGAAATGGTGCAAA